>NC_092877.1:134001064-134628564 GCF_028372415.1 Notamacropus eugenii
CCAACTGGAACATATAAGGTCAATATTCCTTCAGCTATCTGGGTTTTTTTTTTTTTGATTAATTAATTTATTTTTAGTTTTCACCATTCACTTCCACAAAATTTTAAGTTCCAAATTTTCTCTCCATCTCTCCCTTCTGCCTACCTTAAGAGAGCATGCATTCTGACTACCCTTCCCCCAATTAGCCCTCCCTTCTATCACACCCGTCCCTTCTCTTATCCCCTTTTCCTCTATTTTCCCATAGGGCAAGATAGATTTCTATACCCCATTGCCCATATGTCTCATTTTCCAGTTGCATGTAAAAACAATTTTTGCATTCGTTTTTGAAACTTTGAGTTCCAACTTCTCTCCGTTCCTCCTCCCCACCCAAGCCCATTGAGAAGACAAGCAATTCAATATACATTATATAGGTATAGTCATGCAAAATGCTTCCATAGCATTCATATTATGAAAGACTAACTATATTTCTCTCCATCCTATCCTGGCCCCATTTATTCTGTTCTCTCATTTAACCCTACCCCTCCTCAAAAGTGTTTACTCCTAATTACCCCCTCCTCCCATTTGCCCTCCTTTCTGTCTTCTTTCCACCCACCCCTTTTTATTCCCTTCTCCACTACTTTCCTGATAGTGCAAGATAGTGCAAGATAGATTTTCATACCAAATTGAGTGTAGATGTTATTGCTTCCTTAAGACAAATCTGATGAGATTAAGGTTCCTGCTTTTCCTCTCACCTACTCACTCCTACTCTCCACTGAAAAAGCTTTTTCTTGCCTCTTCTATGTGAGATGTAATTTGCTCCATTCTCTTTCTACCTTTCTCCTAATATATTTTTCCCTCACCCCTTGATTTTATTTTTTTTAAATCATCCTTTCATATTCAACTCACCCTGTGCCCTCTCTCTATATGTATATAATCCTTCCAACTACCCTAATACTGAGAAAAATCTCAAAAGTTACAAATATCATCTTTCCATGTAGGAATGCAAGCAGTTCAACTTTAGTAAATCCCTTATGTTTTTTCTTTCTTGTTGACCTTCTCATGTTTCTCTTTGTATTTGAAAGTCAAATTTTCTATTCAGCTTGAGTCTTTTCATCGAGAATGGTTGAAAGTCCTCTATTTCATTGAATGACTATTTTTTCCCCTGAAGTATTATACTCAGTTTTGCTGGGTAAGTGGTTCTTGGTTTTAATTCTAGCTCCTTTGACCTCTGAAATATCATATTCCAGCCCTCTGATCCCTTAGTGTAGAAGCTGCTAGATCTTGTGTTATTCTGATTGTGTTTCTACAATATTCAGATTGTTTCTTTCTGGCTGCATGCAATATTTTCCCCTTGACCTGGGAGCTGTCATATTTGGCTAAAATTTCTGGGAGTTTTCCCTTTACGGTCCCTTTCAGAAGGTAATCAGTGGATTCTTTCTATTGCTGTGTTACTTTTTGTGTCTAGAATATCTGGGCAATTTTCCTTGATAATTTCTTGAAAGATGATGTCTAGGCTCTTTTTTTTTTTTGATCATAGCTTTCAGTCCAATAGTTTATAAATTGTCTCTCCTGAATCTATTTTCCAGATCAGTTGCTTTCCTAATGAGATATTTCACATTATCTGCTATTTTTTCATTCCTTTTGGTTTTGTTTTATAATTTCTTGATTTTTTTCACAAAGTCATTAGTTTTCATCTGTTCCATTCTAATCTTTAAGGAATTATTTTCTCCAGTGAGCCTTTAGACCTCCTTTTCCATCTGTCCAGTTCTGCTTTTGAAGGCATTCTTCTCCTCCTTGGCTTTTTGGATCTCTTTTGACATTTGGGTTAGTCTATTTTTTAACATGCCACTTTCTTCAGTAGTTTTGGGGTCCCCTTTAGCAAGCAATTGTTTTGTTTTTAATGATTTTCTTGCATTATGCTCATTTAGCTTCCTAGTTTTTGCTCTGCTTCTTTTACTTGATTTTCAAAATCCTTTTTGAGCTCTTCCTTGGTCTAAGACCAATTCATAATTTTCTTGGAGGCTTTGAATGCAGGAGCTTTGACTTTGTTGTCTTCTTCTGTTTGTAAGCTTTTGTCTTCCTTGTCACCAAAGTAAGATTTTATAGTCTGATTCTTTCTCCAGTTTTTGCTTATTTTCCCAGTCCTTTACTTGTCTTTTGGCCTCTTTGTCAAGGCAGTTCTCTGCTAACAGTGGGAATGGATGGGTGTACTGTCAGCCACTCGATCCCCGTACAGTCTGTGGGCCTAGGGCTCCCAAAACAGCTGCTACAGCAGCCCCTGCTGCTGCTATGCCTGCTTAGCTCCTCCACCTCCCTCACCCACTCTGGGGCTTGGGCCCCACTGAGCTACTCTCACACAGGCCCCACAGGTTTTTTCCACCAACTTTCCTATTTGTCTTCTGTGTTTTGGGAGTGTGAAGTCTGTGCCAGATTCAGTCCCACTGAGGCCTGTACAGGTCCTACCTGTGCCTGGGACAGCCCATGCTGGACTGTGCTCTGCTCCCAGCCTGGAAAGATAGATGCTTTCCATGAACTTTTCAAGCAGTCTTTGTCTGAAGATTTGCTTCACTCTGCCATTTTATGAGTTCTGCAGTTTGTTTAGAGTCATTTTTTACAGGTATTGGGCTGCATTTTGGGTGAGAGATGTAGCAAGCTCCTGCTCTTACTCCACCATCTTGGCTCCATACCTCAGGCTATCTGTTTTAAGAAAGGGCATGAGGGTCTTAGGTTACTGGTGCTAGATAGAGGACAAGTAGTTCTATTTCTGACCAGAAATACTTCAGTTGTTTATGAAGGAAGAAAGTCTTATAGGATTTTAGAGCTACAAGAGACTTTAGAGAACATTAGTCTAACTTAAAGAACTTAGTCTAGCCACTTCATTTTATAAGTTACTGAACTGAAGCCCCCAGAGGAAAAATGATTTTTTCGGGTTCAGACAATGACAAAAACCATCCTGAAACCCAGGTCTGCTCTTTACAAGTCTGATGTGCTTTTATTTTTTTTTAAATTTATAGAATAAAACAAGCAATAGATATAGATATAATATAGAGAAAGATATAGCGATATAGATATAGGTATAGATAAAAATATCAATATAGATATAGATAAATATAGATATAGGTATAAGTATAGATATAGATATCAATATAGACATAATAAAAAAAGATGATCACACATGAAACTGCAAATGTATTAACTATATATTACTATTCCTTTTAAATATGTAATAGTTACCATGTATTTTTTAACTTCATTTTCTTCTCCCCCACCCTAAGGATGGCTACCATTATTTTTTCTTTATCAAATAATCTTCCAGTGAAGTCAATAATTAAACAAAAAGTTGTGTATTGATGGAAGTATCTTTCCTTTGCTCTGGTGGCATAATGGATAAAAGGCAGCTTTAGAATTAACATGTAGTGGTAAGTGGGGAGGGAATAAATTTTTAAACCATTCCTGCTCTGCTCTAGGCACCTACTATGTACCAGAGACTGCACTAAGTACTTTACAAATAGTATCTCATTTAATCCTCATAACTGTGAGTTTTTATCTCAGTTTTATATTTAAGTCAATGGAGGCAAATAGAAGATAAATGACTTGGATTTTTAACTCAAGTCTTCCTGACAGTGTCTAAGACTATCTTTCTTAAAATTCTGACTGACACATAAAGGCAGTGTGACCCTGGATAAATCACTTAACTTGTCAGCATCTTAGACAACTTTGTAAATCTATAAACAGATGTTGATTTGTGTGGGAGCAGGAAGATTTTCACCAGGAATCTATACTATCTTTTAAATCACAAGTCTAGACCCTGCCACCTCCCACTCTCATATTGTACCAAAAGTAAGAAGAGTTCAATTAGATAATTTTTTTTAAATGTCTTCAGCAGAATTTCAGTTTACTTAAAAATGAAATAAACTTGGAGCTATAATACCAGATGCATGGTATTTAATAATAATGTTAAATTGTTGTTGGCATCTTCAAATAATTTTTCAAATAAAGTATATGTCCTAATACTTAGTGATTAATAATAGCTTTTAAACAGGAAAGACTATTCAGATAGGTAAAGTATTTATTAGGTACTTACTCTTTCCCAAGCAATATGCCTTAAGTAATGAGGATATGAACTCAAGCGAAAATGAGAATATCTACCCTCAAGGGGCTTATTTTCTTTCTTCTCTCTTACTTATTTTTTCCCACTTAATAGTATTTTATTCTTTTCCAATTATGTGTAAAGATAGTTTTCAACATTCACATTTATAAGATTTTAAATTCTAAACTTTTTCTCCCTTCCTCTCTCCTCTTTCCCATCCTCCAAGCAGCAAGCAATTAATATAGGCTAAATATGTGCAATCATATTAAACATATTTCCACATTACTCATGTTGTGAAAGAAGAATTGGAATAAAATGGAAAAACCATGCAAAAGAAAAAAAGGGAAAATGGTGTGCTTCTGTTTACATTCAGACTTCATAGTTCGTCCTCTGGAGGTGGATAGCATTTTCCATCATGAGTCTTTAGGAATTATCTTAGGTCACTGTGTTGCTGAGAAGAGCTAAATCTATTAAAGTGGATTATCCCACAATGTTGCGATTTTGGTGTACTCACTTCATGCAGCAGCAGTTAATGTAAGACTTTCCAGGTTTTTCTGAAATCTGTCCACTTATCATTTCTTATAGCAAAATAGTATTTCATTGCATTCATAAACCACAATTTGTTCAGCCATTCTCCAGTTGATGGGAATCATGGGGCTTACTTTCTAATGGATGAAGACAACATTTAAAAGGGAGTTGGAAAGAAGAGCAAAGGTCTGTGTTACAGGGACAAGGCTGGGAATGAGTTAAAGTTCAGGAAATAAGGAATGAAGGCAGAAGTGAAATGAGCATGGCCTATATACCTCATAAAGTGGTGATCTAAGCCAGAGACTCAACCATCAGAAGAAAAAGCCACAGGGCAGATCCTTATGCAGGATGAGAAGGATGCTGGTGGAGAGGTAGAAAAATCCATAGAGTGAGGATTGGAGCCAGAAGTAAACAATTCTTTGGTAGTAGCATTTCTCTAAATGGGCAATGGAAGCCAAAGTACAATAATATTAATCACTATGATGATAATGATGATGATGAAGATGAATATTAAGAATCCAGAGAAATCTGGAAAACTATAAATGACCTGATGCAGAAAAGGGAAGCAAAACAAGGAGAAAAATTTATATTATGAACATAGTACAAGAAAAAAGTAAAAGTAGTCATGAAAGACCAGAACAGGATGTGGCAGTGCGCATCTGTACTTCCTGTTATTGGGGACACTGAAACTGGTTCTGTGTACTGGTTCAGGTATTTATATTAATTTCACCATTCATGTGGTTAGACCCTGAGACTGAGGAGCCATCAGGTTTACTAAGAAAGGGAAATCTGGCCCAGATTGGAAACATAACAAGTCAAAGTGCCTGTGCCAATTGAAATGGCACCAGGCTCATTAGTAGACCACATGCTCTCAACTGGGTGAGATAGGGAAATCTAGGCTCAAAACAGCAAAACAGAACAGAGCAAACTAAAATAATAAACACACAAACCAACAAAAACTAAGCCTTTTAGAATTTTTAGAATTCTAAATGACCAATCATCTCTTTTGAGAACTGAAAGTGAAGTATGCGTCCCATAGCCCGAGAGAGGTGGTAGAATACAGCATACCAGAAAAATCGATATATATATATATATATATATATATATATATATATATATATATATATATATATATATATATATATATATATATATATATATATATATATATATAATCAAATATGCATAACAGGTAGAAAAAAACAAAATAAGTCAAGAGAAGCATTTAACTATACAAAACCAACAGGTATAGGTTGAAAAGACAACGCACTGTTTAATTGTTGAACTCCGCTTGTTTTTACAAGAGATGGTTTTGTGGTAGGAATCATGAGAAATTGATAGTAACATGAAAATCAGTTCTCATATTTTTTAAGGAAATACAGTTGAATATACAGAAAGATTCTAGTTTCTGAATACGTAGAAACTTTTTAAGTTAAATTTTCCTAGGTTGTTGTTATCGTGTAAAGCAAAATACTCCTTGACTTGGTTAGGCTCAGCTTTAGATTAATGCTTCTAACTGCATTCCAATGGTCCACAGCAGGGCAATTTACAGGAATTTGGGTCTTTGGAGAGGAGGTTTCAGAAGGAGAGTTTTCATTAAAGTTTTGAAATCACAGAGTAGGAGCATCCCAGACCCACACCAGAGTGAGTAAGATACAGTCCTTTAATCACCCTATGTTCTACAACAAGATATAATTATCCCTGACCTAAATGGACACTGGAGCTTAGCACAAATCACATTTCTTCCTGTTGAGAAGTACTTGAAAGAGAAGGGAGGGACAGAAAGAGAAGGGATGATCTCTGGACTAGCCAAGTTACTGCCCCATTTGGGGAAATCCTGACTCCTTCAATTACACCATGTGAACTCTGGCCCAAGTCAAAGGTGGAAGAAGCAGCACTAACAGTAGGAGGGATGTTCCTCTGATCATGAAGAATGGATTCCATTCCCATGGATATGAAAATAGCAAGCCGGCATGAGGCAGGAAGCTGTGGCTCAAGTAACAGAAGACAGTGAGGATAAGAAAGTTGGGGGGTGGGGTGGGAGAAAAAAAGAGGGGGAGATGACTCTGGACATGTAAATTATGAGCCAGGAAATGAATTCTTGGCAATGTTTCTTGCCGGCAGCTAAACTGTAGTAAATGTAAGACTTTTTTTTTGTCTTTCTTCCCCCCTCCTTTCTTACCCAGTTACTTATGAGGGTGAAAAAGAGGAATGATAGGGAACCGGAAGGGAGAAAGGTCAGAAGTCACTAAATTGTAGTCCTATGAAGAATGTCACTGCTTTTGGAATCAATTTTCTCATTCAAAGGCATAAACCAACAAAAGATGATCCTGCTTCTCATAATGTGCAGCTCTTAGCTCTTCTAATAGATTTATGTTGCCAGAGGAACCTTTGCAGACAACTGTAGATTAGAAAACAGAAAAAAAATCTGTTTCAGTTTAAAAGCTGGTAATGGCAGGGGTTGGGGCCATGGCCTATTAGTTGGGAAGTCAGAAGAATCTCTGGTTCTGATGCCAGAAAGTTTCTATTATCTAAAGAAACTCATCTGCACAATGTCACAAGGGCAGATGATGAGCAGTCATAGAAAGTGGAGAGGGAGGGAGGCAGGAAAAACATTTTTTGACTAACAGGCAAAATAGCTTTGCAACTTGTGAAATATCATGGATGGAGTCACCCGGAGAAGTCCTTAGTTCCACTGTAGCAGAACTGAATTGGAATGGAACGTGTGTGGCTCTGTTTAGGGATACTATGCATATATAAATACATATGTGTATACATGTCTATATGCATGTATGTAGTATATATGTATATAAATATATGTGTATTGTATATTATATGTATATGCATGCATATATAAAGGCATACATATATGTAAATGAATTTGAAAGCATTTATTTCATGCTTCCTATTTGCAGGATACTAGGTTAAATAGATACTAGGTTGCAGATAGACAAGCAATACACCCTATGTTGAGAGAGATAGAGACAGAATCAGACACAGAAGACAGAGTAGATTATTTGTATTCAGTCATTTTAATACTATAATAAAAAATTTTCTGCTACCTCTCTAAAGAGCCAGATTCCTACAATTCCTGTAGTTTGAGTCAATAATTAAGAAGCGATTTACACACACCTGTGCGTGTGTGTGTATGTGTACCTGCGCACCTTTTTCACACACATAAGAGATCAAGTCAGGTTGTGGGTAGTTTTGTCTCTGGAGCATGAAGACAAAGGTTTATCATGCCCTGCTTCTGATAATACCTGCGTAGTGCCGAGAAAATTGGTGAACTTCTTTTGGGCTCTGGTCTCTTCATTCCTTGTTTGAGAGGAAGAAACTCCATGCTGGGAATTCTCTATACTGTAGAAATCTCCCATAATTCACTTACTTACACAATTATTTAACAATTGCTACACATGAGATGCAAACACACATTATACACTAAAGAGCTACTTTGATTCCTTAACATGGCCAGAAAGTGACCCTGTATATTTGAATGCCACAAATAAATGAATGAATCATTTAATAAGCTCTCACTACGTACAAAGTACTGTACTAAGCCCTGATGATGCAAATAGAAAAGTAAGATAATTTGTATCTCAAGGAGGTCATATTCAAATGGGGGACATAACCAAGGGTGTGCTGGAACCAGCTCTAGCTTCTTGCCAATGTTAAATTTTAGTGTAAGCATTTATAGCTCAGAAATCGAATTGCTATACATCAGTTTTATTCATTTTGTTGATTGTCTAGACTTAAGAATATATAAATAAAACTTTAAAAGTATGCACAAAATATTTTTTTCTTCTTTTTCTGGTCACCGAGAGTGCCGTAGTAGAAAGCTAGGGGAATAAAATCACCATATATTTTGTAATATTGCATTATTGTATATTATATAATTTTATTATATACAATAACAACTGGTGATTGTAGAATAATAGGCATTCCTATATTGCTTTAAGGTTTGCAAAGTGCTTTACATCTATTGAAGAATAGTATCCTTTGAGCCTTGAGATATCTCTGTAGATAACAAAAATGAAGGCTTCAACTGCAGGTCAGACAGAAAGACCCTGTGCTCTTTAGTGCAGTGGTAACAACAGACCTTAATGCTCATTCTTTAATATAATTTCCACTGATACAATTGGTTCCTGATGTCAAACATTAGAAAGCTCTAAGGACTTTGGGAGCAAGAGCTTTCTTTTTTTGGGTTTTCAGCACTTGTGACTTTAGCTCTTGCAAGACAAGCATAGTCTCCACCAGGGTTACTTGACAAGCTGCTGCTTGCCCTATACTAAAAGCATTGCTATTACCAAGACTTTTGGGGTCAGGGTTCCATGCTCTTTTCAGCAGTGTGCAAAGGAGATTTTGGTCCAACTGATCAAGTAGACAAGATGGTGGTGGTGTTGGTTTGACTTGCTAATGGAGCCCATGCTCTATAAGCTGTAATCTCTCAGTAAGGACCTGGGCATTGCCTATATATCTGTAGTGCAAAGACTAGCCCACCTAATTTCGGATGGAGACCTTTGCTACAAGTTTATTATTTCTTTCACCAAAAATCATGAGATTTTATATGAAAGTATGAAAGGAATTTTAGTAAGTCTCAGTGAAGGGAAAACCCACACTGATGAAATACTGCAGGCCTTAATGAATGAATTCTTTATGATATTTCCCGTTAGAAAGAAGATAAAGTCTAATAATCTAAAGCATGCATATGTCTATCTATGCAGCATTGTTTACATTCTGAAGCTATGATGTAAATGAGTTCATTTGTGTACACTGTTGGAGATAACCAATATCATCATCCAAGAAACTTTAATTAAATAATTTCATTTATCTCCCACAGACAAATCATTTAATCTCTTAGTACCCTAGACAAGTCTCTATAATCTAAGCTGTAGAGAAGGTGCTCACCTAGATAGGTGGGGTGAATTTCCTCGACTGGGAGTTTTTTGTGGCAATGAAATCAGAAGTCTATTCCCTATTCCAATTCCTCTTAGAAAAATGTTGTCGTTTTTTTTAACAGCTTATTTTTTTCCCAATTTCTCTCAAACATGTCTGTTGTAGAGTAGAGGTTCCCAAACTTATTTGGTCTACTTTTTCAAAAAATAGTTACTCAGTGCCCCCTTAGGTATCTTCTTTCTTTAGTCCTATAATGATTTTTTTTTTACTTCCAACATTTCAAAAAAATATAAAACACTTTTAAATGACTCATCTTAAATTTAATCATTTACTGTAAATTTGTGGAATTCTGCATTGAAATTTTGATGGTGCAATATTGCATCATACAACTGTATGGTAACGTCTTGTAAATAAGCCATTACACACATATTTTTGCTGATGCATGCTGGACTTCCCAACAATGTACAATGCATAGCATCTTCACCTGCTTCACTTGCTTGTGAAGACCTGTGGGTGGACTTGACCACTAATCAGTTATAACTTGTATTTTGTGTGTTCATTTGGAAAGTAATGTATCACTACAATTTTAACTGTTACACAGCAGATGAAACATACAGGTTTTTTTAAATTCTCTTATCTACTCTTCTTTCCCTATGTTTCTATCACCCCATTATTTTTATTCATGGCCCCCCCAATTGAACCCAGGGGTACTACTACCCCCCCCCGTAATGTTCCAGACCCCCCGGGGGTGATATTGCCCACTTTGGGAACCTATGGATGTATAGGGTCATATAACAAGATATATATGCATCTGGTTATAGCCACACAAAAAATAAGCCCATAATTTGTTGACATGAGGAACTCACAGTGTGAAAACTCTCTCCATTGGAGCAATTTGGCAGCCAATTTGCAATTTGTAGGTTTGTAAAGTTTGCTGTGGCACTAGGATGGTGTGTTGGTTGCCTTTAGTTACACAGGTAGCTTGCTTCCATGACAAGACTTGAATCCAAAGACAGCTCTCTGGCCACTCTGGCTACACTGACTCTTAAGAATCATGTATACGTATCTTTTTAAAAAAATATTGTCTTAAAAAAAAAAATAAAGCAAGCGTTTATTTTCTCTCTGTCCTGCCACCCCCACCCCCTTGGAAAAAAAAATAGGGAAAACATTTTTGACATGACCAATGCAAGTATTTGTTTTTTCTGATTCCACATCTATTTTCCAGGAGGAATATGTTTGCAATACAGCCACTGAGTTAAAACAAGCTTTTAGTCCCTTGTGTACATGTGTGTATACATATCTATAGCACTGTTTGCAATGTTAAGTCACTAATGAGTTCATTTGTGTACCATCAACCAAGAAGCTTTAATTAAGCTACTTTATTAAGCACCAAAGCCATTGACTCACCTTTTAGAAAATAAAGCTAATATCTCTTTCCATTTATACTCAGTCATACTGCATAGGACCATTACTGTAGCTATCTCTGTGACACACACATGTTCGTGTTTGTCTATTGTAATGGTCCAAGTCTTTCACTGGGTAAATAAGATCCTAGGAAACAGCTACAGTCCATAAACCTTCCCTGTGCTTTAAGCATAACAATTAGTCAAAAATTACCTTTTTTTCCTTTCTGACAGCATCATTTGCAATCTGCCCTGAATACAGTGCTAGGGATAACCAGTATCTTTAACAAAGAAACAACAGTTTCTCTTATTTTAACCATTTTAAAATTTAACCATTTTATGAGTCAACAAATCTTTCTGTCTTAGAAAATAAAGTCTCTTTTATTTTTCTTAGTTATCCTTAACAATGTAGCCCTGGATCATGATGTTGGAACTCTAAGAGCCACAAGTCTATATTGTATTATATCTGGAGCTTGTCTTTGAAAAAAGTTTCTTAAATTCTCCATAAACTTTCTTTCTATAATATGAATTAACCACGTTAATCCCCTCTACGCTTATTTAAAATGTCTTTAAAAAGAAAACATGTTCAAGCTTTAGGGATTCAATGTACACCTGTACAAATGCGTGTGTGTTGAATGGGAGGTGGAACATGCCCAAGGGATTATTAATATCCTTTAAAAATGGATCTTTTTTTCCCTTTCTTTTGGACTTAAGTTGTTTAGCAAAGCCTTCTTTAGAAATATAGAATCAAAGGAGGCAAATATTGGTCAAACAAAATATTATGAACCCTCCGGGCCCTTTCTATGTGTCAGTTTTCTTCAGATATTTTTACATTAACAGACATGATCTTTAAAGGTACAGAACTCTTGCCCAAGTTCTCTGTTTCAAAAAAAGAAATTTAATAGCTATCATTCTGAGACTTAGAGAATTCCAAGAGGAATAAATTGCATAAAACTTTAGCCTTTGGATTAGATTGGTGATGGTGCTTATATTAAGTGGTAATGAACACCACAATACAATAAAGGTATAGATCACACACATAATCGTACATCTTAGAGATAATTATGTTTGCCAAAGCATGACAAAGAGAAATCACTCCAACTTTTTTTCTGTAGTGCTGACCATTAGTTTTTAATGGGCCAATAAGTGTTCCCAAAACATTTCCTCAATATTGGATATAATTTTCAAATCACTCTCCTATATTACTATCATTCTTATGCCAATCATAAGTGACATTGCTTCTAATTACATTATAGAAAAATTAAGGCATTTGAGGGAAGTAAATATCTTTTTTCCCATTTATCCCATTCCTTCTCGTCTACTCCAACAGATTGTCCCTTCTGAAATCCCTACTCTTTCATTTATTTTCAGTCTCTCCCTCTCTCCCGGTTCATTTATTACTGCTTACAAACATACTTATATCTCCCCAACCTGAAAAAAACCCTCACTTGATGTTCCATCCCTGATAACTATCATCCTATATCTCTTAGTCCTTCTGTGGTCAAAATCCTCAAAAAGGCTCTTTATAAGAGGTATCTTTGCCTTCTCTCCTCTCACGATGTTCTTAACCCTTTACAATTTGTATTCTGATCTTAATCCACTACAATTGCTGTCTCTGAAGTTACTAACAATTTCTTAGTTGTTAAATTTAATGGCATTTTCTTGGTTCTCATTTTTCTTGACCTCTCCATAGCCTTTCACATTGTTGATCACTCTCTCCTGCTTATCTCATCTTTCTAGGTTTTTAGGATGTCACTCTCTCCTGGTTCTCCTCCTACCTATCTGACCATTCCTTCTCTGTTTCCTTTACTGGACTGTCTTTCAGGACACTCCTTCTAATCTTAAGTGTCCCTTAGGATTCTGCTCTGGGTCTCTTCTCTTCTCACCCATGATATTTTCCTTGCTGATCTCATTAACTCCAATGCATTTAATTAACATCTTTATTGTAATGTTTCTCAAATCTTCCTTTCCTTCTCCATTCTCTCTGCTGACCTCCAGTCTCACATATCCAGCTGCCTTTCAAATATCTCAAAATGGATGTCCAGTAGACATCTTAAACTCAATATATGCAAAATAGAACTTATTATCTTTCCTCCTAAATTCTCCCCTTCTACTTTTCCTGTTATTGTAGAGGGTGTTACCCTCCTTCTAGTTCTTCAGGCTCATAACCTGGATTCTTCACTATTTTTCACCTCTAATAGCCAATCTGTTATCAAGGCCCGTCTTTGCAACACCTTCAAATAACCCCCCTTCTCTACTTTGACACTGTTGGCACTCCAGTATAGGCCCTTGCAAGAGCCTGCTGGTGGGTCTGCCTGTCTCAAGTCTCTCTCCATTCCAATCCATCCTCCATTCAGCCACCAAAGCAATTTTCCTAAAATGCAGGTCCTTTCAGGTAACTTCCCAATTCAATTAATCCCAGGGATTTCCAATTGCCTTCAGGAACAAATAAAAAATATTCTGGTTAGCATTCTAAACCTTTTATAACCTTGCCCCCTCCTTACTTTTCAGTCTTCTTACACCTTACTGTGTACCTTACTGCACCTGGATGTTCCATGAGCAAGACAGTCTATCTTTGGCTCCAGGCATTCTCTTCCCAATTTTTCCCCTTCTTCTCTTATTTGATTTTCAAAATCTTTTTTGAGCTCCTCCATGACCATCAACCAGTTCATATTCTTCTTGGAGGCTTTTGACATAGGAGCTTTGACTCTGCTGTCCTCCTCTGGTTATATGTCCTGATCTTCCTTGTCACCAAAGTAAGATTCTATAGTCTGAGTTGTTTAATGATGTTTATACCTCTTCCCAGACAAATACTTGACTTTCTAACTCTTTGTCAAGTTAGGACTCTGTTTCCAGGAGTAGTGGGGGTGAGTGTACTATCCCTGACTTCAGGGATTTTGTAACAGCTACTTGATGCCCCACCATCTGTGGGCCCAGAGCTCTGGAAGCAATCTCTGCCTCTGCTGCTGCTGCTGCCACAGTACCACTTCAGGCCACCATCACTACCACCCTCACCACACTAGGGATGGGGTTGGGGTGGACCAGCCAGATGGCACACTTCTCTTTTACCCAGGTCCCATAGAGTTTTCTCACTGACCTTTATGGCATTTGTAGGTTGAGCAGTCTGGAAACTGCCACAGCTGCCAATGATTCAGTCCCCTGAGACCTGTTCCAGCCAGTCTATGCAGATGTAGCTCATGCTGAACTGTGCTCCACTCGCTGCCTGGTGTGAAAGAACCTTCCTGTTGACTTTTCAGGTTTTCTTGGGCTAGGGATTTGTTTCACTCTGTCATTTTGTGGGTTCTATAGCTTAGAATTTGTTTAGCATCATTTGTTACAGGTATTTGGAGGGCTTTGGGAGAGAACTCAGGGAAGTACTTTCCTTTTACTTTTCCATCTAGGCTCTGCCCTCGGGCTGCAGGCATTTTCTTTGGCTATCGTCCATACCTGGAATGACCTCCCTCTTCTTCTCTAACTGTTGGTCTCCCTAGCTTCCTTTAAGTCTGAAATGGCAAGTTAAATGGGAAGATCTTTCTCATTCATAACTAGGCCCTTGTGACCTGCTTGGGTCTCATGGAAGTCTGAGTCACATAGATCCTGTGGTGGGAGGAGTGTGTTGAATGAGTGGTGCAGGAAGGGTGGAACAAGAAGAAGTGGAACCAGAACAGACCTGAGGGAAAATTTGTGAGAGAGCATTCAGAAGTAAAGGATGCAGGTAAACCTACAACTTGCTGTGAGTGAGAGAAGGGCATTTTTTAAGGAAAACCTCTTTGTGATTTGTTTAAAGGACCTGGTTTGAGTGAAGCCTAGCAGGGGGAAGGCTTGGGGATGATATTACCCTCTGCGTTGCTATTGTGTGCAGATGTCTTTGTTACTATGATGGATTTAGCTTTCTAGTGTCTGAATAAATGTTTGGGTTCTGGCTTCCATGTGGAGAGTCTGTTGTATTTCACAATTCAGAATTGGAGTGGTAAATTCATGGACACCATAGGTGCTATGAATAATGCATTGGCACTACCAAGTGCCATCTAAATACAGCCTTCTACAGGAAGCCCTAACCCCTTTTAATTCTAGTGTCTCCCCTTTATATAACCTGTACATCCTGAATATACCTTGCTTTGTATATATTTGTTTGCATGTTTCTTCAACCATTAGATTGTAAGCTCTCTGAAGACAGGGACTCTCTTTTGCTGTCTTTTGTATCCCCAGTATTTAGCACAGGGCTATCATATAGTAGGTGCCTAATAAATATTTATTGAATTGAATGTTTCCCATATCCCCAGTGTTTTTTATTAGCAGGTACATAATTATTGCTTGTTTAAGTAGAATTGTATGAAATCTTAAATTTTGCAGAGCATTTTACCTGTCTGATTTGTTCTGCCTACAACCCAAGCAGGTAATGATGCAGTGCAGATACTATTAGCCAGATTAGCCATTTTTTTAGGTGAAGAATTTAAAGTTACAGATTAAATGACTTGCCCAGACTCACATAGACAATAATGTCTTAAGTAGCATTTGAACTCAGGTCTTCTTGAGTCCATCCATTCTTGCCTTAGATTTACTGAAGCATCAGTTTGCACAACTGAATATCTTTACATAAGAATTTGGAAAAATAAAGCCTAAAGTGGCAGGTCATTGTATTAACCTTACTAAGGCACTCTCAGCATTTTGTCTGAGCACTTGACACGTCAGTGAATTCTCCAGTACACAGTTGCACAGAGATGTTATCGTTTTAATTGAAATCAAATTGAAGAGGGGGTATAGTGCACTCAGTATCTTTTATGGGAACCTAGCCTAAGTAAAGAGGGATGGGACCTGATCCTAAACCAAATAATTTTAGGGAATTGTTTTTATTTTTAATTAGAAACAGAAATTTTGTTATTTGAAAATATGATGCAATATCAGGTAATAGTCAACTGAAGGTAAATATCTTTCTGTCATTCTCTAGGGTGTCTGTCCTCACCTGAACATCTCTACAGCCCATGTAAAAATAGTCTGTCAGTGGTTAGAGTCAACTGAGAAATACCAGGCCTCATTCTTTTGGCTCCTTTGCCAAATTGCTTTTGAACGCAAGGGACTGAAAGCTTGTTTTAACTCGGTGACTGTACTGCAAGCATATTCCTCATGGAAAACACGTGGACAGTATCATATTTCTTCATCTCTGCATGGGTCAGCCCTTTTAGAGAAACAGGCTGAAAGGAAAGCAATTATTCTACCTCAGTTAATTACAGCCTTCCCCCACTGAGATTCAGGTTCCATGATAAGTTTTATTTTTATAAAGAACCCTGTGATCGCTATATACATGTCACTGTCTGAACTCTCTGCTCAACACTTACATACACACCCACACACACACACACATACACATACACAATTTTTTCTTGTAAAGAAAGGAAGTTCTTAAACTGTTATGAAAATCATTACCACTAATGTTTTTGTTTTCTTCTTATGTATTTTTCTCTTTTGGGGGGAGGAGGGTTTCTAGCCAGGTGAACAGGATGGATAATTTAAAATGAAAAGGGTTGTCAGTTTGTACTGTGGTCCCATGGCATTCTGGGTGGAAAATATGAGTGGCAAAGAATATAGTAAAAACAGAGGTTTTTCTGACACCATTGGGCAGAACTCTAGATAACAAGACTCTCAGTCAGTTCCAGTATAAGTTAACCCTTTATGATATACTAGCCTCTTCATCTCTTCTGCTCACATCTAGCCTATATCACCTTTGGCAAATCTCAGTTATGATATCATGAGATCTCCCTCATCAATAAACAAAGGACTTGTTGAGTGCTTTCTATGTACTTAACATTGTACTTGTTGCCACATGGAAACACAACAGAATAATGGGAATTTATTATTGTTATTATTATTAGGATTAGTTAGAATAACCCAATAACATCTTTCTTTCATTGGTCAATAGAGTCAAAGGAATTTCTCATAGAATGGAGCATGCCACAGTGGATATAGAGTACTAGATTTGATATCTGATGACCTGGGTTCAAATTCTGTCTGAGATGTTTCTTAGTTATGTGACCCTGGGTGAGATGTCCAATCTTCATGTGACTCAGTTTCCTCATCTTTCAAATGGGATGATTGCAATAATAACTGTACCCATTAACTTTCCTAGTCTACCACTCTGAATGTGCTCTGATCTAATTAGATCTCAGAAATTAAGCAGGGTCTGGCCAATTTAGCTGTTAGAGGGGAAATTCTTTGGGCATAGTTGATACTATGAGCTTTTTCTTGAATATATATCAAGTGGTTAGAAGACCAGTCTTAGGGTCAGGAGGAACTGGGTTTAAGCTGTACCTCTTGACATTCATTACCTGCATGACCCTAGCCAAGACATTTAAACTCTCAGAGGCTGTTTCCTCATCTATGTAATCGTCATCAACATATGTATAATATTCATATAGTGCTAAATTTGTGCCAAGAACTGGACCAAGGTCTTTATAAGTACTCTTTTCATTTGGTTCTCACAATTGCCCTAGGAAATAGATGCTATTATTATCCCCATTTTACAGATGAGGAAACTGAGGCAAACAAAGGTTAAGAGACTTGTGCTGGGTTATACACCTAATAGGTGTTTACAGCTAGATTTCAGCTCAAGTTTTCCTGACTACAAGCCCAGTGCAATATCCACTGTACCACCTAGCTGCTATAGATGACCTCTAGAGTTCCCTTCATTTCTAAATCTACAATCCTATGATCCTCACAGCATTATTATGAGGCATAAATGAAAGAATGTATTTCAATTGCTGTACAAATATCAGTTATCATTATCACTCTCTGGTCAGCATAGTTGTCTACACTCATTCTAAGACTGAACTGTTTGCTGCTCAGACACTGCACAAAATCTTTCTAGATCAATAGGGTTATCCAAAGCTTGGACTCTACTGGCATGAACCTAGAATCACCTCCATGGCAGAATGAGGACCTTGAATAGAACTTTTGTCCCAAGAATAATAATGTACAGCTCATAGTACTTCAGTGCAAACATCTGTCTGTCTACTTTGAGCAATAATTCCTTACTTGTGTTGGTATGATGAAATAAAAAAGAAACTGGGAGTCTATAGACATAGCTTGAAATAGTGATAAAACATCATTACTTTAACTATTTATCTTTCCCTGCATAATTAATTCTCCTTTTACTTTCCCATGTTTGGAATAGAGGTGGGACAGTGAGTGGAGTATGAAGGAGAATTCTGGCTGGTGATTGTGGATGGAGGACCAGAAGTCTATCTGGCAATTTAATAAATATAAAAATGGTTCAGGTCAGACTCTCAGGTTAGGCTCTGATAACTCTAAACTCTGGGAAGGGCAAATCAAATCTTAAGTGTCCTTCATAACTAAAAGTTGTTCCCTTTCTATCAACATTTTTGTTGAAATCTCTTCTTTCATTGTCCAGCTGAGCTGTCACCTCTTGATGAAGTCTTCCTTTATCACAGGAAATAAAGATGAAGACTGGAAATAAAGGAGAAGGCTAATTTTTGCAAGGCTTTAAAAGCCAAACAGAAAACTTTACATTTCATCCTAAAGATAGGGAATCACTGGAGTCTATTAACTAGGCTTGTTGACATGGTCAGATTGGTGACTGAGGAAGAGACACTAGTGGTAGGCAGACCACCCCAGAAAGCTATTGTAATAGGAGCTGAGGGTCTATATCAGGATGGTAGTAATGGCAGAAGAAAGAAAGGGACATATGTGAAATTTGTTACAAAGGTAAATCAACAGCCCTTGTCAATGCTTTGGATATTGGCGGTGGGATGAGGAAGAATGAAGAGGTTAGGATGGCATCTAGGTTGTGAGCCTGGGTGCCTAGGAAGATGCTGATGCCCTCTTTGCTAACAGGGAAGGTTGGAAAGCAGGAGGGTTATAGGGGGAAATTACTGAATTCACTTTTGGACAGGATGAGTTTAAGATATTTATTAGCTATCCAGTTCAAGATGCTCCACAGGCAAATGCAGATATGAGACTAGAGTTCAGTAGAGAATTTAGGATTAGATAAGTAGATTTGAGAACCATTAGTATACAGATGATGTTTGAATCTATGGAAACTGAAGGATTACCAAGTGAAGTACTGGGAAACACCCAGAGTAAGAAGACATGGACTGACCAGTAAAGGAAACTGAGACAGAGTGAGATAAGAGAAGAGCCAAAGTAGTTTTACAGGAACCTAGAAAGAAGAGAATATCTAAGACAAGAGGGTGATCAAATATGCTAATGACAACAGAGAGATAGGAAATATTCAGATTGAGAAAAGGTCATTACTTTTGACACTGACAAATTTATATCTATCTATCTATATATACATAGATAGATAGATAGATAGATAGATAGATAGATAGATAGATAGATAGATCAATAGAGAGAGAGAGAGAGATAAATGTAAAAGCAGTTTTAGTTGATTGATAACATCAAGGGATTGACTGTGGAGAATAATGAAAAAAATTGAAAAGAAAAAGAGTAAAGGCATTTATTCTCGAGGAGTTTAGCCACAGAAGAGGGGAGAAATATAGGATTAGAATTAACAAAGATGGATGGATCAAGTGAGAGGTTTCTTGAGAATGGGGAGGTGGATTATGAGTACATAGAAAGTAGGGAAGCAGCCAGTAGATAGGGATAGACTGAAGATAAGAAACTGAAGATGATAGAGGATTGAGTCTGTCATAGAAGATAGGAAGCAATATGATCATTTATATAGGTAAAAGAGTCTGCCTTGGCAAGGACAAGGGACACATCTTCATGGGAAACCAGGGTGATGTGAGATGAGAAGGCAGAGGATAGATCCAGGAGCTCTTGGAGGATGATCTCAATGTTTTCAGAAAAATATAAAACAAAGTTCTCTGCTGAAAGAGTGGATGAAGGAGAGATATGGGAGGTTTGAAGAGGGATAAAAAGTGGAAGAGTTACTGTGATGAGTGAGATAGTGAGGCAGTTATGTAGATGTGAAAGGATTTTTTCTTACTAGAGATGGCCCATTTGAGGCTATGTAACATTAATTTCATGCAGCTAATGAGAATCTGAGTCAGGATTTGAATTCAGGTCTGTTCTGATTTTAAGTACTCTGTTCTATCCACAATATTCCCAGCAGTCTACTAACCTCATTTTTTTTTAGCAAACCATGATCTCTTGATCCATAAACAAATATTTAAATAACATAAATGAAAATCATTTAAAATAAAGTGAAAATATTCTTTATTTCTACAGAAAATCCAAAATATAGAAAATATTCTAATATTTGTGTCCAGTATATGTTATGAGTCCTTCATGGAGAAAAGTCATGGTATTAGGGAATTTATTAAATTAATTTATTAAAAATTAAATATTTATCTGTGGGTAGCCTGTTAATGATTTTATTATTATTATTAAACAGTACTAAGGCTAATAATATTGATGGCAAACACCTAGATCACTTTTCAGCATATAAAGTAGCTTCCTCCCTAGCCTGGAGAATGGACCTGGTAACTGTCTTTAGGTATTGAAGGACTGTCATGTGGAAGATGCATTGCCCTTGTTCTTCTTGGCCTCAGAGGAAAAAACTAGTAGTAATGTGTAAAAGCTTCAAAGGAGGAAAATGAGGCTTTTCTTCTTTCCTTCCTTTTGACTGGACTCCCAATATCATTGGTGTAAGACATGATTAAGGAGAAAAAAACCTCTTCACCCACCGAAGATCAACACTTGTTTTTACAACGTGGCCACAGAGAGCTTTAGAAAGTTAGATGAGATTATCAGAGGCTGTATGATGTACTCTTGGTACCACAGGGGATCCTTTAGATTCAAGTCAAGCTCTTCCCAAATGGAATGCCAGCTCTGGAACCATGTAATGGCAAGTAAAATAGGATCTTTTGCTATTTTTGTTTTAGTATAATCAAGAAGTATAATGCCTCCATTTGAATGTGACTGAGGGGGATCTTTCCCACCCATTATCAGGCCTGGGAAGATTTGTAAGAAGGTCTGTGCTTCTTTTTAATGAGGCACCAGTTCTCAAGGAATGTGATGCCCTCTGGCTCTAAAAAGTGTATAGACTCTGAGGGTGAGGTTTTACTTTGGGGCTTAGCTTTCCTTAGAGTGTTTGGCCAGATGAAGACTCTGGGAAGTCACTTAAGGAGCCCCCCAACTTTGAGAACCCAGATATCATGCTTCCCTCTCTGGTAACTGTGGTCAGATAGTTGGGGTGCAACTGTCTGCTGAATTCAGGCAGAGGAAGCCATATCTGTTGATTCTTAATTTCTCTGTATTTTCTTTGAAGTTTGGAGTGCTGAAATAGGTGAATGATATATGTGCTTGGTTAAAGCGTTGATACATTGATACATACAGATTGACACATTAAAGTGATTATTAACCCCTCAAAAGTTGCCTTTCCTTTTATGAATGCAGATCTAAGAACCTGTGATAGCAGACCCCCTTATGTATATTGTGGTGCTTACCGATACAAGCCTTTATCCCACACTGCCTCTTTAGATTTAGATTGTATTAAAACAAACAAATCTCGATAAAAAATAAATCTAAATAAATAGATTTAAATTAATATTTAAATGAGTTTTAAGGAAAACTTAGAGCATCCAAAATGTGAAATGAGCAGTCTCAGGAGGCAAGTCATTTGTCCTCACTAGAGACTTCAAGCACAAGTTCAAAGACTTGTGAGGTTTACTGTAGCTGGAGTTGTTCTCTGGGTATGGATTAGACTAAGTGTTTTCAAGTCTAGTCTAACCTTCCACAATACTTTGAAAATGGATTTACTTCATTTCCTTTCTCCCAATTCACTGTATTTGATTGTACATAGAATAGTGAATGTCTTTACTGCTTTGAGCTATGCTATATATCATATTATCATTTTTAGCCACAACGCATCACTTTTATATACTACTATATAGTTTTAAAGGTCCTTTTAAATGCATTAGCTTATATGAAATTCATAACAACCTTGTGGTGAAAGTAGAAAATGTTTTTCTTTCTAAGATCAAAGAATAGTATATTTATAGCTTGAAGAATCCTCAAAGGCCCCATAGTCTAACCCTTCAGTTTGCTGATTTGGAGAATGATACTCAGGGACATTCAGTGACCTTCCCAAAGTCACACAGACAAAGGGTAAATAAAACAGGCTGTGAGTCAAGGTCTTGAGACTCCAAGTTTAAGCACTATTCCTTTTCCTATACTTTGAGCATATCTAACAAAAATAATTTCAAAATTAAGCCATGTTGACAAATCTAACTATGATTTTTGGCATGCAGTTCGAGGTCTTGGCTTATATTACAATGTGATGAAGTGCTTAAATAAATATCTCTCATCAGGGATCATGGGTGATTAGTGCCTGTTCACAAAGCCTTGTGGGGAATGCAGTTTTCAAGGAGAAAGTGCCATTCCCCTATGCATCCAAAAACCATAATCAAATTAACTCATTTTGAAAGTGGAGAGGCAGAAAGAAATATTGCATTATTAGGTAATTGTGAATTAATTGTTTCATATGGAATATTTTCATGTGTTCGAAAACTATTTTTAGTGATATTATACACACATAATGCAGTTAAGATGATAATAAAATCAAAACACAATATAATCAAAACAACTGAAATATATAAGTTTCTTAAGCCTGAAAATGGGAGAGATGGGAAAGTAGAGATCTTTTATTGAAAAACTGATATTAGAGCCTGTTAGAATTTCTCAGCATTCCCTGGTTTTTAGTACCTGTAGACTTTATGCCATGTGTAGGTCATAGATGCTCACCAAGGTAAATCAAGAGGAGCTGAGGACAAGGGAGTGGTGAAATCAAGAGGGCAGAGTACAAGCAGCAACCCAACGAAACTTTCCTAACATTGTCCTCTAAACAACTTTAAAATAAATTTCAAATTAAATTTTGAAGCCTCAGAACTAACCAAAAGTCAGAATGAAACATATTTTCAACCTGAGACAACGTAAGAGTTTGATAGGAAAGGCCTATGACAATGTCCGAAGTACCTGCACATGGCAACAGCACCAGCTCTGGACCTTGATAGTGGCAGTTTCAACAGAAGATTTGGGAACTCCCAACCCAAAGAATTCAAGGGGGTAGGATATCTAGTCAGAGATTACAAGGAACCCATTACTGGCACTGTGTGGAGCTGTAGCCAATTGACAACTCTATTGCCCATAAGTAATTCAGGATCTCAGTTCCAGGATGAATGAGGAGAGTTTGTGCTTCGTCAAAAGGAAGTAGGGGTCCTGGTCGCAGTTCAGGGCCAAAAGGAGTGTTGGCACTTACAGCTGCAGGGTAACAGGGGCTCTTACTGAGTAAAGACCAAAGCAGAACAAGACAGCAGGGACCATACCTTTCCCCACATCACACCACCTTGGAACCACAGAAAACTTTCATATCTCAAGAACTGGATGTGAGAAAGCAGCACAAAAAAACCTGACACTTACCCTAATATCTCCCCAATCCCAGGTGGGCAGAGCCCAACTTAGCATAAAGTTCAAAGTAAAAAATAAATAAATAAGTTGAGTAAATGAGCAAACAACAAAAAGGAACTTGACCAAAAAAAAGCTACTGCAGTGGCAAGGAAGACCAAGATACAAATGCAGAAGACAAAAAATAAAAAATAAAAAACTTCTACAACCAAGCCTCAAAGGAAAATACTACTTGGACCCATACCTCAAAATAATTAATTCCTGGAAGAGGTAAAACAAGAGATAATTGGTAGAGGTAAAATTGGGAAAAGAAATGAGAATGATGCAATAAAATTATGAAAAGAGAATTAATAGCTTGGTAAGAAAGGCACAAAAATAGTGAAAAAAATAACATCTTAAAAATTAAAATTGGCCTAATGGTAAGAGGTATGAAAACTCATGAAGAGAAAGACTCTTTTAGTTTTGGGCAAGTGAAAAAAATTAAAAAGAGGTACAATATATCACTGAAGAAAACAGTTACTTAAAAATTAGTATTGGGCAAGTGGAAGCTGATTAATACATGAGACATAAAGAAACAGTAAACCAAAGTCCAAAGAATGAAAAAAGGGAGGATAGCTAGGTATTGCATTGGATAGAGACCAGCCTTGGAATCAGAAGGATCTGAGTTCAAATCTAGTCTCAAACACTTATTAGTTGTATGAACCTGGACAAGTCACTTAATCCCAATTGTATTCAAAAAAGAAAGAAAGAAAGAAAATGTGAACTGTCTCTTCAGAAAAAAAAAAACTGACCTCTTTTTCAGGTTGAGGAGAGATAGTTTCAGAATCATTGGACACCCTGGAAGCCATGATTTAAAAAAAAAGATCCTAGATACCATATTTCAAGAAACAATAAAGGAAAACTTCCCCAATATTCTAAATCCACGGGGAGAAAAGAAATGGAAAGAATACATTGGTCATCTCTTGAAAGAGATATCAACATAAAAACTTCCAGTAAGATTATAGCCAAAATCTGGAGCTTCCACGTCAAGGAGAAAATATTGCAAGCCTCCAGAAAGAAATAATTAAATATTGTAAAACCACAATCACAATGGCATAAGATTTATCAGGTTCCATGTTAAAGGAGTAGGACACTTGGAATATACTATTCTGGAAGGCAAAGGAGGGAGAATTACAACCAAGAATAATATATACAGTAACACCGAACATGATCTATCAAGGGGGGGAAAATGGATATTTAATGAAATAAAGGATATTCAAACATTTCTGATGTAAACACTACAGCTGAAAATTTGATATTCTGACATAAGATGCAAGAGAAGCATAAAATGCTAAATATTAAAAATGAATCCTAAGGGACTCTGTAAGATTAAACTGTAAATATTCCTACATGGGAAGAAAATACTTGTAACTCCTAAGAACTTTAGCATTATTAAGGCAATTAAAAGGACTCTATATAGACAGAGAGCATGAGCATGTTGGGATCAACAGTTATGTTGGGATGATCTCAAAAAATAATGGAAGAGTGAGAAAGATGGATGTACTAGAAGAAGAAGGAAGGGAGAGGTAAAATGAGGAAATTTTGGTCACTTAAAAGAGGAATGCAAGGAAGATTTTACTCTGGAGGGGAATATGAGAGGGAATGATGCTTGAATCATTGGAAATGAGTTCAAAGAGGGAAGAATATATATATATATATATGTATATATACACACACACACACACACATATATAATACACACACATATATATACATACACACATACACACACACATATATAATACACACACATATATACACACAAATATATACATACACACACATATATATACATACACACACACATATATATACATACACACATACACACACACATATATATAATACACACACATATATACACACACATATATACATACACACACATGTATATAATACACACATATATACATACACACATATATATACATACACACACACACATTATATATATATATATATATATATGTACACATTTATACACACACTCAGTTGGGTATAGAAATAGAGATAAGAGAAAAAGGGCTGGGGGTGGGGGGAGAAGTTAAAGAGAGAAGAACTTAAAGGAGACAGTGGTCAGAAGCAAAACAGACTTTTGATGAGGGACAGGATAAAAAGAAGAAAGGGATAAACAGAAGAAAATAAGATACAGGGAAATACACAGTTGGTAATCATAATTGTGAATGTGAATGACATGAGCAAACCCATAAAACAGAAGTGGAAAGCAGAAATGATTAAAAATACGGATTTAACAATGTGTTGTTTATGAGACATACAAAGAGAAACAGACACAGATTTAAAATAAGGAGATGGACCAGAATCTATTACGCTTCAGCTAAAGTAAAGAAGGTAGCAATCATGATCTCAGACAAAGCAAAAGAATAAACAGACTTAAGTATTAATTATTTTGCTAAAAAGTATCATAGACAATGAAACAATAAAAAAAAAACCTCAACTTTCTCTGATAAAGGTCCCGTTTCTCAAATGTATAGGGAACTGAGTCAAATTTATAAACAGTAAGATCTATTCTCCAATTGATAAATGATCAAAAGATATGACAGACAGCTTTTGGAAGAAGAAACCAAAGCTATTTGTGGTTATATAAAAATGTTCTGAGTCACTATTGATTAAAGAAATGCAAATTAAAACAATTCTGAGATAACTCATCAACTATCAGAAATGAAAAATGTTGGAAGGAATCAGGGAAAATAGGTACATTAATGGATTGTTGGTGCAGTAGTGAACTGGCTCAACCATTCTGGAGAACAATCTGTAACTATACACATGCACACACACACATATACATACATATATACACATATGTATATATACATATATAGTGACAGGAAGAGAGGAAAAGGATCTATGTGTGCAAAAAATTTTAAATCAGTTCTTTTTTGTGGTGACAAAGAATTGAAATTTGAGGGGAGGTTAATCACCTGAGAGACAGCTGAACAGGTTGTGGCTTATGATTGCGAAGGAGTATTATAGTGGTAAGAAAGGATGAGTGGGTGTGGGTGTGGGAGTGGTTTCAGAATAACATGGCAAGACCCACATGAACTGAAGTTGTGAAAGTAGAAGAACCAGTAGATCATTGTTCATAGTAAAAGCAATGTTGTAATGATGATCGGTTGTGAAAGACTTGGCTACTCTGATCAATTCAATGGTCTAAGACAATTCCACGGGACTCTTGAGGAAAAAATGCTATCCATCTCCAGAGAGAGAACTGATGAATTCTTAATGCAAAATAAAGTTTAATTTTTTCACTTTCTATTTTGTTTTTGTGATATGACTATTACGGAAATGTGTTTGCATGATTTCACATGTACAATTGATATTATTTTGTTTGCCTTCCCAGTGGGTGATAGAGAGCCCTTCCTGATCTCCCTTACCTCCCATTATTAGTGCATCCCCCTAAAAAAAGCTACCTTAACTCAATTCTCAGCAAACTTTCATGGACATATAAAATTCTTGGAGCTAAGAGTGTGTTTCATTTGTGTCCTTAGCACTTACAATAATGTATAGTACAGAGAAGGTACTTAAATGCTTATTTATTTATTGGAATGATTTCATATTTCACATTTCCCCCCATATTTTTTAATTTTCTCTAGTGAGGTCCTGCAGTGCTTATTAAGACAATAAAATCAGATTGGGGTCTAGAGGCAGGGAAGTTTGGAGAATACAATGCAGAGGAAGGCTGAGACTTGATCTTTCTGCATATAAGAATTTGAAAGTCTTTACTTTTTCCCACATGTGAATGCATCTAATACAGTAAGAAGATCGATCTTTTATTTCTGTTATGATAGCAGAGTGTAGGTTTTTCTTTGAAAGTTTCTGATTTAAATCCTCTGTTTTATGAATGATACTTCTGATACTCCTGGTTGCCTCTTTCATTTTCCAAGTCATCAGTCCGTTTCCACTTTCCAGGCCATTACCTCTTAAGACTATCTATATCTAAGCTATTTTTTTTCATGAGAGTTTATACTCATTTTGAGAGTATAACATAAGAATATGCCCCACATCTTGTAATTCATCCCATGACGAGGAAAGAAGAGAAAATGAAAGAATACTACCATCCTGAAATCATGTAAACAGAAAGTGCAGCCAAGGTAGTGTCTATCGAGCTTTCAAAGTCATTCGTAACCTGGTCCTTTGGTGTCTTTTCAGGCTTCTCACATCTTACTCTCTTCCATGGACTCTATGATCTAGTGCCTCTGTCCTCCTTTCTGTTCTTCAACCATGAGACTCCAGCTACCAATTCCATGCCTTTCAACTGGCTTTTCCCCATGCTCCTTCATCTTTGCCTCCTGATTTCCTCATCTTCCTTCTAGTCTCTGCTATAATAAAGGCCTGTTCACTGAATGAGTACTTCCTCATTCAAAATCAGAACCTGAAAAAGCCTTGGCCTATAAAGGACGAGTGTCTCCCACTGCATCCTGAGCCATCTCCAGTTATTCTGATGAATATCTAGTCATTGGATCCAAATGGCACTGGAGGAGAAAGTGAGTCTGGTGACCTTGTACAGTCCTCCCTCATTCTAATCAAAGTCGACTGCATGTCATGTCATCATTTCCCTGATGTCATGGTCATCTTTGAAAATGAAGGACAAACATAACTTGTGGGTAGACTGAGCTGCCCAAATGGGGACCCTGCTAGATGGGCGACTCAGCTAGTCCTCTCCCTCTCCCTTTTCTTCTCTCCAAAGAAGGTCAATTTTGATGACCTGAATTTCCTCAGTGAACTTGGGGTTTACTGGCTAGATTTCTTTTCTTTTCTTTTCTTTTTCCTTCCTTCCTTCCTCTTTCTTTCTTTCTTTCTTTCTCTCTTTCTTTCTTCCTCCCTTCCTTCCTTCCTTCCTTCCTCTCTTCCTTCCTTCCTTCCTTCCTTCCTTCCTTCCTTCCTTCCTTCCTTCCTTCCTTCCTTCCTTCCTTCCTTCCTTCCTTCCTTCCTTCCTTCTTTCTTCTTTCTTTCTTTCTTTCTTTCTTTCTTTCTTTCTTTCTTTCTTTCTTTCTTTCTTTCTTTCTTTCTTTCTTTCTTTCTTTCTTTCTTTCTTTCTTTCCTTCCTTCCTTCCTTCCTTCCTTCCTTCCTTCCTTCTTTCTTTCTTTCTTTCTTTCTTTCTTTCTTTCTTTCTTTCTTTCTTTCTTTCTTTCTTTCTTTCTTTCTTTCTTTCCTTCTCAAAACCTTCAATACATCCCTGCCCAAGTTCCACTTACTGGCTGTATTTTGTGCCCTCCTGACTTACAGTGAATGTCAATAGTAACTATTTCTCTTTGGAACAACAACCCTGAGAATGTTTCCCTCCCAACTTAATTTTTTTTTTCTAATTAAAGAGGTCATCCTTCTTAAAGATGTCTATTCACTGAATGGGCATTACATCACTCTGAATGAGTACCTGAAAAGGCCTTAGCCTAAAAGGGCCAGGATCTCCCACTGCATCCTGGGCCATCTCCAGTCCTCCTGATGAATATCAGGCCCCTGGATCCAGATGGCTGTGGAGGTGAAAGTGAGGCTGGTGACCTAGCACAGCCCTCCCTCACTCAAATCAAAGTCAATTGCAAGTCATGTCATCATTTCTCTGATGTCATGGTTATCTTCAAAAACATAACCCTAGCCCTCCATCCTCCCTCATCTCAGCCTCCTGATTTCCCTGTCTTCCTTCTAGTCTCTGCTACAATTCCCCCTTCTGCAAAGTCTTTCCAGGTCTTCCTTAATATTAGTGGCTCCCCTCTAATACCATATCTAGTTTATTCTCTATACTTCTTTTCTGTATATATTGTCTCCCTCTCCATTACTTTGGGAACTCCTTGAGAAAGAGACTGTTCTTGCCTTTCTTTGTGTCCTTAGCACATAACGCGGTATATGGCACACAGTAGGCCCTTAATAAATACTTGTTGACTTGACTTCATTATGATCTTGTAAATGGATACTTAAGTAAATACAAGGCTATTGGAGGAAAGAGGCAGCACCTTTGATGAACTGTAAAAGAAGAAGTTTTCTTTCATATTTGCCCTGGACTTTCTTTACAATAACTGTAGATTCAGTGTCGGTGATATCATTTAAATTTTTCTGGTGATGAGACTGAGAATGAGTGTTCATAGGATCATATAATGAATGATTGTTCATTTTATAGGTAGGATAGTGAGACCTGGTCACCCAGGGAGGGGGAAGAAGATGAATCAAGGATTTAAACTCAATTCCTTTGACTCTCAATCCAAGGCTGTTTCATTGGACTATACTCCAATATGTTAAGTAGCTTGCTTAGGGGTCACTCTGTGAGTTAAATATTGGTTGGCAAAGAAAACAGGCTTTTAAAATCCTACCTTGGCAGAAATGAAAAGGAAACAGTCAGTATATCCAATAAGATTCCTAAAATAACATGGTTAGGGGAAAAAAAAGGTGTGATTCTCCCTTTCTTGTCCTATATTATCTCATGGGAAGAGTGAACATTCATAGCCCTATTTTGACACTAATACATTTTGTAACCATGAGCAAATGTCTTAGCTTCTCTGAACCAAAACTTCTTCAGCTGTAACATAGGGATAATGATGATACTTTATGTCACAGAGTGATTTTGGCAAACAGGAGTAACATTTAAAATCAGAAGGTTTAGGTTCAAGTACCAGCTACCACAGTGATTTGTGACCTCAGTTTCCTCATCTGTAAAATAATGCAACTAGAAGACCTGAGTTTTAACATTTCTTCTGGTCAATGTTGTTGTTTAGGAATTTTTCAGTCTTGTCTGACTCTGGATGACCCCATTTAGGGTTTCCTTGGCAGACATATTGGAGTGGTTTACTATTTCCATCTCCAGCTCATTTTACAGATGAACAGGGTTAGGTGCCTTGCCCAGGGTCACCCAACTAGTAAATGTCTGAGACCAAATTTTAGCTCAGAAAGACGAGTCTTTCTGACTCCAGGCCCAGCACTTTATCTGCCATCTAGCTGCTCAATTGTTCAGCATCTGTCTATAGTGAAATAAGATAATGTATGTAAATGTAAACTTTAAAACAATATAATATTGTGTTATTTCAGCTGTGCACCATTAAAAAAACTTTCTCCATAATTAATACAAACATGCAAGGATCAGCAAAACCTATATTAGCATTGCAAATATAATTTTATTTTTGCAAATATAAGAGTGGAATATTTAGATTTATAAACAGATAATTTTTATAAATCATTCAGACTGTTAGCTTCACAATGTGATTCACTGTAGAATTGCTTGAAAATGGCAAACCCAAGTACATTTCACGTTCTAATCAATTTATGGTAATTCACTTTCCATGAAACATTTTCACAAATGTCTATTCATAAAGCAAAACACACCTATATTTTAATCCCCTTATGAATAGAAAATTTGTTTCCTGAGTATATGAACTACAGTATTCGTCTAAACATATAATCAAATCCCTACCTCAACCCCTAAGCTCTAGCTTATATAAAACCCATGTGGTCTATAATCATTTTTTTACTCTGTGTTTATAATTAATGTATGTGCATACACAGGCGTGAGAGAGAGAGAGAGAAAGAGAGAGAGAGTGCGTGTGAGAGAGAGAGAGAGAGACAGACAGACAGACAGACAGACAGACAGACAGAAAGACAGTCAGACAAAAAGAAACAGAAAGTTAAAGAGGGACAAAGAGAGAAGAGAGAAGAGAGGGGGAAGACAGACAGAGGAGACAGAAACAGAGACAGAGAGACACAGAGAGAGACAGACAGAGACAAAGACAGAGAGAGAGAGAGAGAAACAGAGAGACAGCTAGAAAGAGACATGTTTCTTTCTAAAGAGATTTCATCTTAGATGTGTAGCTATGTAAGCTATATTCAGAGGCAGCTTATATTCATGTCAATGTAGTTTCAACTGCTGTGCCTTAAGAACAAGCAGTGTCTGGCTTTGTACAGAAGCAGCCTGGTAGCCTGTTCAGTGGTAGGTTTTATATTCCAAGCCTTGCTCCTCACTGAGCTGCCCCCTGCCATCCTCTTCACCAGACTCCTGCCTAGCCAGCCCCCTCTCCTCCCCCTTTCATTCCTCAACCATACCTTACTCACTTGCCCTTTTTCACTCTGAAAATAAATCAGTTTCATCTGCTGTGGCTTGACTTCTTTCTTTCTCTTCCTCATTCACTTTCTCCCTTTCTCTTCCTCACTCTTTGATTGTAAGTCAGCTTCCACTGCACCATATGGCAGTTGAGAGAAGGGGAGACCAATGATCTGCCTCTTAACAAAAGAAGCCTTCTTGTCAAAGAGGCTCATGAATGCATGAGGCACATTCATGGATACTCAGAAGTGCCTCCAGGGCTGTCAGCAAAGACTAAAGCGAAGGCAGATAGACCTGAAGGTGCTTTAGTCAGAGAAAGAGGGGCTGGTTGTCCCAGGCTCATTGCCTAACCTGCTCTCCCTTTCTCCTTTTCTCTTTCCTTCCCTTCCTCCTCCAAGTTTCTTGATTCTGTGCCAAAATCCCATTAGCTCCATTAATGACAGGAGACACAAAGTCAGAGTGTGTGGCAGAACAAGAAATTAAATTAAGCTACTTTATTTACACAGTTATAATTGTCCCAGGATGTAAGCGGCACTTGAAGAGCACATGAGTTTTATTAATTTACAGAGAAAAAAAGCAAATCAATTCCAATGGGGAAATGTCATGCAAATTCATCTCTTATAGGACTCAGAATTGGAAAGAGACTGAGAAAATAATCTGTTCTAACTCTCTCTTACAGATGGGGATTCTGAGGCCCTAAGAGTTAAAAGACTTGCCTGAGATTATAAAGATACTAAATGCCCAAACTGAGATTCACATTCAGATCTTCTGATTTCAGATTCCACATTCTTTCTGTAATATGCCATGCTTTTCTTAACAATGGCTTGGAAAATGACACATATACACATACACACATGTGTATGTATGTATATATATAATAAATACATATGCATATATACATACACATACACACATATGCATTATACATACATATATATATAATATATATGTATGTATTTCCAGTTGGTCATTTTCTTAGCCTTAGACAAGTGACCTCTTCTGTAGAATGAAAGGATAAAATTCAGTAATCTGTAAGTTCCCCACCAACTCTGAAACAAATGATTTTATAAACTATGAAAGTGATGTTCTTTCTTCATGTCCCAGAGAAGAGGAAAGTATATAGGAAAGAAACAGAGATTGTCAGCATTCTGACCTGAATCACTCTGATCTTAGTAAATAAACATCAGCTCCTGAGATGATGCTGTCCAGGTGAAGTGAGGGAACAATCATCCTCTCCATAGTTTCATACAAAAGCAAGTGAATAAATAAATTCAGCCTTGTTTCCATCCCTCTACTATACCTACTTTAGGTGTGATTTGTTTCCTTGGAAAAATTCCACAAAACTGATCCGCCTTTTTTAGGGATGAAATTAGCACCACATTAGAAGAGTTCTAATCCCCAGGTTCTAAATCAGTAGGCTTTGTGGAGACCTGTTTATGTTGTTCCATAGGAAACAAAAATCCATCACTGTGGAAGAGTAGAATGGATCCACATATATTTATGAAAAACTATTTCATGCTGTTTACTGTAGGCTCCCGGCCCGTAGAGGCTACTGCTCACTTGAGTCTTCTGAAAACAACAGGAACAGTAAATTGTGGAGCAGGCAGACCCTCCTCCCTCTGCCACACACTTAGGATGGCCTCCTGCATTACAAAATGCCATGTCCCTAGGGTTATTTAAAATAACCTGGGCAAGCTTCCAAATTCTGGTATCTGTGACCTTTTACAAATACTCAACAATAACAATTCCTTATGAAATAAATCAATGGACATGTGGAGAGTCTTTTACCAGTCCATTGTACTTTTCTGGCAGAAGTTAGAAGACTCTATTGGGCTCCATATCAGTCAATCCAGAGGTTTTGAATTATGTGTCAATGGTATGCAATTTCTACAATCAAGGCAAAGCTGATAGCATTTTCAGAAAAGTCTTCAATATTCTATAATTCAGTAATATAATTCAATATAATAATATAATTCAATTCTGTAATATTCAATATTGTACACTGAGTGTAGAGTTGGAAGAACTGGGTTCAGATTCCAGCTTTGTGATTTACTGTCTGTATGACCTTGAATCAAATACTTAACTGCCCTGGGTACTCAGTTTCCTCAAATGGGAAAGGAGACCTTTGAAAAACATGACCTCTGAGGTTTCTTCTAGCTGTGATCCTATGAGCTTACTCCTCTCCTTTTGGATGCTGTGCTATACCACTTCTGTGGTTACTGATAAAATCCTCCCTCTACCCAGTCCTGAATAATATTCCTCCTTGTAATTCACACAAAATGGGAAGACAACAGTGGTTCAGAAACATTTTATAGCACAGAGAGAAAAGGACAAAAGGAAGCCATTTTATAGGGATTGTTCATTTGCTGACCTCTATTTGCCACCATCTTAATGGTCAGAAATGTAAGGTGTCAACCAGAAATGGATTTCCAAGTACAAGTGACTAAACAGAGGTGAGAAGTGCTGGTATGTTGGATTCAGCCAACCACCAACAAGCTTTCTCCATTTCTTTCTATAGGCAGGAGAAGTTATCCTAGACAGGCACCATCATCTGCCAGACTGACTTGTGGCGAGGAGACCCTCAGTAGTATGCACAGAAAAGCCCGAACAAAGCAGGCATTCAACCTTCCCTATTCACAGTGGCCACATCTGTTTCCATGGCCTGTGCCCAGTGCTGAAAGGTTTTGTCCTCCCACCTCCATTTTATTTCACCCAGCTCAGAGCGGCTGGCTTCTTGGAAGCTTTTCTTATGAAGGACTGCAGTTGCGAATCTATTTTGTGAGGCAGAAAGCTGAAAAACAGCCTTACAAGCAGCATTTGGCCCTTCTCTCTCTACTCCCCTCCCCCTCTGTAGTCTATCCAGTTGGAGTCCTAATGAGGGAATAACTATAAACTATCCAACAGCTCCCATTAGTTTTCAAAGTAAATTACACACACTCACATAAGATTAATGTCTCTTGGAGTCTAGCAGACTGCTAGGGGAGTCCACCCTACAGTCTCCCTCCTTTCTTCTTTTCAGCTCCTCACTGATGTCAAATTGGCTTCTTTCTTTGGCATCAAAGTTATATTCTTTTAAATATAGTTGTTGCAAGTGAAAATTTGAGAAATGAACCACAGCAGTAAGTGAGTGCTAACCATACTGCCATTTGTAAACTCTGCTGTCAGGCTCTGCGTTATGTTTCTTAGATACCGTCTATACACACATCCATTTCACTCTAACCTGTCCAGTCACTTTTACAAGATCCAAACCAAATGTTTCCTTTTTTTCTTTTCTTGGATCTTAACAATATACATTTCTTTATCTCTAAAACACAGGGGTTGGATTCAATGAACTCCAAAGCCCCAGCCACCTCTAGCATACAGTTTACACTGTAACATCTGATCTATGTAGTGATTCTAACCTGAATTATCATAGCCATTGAATAGATGAAGAAATAAAGGCAAAGCACTACAAATTTAGAGCTAGAAGAAACCGTGGAAGGCATCAATCCAACCTCATCATTTTGCAGAATAAAACAAACAGACAATAACAATAACATCCAAACTAAAAGCCAAAGAAAGGATGTAACTCATTCAAAGTCACACATTTTGTAAGAGTCAGAACCAGGATTTGAGCTGAAGTCACATAAATGTTACAAATTTAGGCTTTGAAAGAGGCACACGTATATGTTATTATATTATAATATTATAACCTAACATAATGTATAGTAATATCACAATACTACATTATATAATTATAATATTTATGGTATCTAATTACATTATATATAGTTATACGTACATGTATATATACATGTATATGTACATGTATATGTGTATACACACACACACATACATACACACCTCTGTCTCTGTGTGTGTATTTTTTGAGCAGATTACTTCCTCCTCTCCACTTCATTTACCACATCTACCATTTTAAAGATGAGGAAACTATAAAGGAGAGAAATAATCCACCCAAGGTGACCCAGGTAATAAGTGGCTGAGTCAGGATTCAAATCTTGATCTTTTGACTCCACACTCAGGGCTCTTTTGACTACACTCACCCACTTATCCAGTTTCAACTCAGTTATACCTGATCAGTACTTAGCTAAATGTTCAAATTCATTGTGGGTTTATAAAGTTTATGAAGAAGTGCACAAAACTATTTCAGGAGTACAGCTTTGGAACCATTTCATAATTGTTTACGAATTCTCTGTGAGAGAAGAGATAATTTTAGGGAAATCCTGAGAGGATCCCCCTTGGGGATTTATTTGAAGGTGGGAGATGAAGAAAAGAAGAATTTATGTTCATCTTCACCCTAACACTCATGTAAATAAGTTTTACCTACTTAAATCTGGTTCTAAATTAAGGGATTGGCCTAGAGTAGGAAAAAGTTTAAAAAGGATGAAATTCAAAATGTTCAGCAAAGGAAAGTACAACTAAGTAGACATGGGAAATTATTCTAGTAGAAGCATCTTAAGGAGAAGAATAGATATAAAACAAAGGCCATTGTTTGCTACAGATGATGAGCCTCTCCATACTCAGCTTGTCTTTTAATGACAGATGTGGACCGTACTTGAGGTCATACCAGCTGGATAGGACCTGGTGGTATGTAAACAGAGCTCTCCTAACATAGCCTTCAAGAATCCAGGGTTATCTCCACACTTGGTCACATCATAATAGCGTTCTAGGACAGTCTGATCTATTACATGTGTTGTCTTTTCTGATCCACACAACTCACCTCTCAGGTAGAGGTCACTATCACCTTCATTCACAGAAGAGGAAACTGACATCAAGAGGCTAAGCTACTAGCAAAGATCACACAGCCCTTAAGAGAGTAAGGTGGAAGCTAAATGAGTATCCCTGACTCAGAGGCTCGTGCTCTAACCATTATACTAAATTGCCTCTAAGATATTTATATAGATACAAATATATGTCATATAGATATAAATATAGATGAATATGAGTATCAATATTTATGTAGATAGGGATGATATAGATACAGATACAGACGCAGAGAGACAAAGATAGTGACAGATTTATAAAGAGACAGCTATGCAGATTAAATATACATATAGATTAGCTATAGACAGAAAAAAGATGTAAATATGGATGTTTACGGAGAAGTAGATAATATTGATACAGAGGAAGACAGAGAAACAGAGACAGACAGAGAAAGAGGGACAGAGATAGAAGCAGAGAAAGAACAGAGAGAGAAGAGAGAGAGAAATGCAGAGAGAGACAGAGAGACAGAGAGACAGAGAGAGAGAGACAGAGAGACAGAGAGACAGAGAGACAGAGAGAGAGAGACAGAGAGACAGAGAGAGAGAGACAGAGAGAGAGAGACAGAGAGAGAAGCCTGGTACAGTAAATAGAGTGTTGTAGTTGGAATCATTAGGATTTGAGTTGAAATGTCACCTCTGACATTTCCTAACCATGTGATTATAGTCAAAGTATTTAACTCCTTGAGCTTCAGACAACACAGTAATAGGGATCTGCTAATTTATAGCTATTTTGCATTGGTGGAGGGAACTCATACTGAGATTATCATAGCTCATTAATATAATTCTATGCAATGTAATGGCATAGTTAATGTATTTGAAAGAGAAACACAATTGTTTATTCTCCAAATTGGGATTAAGACAGGAGGTTTGAGTGGCACAGGATTTATTCTACCGCACTAGCTCTCTGCTTGAGCTTGGAAAAATGGAGATAAAGGTAAAAAAGAGTTCCAAATTTCATTATTCTTGTGAACCATAATAATCTGTTTGAAAAGAAAAAAACATCTTACAAGAAATGTCATACTGATTTTTTTTTCTAATAAGAAGAGACAGAAAAAGTGGCATTAATGAGATACCACATGCTGTCACCAAACTGAAATGCAAAACCATGTGTAAATTTTTAGAAGTAAGAAGATAAAATACAAACATAATTGGTATTTCCTGGGTTTAGGGACTAGCCTTAACAAGACATATGGTTTTATTTTTAGGATCTTCATTTTCCTATGAAAATGTTACTATTTATATAGCCTTATTATAAAACAGAATGGGAAAAAATGAGTAATACCAGCCAAATGTAAACTCTTAATTTTGATTACATCTTATATTTATTCTGCAAGTTGCATGGATCAAAAACATTTTTCTTTGAAACAAAGCTTACAGCACCCTGGAGAACAAATGAAATTAAAAGATCTAAATAATGAATTCCTTTACCTGCCCCAATAAAAATATATTTTGAAAAATCATCATATTTTCTTCAGTGTGTTTTGTTGAGGGCAGAAGTGATTTTGGCACAAGTTAGCATTTGCCTTCTGGGTCACCAAAATAGCTGAAAAAATCTCCACGTATTTCTTGAGTAGGGAGTTTTGAGGACAGGAGACATATCTGCAGGTCAGGAATCCCTGCCCTGTATGGTTCTAGCACTGTAACCTTCTTTTCACTTGGCCTTCTTTTCTGTTCCACTGAGGGCTAGAATATATTGCTGAATCAGGTCAGAAGACATCAGAATGATGCTAGGTTCTTAGGCAAAATGTCAAAAGACGGTTCTCTACCGATTTTTTTCTTACCACCAACCTGAACATTTTAGGTTGCCCCAACCTCCCCCTAAAAAACATTAATAAGCAAACACTAGCTTGCTAGCTAGAACAAACTCAGGGGAAGAGATCAAAGTGGAGTCTACTGTATTTCTTTATAGAAATTCTATGGACCCTTAATATAGCCCCCATTTTTAAAAATCTATTTCATTATCCAATTGTAGAAGAATTCAACCTCTTGTTTACAAGAATAATTAGCTAAAATAGGAAATCTTAAGATTATCTGTATTTTTTTTCTCCCTGGTTATTAATTGATTGGCATTTCCACTTGCCACTCTGCCCAGGACTACGATGCTAAGTACTTTGGCCTCTGCCCACAGCAGCCAATAGTCTAGGGTTTTTCATCACTTTCCTGATGGAATTTATTTTTACAAATTTGATTTGAGAGCATTTTAAGTGTTGCCTGCCCTAATCATACTTCATGAAGTTTGCTCCAAAGACAAAAAACACTCTTTTCTATTCCTGGGCATTGCCATCTCCTTCAGAAGATAATTCAATCCCAAACTGTATCAACTTTCCTGATAAAGGGGTAAATATTTCCTATTAAATTGTGATTTTTACTCAGAATTCAAAAAAGTGGAAAAAAAGGGAAAGAGAAAAACCTAATGAAACAGAAGGTATAATGAATACAGTAAAAGAAAAGAAAAGATATTCACCTTCTCCCATAACTTTAGCACTCACTATTGTTATTCATTCATACATAATAAGGTTAAAAAAAACAAACGCAATCAGGTGGAACGAACTATTTTGTTTGTATGGTTCAACCATGGGGCAAAAAATAGGCTTGCATAAAAGTCAATATGTGAGCTACCTGTGATTTTAATTCCTCGGTAAATACACTGACCTTTTCTAGAATTAAATAGTTTTATTATATTTCTATACCTGTGCAAATGTTCCAGTGTTATTTGGGCCAATGGGTACTGGTCACTCTGTGGGTTAAGGATCCTTTCCGAGTCCAAATTGAAGTGATACTATAAGTGATAATATATAATATATATAATATGTAATATATAATAATAATATAATATACACATAAGTGTATATATCTCTGTGTCTTTGCATGTGCTCATATGTTTGTATGTGCATCTAAATGAAAAATGTCAGATCTGTATTCATTCAAGCCAAATGTTGTTAAGAGGGACACAGCATGGTACAGTAGGAAGGCAGCCTAGCTCTTGAGTCAGATGTCATTAAACCTTAGTTTTCTCTTCTGAAAAATGAGGCATTTGACTAAATGGTTTCTAAGATCTAAGATGAGCTCCAGGTCTATGGTGAGCCAATGATAATGAAGTGGATTATTTTATTTGCTCGTTTTCTCAAAAGAGCATCCAAGAGGTACATTTTACTTTAAGTGATTTGATTTTGAGCATTGATTTGCAAAATACTCAACAGTCACTCTGGGTGATTAATAACCCACAGCACTGGTAGAAAGTGACAGAATATTATTATATCACTTCTGAGACTAATTTCCTCTTTCAGCAGACTCAATGTTGTCACCAAAGGCAAAACTGTCTTTCCAGCATCATTCTCATCTTCAAATTTCTGGCCTTCTTTGCCTTGGAGAGGGAATGATTGGCTTCTCATCATAAAAACATGCATCTGATGTTACTCCTGAAGCAATAATCAGCTAGTCTCTATGGCCAAAGTCTGCTAGGGTCATACTAAATTGTGTTTAACTTCCTGGTGTCTAAGGATTCCAATCTTATTTTTAAAAAATGGTAGAGAATTTTACTGCACCTAGATTTGACTGTTTATTGGCATTATTCTTGACTAATTGAATTGACTTTATGTTGTCCGTTTCCCACTGATAGCAACCAAATAAATAAATGTCAGAGGCAGGCTTTGAACAAGATCTTCCTAAATCTTAATCTAGTACTCTATTATTTAAACCATAACCTTTCCCTCAAGGATATCATAGTCTAGGAGGGTCATAAGACACCAATACCAGTCGTTAGGCTTCATATGACTACCTTCAGTGATTCAAATCTCAACTCATTCATACCTTCTCATCATAGAGGTCACTTGTTTTTATCTAACCGAAAGTTCTCCAGAAAAAATATACTTAGTGGGCCAAGCTAACTATTTTAACATTTATATTTATAAATAACTATAATATACAGTATCACATGATTGAATTATAGAGTATCTCCCTCCTCAGAAAGGCTCCCTGTGTGTAAATTCCCTCTAACTATGCAGATATGCATTTGACCTGTAAACTAGTAGTCTTAGAGAGTCCACATGGCACTAAGGAATCAAGGGAGTAGTTATATACACAGGGTGTTTCGGCATAAATATCTGAACCTAGGTCTTTCTGATTTTAAGGTCCACACTCCCTTCTCCATCACATATTATAGACTACTAAAATACGTGCTTCATATTTTATAAGGTTAGAAATCTGTACCAGTTATAGATGGAGACCTTCTACTTTGTGCCTCCAAAACAGCGAGAAGCTTAGCTACACAATCACTGCAGGGCTGTGACTTCACTTGGGACACAAACGATGCAGCTTTCAACATGGCTCAACAAACAGTAAGTGCTAATGCTTTCAAGCTTCCTTCTGCTTTTCTTTGTAAGAGAATTAAGAAAGCCTCTCTTTAGGAGACTCAAAGCCAGTTTCTGACGGCTCAAAAGAGGCAATATAGATGTTATTTCTCTCCAGTCTCAGTCAGAGACATCAACAGATACGGTTGCCAGCATCCCTTCCAATTCATGGTGGGATCCCATGAGGGAAGAGTAAGGAGAACGCCAACAGTGAGACCATTCATTTAGATTTGCATTCACGGGACACATTAGTCCGGGCTTGCAGGGGGTGAATTCTCCAAATGGAGCACTTTAGATACACACACAAATCCCATTACCTGGTAATGGGATTTGTGTGCATAAACCCTCGTGCACTGGAAATTTAAATTTAGGTGCTCACTTCCCCAGATGACCTCATATACTCCAATATGCAAAGTAGCAAAGAGGGATACTCTGGGAAGAATTAGAGCATTTTCTTTCTCTGTTGTTTGTGTGTGCTGTGCTTTGTTTTCCCTAGAAAACTTAATACACACACACAGTTATATACACATGTACGTATGTACATATATGTGTAGGTATACATGTACATATGAATGTATGTGTGTATGTATATTTATCTCTATCTAATATGTTGTTTGGAGGAAGAATTACAGGTAGAGTACATATTTAATATCTTAAAGACTGAAACAAGAGTAAAGGATTTTACACAAAGCTGTAATGAAATTACAAGTGAGAGAGGCTGTATATTCACCCAATCTAATTCACCAATTAAATTCACCAATTTAAAATAAGTAAGCTAGCCAGCCAGCAAACCTATGGGTGATATGTGAAAGAAGAGAAAAATACCGAGACCTTATCTATGCAATTTAATTCAATAAGCATTTATTGAAGTCCAGCAGCTCACAGGATTGTTGTGAGAAGCAAACAATATTTTTATTTGTTTTGGGGGTTTTAAAGTGTGTGTGTGAAGTACTTTGAAAAACTTAAAGCCTGATATAGAGTCTATTAGCATTTTGTTTAGTTCTTTTTCAGTTGTGTCTGACTCTTCATGACCCCATTTGGGGTTTTCTTGGCAAAGAAACTAGAGCAGTTTGCCATTTCCTTCTCCAGTTCATTTTATAAGTGAGGAAACTGAGGCAAACAGATCAAGTGACTTGCCCAGGGTCATACAGCTACAGTCTGAGACTGGATTTGAACTCATGAAGATGAGTCTTTCCTACTGCAAGTATAGAACTCTAAATAATGAACCACCTAGCTGCCCCATTCACATTAATCTCAGTATTTTTGTCATGTGTCAAGATCTGTGCTAGGTGTTGGGGAAAGAAAAAGATGGAACAATCCATTCCCTCATGAAGCTTCTATTCTTCTGGGAGGAATAACACTAAAAGTACATAGATATATGATGCCTACACTACAGAATATATTTTGGTGGGTAGGGAAGAGAACACTGATAATAAACAGAGGGAGGAAGGCAAAAAAGACCCTCCTGCAATGGGTAGCCTCTCCCTTATATAATTTAAAATTTATGTATTTATATGAAAGGAGTTCTTTTACTTCATAGAAAATCTGCAAGGGAGTTCATATCATATGATATCTACTCTTATTTAAGACATATTGTCTCAAGTGGACAAACAAAGTAAACTAAACAATTTGTGTTTTTATGTTAAACTAAGTCTCTCTCTCTCCAGGGCCCTTATGAAAACTACTGGACATTATTATTCCTTTGGAAAATAGTAAGTCAATGGGAAAAAAAAAGAAAGAAAATAAAAGGCAGGGCTCATGTCATCAAGGGAGGAAGTGATGGCTTCAGTCACAAGAAGATAAAATTTGGCAGGCTTCATGGAAGGTTATTTTAAATTTTCAGGTTCATTGGAACCTTACATTGGAGGGAAAACTCAGGGGGATCTTAGTGTGATCAGTCACATAGTGAAAAGAGGAAAATTGTTTCACTTTCCCAGTGAGCTAAAAGAACTGCAGTTTCACAGAGGTCTATCAGAGACAGAAACTAACCTCTATTTCACACAGAGAAATGTACTATTTCAGTGTCATTTAAAGTATCATAAAATACCACAGTGATCACTGGAAGAAACATAAATTAAAAAAACCAGGATGTTCAGAAGTATAATTTTTTAAAATTCATTTTTATTTTGAATAAATATTTCCCAATTGCATGTAAAAATGTATATGCATATATAGACATATATGCATACGTACACATACACACATACATATGGTTGTTGTCCTTTGTTCTCAAAGAGGACCAAAATGACATCACCATGATAAAGTGAAGTTTCAATGTGTATGACTGTAGCTGATCAGACCAATACAAGCTCTGAATTCTCTACCATAGATTGGGCACAGATAGTCTGTGTGAAGATTTGGAGTGGTTAGTCCAAATTTGCACATCTTGTGTTTTCTTTGTGCTGTTTCAATTCTGCTTTGCATTTAGATAATAGCACCCTTTCTGATGTGGGCACACCACACTGAACGGTCCTGTGCCAATGCCTCCCATGTCCCACGATCAAATCCCGAGTTCGTGAGAGGGTCCTTATATCGCTTCTTCTGACCATCATGTGTTCACCTGCCCCACGAGAGTTCTCCATAAAATAGCCTTTTTGGCAGGCATACATTTTGCTTTTGAACAAAGTGGCCAGCCCATTGGAGCTGTGCTCTCTGAAGCATAGTTTGAATGCTTGGCAGTTCAGCTCAAGCAAGGACTTCAGCATCTGGTACCTTATCCTGCCAGGTGATCTTCAGAATCTTCCCAAAACAGTTCTGATGGAAGCGATTCAGTTTCCTGGCATGGTGCTGGTAGATGGTCCATGTTTTCACAGGCATACAACAATGAGATCAGCACAACGGCTCTGTAGACCTTCAGTTTGATAGTCAGTCTAATACCTCTTCTCTCCCAAACTTTTCTTCAGAGCCTCTCAAACACTGTGTTAGCTCTGGCAATTCATGTGTCAACCTCATTGTCAAAGTGTACATCCCTAGGAAATACATCACCAAGGTAAGAGAACTCATCCACAGCACTCAAAACTTCTCCATTTGTTGTAACCGATGGTTCCACATATGAATGGTGTGGTGGTGGCTGATGGAGCACCTGTGTTTTCTTGGTGTTAATTATTAGGTCAAAATTAGCACAGGCAGAAAAAGATTGATACATACTTTGTTATGTCTCAGCTTCAGAATCTGCACTAAGTGCACAATCATCTGCAAACAGAAAGTCATGCAGCAACACTCCCTCCACTTTGGTCTTGACTTGTAGTTGTTTCAAATTAAAGAGTTTACCATCAGTATGGTAGTTGACCTTAATGCCATGTTCACCCTCGTTGAAAGTATTTGACAAAATGGCTGAAAACATCATGCTAAAAAGCATGGGAGCAAGCACACAGCCCTGTTTCACTCCATTGCTATCTGGGAAGACACAAGAGCATTGTCCATTATCCAGAGCCCAGACAAACATACCATCATGAAATTGACGTACAATACTGATGAACTTCTCTGGGCAACCAAATTTTGACATAATTTTCCACAAGCCCTCAAGACTAACAGTGTCAAAGGTCTTGGTCAGACCTATAAAAATTGTGTACAGACCTCTGTTCTGCTCCTGGCATTTCTCCTGGAGTTTTGGGCAGTAAACACCATATAAACTATTCCTTGGTCCTTTCTGAAGCCATACTGACTCTTAGGTATATGACCATCTTCCAGGTGAAGGATTAGCCTATTAAGGACGACTCTAGCAAGAATCTTGTCAGTAACGGCTAAGAGAGAGAGACATCCCTGCCTCTCCCCCCACCCGCCAATGATTGTCACAGAACAATCTATTCCCTTTGCCTTTATAGTGATGGACAATGGATGCATCCTTGAACTCCTGGGGGATAACCTCCTCTTTCCATATAACCTAGATTATTTCAGTTAGCTTTTCTATGAGCAATGGTCCCCCTACCTTGTAAATCTCAGCTGGAATAGATCAGCACCAGGTGCTTTGCCACGTGAAAGGAGCCTAATGACCCTCAAAACCTCTTCTTCAGTTGGAAGTGCAGCTAAGGAGGCATTGACTTTAACCTGAGGTAAATGGTCAATGGCCTCAGCATTGACTGATGATGATCTATTGAGAACACTGAAAGTGTTCAGCCAATCTCTCTAGGATCATGTCCTTATCACTAATCAGTGTGACTCCATTAGTAATGAGTGGTTGTGATGCACCATTTTGAGTTCCAAATTTGCTTCCTCCTTCTTGCCTTTCTCTCCCTTGTGAAGGTAAGCAATTTGATATTAATTATACTTGTGAAGTCATGAAAAACATATTTCCATATTAATTGTATTGCAAGAGAAAACAGACCAAAACAATAAAAATAAGGACAGTAAAAAAAAAAAAAAGTGTGCTTCAATCTTCATTCAGAGTTCATCCGTTTTCTCTATGGAGGTGGATGGCATTTTTCATTGTGGGACCTTTGGAATTGTCTTTGATCATTGCTTGATCACAATAGCTAGGTCCATTAAAGCTGACTGTTCTTACTAATATAGTTCTTAATGTTTATAATGGTCTCCTTGTTCTCCTCACTTAACTCTGCAACAGTTCATATAAATCTTCCCATGTTTCACTGAAACCAGCTTACTTGTCATTTCTTATAGTATAATAACATTTCATCACAATCATAACTTGTTCAGTTACTCCCCAATTGATGGATATCTTCTTGATTTCCAATCTTTTGCACCACAAAAAGACTTACTATAAATACTTTTGTATAAGTAGATCTGTTTCTTTTTTCTTTGATCTTTTTCTATAGAGACTTAGTAGTGGTAATTATGGATCAAAAGGTATGCAGTTTTACAGCTTTTTGTGTGTAGCTCCAAAGTATTCTCCAGAATGTTTGAACTAATTCATAACCCTAACAACAATAAATTAGTCTCCTACTTTTTCCATATCCCTTCTAGCATTTGCCATTTTCCTTTTCTGTTATGTTAGTCGATCTGATAGGTGTGAGGTGGTACTCCAGAGTTGTTTTAATTTGCATTTCTCTAATTGGTAGTGATTTAGAGCATTTTTTCATATGACTAATGATAGCTTTGATTTCTTCTTCTGAAAACTGTCGCTTCATATCCTTTGATCACTTATCACCTGGGTAATGGTTCTTATGTTTAAGTTTGGCTCAGTTTCCTATATATTAGAGAAATTAAACTTTTATCAGAGTAACTTGTCATACCCCCCCATTTCCCTGTTTTCCTTCTAATTTTGACTACATTATTAGTTATGTGAAAACTTTTTAATTTCATGTAATCAAAATTATCCATTTTACTTCCTATGAGCCTCTCTGTCTCTTATCCATAGATCTGATAGGTACATTTTTCCATGCTCCTCTGACTTGCTTCTGATGCTCCCTCTTATATTTAAATAATTTAATCATTGTCAGCTCATCTTGGTGTGTAGTGCAAGATGTTGGTCTGTGCCTAGTTTCTGCCAAGCTGCTTTCCAGTTTTCCCATTTTCTTGTCAAATATTGGGTACTTGTACCTCAAAAGCTTTGAAGCATTGAATTTCTCAAATACTAAATTACTATGGTCATTTACTATTGCGTACTGTGTATCTAGTCTATTCACTGATTCACCACTATATTTCTTATCCATTACTAGACTGTTCGAATGATTACACTTTGTATATATAGTTTGAAATCTGGAATTGCTAGGCCCCTGTCTTTAACATTTTTTCAGAGATTCCATTGATAGCTTGAACTTTCGTTCTTCCAGATGAATTTTGCTATTATTTTTTCTAGCTCTATAAAATAATTTTTGATACTTTGATTGGTATGGCATTGAATAAGTAATTAACTCAGGTAACATTCTCATTTTTGTTATATTGACTTGGCCTACCCATTAGCAATTAATGTTTCTCCAATCACATAAACCTGTGTTCCTCTGTATAAAAAAAAAGTATTTTATAATTGTGTTTATATAATCTTTGGGTTTGTCTTGGGAGGGGCGCTGCTAAATATTTTGTATTTTAAATGGCATTTCTCTATTTCTTTCTGCTCAGTTTTGTTGATAATATATACAAATGCTGATGATTTATGTAGGTTTATTTTATATCTAGCAACTTTGTTGAAGTTGATAATCACTTCAAAAGTTATTTTTTTAATTTAATTTAATTTGATTATCTATGGTTCTTGTCTGCAAAGAGTGATAGTTGTATTTCTTGATTATTTTTATTTCTTCAGCTTCTTCTTCCTGTCTTATTGCTATGGCTAGCCTTTCAAGTACAACATTGAAGAACTGTGGCGATGATAGACATCCTTGTTTCCCTCCTCATCTTATTAGAAAGGCATTAAGTTTATCCTCATTACAGATATTGCTTGCTCTTGATTTTAAATAGATACTACTTATCGTTTTATGATAGGTGCCATTTATTCCTAAACTTCTCATGTTTTTTTATAGTAATGAGTTTTGTATTTTGTCAAAGGCCTTTTCTGTGTCAATTGATATAATCATATAATTTTTGCTGTTTTGTCATTTAGATGGTCAATTATGTTTAAAGTTTATCTACTATTGAACCAGCCCTGCCTTCCTGGTACAAATCTTACTTGGTCAGAGTATTTTAATTAATTATTTGTATTAATATTCATTAAGAAATTTGGCTTATAGTTTTCTCTGTCTCTGTCTCTCTCTAGAAATTAATTGAAGTTGAAATTAATCATTCCTTAAATATTTGATAGAATTTGCTTTTAAATCCATCTGGTCCTAAAATTTCTTTGTTTGTTTGTTTCTTTTTCCCTTAGGGAGTTTGTTGATGGTTTATTCAATTTATTTTTGTAAGATAGAATTATCTAAGTATTCTATTTTCCTCTTCTGTTAATCTGGGTAGTTTATATTTTTATAAATATTCATCCATTTCACTTAGGTTATTTGTTTTGCTGGTATCTAATCAGTCAAAATAACTCCTAATAAGCTTTAATTTCATTTTCATTGGTGATACATTCACTCTTTTCATTTTTGATACTAGTAATTTGTTTTTCTTCTTTTTAAAATAAAATTAACAGGTATGATTTCATCAATCATCTACCATCCAGATGTGTACAAAGAGGACTGACTGACAAGTTTGATGTTGAAATGACAGTTGTTAAACATTTACCATTCTCCACTTGACTAAATGTTTGAAATGATTCTGAACACTGGAAAACCTAAACTTGTCATTAGCAAACTTCAGAGTGACTCTGGTCCCTGGCATCGTACAAGCTTCTCAAAGGAAACGCTTCTAATCTTTAAGAAAATGAACTCCAATGTTTTCTCCACTGTATTTTCAGAAGTCACATTTAAGATTAGTTCCAGAATTGACACTGGGGCTGACAGAAAGATCATGATCCCTTCGGGTATGCCAACACATCAGATCCAAGCTCTATGCATATCATTGACATTTTCCCCTTAGGTAGGTTTCCTCTGCTAAAGCAGACACACACACACACACACACACACATACACACACACACACACACCAGGCACAGATATATACATACATACAAACACACAAAGATGTTATAGATAGAATGTAGAGATAAAAACAGAGATATACAGTATTGAACATTTATGTACATTATGTATATTAACTATATATATGCGCATTTGTGTGTGACTGAACAACTGCTTTTATGGAAGTATGAATCATCAACTAAAAAGAGAAAAAAATTAAAATATGGAGAACAATTTGGAGTCTCTATAGTTGTCTATATCTACCTGGATCTATAGCTGTACATGGTAATTATATTATATTATATTGTATCCTATCATACATCATACCACATTATGTATTATCATGTATATAGTATATCCATACACTTGTATATATGAGTTTATATTTTTCTAAGAGGTACACTTCCCAATATCTCAATATATGCACACCCATGGTTTATTGTTTTGTTATTGGGATAAGGAATATCTGATTTCAAATTCAGATTCCTGAAAGTGCTATGCAAATATAGATTCCTATTATATTGACTTATATATGTCCAATAATTTCCTTTTTTTACATAGTGCTTTCACATTTATTATCTCATTTTGCTGCATTACCACTTTACTACAACATAGCCTTACTTTCATTGATATGAATGATAGTCCCTCCACAGATTCAGATTACCACCCCTCTGCATTTTTCTAGCTTGTCTTTGTGGTTTGACATGGCCAGTGAAACAAAAACTATTTCTTTTTAATTTACAGTCTGTCAGATACTGCTGGTGAAGCTCTTCAAACTTTTGGAAACTGGCCTCCAACCCAAAAACAGACAATATTATCACCAGGCATGTATTCCAAAAGCATCTCTAGCTTGGTAGGACCTGCTGAAGCTTGTTAATTGTTAGCATAACCTTCTAGATACCATGGTCATTTCAATGAAGTGTAGTAGACATGAGGTTGCTAAGTCCACCCCTCTCCCTACCTCTCCTTATGTTATTATCAAGAAATGAAGGCCCCAGAAAAGCTAAGCAATTGGGGTTATTCTGAATTAAATAAGTTATTGGCAACCTGTCCACTTCACCTAGTCTCCTTTACTAAACATGATATGTGTTACCTTCTTGTCCCCTCTGTCTTCAAAACAATCTCCTAACAGGACACCTGTATGGCCCTTGTTGACTTCTTGCAATCTGAGCTTTTTCATGTTCATTCCATCTAACTTGTACTCCCATTACATGAGATATAAGTATTGTAGGAAGTATATACATTGAAATGAAGTATACACTATCTCCCATGCTGTGAGATACATAAACAAAAACTTGTGACTAGCACAATGCATTGGTAAAAGGTCAAGATTTGGAGTCAGATTCAACTTGGAGTAAGAGGTCAACAAGTATTTTTGAGGGTCAACCATGTGCAAGGCACTGTGCTAAAGACAATCTCTGAACTCAAGGAGGTCAGAGTCTAGTGGGAGAGAAAACATGCAAACAATTATGTACAAACTATTTATATATCTATATCAATCTGTATTCATGTATGTATGAATGTATATATATATGTATGTATATATGTGTATATATGTAAATAAATAAAATATATTTTACAATAGATATATTTTATAAAATACACACAATATATGTATATAAATATATATAACATACGTATTATATATGTAAAATTTAATATATGTATTTTGTAAGTTGGAGAAGATAGCAGAAAGAAGGCACGAGCATTAAAAGGGATTGTTAGAGGCCTTTGTAGAAGGAGAGATTGTAGCTGCCACTCGAAGGAAGCCAGGGAATTCAAGAAATAGAGATAAGAGGAGCACATTACAGGAATTATAAATACCAGTGAAAATGCATGCAGTAGAGAGAAGGAGTATTTCACTAGAGGAAGAATAATGAGGCCAGTATCACTGGATCTCAGTGTAAGTTAGGAGGGACAAGTTTTAAAACAACTCAGAAGGTAGGAGGGAACTAAGTTGTGAAGGACTTTGAATATCAGACTCAGAATCTGATCTTCCATCCTGAGTTCATCCTTCATTTTCAAAGACCTTGACATCAGAGAAATGATGACATGACTTGCCCTTAACTTTGTTTTGAGTGAGGGGGAGATGGGCAAGGTCACCAGCCTCACTTTCCCCTTCTGGGTCATCTGGATCCAGTGACCAGATATTCAATTAGGATAACTGGAGAAGGCCCAGGATTCAATGAGAGACCTTGGCCTACTCAGGTACTCAGAGTGAGGTAATGTCCATTCAGTGACTAGGACTCTTTAAGAAGTAAACATACAATGGTCCCTTTAATGAGCAAAAGACAAAAAAATAAGTAAATCCACCTGGGAGGGAAAAAGCAACAGTTACTCTTGATAATCACTCTGAAGCCAGAAAGTAGAGTTAGGGTAGGGATATATTGTTGTACAATGTACGGGTTTCAGAGTACCCTGGATTTAAGGTTTTGGGAAAGAATGAAAGAAAGAGAGAAAGAGAGAAATAAGGAAGGAGGGGAGTAAGGGATCTTGTTCATAAACCCAAAATTAACTGGTTGACATTCTAGAGGTTATAAGGAGTCATTGACTTTTATTGAGTAGAGGTGATATGGTCAGATCTGCCCTTTAGGACAAAAAGTTACTTCAAAAGTTAGTTAGATGCGGTAAGGGCCCACACCAGAGTGGTGGTTGTGTCAGAGGACAGAAGGAAGCATATGCAAGAAATGAATGGAAACCCAGAGGACATAGGTCTGAATCCTAGATTTACTCTTTATTATCTGTGTGATATTGGACGCCTTTTAAATTTACTGAGCCTCTTTTTCCCCATTTGTAAAATGAGAATTCTAGATTAGATGACCTTTGAGAAACCTTCTGCCTCTAAAACTATGATCCTAATAACACATGAACTTTACAGGAGTATTGATTCAATAGGATTTATCCAAAACATAGTAGCAATGGAATATTTACTAGGACATTAAAATCCATTACTAGACAGAATCTTATGAAAAAATGATGTTCTTCAAAAAAGAGAGTTTTCATATAGCTTTGTGTCTGTCTGTATGAGATTTTCTTTTGAAAAGTACACCTAGGAAGGGTTTGTTTTGAAGGCAAGTGATGTGGGAGGTAATTTCATTTTACAAAGGCATGACAGGCAAAATGGCTTTCCTAAAGTCTCCCACCAAATCCAGTACAGTCCTAGAAAGGAACCCCAGGATCCATATCCCCTGTCTTATAAATTAGTGTTCTCTACAATATTACCCACTTTGGGAAAAGCTATTATATGCAAGACTTTAAAGTATGCATGTAGCATTGTGACAAGTGAAATAATAACATGTTAAAATCTACAGAACATAGCTTTCTGTTAATTTCAAAAACTTTGAGTGCTACATATGTGTGACAAAGTTGAGTAGGGTAAAGAAAAGTATTATCAAATATGGATCAAAAGAAAAAAATTGTAAGAATGTCACAAGATATATGTCATTATAACCCATTATTCATAGTAGCAATCTTGAGGAGAGTGGCTTACTTTAATAGCAATCCATCTGATTGGCTAAGAGATCAGAGCTATTAATGTGATAAGAGATTCTTTGAAAAATAAAATCCCCCCAACCAGTGCCAAAGCTGGCTGTCAGAATTTGGGGACAGGGCCAACAGTAATGCCATTCATCAGGTTAAAATTCATGTGACAAAATTCAGTTTAGGCCACAGGGGAACATTTATTTTTTTAATGGGTTTCATAGATCTCATTCTTCAGTAATAGGATTTGTGTGCCTAAAGTCTCATTTGTGAAAAATTTACATTTAGGTGCCCAGTTTTTCAAGTGATCCAGAAAATGACAGAATGTAAAACCAAGTAAATTGAGGCATTTGTTCTGGAAAATTTCACAAGGTTTCTCACTTCTCTTTTTTGTCTGGACTTTTCAGAAGGGCTGCTCTGTTTGAATGTTAAACTAAGTACTTTAATAGTATCTCAGGGAGTTCAGATATAGGATGTGATGATGAAAGGATTGAAGTCAAGCATTTTGAAATCCAGTCAATTTTAATAGTCTAACCAAATAGTTCATATACAATTCTTCCTTCTCTCTTTCTTGAATTTCCTGATCAAAAGAGTGTATAGCACAGCATATGAAAAAAAAATAAAAAAGATAAAACAAGGCAAAAGAGAGAAAGGAAGGCAAAAAGAAAGAAAGAAAGAGAAACAAGAGAGGGAAAGAAGGAGAGAGAGGGAGGAAGGAAGGAAGGAAGGAAGGAAGGAAGGAAGGAAGGAAGGAAGGAAGGAAGGAAGGAAGGAAGGAAGGAAGGAAGGAAGGAGAAGGAAGGAAGGAGGGAAGGAAGGAGGGAAGGAAGGAGGGATGGAAGCAAGAAGGGAGGGAGGGAGGGAAGGAAGGAAGGAAAAAAGGAAGAGAAAAGATTTGTTTTAAATTATTAAACTAGTATTATCAGACACACTCCATCTGTGGGGAACTGTTTAATTTTCTGCTTTCCTTAGCAATGTAAGCTGAGGATATAAAATATACATGTTTTGTTTTATTTCTTGGAAGTGCTGGCTAACAGATTGCTTCCATTCAGGTCCCTGATCTCCTTTAAGACTCTTCTTCCCCTTCAGTATTCTGGGCACATTGTATACGTGTTTCTGCACATTATCTGTGGCATTCACTTGTCCATGTATATATGCACTTTCCAGTAATATATTGTCTGTATTTAATTTTCATTTCCTTCAAGTTGAATTTGCACTTGATGTTAGATGCCATCACTGCTAGGGATTCTCTGTGTGTGGTTGAGAATTACCTGAATAGAGGAACTCTAAGTAAATTTGATGGAAGTTAACATATTGTTGATGCAGGGACATGAGGGAGCATCTTGAAGAGAATTTTAAATTTAAGTTTTTTTCTTTTTAAATCCTTTCTTCTAACCTAGACATTTTAGGCATAATCCTCAGAGCAATAATCCTGAGTGTGACATTTCGAAGTAGAAATTTTATCTATGTTCCTAAAATACTGCATTTATTTCTCATTCTCCTTTTCTTCTTACCTTCAGTCACTGGTATGAAAGATGAGTGCAAGATGATTTCCATGATGGGAACTTGGGTAATAAAAAGAATGTTAGTGCTCTTAACAATAGGCAAGTACAAAGGAGGGGTGAGTTTAGAAGAAACGATAACAAGTTCTATTTTAGACAACTGTAAAAAGAGAGTGTTATATAAGATGACCCTTAAGATTTCTTCCAGTTTTGTGAATCTAAATCCATAATCATCTGATCCCATTCTTTTTTTCAGAAAATCCATTCATATAATTGTAGAATTCTTGAGCTGGAAAGGGCAATTAAGTATTATCTATTTCAACACTGGAATTTTGTAGGTGAAGAAACTGAGATGTAGAGAATAGAAAGGACTGTAATATCATATAGGAAGCTATTTGCAGAACCACATTTAAATGCATGTCTCCTGACTTCTAGTGTAATAATATTCTTTTCATTAAACCATACTAGAGCTTCCCCTTTACTTTCTACATCTTTGGAGGGTCTAGGCACCTTATAAAAAGGCAATAAATAATGTTGTTTAGGGGATGAGCTGAGGTATGTATCTGGGCATTAAGTTTGTGAGAGAGTAGGGTTGATGAAAGAAAAGAAATAAATTATGTATTTAGAAAGTCTTGCAGAATTAGCAGACAAAGCAAATTCATTTCTTTTTAAGCCAAAATAAACTCAGTTCATCCTTAGTTTTTCTTTTCACTTTTCTTTCTATTTATATTAGAGAGGATTGTCCACATTGAGTATGATCTGAGTTTGACTATCAATTATATGATCAGACCTGTACCCAAATCCTTTATCACAAATGAATTATCCTTTCAGATTTATATATAGTACTGCTTTTCTTTTTTTTTTCTTTCTTATGCCATCTTGTTCTGTACTCATTTTGATATCGACAGTTATCTTTACTTCTTTTGGCTTTGGAACACTCAATATGGTCTAGACATTGCCTAAATGAAAATTGCATTTTTGCATATGTCATGTAAAAGATTTTAAGAGTTTTTATTCAGTATGCTTCTAGATCAGGAATCAACATTCTTCATTATATATCCCTAGTCATGATATACATCCGTGCCTGAGGGTACCATTCTAATATATTGCCTCTGTGGTTCCCCATTTCTCATCATTCTTCAGTTCTACCAAAGACTCCATAAAAAATTTCCAGGGGCCCCACAAATGCTAGAGGTAGCCCTGTCTTCACACCTGCTTCCTATCTGTAAAATAAGACGATTAGACTAGATCATAGGATAAATTCTCTATAATAAAATGATTTGTTCTGTAAAACTTGTACTCAGTAAAAAGACTACACCAAAGAACCTAAAAGACTACATGTGGACTCAAGGTGGCAAGTTTGCCCCCTCCGGACTAGACGGTTACTAAGCTCCCATTCATTTCTATCGATCTCAATGAATGTTTGAAGCTTGACCAACTCTTCATGAACCGTCAGCTTAAATAAGTAGCTACCCCATCTCTGGATCTCAGTTCTGTCATCTGCAAAGTAAGAAGTTTGGATTTGATGACTTCCAAGGTATCGTCAAGTGCTAAACATATTACCCTCTACCTAATTTATATATAACCTGTGTGTATATATATGTTATATGTGTATATGTCTGTATGAACATCTGTATACATTTATTACATATATTGTATACATATATGCATACATACAGATTGTGTATACGTATATGTATGTATTATTCTTTATGTATACACACACACACATATATGTTGTGTATGTGTGGCAGATAGGAATGGATATAGCACTGGACCTAGAGTCAAGAAGATCTGTATTCCAAACTGGCCTCAAACACTTACTAGCTCAGTAGTGCTCTTGTATATGCTCTTGGGGAAGGAGCAACTCATTTCATAGTTCACTGAGAATGACTGATGAGGTTTTAATGTACCCTGCCTTGTGAAAGGCTTAGAACAGAAAGGCCACTTGATAAATCTTTGCTGGTTGAGTTTTACCTTTCTTAAGTGTCTTTGCATTTGATCAGGAGAAAAAAGGACTCATTCAGGTTCATGAAATTTTTAGGTTGACATATTTATAGGAACATGTATTTTGAGGGAGTTTTGGGGCATATCTTCTGGCACTCTAGAAAGTACACTACCACCAGCCCCGTTCTGACTGCCACAGGTTAATGAGGAGTACTGAAATTCAATTCAGAGCTTAACTCTCTCATCTAAATTGCATTGGTCAGTCATTTCATACATGGCTCATAATGTATTTTAATCCGCTTGGTATATCTCCTCTGTTTGCAGAAGGAGAAGCATTGGTATGTATATTAAGAAGAATGCCGTTCCCATGGGGTTCCCTAACCTACTTCTAGGAAGCCTATCTCAGCCCCACACGCAGCATGGAGTGCAGTCTAGTGCCCAGATAAAGACCATCCTTTGGAATTGAATATGAAATCTGCTGTCTGACAGGTTAAAGCACAGCCACTTAGCTGTGCTTTCTTTTAAGCACATTCCCTTCCCCAAAAAGGCTACTCTTCAGCTCTATAGTTCTATTCATATGAGCATAATAGTATGTTTGATGTCTAAGGCAGGCTTAAGCATAGCAGAAAAACAAAGGGTTTGCTTAGTTACACTTACCAGCTGTATTTGCCCAAAGAATAAATTCTTATACATAAAGGTACAGGTACAATTTTAACTGAGAAGTCATATCCATTGTGTCTAACATACACATTGGTTATAAACATTCATGACTTTATATTAGAAATCAGAAAAAAAAAGTTAACCAAGGAAAGCCTTTGATTCATTAGGGGAAACAATTTAGGTTCATATTTCTGTGAATCCCATCTTAATAAATACTGATAAGAGAACATCTGACCTCCTGTCTCCCTTATATCTTACATCACTCTATATGTTTGAGTGACAGTAATGAGTATGCTAGTTTGGTTATCCCCTATACACATTCTTCATCTTGAATCACGTACATAACAGAGATATTGGAATAGCAGAACACCAAATTGCAGATTTATGATACTAGTTAATTTTCTACCCGATCTTCAGAGGCAGGGTGTGTGATTATAAAACAAACAAATGAGCAGGAAACATTGGATACTTGACTCAGAAATCCTGGGTACTGATCCTCATAGTGCTAGTTAGTAGCTGAAGTGGGTCTATTCATCAGGTCCTGAGAATTTTTTTCTCACAAAGCTCATTTATGATTTGCTGAATTTTTTTGGTTGAGATTAGGTTATTTTAGTATTTTATTACCTCTTCTGTTAATCTGCACAGTTTATACTTTTTGTAACAATTCATCCATTTCATGTTGATTTCCAGTTTCATTGACATATAGTTGGGCAATATAACTCCCAATAGTTGCTTTAATTCCATCTTCATTGGTGCTGAAATCACCCTTGAATTTTGGATAATAGAAATTCTGTTTTCTTCTTTCTTTTATTTAAACCAAATTAAAAAAGGTTTATATTTTTTCATAAAATCATCTCCCAGTTTTATTTTTTAATTCAATTTTTTAACTTTCAATGTTATTAATTTCTCCTTTGATTTTTAAGATTTTTATTTTGATGTTCAGCCAGAGATGTTTAATTTGTTATTTTTCTAGTTTGTTTTTGTTGTTGTTGTTTTTGCACGCCCAATTTATTGGTCTGCTCTTTCTCTCTTGCATTGATGTACACATTTAGAGATATAAATTTTTCACTAAGTATTGCTTTGGTTGCACCCCACAAATTTTGGAATGTTGTCTCCTTCTTGTCATTCTATTTAATGAAATCATTGATGGTTTCTATTATGTGTTCTTTGATCCTCTCATTCTTAAGGATTAGATTATTTAGTTCCCAACTAACACTTAATGTATGATTCCATGATCCTTTATTAAATGTAATACATTATCATCTGAAAAGAGTGCATTTAATGTTTGTGATTTTCTGCTTTTGGCTGCAAGGTTTTTATGCCCTGATACATAACAAGTTTTTGTGAAAGTGTCATGTATCACTGACAAAAGTATGCTCTTTTCTATTCCCTTTCAGCTTTCTCTAGAAGTCTATTACATCTAATCCATTTAACTTTTCCTTTAAGAATTAGGATGCTATGCCATTTGGTGCATATATATTTAGTATTGATATTACTTCAGTCACTTCAAATAAATTGCTTTTTTTATGGTTCCTTTAAGTAAAATATACTTTCTCTGCTTATCTCTTTTAATTAGGTATTATTTTTGCTTTTGCTTTGTTCTCCAGAACAAAGGTGTAGGTATTAATGATAAGACTTAGATATTCACTAGATATGTGGGATGAGTCAGTACTGATCACAATGTTGTAAAATGGGATGACTAGGAACGTGATAGTGCCCTCAACAGAAAGAAAAGTATTAGGAATAGGTTACATTTGTGGGGGAAAAAGTGAGTTCCATTTTGCACATGTTGAATTTGAGACATCTACCAGAGATCTAGTTTGAAATATCTGAAGTAGTTAGTGACATCAAACCTGAACTAAGGAGAGAGAATGGGGCCAGGAGTGACTGGCATAGAGGTTAAACCCATGAGAGATGATAAGGCCACCAAGAGAAAGAATATAGAGAAAATAGAAGGTCAGTGTAAATGCATAAACCCCAACATGGAGATGATTATCCAAAAAAGAATACTAAGAAGGAGTTATCAGAAAGATATGAGGAGAGTCAAGTGAAAAGTGTTACAAAAACCCAGAGAGAGAACGGTGTCTTGTTGTAGATGATAGCCAACAGTGTCAAAAGCTACAGAGAGGTCAAGAAAGATGAAAATTGAAAAAAAAATGTTATATTAGGTGACTAAAAGGACACTGATAACATTGGAAAGAGTGATTTCAATTGAGTAATGATGTGAAAAACAAAATTAGAAAAGGTTCATAGTTAATGAGAAGTGAGGAAGTGAAGGTAGTGAGAGGAGACAATTTTGTTTTCCTCTACTTCTTTTTAGATTTTTTTTTTACTTTTTTAGCCTGAATCTTTATGGCTAATTCAGAAGGTTATTACAAATAATTTGGAGAAGTCTCTCATGCAAGATATGTCTATCCTAATCTGTCCATCACTTCTTTTTTCCACTAAGTAGTATTTTATTTTTTCCAATTACATGTAAAGATAATTTTCAACATTCACTTTTATAAGATTTTGAATTTTAAATTGTTTTCTCTGTCCTCTCTCTCTCTTTCTTTCCCCCTCCCCAAGACAACAAGCAACCTGATATACGATCATATTAAGCATATTTCTAAATTAGTCATGTTGTGAAAGAAGAATCAGAACAAAAGGGAAAAACCACGAGAAAGAAAAAAAGGAGCGAGGGAATTCTGCATTCACACTACACAGTTCTTTATGTGCCTGTGGATAGCATTTTACATCGTATTTTGGAATTGTCTTAGATCATTGTATTGCTGTGAAGAGCGAAGTCTATCAAAGTTTATCATCGTACAATATTTCTGTTACTGTGTGCAGTGTTCTCCTGCTTCTGCTCACTTCACTCAGCATCAGTTCATGTAAATCTTTGTAGGTTTTTTTCTGAAATCCACTTGCTTATCATTTCTTATATCATAACAGTGTTCCATTATTTTCATATACCATAACTTGTTTAGCGATTCCTTAATTGATGAACATCCCCTCAATTTCCAGTTCTTGACCATCAATGAAAGAGTTGCTATAAAAATTTTTGTATATTTGGGTCATTTTCCCTTTTCTATGTATGATCTCTTTGGAATACAGACCTAGTAGTGGCATTGCTGGATTAAAAGGTATGCACAGTTTCATAGTCTTTTTGGGCATAGTTTAAATTGCTCTCTAGAATGGTTAGATCAGTTCACAACTCTAGCAACAATCCATTGGTGTTCCAGTTTTTCCACATCTTCTACAACATTTGTCATTTTCCTTTTCTTGTCATTATCAGTCAATCAGGTAGATGTGAGGTGGTACCTCAGAGTTGTTTTAATTTCAATTTTTCTAAGCAATAGTGATTGAGAGCATTTTTCATATGACCACATATGGCTTTAATTTCTTCATCTGAAAACTGCTTGTTCATTTTCTTTGACCATTTATCAATTGAGGAAGGACTTGTATTCTTAAAAAGTTGACTTGATTCTCTATATTTTTCAGAAATGTCACCTTTATCAGAGACTCTGGTGATAAAAATTATTTCCCAGCTTTCTGATTTCCTTATAAACTTAGTAGCATTGGCTTTATTTGTGCAAAAACTTTTTAATTTAATGTAATCAATATTATTATCCATTTTGTATTTCATAATGGTCTTTGTCTCTTGTTTGGTCATAAATTCTTCCCTTATCCATAGAACCTGAAAGGTAAACTATTGCTTACTTTCCTAATTTGCTTATAGTATCACCCTTTATGTTTAAATCATATACTCAGTTTGACTTTATCTTGGTATATGGAGTAAGATGATGGTCCATCACTTCTAGATGATGACACGAACTGGCATTTTAACAAGGAGATGGCACAAGGGACAGGCCTCAGAAGCAGAGCAAGACTTCAATAGGTAGGTTGTGAACTGCAAGAATAACACTGCATGGAATGCACAGGAATCAGCTAGACAAGGTGACTTGTTTTAATTAATTGTATTATGCATGAAGTGGGGAAGTGGGGAATGTTGGGAAGATAAATTGCAGCCAGATGGTATAGGATTCTGAATGCCATCATAAAGATGTATTGTTTTAAATTCTACATTCAACAGCAGAGGAAGAGGGGAGGGTGATGGTGTCATATAGTGGATGGACAACTGGTCATAGAATCAAAACTATCTACATTGCACTTCTGACATATGTAAATTGCGAGATGATGAGCAAGTCATTTAATCTCTAAGTGCTCTCAGACAACTGAGAATACAAATTAAATGTCAGGTGTTGATATAAAGTAGTAGGAAAAAAGTACCTTACTGGAAACTCCCTATGTTGATAAAAGTACAAGATTCTCTCTCTCTCTCTCTCTCTCTCTCTCTCTCTCTCTCTCTCTCTCTCTCTCTCTCTCTCTCTCTCTCTCTCTCTCTCTCTCTCACACACACACACACACACACACACATATATAATATATATTATATATATATAATATATATAATATATATTATATATATATATACACACAAGGGACTAGAAATACAAAAAAAGGTAAGCCACCAATGGTAAAGAATGTGAGATGAAGAAATATTGTAGAGTTATGTCCACATATTCACTGATGTTGTGCAAACTACACTATGCCATATCATGTATGCACAGAATATTCATGTTGCAAGGAATATGGTGAGACCAGGATTGTACTTTGGTAAACAGATTCCTGCATTTCTAGTCATTAATCCAGAAAACAAAATATCAGGTAAATAACATTTATCTGTTGAATTGTGGCAACAAGTTGAAACTGATGAGCACATTTGTCACAATGTTGCTGTTGTTTAAAACCATATGATGATTTTACATAAATTTTACTTGGGCTAATATTCTTTTTCCTTCCCCCTCTGATTCTGAATCCTCATGTCTTAACCCAACCTTCAACTTCCTATGGATTTAGTTCAAACACTGGGTCAATGTTTATTTTCATCTAGGATAGTGAACTTGGTGGGAAAACTCCTCTGTTCTCACAGAAGAAGAGAACACATCACAAAGAAAGTTTATCTAATAAATAACAGGAAATTCCAATGTAAATAATGGTTTGAATGTAGATAGTTAAGAAAGAAATGAAACTAATTTAAAGCCTATGATATTAGCTAATAATATTAAATAACATTTCTAAAGCTCTTACTGTGTGTCAGGCACTGTGATAGACACTTTGTAATTACTGCCTCATTGGATTTTCATAACATCTGTGGGAGTGGGGGAGGTATTATTGTTAGCTCCCTTTTACAGATGAGTAAACTGAGGCAGAATTTGAGTGACTTGCCCTGTGTCACATAGTTATTAAGTGTCTGAGGCTAGATTTGAACTAGAATGTTCCTGCCTCTAAGTCCACTGATTAAACGCTGAGCCCTCTAGCTAGTGCCAGAAATAAATCACCATAATTCATGAAACTGGCAATGAATGAGATATTTCAGAGTAATCCATTTCAAGTTTTGTGATATGCTTAAACATGAAATGAAAAGAATCAGGCAATTCTGTTTCAAAGAAAGACATTTGTAGAAAAGAGATCTCAAATGGAACTGAATTTGGCGGAAAAGGACCAAAGTTTGCATTCCAGCTAACTTACTACATGTATAACCTAGAGTAAGTGATTTCTCCTTTCTGAGACCCCGGCTCCTCATCTGTAGAATGATGAGATCTGAGGATCATAGAGTTAGCAGAAAAGCTTAGAAATTATCTAATCCAATCCCCTCATTTAACAAATGAGGGAACAGAGACCAAGAGAGATTAAATAAGTTGGCCAAGATCAAACTACCTGCAAACCAGTAGTGGAGACGATTCTAACCTAGATTCTGACAGAAAATCTGGTATCTCCTTTGCACCATATTTGTTCTAGATTGAATTAGATAACCACTATGGTTCCTTCCAGCTCTAAACTGTATGATTTAACTTAAAAAAACTTAAATACATAAGCAAAGGTTATTATATATATATGTAATGAATGTATTATATATATATATAATATATGTATGTATATGTGTGTTTGAATGTTTATTTGGTGATTCTTTTTTACACTGATTTTCTAGACAGTGTAGTTTTTCCCCAGTGATTCATGTTTTGTTTTATTTTTCTTTGAAATGTGGCATCTAGGGGTAAAGATCCCATGCAGTAAGCTGGGTAAATACTGGTCACTTTCCCCACCTCAAAGACCATATGGATCCAAAAACTGGCCTTGGATTTTCATATTTTCTTTTGTTTGTGTTTTTCCAATTTTAGGTGCAGGGAATGGAACCCCAGCCTTGGGAGCCCAAATAATTGTACCCTGGGAGCCAGGATTCTAAGCTGTAGTTGCTGTCAAACCATCAGTGAAGCCTAGAGAAACAGGGGCCCCTCTCTATCCCAGGAACTGAAATGATAAAGAAGGGATTATGCTCGCCAGGTGTTAGGTGTTGTCTTTATTGTGTCTTTGAAGTGAATATTCCTTAGTAAAAGGTAATCTGACTATTAAGTGGCAATACAGAACTGGGATGCTTACACTCTTAAAACTGAAAGAACACAATTGGTGGACACTTGAACCAATATCATTAACTATATAACGTCCAACCCTCTTAAGGGTACCAGAGAACCTTGAAACTGAATGAAGTGCAACAGATCTGGTTTTTAGGCTGTGGAGGCCCAGAATAATTAACATTATATCGATATTGACATTATTCTAGCAAAGGTTATTCCTTTTTTTGAACAGTGAGGAAAACACAGTCTGTCAATAAACAATTATTAAACACCAACCATGTGCCAGGCATTGTGGCTAAGCACTGAGGATACAAAGAAAGGTGAGAGAGAGAGGGAGAGAGAGAGAGAGAGAGAGGGAGGGAGGGAGGGAGGGAGGGAGGGAGACAGAGACAGAGAGACAGAGACAGAGACAGAGAGACAGAGAGAGACAGAGACAGAGAGAGACAGAGACAGACACAGAGACAGAGAGAATTTTTGCTCTTAAGCATCTCCCAGCCTAATGAATGGGACAACATTTAAGCAACTATGTCAGCTTTATGAATGACTATTTACCTTTCTAATGAAAAGAAGTTTGTTAGAACTGGGTATAATTTTTTTATACTTAATATAACTTAAAAGTTGAAGGATTTCTTTTAACCTTTTTTTACTAAGCTTCTGAGATAAACATAGTAAATTAAAAACAGGCATCTCTGTCTTTCCTATTTACCATTTATCTTTCGTCCTCAGCAGAATTCTGTCCTTAAGTCTATGATAGGCTTGATAATAACACATATGCCAAGCAGCAGAAAGCAGTTGAAGGATGACACAGGGAGACCAAGCGACAGCCTAAACTGTCTTCTCTGGACTCGATTGGAACTGAAGTTCTACTTTTCCCATCAGACTCACTGAGCAGAAAAGGACATAAAGGTTTAGTTTTTGCCTCTCAGCCTTCTAGCATCACAGGCTCCTTTTGCATCTGGAACACCCATGGTTTCTGCAAAAAGGTTCCTATAAACAATTTAAATGTGGTTGTCAAAAACTCATGCCAGCTGCTTTTGCTTCCTTCCCCATATTTAGGATAATTATATCCGTAAATTACAAGGAAGCAAACTCTCTCTGTCTCTCTCTCTTTCTGTCTCTCTGTCTGTCTCTCTGTCTGTCTCTCTGTCTCTGTCTCTCTGTCTCTCTGTCTCTGTGTCTCTGTCTCTGTCTCTCTCTCTCTCTCTCTCTCTCTCTCTCTCTCTCTCTCTCTCTCTCTCTCTCTCTCTTCCACTCATATTTCTAACCTTAGGGTCTGGTTAGATTTCAGGTTGAAGAAAGGTCATGTAAAAAAAGCATTTTTGTTTTTCTTATCCTGAAATTTGGATGCAAAGTAGGAGTGATGGTGAAAGTGGTCAGCAAAGTAGGAGTGATGGTGAAAGTGGTCAGGGGCATGTATGAAATGTAAAAATAGAGTCTAATTTCAATGATCTTGTATAATTGGGGAGAAGTCGTTAGAAATAAACATCTTCAAAAGTTGCTGTAGAAGAAAAGACTTGGAAGACCATCTGATAAAATGAGAAAGCCAAAGGACTTTGGGGCCAGGAGACTTACTCAAGCAGAATCACAAAATACTGCATTAGAATGTGAGAGGTGGAAGGGACTTCAAGGTCAAAAACATTCATCTATACTTGAACCAGAATTCCTTCTGCAATTTACCTGAACAGCCTTGAATACTTATAGTGAGGGGGAATCTTTTGCTTCCTTTAGGAAGGAGGCATTGTAGAATATAAAGAGGACCACGTGGGAGTGTCTTTTCTATAAGTTTACATGCACACACACACACACACACACACAAACCCTCTGTGTGCATTTGAACATGCAAACATAAATCTATACACATATTTCATGCTTATATATATATACAACATTTATACATATACATGTATATACATATACAACACATAATTGCACCCACACATGTAGACATCCATGTGGATGTAGCCCTATGTGTAGTATATGTCCATATGTATAGATGTAGCCACACAATTACAAATGCATCTAGAAAAAGATGCATGTATCCACATAGTGCATATATACATGCAATAGATAGATACATAGATAAATGATAGATAGATAGAGTGGGTGAATCATTTGAAATGATTCCTTTCTCTTTGAAATATGAATGTGTGCACATATATAAACAAACAGAAATTATGTGTACATATGTACATACACTTACCTATGAACATGTGTATATACCTGCATGTACATGCATTGCATTGTATAAATACGAATCCGTAGATATAGCACTGGGTTTGAAGCCAGGAAGACCTGAAGTCAAATCCTCCCTCAGACACTTATTGGTTTTGTAATTGTGGGTAAGTAACTTAACAGTTCTGTGATTCAGTTTCCTTGGCAGTAAAAAGAGGGAGTTAGGCTTGATGACTACAATACTATGAATTTATTTTCATTAACAGATTTGCTGTTTACTTCTTGTGTGACCTTACAGCTCTGGGCTTTAGATTGCTCCCCTAGAAAACAAGAAAGTTGGGCTAGATGAAGTAGATCTTCCAGTTCTAAATTTGGGACCACATGACCCCAAGATAAGCCTTTCTCCCTTCTGATGACTTTGACACATACCCATTCCATGATGGTGGTTGATAACGTCCCTTCACTCAATGTCTCTTCCTCCCTTTGTTATGAGTGAAAACTAATGCTGACCTTACAGGGTTTTATGATGAAGGTTCCTAAAACAAGCCAAAAACATATACTATATAAGCATGAGCAGTAAAGTGAACAATCAATGGGAAATTTGGCTTTCATTATTGAAGTGTCTGACACATAGCAAGGAGCTTAATACATAAATGCTTTTTATAAAAGAAATTATCCATCCATTCATTCATTCATTCGTTACAAGAAAAAGTTATGAAATGAACAGCATGGTCAAGTCTTCGGCTACCATACAAAGCTTGGCTGATCTTAGCCCTAAAAAAAGCAAATGGGTAAAGAGGTTACATATAACAAGAGCTCTAGGTACTTCCGAGTGAATGAGAAAAGACAAATCACTCCACCCAGTTGTTCAAAGAGGCAAAGAGCTCGCCTCAACATGCCATGCATTAGACGGTAAAGAAAGTTTACCTTGTGTACAAAGAGGAAACGAGATGAGACAAAATTAGTCTTTGCATGCTACCTCTGGTTATGAAGACCCAAAAGAGATTAAAGTTCATTTTTTCTTTCCTTCTAAGCCCTTACCTTCAAGGCTAGAGATGAGTCAAAGCATATGAACCAGCAGCATGAACACCTGTCTCTTCCACCTCAGGGGCTAACGTTTTATTTATATCTATATCTATATCTGTATCTATATATCTATATATAGAGAGAGATAGGTATAGATATAGATATATAGATATAGGTAATAGATATAGATATATAGGGAGAGATGATACATAGATAGATAGATAGATAGATAGATAGATAGATAGATAGATAGATAGATTCATAGATAGATGTTTCTAGTTCAATATATATCCTACTTGTCTATTATAATCAATCAAAGAGGGCTGATAAGGGTACTAAGATCTTTAAAGCTACCATGTGTGAAACTGCTCTTCTTGAGCTTCTAACACTGGATAGGATTCACAGATACTCTTTGTGACAGGAAAGACACGTTTTGACAGGAGGGAATTCAGAGTACACTGACAAATGACATTTTACCCATGAGTTACTCAGAGGGACTTGACTGAGTATATTTTTTTTCCTGTAAGCAAAACTTTAATGAAGCTAAAGTAATGAGATTCTTTACAAAAATATTGACCAAAATGAGTAATTGCTTAACATTTCTAAATAGAATTCATTACTCCCCTACCTCTTCCTACTCATCTATTTTCCTATGCTTCCCGTTTGTGTTGAGGGGGATACCACCAAGTTCTAAAACTTCAGTATCATCCGTGACTTTTTCCTCTCCTTCCAACTAATTCTCCATATCTTATCCATCTCAAGACCTGCTGATGCTATATCTATAACATGTCTGATCTCAACTACTTCCTTTTACTGTGTTACTAGCCTATGTCAGACCCTCTCATGATCTACTCCTGTGCTAGGTTCCTAATTGGATTCTCAGTTTCCAGTGACCCTTCTCTGTAATCCATCCTCCACTCAGATGCCAAAAGGATCTTTCTAATGCAAACACTTGCCCAGGTTAGTCTACCACTCAAGAGCTTTCAATGGGTCTCCAACCCTGGGATAAAATACAAGCAAATCAACTTGGAATTTAAAGCTTTTCACAGTCTGGCTCTGGCATATATTTCCTGGTTTATTTTATTTAACTCCCATTCATGAACTCTATGTTACGGTCAGAGTGGCCTACAGGCTGTTCTTCACACTCAACATTCCCTCATTACCTTTGATGCCCTTTGGCAGCCTGTCCCCCAAAACCTAAAAGGTACTCCTTCCTTTTTTTTGACTCTTAGAATCCCTAGTCTTTCTTTCCTCAAAATTATCATCACGAGTTGTTTACATGTTATATTTATCTTCTTCCTCCCTAAGTTGAGGGCAAAATCCTCAAGCCTTGAAGATTGGGGCTATTTTGTTGTTTTGACTTTGTATCTCCAAAATTACTAGGATGACTTACACGTAATAGGAGCTTAATACATATTTGTTGCTTTGTATTACACAAAATGTTAGCATTGAGAAGGCGGGCCAGGATAATATTCTAATTTTCTTCCTTTTATACTCTTTCCACCTCCTGGATCTCATGGAAATCTGCATGTTATTTTTGTTTTTCCTGGAAGAAGCTACAACCAGCAGTATCCTCTTACACTTTTCCCACAGACCTAGGAAGACAGAATGGTATACTCTTTCTTCCCCATTGTCACTATCAAAACTTTCTTTTGGCACGTTCACTTATTAACCTGTCTCTTCTGAAGCTTATTCAGACTTTATCACCCTGAACACAAATCCGTTCATCACCTACAGGTCTCTCTCCTTCCTTCATGGCTCATCTGTCCTCTCAACTTCAAACTTCTTTCAACTTTGGTGACTTAAATATAATATTGATAACCCTTCAGATATCCTAGGCTTTTCATTCATCAACATTCACAGAAGCCATGACAACTATCTCTACTGTGCCTGAGACATCTATAGGGATATATAGATCTATCTTAGATCTCAACCATCATTCCAAAGTGGTTCCACCTACTTTAACTTGAAGTCTGACATTTTTCTTTCTGATTCACTTCCTTCCCTTCATTCTACCATTCCCAAGGTGGCATTCTTTCTATCCTGGTTTTTCATCCTCATTCTCCTAATCCACCACATTCCTGTTTGATAATATACCATCCTCCAGCCTACAATCCCTCATCTCTTTGTCTTTTTATCATTTAAGCCATGCCAATTCTTAGCTTTGCTCTTCCTTATAATCTGTACCCTCAACTTTGTATCCTGAAGACTCTGAATGGTGCTAGAAGATAGCACACAGCAATGCCAACTAGGTTCACCATAGATTCACCTTATCTAACTGGACCTTTCTTGATGTGTGTCAATTAACTTTGATTAATACTCAATCTAGTCTCTCTTAATGACTGTGAATAATAATAACTAAAAATAGCTGACATATATATAGTGTTTTAAGCTTTGCAAAACACACACACACGTCTCACTGGATTCCTACAACAACACTCTGAAGGAGGTGTTATTATTTTCTTAATTTTACAGATGAGGAAACAAGGTTGGAAAAAGGTGAGATGCATTGTCCTGGGTCACCCAGCTAGCAGGTATCTGCAGGATGATTCAAACTCAAGTGTTTCTGATACCAATCCATAAATGTATTCACTATACCACCCAGTTGCTGTTCTATCTCTTCTTTCCTAAAGCTCCTTAAATTATCACCATCTTCCTTCTCCCTACATGAGACCTTGTCTCCCACTTTGCCAAGAAATCTAAAGCTATTCATGGTGAGCTTTCATATACTCCCTGGCATCCTGAAATTATTGTCTCTTCCTTCATCTCTGCTTCCTTTGCCCCAGTCTCAGAAGACAAAGGGAAACTTTTCCTTTTTAAGGCTAAGCCTTCTATTGTACCTTCTAGCCCATCCCTTTTCATTTCCTTTGGGAGCTTTCCCTACCAATCATTCCCTCCCTTCTCTTTAGCCTCTCCCTTTCTGCCAATTTCTTTCTTGCTGCCTAAAATACATACTCGGGTATCTGTTGTCCTGAAAAATCCTTCACTTGACTTTGCCCCACCTTCAAGCTGACACCCCATAAGTCTTCTATTTCCTAGGAAGAACTTTCTTCACCCCTTGACTCCAGTTTCTCTTTACCTCAGTTCCTTGCAGTGTTACTTTCCACCAGACCACTCCGTGAAGATTCTCTCTGAGATCAGCAAATACCTCTTACCTGCTACATCCAACAGCCTTTCTTAATCCTTATCCTCTTCAGTAGCCTTTGAAACTCTTGACCTTCCCCTTTCTCCTAAATACTAATTTTTCCTCTGGCTTCTATGAAATTACTTATCTGTATTTTTCCTACCTGTCTGATTGCTCCCTAACACTCTGTTGATTCATCATCTATCTCCCATATGATGAATCTGCATCCCCCCCCAAGATTTGTTCTGATTTCTCTTCTGTCCCTTGATGATCTCATAATTAATTAGATTTAATTATCACCTCAACACATATAATTCCCAGGCCTAATCTCTTTACTGAACTCTAGTCTCTCATAGTCAACTGGAATTTCCACCTGAAGATCCCACGAGTATCTCAAACTGAATATATACCAAATAATTCACTATTCACCTATCAAAATCTATTTTTTCTTCAAATTTCCCTATTTCTCTATGTTAACAAGACCCAATTTTGGAGTGATTTTGACTATGCCTTCCTCCTCATCCCTGCTCTTCTTTCCACATTTAATCTGTTGGCAAACCATATTAATTCTAACGCCAGAAGATCTCTTCTATCAATCACATTATTACTACCCATCCAAGTGGAACAGTGAGTAGAGCAGAGGATAGAGCCTTAGGAAAATATGAATTCAAATTTTACTTCAGACATTTACTCTGTGCTGTCATGGGCGTATAAGTGGGACAAAGGGTAGACTGCTAGACTTGGATCTGGAAGATCTGAATTCAAATATGGTCTCAAATACTATCTGTGTGACCTTGAACAAGTCACTAGCTCCTTTGTACCTCAATTTCCTCACCTGCAAAGTTAGTATAATAAAAACATCTACCTACTAGGGGCACTGTGATAATGATATGAAATCATGTTTCAGTATTTCATTCAACATACTAAGTCTATAAGATATACAGAAGTTGTAAAAGTAGAGGTTTCTATATTGAGAGGGTCCTATTCTGATGCACAGTAGATCAGAACCCAAAGGAAAAACAAAATTGCATTAACCTTTTATAGCTGACTGACTTGTAATGTTGATTCTTTATGAACTTCAGTTCAGTTCAGTTTAGCCACTGCTTATTGAATATCAACAGTACAAAAGATGTCCTGCTAGTTTCTAGGGATGCAAAGGTAGCTTACATACAGATCTTGCTTAAAGGAACTTATACTCCAATGGAAAGTACAAATGCCCAAATAACTAGTGGCACAATGGAGAGAATAATAAATGCAAAGAAGACTTCCAGGCTTTGAGCTGTTAGAGGAGGAACAGAGGACTTGAGCCTTGAGACTGAAGCATAATCAGGGAAGTTTTCACAGAGGAAGTTTTTAAGTTAGCTCAGTAACGAATACTTAACATATGCTCACTAATACTTCCAAATTGATTGATTTTTTATTTTCCCTCATAGTTCACAGGAAAACAACAACACCAACAAAAAACACCAAAATCAAATATTTTGATTCCGCTCCCCCATTGACCACCTATACTGCAAACTCAGTTTCTTTATCTGGAAAATGGACTTGGGTGAACGTAGGGTTTCAGAAATGAGAGTCAGGTTATTTTCCACCTCTGAGAAAACAATTCAGGAACCAGTTATCATTCCAGTAAAAAGTAGGAGATTCATTTCTGCCCTCGGCAGCAGTGGTGGGAAGGATGTAATGCGATCATTAATGGAAGCAGCTATTATTCATGCGCATCTCTCCCTCTTTGATTCTCTTGATATTGCAATGGATATTCCATCAGACTTAGAGCTTAAGCCAAGTCTTACTTACAGTATGTTTTTCAGCTAAATAGGAAGATAGACTCACATAATTTTCTACCATACTTCTATGGCACACAATTTGCAATCTTCCTGGGCAGATTTGCATTTTATCTTCCATTTCAGATGTGTCAAAATGTTAGGATCCCAGCTAAAGTGCAATGTTTATGTCAGGAAAGAGGAAAGAACTAGCAGTACTAACATTTTACTGAATTTTCCTTATCCACAAAAGACTTCCAATTATTTTAAAGAACACAGTGTTTCAAGCCCTTTATTTCTCATTGACCTTTACAAGTACCTTTCGAATTTTTTCCAGGTCATTATGTCTCCAACAGACTTCAAACATATGAGTTTAAAAACAAAAAAAACAACCATACAAAGTGATGCCTGAACTCATTATTTAGCATTTTTGTTCACGTCAAAGAAATAGAAAATGTCTAAATAATTTCTATAATACCCTTATTTCAAGTCATTTCATCTGAAAGAGGAAGTATGTATAAGTAAATATCTGTGAACCCATGACAGTGCTAATGATGATCAAAGAGGATCCATCTGATCAGGCAGAGAAGAGTTTATTTTGCCAAATTGAAAATCTAGGTGGCAGGAATAAGTTTATTATTTTGAACTGATCCAAGACCAGATTTTCTAGAGTTTGAGTATGTTTGCTCTTGGCAAAGTACAATCTACAATTTTCTGAAAACAGTGCTGGTAATTTACTTTTAAACAACTCAGATAACATCTTGGACAAAGTACAAAAACAATTTGTGGAGACAGAACTTTACTGATTTCTGCTTAAATGAATCATAAAAAGTACAGATTAAATGGAATACAAATTCAATTGCATGGTGAGGCCACTCCAAAAATAGTTTTGGTTTTTATTTTCGCTGCCTGATTGTGCCACATGTTGATATTATTTTATTCTAAGCAACAGAGAAGGAAGGTTAGTGCTCTCTTTTCACATGTAAAATATATTTACTGGTTGTGAATGTTTTGTTGACACTTTTTTTGTATTTGCATCACAAACATTTCTAGATATTACCTTTCCCAGCCACCATCAACTCAATTCAATAAACATTTTTTAGCAGCTACCATTTTCCAGACATTGTATTAACAGCTGGGAGAACAAATAAGAAACAGATAGTCCCTGACCTCAAGGAGTTTGCAATCTACGGGGAAAAACAATACACAATAAGATGCTGAAAAGTGGGGATGGAGAGGGGAGAGGAAACACCAGGGAGTACATTATAGAGGCATGATGTTCTGTGAGTCCAGACCAAGCAGAACTACAGAGGGAAAGTAGAGAGTTACCTGGAAAGTTCAGGGCCCTTTATAAGTGAAGGCTTTGAGAGTGTTGTACTTTACCTCACAGCCTTCCAATCAGAGGAGAGGAAACCACTGAGGAGTGGAGTTGGTATTATATATTTAATACTGAGTCAATCAGTATGATGATGAGATTTCAGGCGATCGACTATTCATGTTACCCAACAGATGAGATGATCACCATCCCATCCTCTTTGCTTAAAATGAAGAAAAACAATAAAGGAGAAACAACTGAAACCGTGATTGATCTTGATTTTACATGTAACATTCCATAACTATAGTACTGCTCTCTTTCTTCTGACCAAAAAGAAGGATGTTCATCCTCATCATCAAAGATATAATGACTACAGAAAGATCTTATGACATTTTTTTCTATTTATTAGTCTATTTCATCCTCCAAAACTTCTGTACATTCTTAAATAAGATCAACATTCATCTCTTTGGCATCTCTGCTCTCTTTAGAAAGCCAAGGTCATAACCACTTCTGGAAAAATCTCATAGTTTCAAGCTCAGTCATTACTGAAGCCAAAAATTCAGGCAACCTGGACTTTCAACCACTCATCTTGTGTTAATGATCCTTGACTCCAATCTTTCTCTGGCTTAGGATACTAGTACTTTTTTGGAGCATCTCTGTCTTTACATTTGGTCTCAAAAGAAGAAGTATTTATTTTCCTTCACTATGGATCAGGATGGCATTGGATTTCTTACTTTGTACTCGGTTTTTATTTGAGTTGGGCAGTAGCAGGATTTGACATCAAATTGTTCCAGTAGTTTCAATGAAGTTAACTCATGAATTTCATTCCTAGCATCACATGAAGCATCTGCCAATGATCAAAATACAGTGAGAATCTCAAAGCAAGAAAGAGCCTTTGGGACTTCAGTGAAACTTCTCCTCAAGCCACAATTTTTCATTTACACATGTTCTTAGTCTAAAATCCTGTCACAAAGCAGCATATCAGATTTGACTATAGAGAAAACCATGGGATTTCCAGAACTAATTTTCTTTGTCTTTCTCTGTCACTATCTCTCTCTGTGACTTTTTCTCTTTCTCTTTTTTCTCTGTCCCTGTCTCTCTGTCCCTCTCTCTTTGTCTGTCTGTTTCTCCTTCTCTCTCTGTCCTTTTCTCACAGACTCTCTCCCTGACTGTCTCTCTGACCAACCATCTTATAACACTTAGTATCTTAATTCTCTAGTCTGCCTTTTAAGTTACAGGCATGTTGCCAATCTATAGGGAGTCCTATATTATGATTTCACTACACTGACAAAATCACAAACCAATACACACACACACACACACACACACACACACACATACATGCTGTCTTATTATTTTCCAAACAATATTAGGCACCTGTATTTTAATATATCTGGAATGGAAAAAGTACTATATTTGGAATGGAAAATTTTGAGCTCTAATATGTATATTTGGAATGGAAAACTGTCAGGATGAGTCCTCCAATGTTGAGCTTTTCAGAAAGGATAGACAATTGACTTTAATTCAGTTCAACAAACATTTGCTATCTGGACCACCAAAAAAATGATGTTTTTTCTCAGTCTTTGGGGAAATTAATCTACTCAGCTCTGGAACTCCATTCCTGTAAAACAGCTGTCTTGATGGATGAATGAGTGATTACAAACTCATCTATCCCATTCTACCTAGGGAGTTCCAGATTACCAGATCAGATCATGTTTTCTATCCCATCAACTTCATGCCTTGGACTTCTACCCTGCCACTGTCATGCATACCCTTCCCCCTTGTCTGCTTTCTTTGTATTTTAATCTGAGCTCAGTAATTTTAAAAATAGCATTTGTGATATTCCAGAATTTTTCTCTTTCCCTTTAACTCCCCATCTCATGTAAATTAGTTCAGTCAGTCAACGAGCCTGTAGCAGTAGTAGTAGCAAAAAAAGCGAAAAAAGGAAAAGTAGGAGGAGGAGGAAGAGGAGAAGAAGTAGGAATAGCAACAATAACTAACATTTATACAATACTTTAAGGTTTACAAATTTTATTACATTTAATCCTCAAAACAGCCCTGATAGCGACATGGCATAATTATCCCCATTTTACAGAAAATGAAACTCAGGTAGGAGAGGCTAAAGATTTGCCTAGAGTCATATGGTTAGTAGTTGCCTGAGTTAGGATTCAAATCCACATCTTCCTAATTCCAAGTTTAATACTCTGTACACTTTTTCAGCCAGCTTCTGCCTTACTTCTCACAATTGCCTATATAGCACTGCTCTGATTCCCACTGCCTGAAGGTCAAGTTCATTATATTTCATCCCTCCCTTGTGGCTGTCCAGTCCTCTTAAGGGGGCTGCTTTGACTCTCTATCAATGACTCCAACCCTTACTAAAACTGTTCCCTTGTTTATATGAGGTCATTGTACCCTAGTTCCATTTAGTCACTGGCAGATTAGCTTTTACAAAGAAATATATAACTTTGAAAGATATAATCACAAATACACAAATTCTCTCCCCAAACCATGGTGCTTAAATCCTTTCCAATTTTTTTTGTTTACTACCTTAGTCTCTAGAGAGGGTATTCATAGCTTAGTTCAGCTCCTATATTTCACTGTCCTAAATTCCAAATCCCAAATCCCCAATAGTCTCAAGATCTAGGTATCCTAGCTTCCTTGGATTTACCTAATGGACTGGATGGCTGCAATATCTTATGTGCAATCACAGTTCCAAGATGATATACATTGTTATTGTATTTTTGCTTAATTTGAAGATCTTTCCCACCCATTAATAGAACCATGTGACCTGCTTAAATCACATGGAAACCTAAGGCACATTGGGCAGGAGGAGCTTGCTGAATGGGTGGAACAGGAAGGGTGGAGCAGAGCTGGGAGGAAGTTGGTGAGAGCAGTTAGGTCAAAGGATAGAAAATACAAGCAGGTACAGCTATTCTTGTGAGAAGGCACTGGACAGGGGTGGGAAGGATTGGGAATGGTGTTGTCCCCTTCAGTGCTAGTGTGTATTGACTTCTTGGTTAATATAATGGATTTGGCTTTCTGCTGTTGGGATTTCACTTTCTGGTGTCTACATAAATGTTTTTCTTCTGCCTTCTATATGGAGAGTCTGTTATACTTTGCAATTCTGAACTACACCGGCATATTCATAGTCACAGTTGGTGATGTGAATATTGCCTTGGAGATACATTTGGTGACATGAACAGGTGGCAGAAAGGCTTTCGAGGAAGAAATGGATATTCTAAGATGGGAGGATTTACCTTATTCCTCCATAGGAAGGGAGTAGACTAAAAGCACCGAACCCTGTAAAAACTGGGACATGAGATTTCAGGAGGGAGAAACTAGAGATTTGGAAAGATGTTTGCAAGAAATACCAGTAAAATCAGGGAAAGAACTGGCAAGGGTGTGGAGAGACTGGGTTTTATTAATAGGTTACTATTATGTACAAGAGCAGGTTACTATATTATGAACTGCTGAAGGGAAAAAATCAGATGGAAAAAGAATTACCTAGCTTGCATGGGAATTTTCAGCATTGGGCTCTCCTTGAAAATAGCAAGTTGAAGGGGAGGGGAGGCTACTCATTTAGCTCAAAAGAAGAAATGGTGTGCAAAAGAAGTGTGCATGCCTTTCTACAGATGCAGTCTAGTTGCCACAGTAAAGACTGACAAGAGAGCGCATAGGAGGAAAATGTAACAAAGTCAGAGAGGCAAAATGAAACAAAGAGAAAAGGGGCTTGATACTAGAGGGAATAGAGAAGAACTGTCCTTACAGATCCTCCTGAACCCTTCTATCAAAGCTTGTCACACCTTCAGGGAGAATAGGAAATTGGACATCCCATAGCTCAAATTAAAGAAATAGACAGACGGGATTATAGATCCCATATCAATTTGACCATATATTGGAAAGATGGATCATATACTATAACTAGGGCATTAATAGATACTGGGGCAGAGACCTTCTTTATATATGAAAACCCTGATAAGTCTTATCACCATGACAGGACTAGGAGGAGCTGAAATATCAGCCAGACAAGTCAAACTAATGATAAAAATTGAACTTAAGAAAGAATATACCGTGGTAATTGAAAGCATTCCTGAACACATCATTGGAATAGATATATTGAGAGGCAAGACTTTAAATTTATCTGAGAGGAGATACCAATTTTCAGTAAGGCAGTATAATGTTAATTAGAGAGTTAAAGATCTTCCCCACTCATTAATGAGCCTGCCTTTAAGGGAAGCTTGATTAGAGGAGATTTGTTTTTTAGGAAGGTCCACCAACATATTCATAGCTGCCATTGGTGCTGTGAATGTTGCTTTGGGGATACATCACCAGGTCCAGTGGGGAATGACTGATGAACTTGAAACTGAGAAAGACAAGTAATATAAAACAGATATCACAGGCCTATTCTCAGAGCTTGAAAATGGAGGAAGGTATCTACCTTTTGTTTTGGTTCACAGTGCCCACGCTATTGGTGAACTGTGATTTTCATGCTCTGGAAGCATCAGAAAAGAGACTGGATAGTTTTGAAGATATGGTCTGTTCTGGCTTTGTAACCAATTGGAAGATACTTTAATACATAAGGTAGGAGAATGCAGGATGCAGGATGTTTCTGTGGTAGGTGATCCAGGAATGCTCCAAGACCCATCACATTTATTAAATACTACATAGATGTGGGGGAGACAAAGGTAAACAAAAAATAATCCCTGTTTTCAAGGGGCTCAACTTCTAATTAAGAAGGTAAGTATTGATGTATATATAGAGAATTAAGGGAAGGAAATCTCATAAGGCAGGCAGTAGGGGGAAGGAGGTAATGAGGAAAGATGTCCTATGGAAGGCAGAATTTGATAAAGACAGGGAAATTAAGAGTTAAAAGTGAGGAGGGTGAGTATTCCAGGTATGGGGTTTAGAAATGGAGTTTCATTTTGGAGTAATAGTAAGTAGGTCAGAGTAGCTGGTAGCAAACTCTTTCTCTAAAAGCCAACAGAGGATTTTGTCACCAAGACTAGATTAACCCAGAAGGCCTAGCTATTAAAGAAACTCCTGTTAGCCTCAGGACACATGACTCCCTGACCATCTAAAGGTAGAAAGAGGAGCATACCTGTGAAATTGGGAAAGTTTCACACTTGGCTGATGTCCCAAAGATACTCCAGGCACCATACTCTCCCCTATGACAAGAGCCATTTCTATATTGACGAAGATGCCATCTACTCAAGCTAAGTGCTTCGATATCCTCATTGAACATCCTTTCCTTTCCTTCTTTTGTTAACTGTTGAGTGACCTATGTATGCATTACTTCATATTAATATCAGGGAATCTGCAGGGACCCAGCTTGAATTAGACTCAGTCTGCCACTCCATTACATTATCATTCATCCTGGAAAGAATATCAATTGACTGCCCTGTGGACCAATTTACCATCTCTGTTACCCATCTACTCATTGTGCCTCCCCATCTCCCTTTTTTTTTGTTTTCCCCTTTTTGAATACAAACTCCTTTATGGAATTTTCTTGACAAAGATACTGGAGTTGTTTGCCATTTCCCTCTCCAGTGTATCCCCACTTAATAGCTGAGGAACTGAGGCAGATAGAGGTTGAGGGAATTGTCCAGGGTCACACAGATAATAAATACTTGAGGCTAGATTTGAGCTCAAATCTTCGTGACTCCAGGCCTGGTGGTCTGTCCACCATATCTCCTAGCAGCCCCTAGTAAATACTAACTGAATGCTTTTAAAGTATTCATTCATTCATTTATTTGTTAAGGATATCTTATATGCTAGTCATGTGAGAAGTGCTGGAAGTATAAGGATGAAGAAGATACAACCATTACCCTCAAGTAGCTTACGTTGTCCCAATAACTTCAAGAAGGTGAAAACACTGAAAGATGGGAAGTATGTGATACGAGGCATCAAGAAAGGTCACAGATAAGAGACTCATTGGCTTTGACCGGGAAGGACCTTAGAAACCATCTCGTCCCACTCCCTTCATTTCACAAATGAGGAAATGAAGGTTCAGGACAATTCTGTGATTTTCTCAAAACACACACACATACACACAGCCAGTGTCAGAGGCAGGATTTGAACCCAGGTTCTCTGACTCCTAATTTGACAGACTTTCATCTGAATCTTGCTGTCATCTCTAGGAGGAGGCACATGAACTGCATTTTGAAGGAAGGTAAGGATATTATGAGAAAGAAATAAGGAAGTAAGGACTGAAAGTGTTACCAACATTTTCAAAAGTGATAAATCGCTAGATCCAGGAAACTGAGTATATGATTATATATGATAGAAATTTAAACAATAAGAAATTTTCAGGGTCCTTCTGATCTATTCAGTTTAAACCCCATCTCAGTTATTTTGCTATTCTTCAGATACATTGTTGTACCTCATTTCTCTTGTGTCCTTTTATTTTCCTTTTCTTTGATCATTCTCTGATAATTCATTTTTCTCTCCTCTTTTCCTGTTTTTCTGTACTGATGAAAACCAGGAACACCTATTTTAATCACTGGCTCTTCCAGATCCTCAATGTTTTCTATTTCCTTTGCCCTTTCACTATGTGCTGCTGACATATCATTTTTTCTATCAGCTCCCATGGGGTATTACGACCCAGATTTGAATGTAGCCTGGTGTCAATAGTGAAAAAAATATGGAAAAGTATGGGACAGGGATAAGAAAATTGGATTTTGAGTCAGAGAGCCTGGGCTCATCTTTTGACTCTGTCACTTGCTACTCTGTGACATTGGGAAAATCATCCACTTATCTATATCCAAATTTCCTGATCCATAAAATTAATTGTTAGGCTATATTTTTCCTAAAATCTCCCCCAGTTCTAAATCCAAGATGACCTAGGATGGCATGGTGGTAGGACCTGGGGATATGGTAGAATGTAGGACCTGGAAGGGCTTTTTCAGATCTAAATCTGTGATCCTCAAAGCACCCATTACTCAAGAAAGTACATGTGTTTTGAAAATAATATTAGTATGCTAGTATGAGTTAATTCCTAAGAATATATATATAAGATAATATATATATTTTATATATATAAGAATATATCTATATGTGTGTATGTGTATATAGATATGTCTATGTGTATACGTATAGTATATGTGTGTATATACTATACATACAGATTTATATTTCTATATTATGTGCATATATGTGTTTGTGTATGTGCATATATATGTATATTAGAAAAGATAACCTCCCCCCCAAAGGTAAATTTAATTTGCACCCCTGTTATCAAATATCTATATAAATACAATCCTTACAAACATCATAAAAGTCATTTTATCACCATTAACTCTGTAGATATTCCTTTCTAAGGGTAACAAAACTGATATTCAGCAAAAGTATTAATGCATTTTAGAAATATCTATCTCTTGTGCGCTTTAAAAAAAAAATCCACTTAACAATCATGTTCTTAAAAGTCTCTTATAGATCATCAGGTAGAGATAGTGTGATTTAATGGATGAAACCCGGGAGCATGTGCTGGGGTTAGTGTAGCCAGCCCACATACTGTGCCTTAAACCTTCCAATGCAGACATTATTAAGCTCCGTCTGTAAGTGGCCAGCTCGAACCGACAGTCTTTATTTGTTTGACATCCTTTACATCATGTTCCATGGGGCTTTATTGTACTCTGCCATGCTTCACTGTACCACAAGTGGTAACCATGGAAGGGAATTAAGGGGATTGTGTTCACCAGCCACTGAGTTGATGGTTCAGATAATTAAGGAGTGATGTAAACCTTCCTTTTGAACAAAACGAGAGAATTCTTTTATTTTTAAATTATTTAAAAAGAGTGATTACTTTATATATTGGGGGTAAAAAACTAAATGCAAAAACAATGAACCCCTACTTGGATCTGAAGAACATAGACTACGAAAATTTGGAAATAGAGATGTTTAAGTGCTAAAACGTAGTGGATAAGAGTCATTGGCATCTGAGAGAGATGGAAAGGACTCACAGTAATCAAATTAATTAGAGCTGCCCTTTGGAGCTTTGTAAGTAGCATATGCACTTCATTACTGGTGTTTCTGATGAGTTCCCTCACACTCCCTATGAGAGGTATTTTATTGGGCTATTCAGCAATGGGCTATTTAGTCTCCATATTTATGTAGTGTCTTTCTCAGAGTCTAAATGCAAATTTTTGTAGAGTCTAGCTGGGTGATCCTACCATTTTATAGATAAGAAAAGAGAGGAAGTGACTTCAGAGGAATGTAGCTCACAATTGAAAGCATTAACAACAGATTGAATGGAGAAGCTTTTGATAGTGACCTAAGCTTTTAGAAAGATTTGTCTTTTTAATAGAGTGGGTGAGACATCAGGAGGATCTTTTTTTCTAAGGACAATCATTTAATCTTAAAAGTCTTTGAGAATGATTTCCTGCCCAGTTTCTCAGATCCGGGCATTTTGGGTAGTTTGGATGAGTATGTATGGGTTTCAGTGCTTATCCAAACAAAATTTTATGGATCTACCTCCTCAATAGAGATGATTTATATGTATTTATTTTTCAGTGTGCCATAGAGCACACTGACACGTAAGAACAGGCCCCAAGAAAAGCAGTTAAAATCAACCACTGAAAGCTTATTCTCCTAGGAACTGCACAGGTCAGCCATAACCTATTTCCACACTTCTTTTTTCCTCTAAGGCTTTTTCTTTAAACATTATGAACTCTAGAAGAAGGGAGTATATCCTATTAAATATGTAACATTAGATAGATTGGTAGATTAGTACACTGGTATATTATTACAGCATACTAGTATTATGTGATAGAAACATATTAGTGAAAGTATTGTGGATAGAATTCTGAATTAGGGATCTGAGAAGTCTGGGCTAAAATCTCTCCTCTGACATTGAATAGTTGTGTGGTCTGGTCAAGTCTCCAAGTACATCTTATTATGTACAACCTTCCTTGGATTTGTATTCCAAGTCGTTGACAAGTTGTAATCTATGTGGGTGGGGAAGAAAGTCCATATAAAGAGTTTTCCATATGGATTAATCAATCAACAAATATTTATTGAGGTATGAAAAGCATATCTTTTGCATTAATGTGTATGTATAGGAATGTATACACCCATATTGGTATTTATGTATTAACATATTAACATATACAGTTTTATGTGTATATAAAACAGATAGTAGATAATACGTATAAATACATACATATTTATTTCATACAGTGCTAATATACATTAGCATAGATGATATATACAGTAGATAGTGCATTTATCCATACTTGGAATCTAGGTGGCAGAGTGAATAAGAAGGCCTGGAATCAGGAAGAAGGGAGTTCAAATCCAACCTCAGACACTTACTAGCTGTATAACTAGGCAAGTCACCTAACCCTATTTATCTCAGTTTTCTCATCTATAAAATGAGCTGCAAGAAGAAGTGGAAAATTATTCCAATATCTTTGCCAGGGAAACACCAAATAGTTAGAATGACTGACCAACAATAATAAGGAAATATCCATATATGTCTATTATTCATATAATATATAAATGTGCAATGTAAATACGTTATATATGTATGTGCATATTTAAACAGCATCGTAGAGAGGATAAGGAACTGATTTGGGGGGCAAGAGAATCTGGTTTTGAGCCCCACTTCTACCACACACTGGCTGTGTTGCAAGTCATTTGTCTTCTGTGCAATTCTAGAAGTGCAAATAGCAGAAAAATGCTCACCTGCAGTAGCAGAGCTTCATCTTGAACTCCATTCATATGTCATTGAATAGTTTGGTAAAACACAGTCCCTTGAATTTCTGAAAATGGAATTAGCAACATTTTTTTTAATATTCAGTTAGCATGTTGGATGTCAATGAATGTAACAATTTTTTCAATGAAAGATAAATTAGAGTTATTGAAAAAATAGTAGCCTTGCTAAAAATAGAGTTTCTTTTGTCTGGATGCACCATATGTTAGGGTGGTGGCAATGTATTGTTCAACAGACCATAACTGAATTGGTCAACAAGTGTTTACTTAACATATACTGTGCGTTAGACAACATATTACATCCTAGGGATAAAAAGACAAAATTGAGGTAGTCCTTGTCCCCAACAAGTTTATATTTTTTAGGGGGAGAAAAAACATGGGCATGAACATAGAGACCCAAATAGAGCTATGATCTCATCAATTAGACAGCTCCTTCCAAAGACACAGTTTACAATTCCTCTATGTTGTGCAAATCCCATCCATGTCCTCCTGAAAGGTTACCACAAGATCTTCAGCCAAAGTGCTGGAGCCTTTCATTTCTGTCACTCAACCCTAAGGGAGCCTGCCAGGGAAGCAGTTTGTCTGCTTGTAACTTCTTGCTCCTGCCACATGACCAACTCATTCTCCGTTTCTGCCATACATTCATTGAGATCAGTCTTCAACAGCATCCCTTCCATGAGGCAGTCAACATAATGACATTCACAGATAGGAGCATTTGGAGGACCTCATCATCTACTGGGAATCTTTCATGAATCTGAACTCTACACTGGATCTCCACCATCACAATGGCAAATAATTTTGGCAAGTATGCTTCTCACTGTCTCATGCCCTGCCTGGTGTCTATCATCAGAGAGCCATTGAATGTGACTATTTGTTACTGTTACTTTTGCTGTTGTTAAGATTCTAAAGAATCATAAATGAACTTGATATATGGATGGGAAAATCTCTCTGTAAAAAAGGCTATAATATAGACTTTAGTGTGTATATAAGCATGTGTGTGTGTGTATATATGCACACACACACACACACACACACACACACAAAAGTATATACAAGTACTGGGAACTAGGAGATTTAAAAAAGGTTTTCTGTGGGAGGTGGCACTTGAATCTTCCAAGAACATGAAATTCTTAGAGGCAGAAGAAAAAAGAGAGAGTATTCTAGGCATAGCAGACATCTAGCATGAAGTCACAGAGATGGGAAATGGAGAGTACTGTATGAGAAACAACAGGAAGATCAACGTAACTGGACCATTAAGTGTGATTCCCCACCACCATCAGTGAGGAGAGAAATCATTGTGGAGATGGGGCCACTTCTCTCATCACCACCAGCAAAAATAGAGGATCAACTGCCACAAACAGGCACAGGAGCCTTGGCAGTTGTAGCATCTCTCAGACAACAAGCCTTGCTTCAAGAATTATAGGGAAGAAACTCCTGTGAAGAAACAGCCAGTCAATCTAATCAGCGAAAAAATCAACTACAATATATGAGGAAGGTAAGCTAGCACAGCTGAAGCTGGAAGGTACCCAAGGGAGGAACAGAAGGCAGCAGCTGTCCGGTAAGTGAAACCACTACCACCATCTTGAACCCCATATCCTCTCAGACCCTGATGGAGACAGCTCAGTATCCTGAACTCCAAAACCTTGGAATAGTGGTGCTTCTAGCCCAGAACCATTAGCTATCACTCACCCTGGGAAGTAACACCTGCATAGATAAAATCTGGCAACTGCTGCTGCAAATGCTCCAATCATATCTACCAAAGTCTAGAAAAGAAAGATCTTGTCACCAAAGTCCTTGACACTATCAAAAGACTGAACATCAAACACAGATAATTTTTAGCAGTGGAAATGATAAAAACAAAAAAAACATTACAATCTGCTTTGCTTTACAATCTAAGAGCCATGGGAATTTCCCATCAGATCTACAGCTGAAACTTTCCATCTGTGTTGTCTCTACCATTAAAATGTGAAGTCCTTGAAACCAGGAATTATCTTACTTTTCTATCTGAATCCCTAGCACTTGAGGCCAAGTTATGGAAGATGAGTTAATATTTCCAGAAGTAACAGAACATTAGGGTTCACAAAATGGGAAAATCTCATGATCAGATCTAACATGGTCAGATTTGTTTTTAGGAAAACCAGTTGTGCACTGGTGTGGAAGATAAATTAGAAAGCATAAAAAATTAAGGCAGGGAAATCAAATAGGATGTTACTGCTATAATCCAGGTGAGAAGTGATAGAGACCTGAACTAGGATGGTGGCTATGGCTGTGTAAAGCAGGGTACATATAATTATAAGCTATTTATCTTTGACAAGGTTCTTTATGTTTTGGGATATGAGACTATTTCTACACATATAAATCTACATATACATAAAATTATGAATGTTTACATGCATAAATATTTATATCCATATACACATATACATGCGTGTTTGTATGTACTTGTATATGTGCATATATATGCATATTTCTCTCTTGAATAGTCTCAAAAATGTACTAGAAAGGCAAAAGGGAAGAAGTGTTTGTGTCATTTTCAAACAAATAAACTGAGGAAAAAAATGACTTCTCTTTAGGAGCAGTAATCATTTCCATATAAGAGAATAATGTGATTTCTAGGTTGGAAAACTCCAGAGTCAGCCCATCAGAATGGTCTAAGGAGCTCAGTAGTACAATTCAGCATGCCAGGCGTGCTACTTCGAAATTAACCAAGTGAATTAAGTGTTGTCCGTAGTTGTTGGAAAGGGCTATCTTGGTGGATAATTTGGCCATCACTGTAGAGTGTCCAGCAGAGTCTGGATGACTAATTGAATGGGATATGTAGAGGAAGTTCTTATTTAGGTGTTCATTGGTTTCTGAGGTTTTAAGTCTCAAAGTCTCTGCTTCTATGGTTTGTTCAATTTTATGCAACTAGAACCTGGATTCAGATCTTAGGACAATATGTGTGGTGCTTTTCATGTTATAGTTGGTCTCGTCTGTTGAACAGAATTCTTAGGAAGAGTACAGTATGAGAACATAAAGGAGGGATCTCAGGGTTTACCTAGTCCAGTACTCTCATCTTTAACAAGAGGAAACCAAGGGTCAGATGATGAGCCCAAGGTTACATAACTAGTCATTGACAGAACTGAGATCTGAACCTAGGTCCTTTGACTTCAAATTCAACACTTTATTTATTATGTGACTGCTTCCAGGTACAGAAATAGAATTTTAAAGGCTCTTTGACTGGCAGAAGAAGAGATCAGTGGTCTGCCTCTGACTGTAGTAGAAACTCTTAAAGTAAAACTTCACCATTTGCTACTAACCTCAATTGTTGTATGTGAGTGTGACTGAGAAGCCGCATTGTCTATGGAGAGCTGCTGAGTATGAAGTTTATATTGTTGAGTAAACATGGGCTTCATTCTGCGCCTTCTGAAGCTTGAGACTAGAAGCAATTATATTAATATTTGATCATATTGAATATTTCAAAAGGCTTAATTTGAAACAATGAAGCAACATGTGGAAATAATTATGTTCTCATATATTTGTTATATTACTATATATTACCTGGGTCCAGGCATGTCTAATTTTAATAAAAATGTATCGTACACCAGGGGCATGATATCATAGCACGTAATACAGACTTTATTACTTTACAACGTAGAAGTGAAATTTCTATTATATTTGTGCTTTTTATTCCAATCCAGAAAGAAGTTTTATGATTAAGTAGTTGTGAAAGGTGCTTAAAGTCCTTCCCAATCTGGCTTTAGTCTATTTTTCTAGGGTTTCACATGACTTCTCCTCCCTTAAATTTCTTTGGTTTTACTTTGTGAACATGTTGCATTTAGTTATGTAAGCATATACTACGTACTTCAGTAGAATGTAAGCTTCTTGAAGGCAGAGAATGCTGAATATATCAAAAATATTTTATCTTAAGCAACTAATATGGAAACTGACATAAAGATTTTCTTGTTCAGTGGAGTTGAAATGAACTGAATGGTCTATCAAGAATGGTGGAATTGATTTAACTATAGAAAAACAAAAAAATCAATTTTCTAATGCACAGAGGAATTTTTATTTTCTTTTTATTTCTTATTGAAATCTATGCTGAGAGACTCAAAGACATTTGAAAATTTCTCCATTTAATCCATGTGCTTGAAATGAGATTTATACAAAACAGCAACAAAAAATTGAAAACAATTTAAAACCTTCATCCTTAGCATGTCAATGCTTGATGCAAACAGATGAAAATTGTGTTTCACCTTTAAATTACTGCTTCTGCTAAAATGTATTAAGTATATTTCTCTTTAATCTATCTTCAGAAAGATACAATGACATTTTTAATCAGCAGTCAAATTCTGAATCACATTTGAAGATTTAATTGAATTTTAGGATCCTTCTCTCATTCTACCTAGAGACTTATCTCATAGATCCTTTAAGTTCTCTGACCATCTTCATGAACGTCTTGGGCACAGACACAAAAGTAAAACTCTTAGCTAAACAAATCATGGTTGAAACTTTTAAACAAATTAATATTTTATATTTATCGATTTTGCTAGCAAACTAGTTTTTGTCACAATGAAATTGAGATCAGGAAGAGCTAAGTTCAAATTCTACCTCTTATGGCTACTAGCTAGAAACCCATTGTTAAATCTCTAAGTCTCAGTTTCCTCTTTTGTAGCATGGGGATATAATGCCAGGAGTATCCATCTTACAGAGTTGCTGTAATGGTCAAATGAGAAATGTATAAAAAGCATGTTGCAGTTAATTATAACGTCCCACTTGGTCAATATTTGCCTCTCCTCTCTGTTGCATGGAGCACCAGAGACTTTGGCTGGGGGAACAGGACAGGAGGAGCTGTGAAGCAATAATGGCAGAAATGCTCGAGAGCTAACTGCACTGCTTCTTGAGAGATAGGGTTAAGGATTTGATCACCTCGTCTTAATGAAGATAGAATCAATCAGAGATCTTTGCCAACAGCAAATAGCAAATAGTGGGGAAAAATATCAACTCTTCTGGGTTCATACTAGATACTGTGTTTCTTCCATGCTCTATATGCCCCAAGTCAATGTGAGCTCTGCCAAAATCTCAACTTCAGCACTTGGAACATAGTAGGAGCTAAATAAATGCCTATTCCCTTCCTCCTTTCTTGTTTAATTACTTATTGATTAAATAAGTAAGAGTAAATGTTGCATATGGTTTCCAAGTGTTTTTTCCCTTATCCATAGAGAGCCAATTTCATTGAAATTTATTTTAATACCTCACAAGAAGCAGTCCAATTACCTCTTGACTAGTTCTTAATGAAACATAATACAAGCAAAAGGAGGTGAATAGATGGGAGTTCAGAGATTAATTATGAGTAGATCCGTAAACATGGGTTCCCCTTGTTGACATGGGTTTGACTGTCTGGGGATCACAATACTTCTGCCCTATCAAGGTATATGCAACCACCAGCAGGGGTGTAGAATACCCCAAGGGAGTGGCTAGAAGGAAAACCTGGTGGCTAATTCAATTGTTAAACTTCATACAAGTGTCACTCATTTGTCATTAGTTAAATAAATGCCTTATTAAAGGTAAAGTAGTATGAATAAAGAGCTGGCACTGACATGACAAAGGCCTGAGTTTGAATTTTGCCTCTGACAAACACTAATTGTCATAGCTGGGGTTGGTCCCTGACCTTTCCAGTGTCTTCACAACTCTTTCAGACTACAAGTTGAGAAGAAGATACCTACCAAAACCGGGAGATAAGAGTTTCTTTGTAGGAATGAAACTGGATTCCCTTTCCCTATTCTTCGTTATCATATAATCCATGGAACATGAATAACCCTTCTGTCCCTTTTGTGTAGTCATCATACGTGATGAAGAAGAGTAAAACTCACAATTTTATTTTGCTTCAAAGTTTGCAAAGAATTTTTCTCCATGAGGAAGAGTGAGCAAGCATTATTATATAATATGATGTAAATATAACATTATATATGATGTTATTATATATTGTATTTTATAGATTTTCCAGACAATGAAGGATATGAAAAATAAAAAGACTTATCCATGGTCACAAGGCTAGTGAACATTTGAGGTAGGATTTAAAACCAGCTTTTCTGACTCAAAGTACAACACATTTTCTTTTTTTTTTTATTTATAGATGTTTAACAACCCAGACATTTATGGATATCCTCACTCTATGAGAAGTCTCTTAACAGTGTAAATCAAATAAGTAAAACTGACAATTTAATTACTTTATTAGAGAGTGGAGGTAACATTCCATATCTGTAGCACCCTACATATACACACACAGATACGCACAGACACACAGACACATCTCTAGTTTTAATCATTTTTTTAATTTAACAAAATCTATTTTCTCTCCTATCCAGTTAAGAAAAAGAGAGAAAGCCAAAACAAATCCTTAATAATAAATACTCATAGTCAAGAAAAATAAAATTTCTTGTTGGCTGAATAATAATATGTATGTCTCGTGCTCTACCCTAAAACTATCATCACTCTGTAAGGAGGCAGATAGCAGATGTTATCACCAGTCTTCTGGAATCATGAAATATCTTTGTATTGATTGTATATCTCACACCTTTCAAAATTGTTGTCTTTATAGAGCTTTTAATCCTACTTCTGCTCATTTCATACTTCAGATTATAAAAGTCTTCAGAATTGGTTTTATAGCAGTGATGATATTGTACAAATTGCTTGTTTTCTGGTTCTGCTGACTTTCACTTCTATCAGTTCATAAATTTCCTCCCATGTTTCTCTGAGATCATTTATTTCCTAATTTCTAATAGCATAATAATATTCCATTACATTCCTATACCACTACTTATTCCACCATTTCTCTCAATTAGTTTTGAGTTTGTTATAATTTTTTAACACCATAACAAAAGCTTCTGCAAATATTTTTTTGATTTAGAATCTTTTCCTATTTCTTTGACTTTTCTGTTTCTTAATAGGGCTATAGCAGTGAAGTTGGGCCAGTGAGCATGGGCTGTTTAGCAACATTTTGTGTATAATTCTAAATAATTTTACAGAATCATTTCATCTGTTCGCACATCAAACAATAATTCATCAATAGACCTGTTTTCCCGGAGTCCCTCCAAGATTTATTGTTTTCTTTTTGTGAGGTGAGTGGGGACATGTCAAATCTCCAATGTGATTAGTAAAAAGTGGAATCTCAAATATCTTTAATTTGCATTTCTGTTTCATCATGCTGCCTCAGAATTATATGAACTTCACATGTTAGGAAATGCTCAGGAGCACTCAGTATTGTGAAAGAAAACTGGGATCATCTTGTTAAAATTTCAGAATTACAGAATCAAAGAATCTCAGACTGGAAAGAGACCTCAGCATCCAATTCAACTAACTCATACTCAAAAAAGAATCCCCTTTGTTAACACACTCACACAGGAAAAATGTTCATCCCATTAGATCTCTAAGATAAAATTTATAGTAATCCACAAACCTCACCCAAGAAAACAACCGTCTTCCCACTCAAAGGTATCTGTTACTATCTTTTTGATTCTTGCTTCAGTAAGACTTGCGACATGAGAGGAGTTTTGTGTACTGGACAGAAAGCTTTCATTACAGTCAAGAAGAGTCAGACTCTCCTCCTGCCTCTCATAGATGGTAATGGCACTTGAGCTCTCAGTTGCCTGGGCTTTTCTCTAAGACTCTAAACAACTCAAGATGAAGCTTTCAATCCTATGGCTCACACCATATGCTAGTGAAATCCATCTGAACTCTCTGCACCTATAGCCCTACAGGCTTAATATGTAAAAGGTTCCAGTCATTTATATCATTTTCACAAACATTTTTTTTCCCTTGATACTTACACCGGGTTCACATCCAGCCCACTTAATAAAAGTCCCTTTCCTCTGGCATTTTAAGTAACATAAAACTATTTCAATTGAAATAACTTAACAAGGACATTTTGTCCTGACAAACAGATTTGGGTGTCTAAGTTGTTATGAAAACAACAATTATATCTCATATTTTGAGTGAAAGGTCTAAACTACTCGACCCACCTCTGCCCTGATCAAACCACATCCTTTTTGCCTGCTCCCTCTCATGAGGGCTTGCAACATGATTAGCCTAGAGTTATGAGCCTGTAGGCTATGATATAGGAAGTAACAAAGCCAATTGATCCAAGCAATAATTCAGCCTAGGAATTCCTCAGTCTCTCATTAGCACAGTCCCTTAGCCTGCCAAGATAGGTGGTCATGGTACAGGAGTCCCTGTTTCTCTTTTCCAGGCACATTCCATGAAGTTGATCTTTCCTCTGTGTTTTTTCCATGATCCTATAGCTTGGAAATATATTCCTACACTGTGTAACGAATGTTGTTTCCATTATGGAATAAAGTCCAGAATGCATGCAAGTTTCCAGGGCCCTTTCCTAACACAGGACAGGATTTTCTTTTTCCTTCTTCCTTGTTCAGCTTCATTCTGCTCCATTTCATAATTTCCACCCCCCAGGACCACCCGAAAACTTCTTTTTAATGTTGACATCCTTCAAATATTTACATAGGCATGTAAAATCATCCCCTGGCTGCCTTCTAAAAAGGGCTGCTTTTGCTCTGCCTGCCACAAAACCCATCAATTTCAATTACTCCTATTGCACTTCTTTGAAAATTCCCTCTTTTAAAATCATCCTTGCTCCTTGATAGCATCGACCTTCTGAGCATTTTTTCCCTCCCCCAAAGATCAAAACTAATTGAATGCATCTTCACTTGATAGATAGATTTAGATAGATCTTTGCATCCCCATGGATTTGAATATGTAGTTTTATATCCAATCAATAGTTGATAAATATTTGTTGAAGGGATAAAAGAGGGAGGGAAACGAACAAGCATTTAATTAAGGACCTACTATATTTCAGACTATACTTACCATTTTAGGGTTATTATCTCATTTGATCACCGCAATAATCCTTGGAGATGCATTCTTTTATTATCCCCATTTTACAGTGGAGCCTGAGGCAGATGTTAAGTGACGTAATGAGAGACACACAGGTAATAAATGTCTGGGGCTGGATTTGAACTCATGAAGATGAGTCTTCCTGACTCTAGGCCCAGTGTACTAACCACTAAACCATTTAATTACCTATCATGAAAATAAAATTTCTTAATGAAAATAAAATCTGTTAACATTAAAACAAAACAGACCCATATATGAACAAAATCACATTCCTTGTTTTCTGAAAGTTTGCTAAGAATGCTGGTAGCATCGCTGAAAACAGTGGGGAATTTGTCACTGATATGATGTGGTATATGTAGACTGGAGAACATAATTTTTCTAGTATATTCAAAAAGATGAGTTTTTTCCCCTCACTGTCAGGCACAAGATCAGTCAATCCAGGCATAAGCCAAGCCTCTGTGCAGTGTTGTACAGAAACCAAGTCTGAAAATGGCCTGTTTTAAGTATTTTAGCACTGTATGGAAAATAAGAGATTACTCTGTGTGTGTGTGTGTGTGTGTGTGTGTGTGTGTGTGTGTGTGTGCAGTCAGCTTAGCACACAGCAGGGTGTACAAAGTACCAACCTGAACAGAGAGCCCTGATTTGACACAAAAAAAAAACTGCAGTGATGACCCAGTCACTCTTCTCCTTCCTGCCAGGAACTACTGGAAAATTATATTTCCCCTGAAACTTCAAACCAGTACTTAGACAGCCTACTATGATACCTATCAGATTAAGTCTGCTTTCTAAGAAAAGAATGGACACAAAGGGGGAAGCAGACAAACAAGGAAACTGGCTACAGTGATCTCTGAGTTTCCTCCACTGCTCTCAGTGAGATTTTTTTTTTTTAATAAATCCACACTTTCTGTTTCGAAGAGAAAAAAGTAGCTAAGCTTTCAATGTATGTCCATACTCTCTTCTCCATGATGAGAGAAAGCAGTGAATTGAGACCAGGTTTCCAAGAAAAGAAAAACTACATTTTACAATGCTCTCTGACACATACTGGCCCTATGTACCTACGGAAGTCTCTTAGCTTTCTCGGACCTATAGCCAACTCTTGAAGACCACAAATTTCTTTTTGGTCTGATTTTTTTTACTCAATATTTTATTTTTCCCAATCCCGTGTGAAAACAATTTTAATCTTCTTATTTCAAATTTTGAGTCCCAAATTCTCTCCTTCTCTCCTAGCCTTCACAGAGAAGGCAAGCAATTGGACATAGATTATATATGTATAACACTACAAATTTCAAAGCAGGTACTACCATGCATGGGTAACTATTCCCTCTATCCATGAAAATCATAGTTCTAACTATTATTCCAATACCCCAAAAATATCAACTTGACAAGAAAAAAATGATTTCCAATAGAAACTTGCTTACTTTAACCATATATATGTTGGTCATCACCAACATGAATAAACTTGTTTTAAGTTAAGAATAAAACATGACCCCAAAATACCTCTATCTTTACTGTAGCAAGAAAAACCTATGTGCTCTGACTCTATAGGAAAAGTCTACAGTTATAATTAACACAAAATAACCTGTTACATTGGCATTAGGAAGGGTTTGAATTCTTTGCTGTCTAATCAGGGTTAAATTTCTTAACCTTGCTGAGACATGTTTCTTATTCTGTAAAACAGGGATTATAATACATGTGGTACCTATCTTTGGAGGTCGTTTGGAAGATCAAATAAGATATTATATGTAAAGTGTTCTGTTTATTTGAAAGTCCTATGTAAATGTCATCAATTATGTTAAGGCTGCCCATTAGCTTATGCCTGTTGCATGGATGATCAATTGGTAACTTAACAAACAGAGAACTGTTTATACTTCAAGAATAAATTCAGGCTTGTGAATAATCATCTATCTTGCTACATGAGTGCCTGGTATTGAATAATATTTTAAAAATATTTTCCACAAATGTGTTATACATTTTCCATGAGCGACTAGAGATTAGTCTGTATTTTCACATACTGAAATTAGAAACCTACACTTAACCAACAAGCTTTGTTTTGTTTTTTGTTTTTTGTTTCTTTTCATAGTGGACTTAGAAAGAAACTCTCTATCTGTGGATTTGTTAATAACTCTTTCCTGCTTTGGAGATTGACTTCTGCTAAATGTTTAGACGTGATTCGTCAGCACTCTTTCACGTTGATGCCTGCCTCTAAAATATCAGATACTGTCATTCCGTTTAGTTATGTTGTCTCTATTAATCATCTAGAAAATTATTTCTCATATATATACATATATATAGCAATATCTATTTATCTATATCAATGTATCATGTATTCATATATATGCTGTATGAAACAAGGCTTCACTCTAGGTGAATTACGGTATAGTTCTCAGGGTTGAATGAAATTGAAATTACCCAATATCCTTTAATACCAAGGAAACATAAAGAAATAAAAGTTAACCTGGACTTATGGTCTTAAGACATGGTAGACCTAGTTTATTTGTTTTTAGCTACTATGAAGTGATCTTTAGATCTAGGCTAGCCTCTAATGTCTTATGAGGCACCATTGTAATTAGATCATCTTTAGGGTTTCCATAAGTATTTAATTTGTCTGTAGTGGAGCCTCAGATATGTGAAATAAATCAGATTTCCTACACCTCCTAATATTTAGCAAGTCACTTTAGTTGAGGAGCTATCACATAAAATTGCAAAAATGTCTTTTTTTTCTCCCCTGGTGTCTGAAAATAAAATCTCTAACATGCTAGGATTCATAAACACTGAGAAGATTTTTGGAAGGTGTAAGGGCATTTAATTATAGACATAGAGGTACAAGGGGGGGAAAAGCAATCCATTACTAGATGTGCCTTAGAGCAAACTTTGAAAAGCAAATAACATTGAAGTTACAAGAAAACATTTGTAGAGTTTACCTGGTAATTCTGAAGAAATTTGGCTTAATGTATCATCCAGAAAACAAGGAGAACCAACTAATCCAGGTCATTCTAATATCCTTTAAGGATGAAACTAGCAGGTAGAGAATAAATAAAAGCAAGAACAGATTCCTCAAGACTTTTATGAACAGCCACACGTATCCCTAACCCCCTCAAAGGCATTGCACTTGTCACATTTGATATCTGTTATAATTACGGTTGTAATATATGAGGCATAGAGAAGCAACAAAAAAAGAAAAAATGAGTCACTGTACTAAGCATATACAGAGGGGCTGCCACACAGTTTGGGGGACCACTTCTTAAGGCCAGGATATTAAGTGCTCAGGAGAAAAAAAAGTAGACTTTATTTTCATTTGCCCTAAAGGACTTCCCTCTCTGCAGGGAGGCTACCATTTCTTAGCTACTGCCTCTGTGTCAGTCTTCTCTGCTGGAAAGATGTATAAAAGGCCATCCAAAGTCCCCTGATTGTAGATCTTGTGTCTTTCATTCCTTGCTGAACCCAGTGTGTCCCCTGAGCTAGGTGTCTTCCATCTGCCCCAGAGCAAAGACTATCAGGCAACTTCCAACTACGCTGCTGCTCACTTCCCCACCAGAATGTGGAGAACCTCTGGTGCACAGAGGAAGAAACCTTCCCATTGACCTTGAGCTTTCTATTGCATGCTCTGTCTGCCCCATGAGGGAAGAAGGAAAAGAAAGTTGATAGGGAACAGGACCTCTTTTCTCCTGGTGTTCAGGTTTAATGTCCTTCTCCTGTTGCACCTTTTCCCTGCCTAATGTCCTGCCTTTGGAGAGAAGAGAATTAAGGAAACAAGATGTCAAGTCTGACCACGTGCCTGTCATCTCATCCTGAACTTGCTTCCAGCCATATGTTCAACCTCCTCTGGGAGGAGGAATGGTGTCCTCCAGTCACTGATGAATATTCTCACTCCTGGTCATACTCTTCACGTCCCAGTGACTGTGAATCCCTAGAGATCATTATCAAAACCTCATTCTCCACCCCCACCATCTGATTCTTTATTTTCATTCCCTTTAACCCTTCTACCTTGAAGTTTCAACCAAGCATTACTCACTCCTTCCATTGTTCCCTGTCGAGTATTTTTTCACAAGCAACAAAAGCTCTTTCATCCTGTGTTTATTTTTTCCTTTCCCACTCCTTCTATCTACTATTCCTTACTGAAATCTGGCTCTCTCCTCCCTAGATAACACAGCCTCTCTGGATGTTCTTTCTTATACTGATTGAACATTCATTCGTTCTCCTCGTGTCAGAGTCAAGGCAAGAGAGATGAAATATGCCTTGCTTCCTGTTGTCACTTCCAAGTTCTTCACCTACTTCCATCACTTAATAACCTCTCCTTTTATGCTCATGCTATTTCATGCTCATTTACTATCCAGTAAAAATCTTGATAACTCTTGTTATTACCCTTTTCTTTCTCAGTGCCTTCTTGTATATGGTTCGCAAATTTTTCTCTCTTCCTCAGCTCTTGCCCTCATACATCAGACTTCAACATATATATATTGACTATCCTTCAAACAGTAGAACCGTTCAGTTTTTCAGCTTAGCTTACTTCCCACAAGCTATTGCACCACCCCACCTCAGTCACACATAAAGATGGCTATGCCTTTGATTTTGTCATTATCCATAAATGCACCACCTCTATGTTCAAGAATTGTAAAATTCCTCAATTCCACTATAAGCTATTGATATTTTTCTTCTCCTATTTTCCCTTACAAAGCCTTACACATTCTCTATGCTGTGATGCTCAATCCCTTCACCTCCAATCTCCCAAGTCATTGCTCCTACATCAACTATTCTCTCCTCTTTTTCTCATCTTCATCCCCAAGATATCAATTCAACCCTACAATATTTTCCTTTCTTGAATCCATAGACCCCTTAATTAACCTATTTTTCCCTACCAAACTTCAGCCTTCGGTCACTCCCACTTTTTCTGACTATCCCCCATGCCTGGAACAGTCTTCCTCCCCATCTGTACCTGTTGACTTCCCTGGTTTCCATTAAATTTCAAATAAAATTCCATGTTTCAGTGGAAACCTTTCTCAACCCTTCTTAATTCCAATTTTTCCCTCTTTTAATTATTTCCTATTAATCCTGTATATGTGGCTTGTTTATATATGTTTGCTGACTTGTTGTCTCGTTACATTGTGAGCTCCGTGAAGACAGGGAATATCTTTTGACTTTTGCATCCCTAGTAATTAGTACCTTGTCTGGCATATAGTAGGCACATAATAAATGTTATTGATTGATCACTACTGGAAAAAAAGTTAATTGAGAAAAACATTTTAAAAAGCTACCAACTTAGGTGCTTACTTTATCATTTTTGAAACGTATCAGAATAATCTTCAAAGATATAGGCGTACAAAGGCAGGGGAGTTGGCACACTATAATTTCTTTTTCTTTACATGAGTAATGTCACTTTAAAATAAGTCTCAATTTCAGTGTGTGTTCAGTCAAGTCTAATTCCTATGTTTAACTTTCATTTACTCCAGTTTTTATGCAAGTGCAAATCGAAAGACAGAGTCTATCTTATATTGGGACTCTGAAGTCAATGACTATATGATTAGAAAGTCTTTGACTCCTCCCCCCAAAAACTGCAACCTGCTATTAGAGATAGTGACCATCTGGCTGTAAACCCACCATGACTATGCATTTTCTTTATAAAATAATTTCAATAGAGAAATAGCTTGTGTAGCTCAGGAATTGTTTGAAACCCATTCTTTCTATCAGAAGTGTGTAGCTTACCCAACCGACCCATACACTAACCAGTATGGGATTCCCAGAGAGGGGCCAAGAACATTCTGCTGCAACGCAATCAAGCCTCTCAGAATTTGGGGGGAAAACCATGATGTGGGAAGATACACTTTACTTGCCATTGTAACTCCTGAGATCCTTCAATGGTGCTTCCCATTTACATGAAATTAGTCACTATTGGCTATTCACTCTTAAACATAAAACAGTTATAATCAATAAGGCAGAAAAGAGAATAACCACATGATTTATAGATGGGAAGGCAAAAGTCAAAATAACATTTGAGATTTACTTATTTGTGTGCTAATATCACTCTTGCTTATCTGAGGATTGGACTATTATCGTCTGAGGTTGCTTTGAATTTCATTATTCTTTAATGTGTTTTTGTTAAGGAAGTGAAGAAGGAAGTAAATGGGCAGGATAATTTACTCCCCTTTTCACTTTTCACCTTGTGTGCAAACAAGATTAAGTTTCATTTTGGGAAATGCTTAACTGTCAGAGAATTTCTCATTCTAAATAGTCATTTAAAATTCCAAAGATAATATGGAGAAACGCCACCTTCCAAAATATTTGTGCCCTATTTGAATAGCTATATCAAAATTGAGAAACTTATAAGGAATAGTATAAAGTTTATCAAAGTTTTCCAAGTGATTTTTTTCACATTTTCAATAGTTTAATTGCTCTTTAGCATGCTTCATAAACTGAAAAGCATCCAAAGGACAATGTAAAGGGTTTGATCTCTTGCCATATGAAGATTAGTCAACAGCACTGGGGATGTTTAACCTGAAGATATAGTGGTAGTTTTTAGCAGTCTTTAAGAACATGAAGAGGAGACATATGGAAGAAGAATTAGTTGTTTTCTGCTTGTCCCATAAGGCACATCCAGGAGCAATGGGTAGAAGGTCCAAAGAGGTAAGCTTTGGTTTGATGTAAGGGAAACCTTCCTAACCATTAGAGCTATTTCAAACTGAAATGGATTGCTATAGGACAGAATAGGTTTTAAATCATTTACTTAGGCAGAGGCTGAATGACCACTTGTAGATTATACTCTATTTTTCTAAGACCCGATGGCCACTGGAATCCTATTCACACTGATATTCTATGACTTGGTGAAATTGTCTCATATATTTTTCTATTTATCATCATAGAAGGTCCCATTCTAGAATGTGTTTACACTTCAGTGCTGTTTGACTTATCTTTGAGAGGATATGAAACTTCTCTCTTCTTGGTAGAAAGGTGATGAATTACAAAAATAAGTCAGCTTATAATTTGCCAACTATTTCTCAGCAACCGTGTTAAACTAAGTGTTATCAATGTGATTACTAGGAATAGAGCCATCTCTATTGACATGAAAGTTATGTTCTAATGGAGGGCACTGCAAGTTGTTTGTTGTTCACTCATTTCAGCCCTGTCCAAAGCTTTTTGACCCCATATGGGGTTTGTTTGGTAAATGTATTGGAATGCATTGCCAGTTCCTTCTCTAGCTCATTTTATAGACAAGGAAACCAAGGCAAACAGGGTTAAATGACTTGTCCAGGATCATACAGCTATTAAATGTCCAAGGCTAGTTTGAACTCAGATTTTCCTCAATCCAGGCATGGCACTCTATCCATTTTGCCACAGAGTTGCTTCATGAAAGCATAACAAACAAACAAAAAAGTGGTTATGAGTCCCATGACACTTAGAAAATCAATATAAATAAGAAATTATACATGTATAATGTGTGTAATGTGTGTATATATGTATATGTAACATATGGTGTGTGTGTGTATATATATATATATATATACATATGGCATCTGTGTATATGCAGATAGATAGATAGATAGATAGATAGATAGATAGATAGATAGATAGATAGATAGATAGATAGATTAAGAGGAGTTGTTTTGTAGGAGGGTGCCAGGGTATCCTTTGTTTTTTCTGCTGAGGCACTGGGTCAAAGGGTTGTGATGCCCTCTGGCTCTAAAAAAGGTATAAATACTCTGAGTTGAGGTTTTACTTTGGGGCTTAGTTTTTGCAAGAAGAATGGAGTGCCAGAAGGGCGCTCTGGGAAGCCACTAAGTAATCCCCCAAATTTGAGAACCCAGATGACATACTTCCCTCCCTGGTAAAGATGGTCAGATGACTATATCTGTCTGTTGAATTATGGTCAGCCAGTTGAGATCCAATTGTCTGTTGAATTCAGGCAAAGGAAGTCAAATCTGCTGATCTTCTGATTTCTTTGTATTTTCTTTGAAATTCAAGGTGCTGACTCCTTGAACTAACTGAATGATGTATGTACTTAGTTACATGTGCTAGATTAAAGTGATTGTTAACCCCTTGAAAGCTGTTTTCCTTTTATGAATGCATATCTAAGAACCTGTGATAGCAGGCCCCCCTGTGTGTGTTGGGGTGCTCAAACATGTAGTTTGAGAGGGAGGGATTTATTTGAGATAATGTTGTGTTGATTTGTAGTATTTGACTATTTTTCTTTGTTACAAGGGAGTACACTAGGAGATGAAGGATTATTGGTAAATGACAATGACAGCAGATGATTAAAAATTCAATAACATTTAAAATAAAATGAATATCTCAAATTAGCTTCCCATTTCTTCCCTTTCCCCTCATCTCCTTTCTTCCCTCCTCTAGCTTCTTTATCATATTACTTTTGTTATTTTAAATGAATACCCAAGAATGAAACTTAACCCTCTTTACACCAGGGTGTAAACATATAGCAAACTGCTATTAAGGACAGTGACTGACCACTTGAAAACCCACTGTGACTATGTATTTTTTTTAAAAAATAATTTCTAATGGAATGATAGCTAGTGTAGCCCAGACATTGGGTGAACCTCTGTGTATGCTGTGTAGCTCATCCAAACTACCCACAAACTGGGATTCTCAGAGAGGCGCCACAAACATACTTCTATAATTCAATCAAGTCTGTTTAAGGATTTTGGTGGAAATCATGGTGTGGAATGATACATTCTATTTGCTATTATAACTCTTGAGTCCCTATAATTGTGTTTCCCATTAACATGAAATTATTCACCATTGTTTATTAACTCAAACATAAAACAGTTGGCAAACAAGAAGACAGAAGCAAGAATAACCATGTCATTTATATTCTGGTAGGCAAAACTAGAAATTACGTTTGAGATTTACTCACTTGTGCTCTAACAGTCCTCTTGCTTATCTAAGAATTGGACTGATATCTTCTGAACTTGTTCGAATTTCATTATTCTTTAATGTGTTTTCATTATGGAAGAGAAGAAGGAATAGATTGTCAGGATAATATCCCCATTTCTCTCTCTCACCTCACCTTTTTTATCTTCTCTTGGAAAATTGAATAGCTCCTGAAAAATAATTTGAGTTAATTGGTATGATTTTTCAAAAAAAAATCTCATGGGGATAGACAATCAACAACATGGTTAATCTGAAAATCTTAAAACTTGATTTGTAAAAATTCTTCAAGAACTCACTTCTGTTTAGCCAAACATAAAATAGAAATAATAAAAATTCACATGTGTATGAATCTTTTCCTCACATAGTAAAATTATTTTTTTCAGACATTATCTTACTTTTTGTCAACATCACTAGGAAGTAGGAAAAATGAAAGTGTAAAAATTATTCTGGATCTGGCTGCTGTTTGAGATCACTATTGACCAATGTTAACTTGCACCCAAAAAACAGAAGGGAGTGTAAGAGACAAATGATTAGACAAGAGGATGGTGGCACTTGTGGTGAGCCAAATGACTGACAGCTTAATGAGGAGTAAGTTGAAAAATTTGAATCACAGCTACTACATATTTAATATCACCTCAGTTCAACAGGTTATGTTGCTAATGGTAAAGGGCATCAAGATGATATATCGATGCACAAATAAAACAAATGCAACCAAGATGATAAGAAAAGCAGAAAGATGGGAAAGAATTTTATAGAAAGTATTTCTCATAAAGGCTTCATTCCTCAAATGTATAGAAAACTGAGTCAAATTTATAAGAATACAAGTCATTCCCCAAGTGATAAATTGTCAAAGGATATGAATAGGGATACAATGATCCAAGATAATTCCAAAAGACTCATGATGGAAAATCCATCCCCATACAAAGAAAGAACTATGGAGTCTGAATGCAAATTGAAGCATATTTTCACTTTTGTTGTTGACTTTCTCCTTTTGTTCTGTTTCTTCTCTCACAGCATGCCTAACTCACAGCATGCCCAATGTAGAAATTTGAAAAAAAGAAGATAATATTTTGAGCATTGATTGGTTGAAGGACATGGCAACATTCAGCTAGAAGCAAAGATTTGGGAAATGATTGAGAAATGAAGTAGGGCATTATAAGTATCTTCAAATAATTGATGGATATGATGTGGAATTGGGACTTACTGTTTTTGGGACTAGAAGGCAGAATTCAGATCAATAACTTAGGGTGGTATCAGATTTATACTTGGTTTTTTCAAATGTCCTAACAATTAGAACCATCTAAACATGTAATGTTCATTTATCTTCCCTAAGCAGATGATTCTCACCTCTAATTATCAAGTTCTAATATATTTTCTGACCTCTTGTTTTACATTATCAGGTGAAATATCTTAAATTGCATATACTGTAGTCATCTCACATTCAATATATCCAAAACAGAACTCTTTATCTTTGGGAACCGAAGGGTTTGAGGCCACACGTGACCTCTAGGTTCCGAATCCAAACTTTGCAGAACAGATCCTCCAATAAAATAATTTGTTCTGTAAAACTTGGACTCAATCTAAAGGCCACACCCAAGGACTTAGAAAGTCACATGTGACCTTGAGGACATAGGTTCCCCATCCCTGCCCTAAACCTTTACCTTTACCCAATTCTTATTACTGTAGAGGGCATCATCATCCTCTCAGTCACACAGTTCTAAACCTCATATCATTCTTGACTCTTCCCTTCCACTCAGGCCATTTATTCAATCTGTGGTCAAATCTCGTCCTCAGTACCTTTGCAACCCCTTTCATTTAGGTCCCCTTCTCTGCACTCACACATCAACCATCATTGTACAGTCCATAATGACCTCTCACATGAACTACTGAAACCGCATTCTAATTATTACTTCTGACTCAATACTCTCCCCACTCCAATCCATCCTCCACTGAACTATCGAAGTGATTTTCTTAAAGTACAGTTAGAACATGTTGCCCTCCACACAATGAAATCAAATGACTCCATATTCCATGATCAATAAGAAAATTTTATGTTTAGTATTTAAAACTCTTTACAACCTGCTCTCTTCTTACATTTCCAGTTTTATTATAATTATTATTACGTTTAAATGCCATCCATGTAACCTAATAATTACCCAGCAACACTAGTCCACTTGCGTTTAATCACATATCACCTTCCATTTCCCAGATCTGTGCCTTCCTTTCCCCTTTGCTGAGATTACCTTCCATTTCCACTACATACATATACATTCATGTGTGTGTGTGTATGTCTCTCTCTCTCTCTCTCTCTCTCTCTCTCTATATATATATATATATATATATATATATACATATAGACACATACATGTGTACTTATATAGGCATATACATACATCTAAAGTTATATGCATGTTGCCTCCTCCTTTAGAATGTGAGATTTTGAGGAAATCTGTGAAGAACTATGACATCTTCCATTGTATCTTCAAGATATTAACATAGAGCCTGGCGCATGACATGGGCTTGAAAAATAGGTGCCATTTTGTATATAAAAGATAACGTTTAAATTGAAACAAATTATGAGTAGAATTTGGCTACCCGTGAGTCTGAATTTTTCCATATCTATAATATCACTATTTTTTTTGTCTAGAAATGCTAGGCTGGGTCATTCATGAAAAGAAAGAATGTGGCACCGTTTCCTTGCCATGAACAATAATCCTACTTTTCTCTATTTTGATTGTATTTACATTAAAGTAAAGGAAGTAAAAGATAACATAGGATGATGAAATATGTAATCAACTGGCCACTGCTGCAATGGGAAACTTACAGAGCTACAGAAGAATTCAACTGGAAAATATTTTAGCAGTCACTTAGTCCATCTCCTCCTTTTTGGATGAAAAAGATGGTCACATAGTAAGTGGTAGCATTCATCTTCAGATTCATTTCCTTTGTGTTCATATTGGGCACTCTTTGGAATATATTGTACTAATACCATAATTCAATTCAATCAAACTAACATTTATTAATGACCTACCATGTCTAAATGAAAATAAAACCAACAATTTAAAAATAAACAACCTGAAACAGTCCTTTTCCTCAAGGAGCTGAGTTTTCATTCTAATAGGAAATATAATGTGTACACAGAAATGAATACAAAGTATTTCCAAGAGGCAGAAAACACTTAATAGCTGTGGGGGATCTAAGCTAAGCAATTTCATAGCAGCTCATGATATTATAGATTTTTGCAACAACAACAAAATAAGTCTTACATTCCAATGGGGACAGCAAAGGGATATGGTTGAAAAAGCTAACCTCTCATTACATACTTTTTCAATGAATCATAATTTCTGCCAACTATTTATCTCATATTTTGCCATTAAGTTCTTGGTGCCTTTGAAGTAATTTGGACTAAAGTAATTTCCATTTATGTTCATTTTTTGTTAGATGTCTAGCACCTTCCAAGTTTTGAGATTTTTGCAAGCACATTCTGATCACAGAGTTAGTCATGGAACCCCAAGGGGTGTTTTAGTCTTAAGATCAAGGGTGGTGACATCTGGTCCCTCTTCTGGACTTTGCCACTGAATTGTTTGGGCAGTCCCAAAGCCCTTGTTTCAAGGGTTCAGTTCACTGCGTATCTGTTCTGGCAGGAATCTGGAGTAAAATCTCAGTCTTCCACCTAGTTCCCACCCCTCTGTATCTACTGAAAGGACTTTCAGGAATATAACATGCATAAGATGACTAACATGTTCTGATGTGACTGTCACTATGGAGGAGTTTTTCCTCTGTCAGGTCCTACTTGCTAATCAGCTGGTGTTTTACAAATGATAACTTTTTTTTTGGGGGGGGGGGTTGGAATACAAAGAAGAATTTAGGAAACTTGGTTACTAGATAATATGTGGGAGGCTTTTTTTATAATGTCAGATCTTCAAAGATGCCAATACCTTTTGGACATATAAATTATTTATGGAAATATGTAAAATATCTACTAAAATACAATTATCAAATAAAATTTAGAATGTTCACAGACACCACTTTAAGAAGGGTTAAGATGTCCTGATATAGAGAGCATGGAAAATGGATTATGGAAATGTTGCAGTGAAAAAATGTACCAGAATTGAGGTCAGAAAGAACTGGATTTGAATTCTAGTTGTACTTTTTACTGGCTGTGTGACCCTGAACAAGTTCCTTGACCTCTCTGAGTCTCAATTTCCAAATTAAACTGGGCAAGTGACTTTTGAGATGTCTTTCAGTTTTAAAATTATGATTTTGTGATCCAGCTGAAAGTATTTGTCACTTTTTCTATAAAGTGAAGAATCCTGGATTTTTTAGGTATTCAGGGACCATCAGTTCTGTTTCCCTAAAGTTACATACTGTTTTAATGATTACATTTTATCAAATGAAATGATGCCATGATAGGGATAAATTCTGTGTATTTTCACATTCATTCAAAAACGATGAGCAAGAAAGAGAAGCAACTTCAAGTTTGTTGGAAGGGAACTATGCCTGTGATCCAAGCTACTTAGTCTCAGCATTTAGAGAAGGTCAAAATCTTAAGCCCTCAAAATGAGATATATATTTTAAGCACTTTGTATAAAATGAAAGCTTGATGTAATTCTTGATTTTAGGTTCAGAAGTTTTGGGCAAACAAAGCACTGTACTCCAATTGCTCTTCATACAGAGAAGACATCTCTCACTTTAAAAGTAAGTCAAAAAATCTAGAAAATTTCAAATATTACCTAAAATCTATTGGGAATAGAATTCTTAGGCTCATAAATATAGAATTGGAAGACAACTTAGAAGACATCTAATATGACCCCTTGATTTGTTTATAGAAGAGCAAATGGAAACCTAGAGAGGTTAAATGATTTGCCCAAAGGAACACAGATAATGAGACTCTAGAATTGGAATCTAGATGCTCTGTCTCTATAACTTTTAAACTGTAGCAAAACTATTGCACAAACTAGGTCCCATTTGCCAAACTGCTTCACAAAGGCAATTGTTCATTCACTCATCTGTTCCAAATGTAGGGGCAACATACATTATAGATTAATTAGTGCAATTGGAGTTAGGGATATCTAGATACAAATGCTTGTTCAGATAGTTGCTAGCTCTGTGATCGAGGGCAAATGTGGTTTCATTTTTTTCAGCCTCAGTTTCCTCATCTCAAAACTGGGAAAAAGAGAACTTATCCAAAAGGGATATTTTGAGGATTTAACAAAATATTGTTTATAAGCCATTCTCCCTTCTAACATGGCTTAAGCCAGACCAAGTAGCAGAATACAAAGAATGAGATATGAAAAGAAGGTTCAGTAAGTTAGGCTGCTTGGATGTGGTTTTATTTTTCCCCTTTAAAAAATGAGGTGCTTGAGCCTCAGTTTGACTTAGATGGATCCCAGGAGAGATCATAAAGGGGAACATTTAACAGAATGGCAATGGCAGAATAGCCCAGAGCATCTTTCTTTACAATCTGATTCTTAGAACTGAGGCTGCCCTCTCAAGATACTTATTGACCATATTGAGAGTCTTTTAAGCATGAACAGATTTGAAAATAACAATAAGAAATGTGAAAGCCCCACCATCTATCACTATCTGACTTCTATACAATAAACCATTCTCCGACATCTGACAGTTATTTATGATTCTAGAATGTAACCCTGCTGTTGATTTAGTTTTTGATTTATAATTTGAAATAACATTCCCAAAAGAATATTAAATATTGTGTTTGACACATCAGTATGAACTTGAGTAGTCATCCGTAGCTAGTGCATACCAATATAAAATATTATGTTTCTCCATTCACTTGAAATATTTCTCATACAGCATGTTAAATATATCATTAATGCCCACTCTCCTGCTGCATTATGAAAGGTGAATTTTATGATGGAAGGGTCTTCTTTTATCTTTCAAAAAATGCACTGTTTCATAAAGACAAAGAGCATCATGGCTTATAGAATGTCAGAGCTGAAAGAGAACTGGAGGTCACCTAGGCCAATTCCCTCATTTTTATAGTAGAAAGAAATGAAAGCCTGAGAGAGGAAAGAAAATGTCAGATACATGACATGTCTATTTTATGGTGAATAGCCAGGTATCTTGAATTTGACTTTGCTGAATACATTTAGAGAATTTTTTCTCATCTACAAGTCATCTCTCTCAAATTCTCAGAAGAATAGGTCCTTTAGTTAGTGACAGTTGGCTAGATTAATGGTTCCTTCAAAATACTTGGCTTTTCCTGAAGTAGAAAGACTTGAGTTTGAATCTCTTCACAGACATTCACTTCCTATGTGACCCTACAAAATTCACTTAATCTCTTAGAGTCTCAGTTTCTTTTACAGTAAGATGAGAATGATAATACTTGCAGAACTTATATAAATATGTTATTCTTTTCAATACCTGAAGTGGCATAGTAGATAAAACATTGGACAAGCAGCCAAGAAGATCCTCATTTAAATCCAGCCTCTGACATTGACTAGCTATGTGATCCTATGTGGAATTGCTTGAACAAGAAGAGGGGTTAGCCTTGGTACGGAGTAATAATTATCATCTTTATTAGCAGTAGTATTATCACAATATTGCTATTCTTTTGTCCAGGTAGTTGGATTGAGGTCCAAACTCATTAATCCAGATCAGCAACTTCCTATCAAACAAGAGCCATATAAGGATAGCCTTGCTGGTTGAACCTCTATAAATGAGTTAGGGTGAGGGTGCCCTTATAATATAAATGGAAATCCATTTGTCTTCCAGTAATTTACTTTTGCTTCTTATTCTCAAAATTAACAGCCATGAAAATGTGTCTATACTGTGACACCTTGTTACCTCATTTTTTCCTCCTCTAGCTTATTTGCTCTAATAAATCATAATTAGGGTTAGTGACACTTCTCAAAATTTCATATACGACTCCCACTAGAGTACTGTACGTAATTGCGACTAGCAATGTATGTCCCTATGTACCTCCTAAAACACTCTTCAGGGATGTGTGTGTGTGTAGGAAGAGTATTTGTGTCTGTGTATCCACACATAAATTTTACATATGTATGTGTGTATATATATTTATACATATATGTGTGTATATATGTATATGTACATAAATATGTATATACATACACATATATGTGTTTTGTACATATACATGCAACAAGTTACATATATACATATTTGTATATATACATGAATATATATTTATATATGTACATGCATACACATAGAAATATCTCATTTTATTGTGTTTTACTTCATTTTTCATAGCCCTTCATGGATATTATCTTTTTTTTTTTTTTTTAACAATTTGAAGATTTGTGGATCTAATGGTAACATTTTTTTTCCAACAGCACATGCTCACATCATGTCTCTGTATCACATTTTGGTAATTCTCACAGTATTTCAAAGTGCTTCATTACTATTATATATGTTCTGGTGCTCTATGATCAGTGATCTTTGATGCTACTGCTGTGATTGGGGAAAACCACAAACTGCATTCATATAAGATGATGATCTTCACTAAGAAATATTGTGTGTGTTCTGACTACCCCATAAATGGTGGTTCCCTATCTTGCTCCCTCTCCTCAATCCTCCCTATTCTTTGAGTCACAACAATATTGAAATTAGGCCAGTTAATAACCCTACAAAGGCCTCTAAGTGTTCAAGTGAAAGGAAGAGTCAATCCATGCAGCAAACTTCACTTTTGTCTTATTTTAAGAATTGGACACAGCCACCCCAAACTTAAGCAACTACCATCCTGATCAGTTGGGAGCCAACAACATAAGCAAAGACCCTACATCAGCCAAAGAAACATTATGCCTCATTGAAGGTTTTGATGATGGTTACTGCTTTTGAATCAATAAATTATTTAAATTAAGGCACATGACTTTTTTAGACAAAATATTATTGCAACCTCATAGACTACAGTGTAGCATAAACATAACTTTTATAAGAACTAGAAAACCAAAACATTCATGTGTCTTGCTTTGTTGCAATATTTGCTTTATTGCAGTAATTTAAAATTGAACCACCATACCTCCAAGGTTGTGTTTGTTCTTCATTTTCTAAGATGACCATGACATCAGGGAAATGATGATATGACTTGCAATTGACTTTGATTTCAGTGAGGGAGAGCTGTGCAAGACCTCACTATCTCCTCCAGAGCCATCTGGGTCCAGGGGCCAGATTTTATTGGGATAAGTAGAGATGGCTCAGGATGCAATGTGAGACCCTGGCCCTTTTATGCTAATATTTTTTCAGGTTCTCACTTTGAATAAGGTAATGCCCATTCAGTGGATAGGCTTCTTCAAGAAGTTAGTCAAGGGATAGTCCCTTTAATAATAAATAAATAAACAAACAAAGAAACAGTTGAATGAATGAATGTTGCTATTGGGTTTGTCTTTCATTCTCAAAAAGGACAATGACATTAAGATGATGACATGACTTGCAGTTGACTTTGATGCAAGTCATGTCATCAACTTGATGTTATCGTTCTCTTTGAGAATGAAGGACAAACCCGACCTGTGAGGGAGTAGCAGCTCCTCTTCTCCTCCTCCTACTTGTCCTTGTCCTCATCCTACTCTTCATCCTCCTCCTCCTCCCAGTCCTCTTCCTCCTTCTCCTCCTCTTCTTCCTCCTTCTCCTCTAATATTCTACCCAGGGTAAGGTACACTAGATGCCCCAAAGCTGCCATTTTTTCATCTGAGTCTTCATTTCTTGCTCAAAGATGTAAATATTAAAATGAGTGAATGAATGAATGAATAAATAAATCAGACTGGTAGGGAAAGACCCTCGGGTTGCTGACCAAAAGACAAACAGCTACTATTTACATTCTCTCTGAGCTAGGAGGGCAGGAACTTATTATTGTGCAATCTATGAGCTCCAGAGTGAACTGGGTTTAAGGTTTGGTCTTTGGGAAAGAAATCTAGCCAGTAAACCCCAACTTCAGGAGGCAGCTTTTAGCCATCAAAATGTATCTTCCTTTGTGCAGAGCACCCTCAGGTAGGAAAGGGAAGAGGAGGGGAGAGGAGAGGAAGGTAGGAGAGAAGAGGACTACTCATAGGTTGTGTTTGTTCTCCAAGGTATGCCTCTGTGTGCATGTGTGTGTGTGTGTGTGTATGTACACATACATAGGTACTGTTGTGAAAGAATGAAGAAAAAGAAGATGCTTTATGGTTAGAAATGAAGTCTGATTTTTTTTTCACTTAGATTCATATCATTACTATGTGATAAGTATTTGCAATGTATAAAAAATTGGTCATATAATTGTAAAGTACCTTTTAAATCAAGGATACTGTTTCTCATCACTGACCTTAAATATATTTTATGAACTCTACGAAGGCATTTTAAAATGGTGACTCACTAATTTCAGAGAAAAATTACACCTCCTCAAACTGAGCAACCTAGTAGGCTCCTCGTTGAGAAAATCATACTCTGTTGGGATCATCAAATTATAGGAAAATAGATTGAGAGTTGGAAGGGAATTTAGAACTCATTTTGTTGAACCATTATCTTAAAAATATAGAAATTGAAACTTGAGAAGTGAAACTATCTGGTCAAAACCACATAGTGGCATGGCAGATCTAGAATGTCAATTTGGGTATTCTAAATCCAAATCCAGCAATTCAATGCTACCCAACTGACTACACCAGGGTATATGTGTATGTGTTTTATTACTATGTTTGTATAGATTGATGGATGACACATGCACATATATACTTACATTTCTGTTTAGAATTTCTATTTTCCCCTTCTTATGAAAACAGATTCTAGGCAAATGACCCAATCAAAATATTTGAAAATAAAAATGCATTGAGAGATGTTAAGTAGTAAAAAAATTGCTTTACCTTTATGGAAAGAACAGGAAAAGGTCTGATAATTCTACCTCAGATTACTGCTGTGAAAGGCAGTGCCACACAAGCACTGGATATCTTTAGTTAAATAGCATAATATAGCTAAGAAGGAATCTATGATAAAGTTTACAAGAGTCACAAATGTCAAACCTTTTTGTCATTATTGAGGTGGTTACCTTAGTATAAACTTGACACTAGAGGAAATGTGTCTAACAATTATTAAAAGTATTGAATCCAATGATTCTTGAAAATAATAGTACTTGTTTTGATTAAGTGCTGCAAAAATCTCTCCCCTTCTTGTCTCTGCCTTTTCTTTTTCCTTTACTGTTATCACCTCCCTTTCTTCTTCTCCTTTCCCTCTCCTATTCTCTTCCTTTCTTCTTCTTCTCTTTCTTCTCTTTCTCTTACCTCTCAATAAAGCAGACATCTGTGTTCTAGGCATGTGCTAGTGGTACAAAAAATGAATTGTCATAGCCCTTGGGGACTGACATGTGCAAACAACATGGACGCAGATAAAGCAAATAAAATATAAACCAAACCAATATGAAATTTTGGGGGAAGTGGGTCTTGGGAGCACTAACTGAGAACATCAGGAAAGGTCTTTTGTAGCATTTGAAACACTTTGTCTTTTTCTACCTTCTCCCTCCTTCCTTCTCTTCCTCTTCTTGTCTTATTGGCATCACGCTCTGATTGTTCATTTCAACAATTCTCGAAAGCTCAGATGAAACAGAAATGAGTGTGTACACAGACTACAATACTTCTGGAAACTTTATTAAATGATTCCACTCATTAAACCATAGACCCCAACAGAAAGTTGGCCATTTATGCATGTGGTTACACTGTAGTTAGGATAATTGGGACCAGCTGTCAGGCTTTTTGGTTTGGGGAGGCATGTAATATGGGCTCCTGGCTCTGCTGGCTTTATCCAGGCAGTAAGGAAAGAAGTTAAAGATTGTCTAAGCCTGAGTGACTTGTCATGCACTTCTTAGAAAAAAAGACTCTAATTCAGACCATCCCCAGCAGGGATGTCTTTCCTGATGACAATCAATTGTGACTCCTGTTCAGATAAAATCATGAATTATTTTTGAATTGTCATAATTTCATGATGTCTACCCCCCTTAACCCACTGTGTCTGCTTCATTTTTAATGACTATACTTCAGAAAACCACCATGTATTGTTTATACAAGTATGGGTTCAAAAGAAAAAAAGAAACTTTTTGTTAAAAAAAGGAAAAAGCAAGAGAGAGAGAGAGAGAGAGAGAGAGAGAGAGAGAGAGAGAGAGAGAGACCAACTCCCTCAATCATTCTTTCCCTTCATTTCCCTGATTTCTATTTTTTCTAGAAGAAAGAGTGTGAAAGGGAAAAGTATATTTTACCCAGAATTTTCCTACAGATTTTCATTGAGTTTAAATCTGTGTATAACGATGGTAACCAAAGGCTGTCAGTTTAACATTTCTTTAAAACTCCGTAGCAGTAAATTTTATAATCATTCTGTCACTCTTTTGCTTCCAAAGCTTCCTTGACTCTATTGTCTCTAGGATAAAACTTTAAATTTTTATCCTGGCATTTAAAGACCTCTACAATCCTCCTTTCACCTACTTTTGCATTTTTTTCCATAGAACTCCCCTTGATATACTCTCATTCCAGCCAAATTGCCCTCCTAATTCTCTTAATTTTCCCAGTTATCACTTCCCTTCAACTCTTAAAATTCTTTACACATTTGTCTTTATTTACCTAGGTCCTCCCTGTCCCAATAAGTACAAAGTGCTCTTTGATGGCAGGGAATTCTCATTTTTTTGTCTTTGAATCCTCGGTGTCTGGGGTGAATGAGGTGAGGGGGACTTAATTTTCTCGTCTGTAAAATGAGAGGATTAGATAAAATAACCTCTGAGGTCTTTTCTACATCTATTTATGCTATGAGTGTGAATGTGATATCTATTGATTACCAGAATTCTAAGTAAATGTCCTAACAGTAAGATTGTAGCATATCTTTTAAATTTTTCTTCTTCTTCCAACACCTGTAGTAGGAACTGAATTTATATTTGTTTAATTGAGTATAATCCATACTAAACCATTTTGGACTATCCCAATGTATCATTTATTGCAAAGAATGAAACAGGTGTTCCCCACAAGTATTTATTTTGCTTTCCACCAAGATTTCTGACAGGATCTGATCAGCAAGAATTTCTTATTCTCTTTCCCTATGAAATGCAAGATGTTTTCCAAATGATGCACCTTCTCTGCTACTAGAGAGTTGTCTAAAGCACTGATTGGTTAACTAACTTGCCTAGGATCACACAGCCTGCATGTCAAAGGCAAACCTTGAATCCCAATTTTCTGACTCCAAGACCAGTTTTCTATCCACTATGGTAGCAGTTCTCAAAATGTGCTCTGATGGTCCTCCAGACAATTTCAGGGGAGATATGAGCTCAAAGCTATTCTCATAATAATACATACTTTTAAATTTCAAATATGGTGTCTATAGATAAAACTCACATAAACATGAGATCTTTGTTATCCTCAACAATTTTTAAGAGAAGGAATTCTGAGGCCAAAATGTTTGAGAATCCCTAAACTACATAAGATATTGACTATATTTCCTTCACGTTACTATGACTATTGTGTAAATTGTCCTCTTGATTCTACTTACTTTGTTCTGTATCAATTCATGCTATTATTTCCATTGTTCTCTAAGAAAATGTCTTCTTGTCCTTTCTTTAGGTTATAATTATATCCAATTATATTCACATACCATGTTTTAGACATTCTGGAACTGATGAACACCTGCTTTATTTTGAGGATTTTTTAAAATTAAAACAAAAAGCACTTATCCTATTATTTTGTATACAGGACCCTTCCATCTACATTTTGCTTTGGTGGTAATAAAAAAAAATAGCAGCTTAAAAAAATATTCACAACTTATTCTGGAGATCTCTTTCTCAGGAAGGTGAAGTTATTTATGTCATACTGACATCAAACAATTTACAAGTTAAATAGAAAGATCAGTATGGTCACAAAGTTTCACTGTATCTATCATCCAAGTAAGGAAAATAGAATAAAGGATGCATGATAGAAAAATAATGATACTACACCCAGCTCTGCAAATGATCTCAAAAATCTACCCCATAATTGGAAGGCACAAATGATTCTTGCTTGACCTGCTGATATTGCATTTGATTGGAAGCAACAACTGAAAAGGTAGGATTTAATTTCTCTGATCACCTTGAAAAGTAAATTCAGCTGAAAGTGAGAGAAAGTCATTAACCACCCCAAACTTCTTCCATTGGTGTAACCTTTACAGCACTGATCATGGAGAGCTGTACACATCAGGTACGTATTAAAAAGCCATAAATTCACTCTTGACAACCTGAGGCAGGATGATTTATGTTCTGGCACTTAGGATGTACATTAAAGCTCTATCAAGCAAATAGGTGTGAAAATTCAAACTCCATCCATAAACCAGGAAGTACAGATCTCACCCTGAGGTCTACACTTGCTGACCTAGTCATGTCATTTCAATTCAACAAGCATTTCTTGTGTGTCTTATGTGCCAGGCACTGTGCTGTTGAGGATAGAAAGACAGAAATGAATCAGTCCCTGCCTTTAAAAAATGTATATTATTGGAGTTTTGGGCTATAACATATGCACATATCAGTGCATACAATTCAGTTGGGGGGAGCACTAAAATAGAGTGAGGGCAGACATCAGGAAAGATTTCTTAAAGGAGGATGTGGCATCTGATCTGTTGAAATAAACTTCTTTTTAGATTGCCAGTTGCCTGATTCTGCCTGGATCTTTCAGGGAATAGGACAAGAAGCTCAAACATTTCAGCTCACATCAACCACTAGGGAGAGATTTGAATCAAGGCCCTTAGAAACACAGTGTGATTTAGCAGAAAGAGGGCTGGACTTGGCAACAGGACAGATCTCAATTTGATTCCCACCTCTTCTTGCATTTATGAGTTAGGTAGCCAAGGGCAAGGGACTTAATTTCTCCGAACCTCAGTTTCTTCTGCTACTTATAGTAACTTATCATAAAGGATGTCATGAGATACAAATGAGATAAAGCATGAAAAGCTTGATGAAAATGCTAGTCACTTTTATAAGGCAAATTCTACCTCTTAGGTAGAATTCCGTTAGGAGGATTCCATATTCTCCATTGTAGGCCACAAAGATTCTTCCATATTTTGACTTTTTACAGTATATATGACCATATATGTTTCCATCTTGTACATGCTTCTGTAAGAAGAGTTGACAGTAACACCACTGTTTAGGGCACAGGTGGGAACCTGTGGCCCTAAGGCCACTTCGAGGTTCTTGGGTTCAGCCTTTTGACCAAGTCCAAGTTTTACAGAACAATGTTTTAAAGACGATTTGTTCTCTGAAGTTTGGATTCAGTCAAAGGGCTTCACTTGAGGACCTAGAGGGCCACATGTGGCCTTAAAGCCACAGGTTCCTGACCCCTTGATTTGGGGATTGCAATGAGGCTTATCTTGGTTAACCTTACCAACAACCCTATGAGGTAGATAATATTATAAATACTGTCATTCCCATTTAACAACAACAATAACAATATTTTCATAAAGATTAAATGATTTTCCAGAGATCACATAGGTAGTGTCATAGGCAGGGTTTGAACTCATGTCTTTTTTGTTTGGTACCTATGAGGCATCTCTATATTGTGTATATATTTAGAATGAAAACTTTCATATGCTAACGCTTGAGAAGTTTCCAACGTCCTCCAGGATATAGAAACCCAGTTGGACAAACTGGGAAATTGTAAATAATATTTATATATTGAAAATAACATTTTAGTTAAAGAAGTTCATTTTTGAAAGCACAGTATATCGAGAAAGTGTAGCAGAATAAATACATGTGTATACACACACGCACATACACACACACACATATATCTATCTATCTATCTATATACATATATATATCTATGTATATATAGATATATATATGTTTCCCCTTTCTTATTTTCCCCCCTTCACTTTCCAAAACTGTGACTCAATTCAATTCACAATGGATTGGTAACCCAACCACTCTGGAGAAAGCTCATACAGTTAATCCATGAGATAACTAGTTAATAATGATAGCTAATGTTAATGTACAACTTTAAACTTTGCAAAGCATTTTACAAATACCAGCTCATTTTAACCTCACAACAACCCAGGGAGACAAGTGCTACTATCGTTATTCCAATTTTACAGGTGAGAAAACTGAGATAGAGATAAAGTGACTTGCCTAAGGTCACATAGCTAGTGTCTGAGACCAGATTTAAACCCAATTATTCCTTACTCTACATCCAGATTTCAATCTACTCAGTCATCCTGCTACTTCTAGGAAGTTTGAAGGAAACTGATGAGATAATATCTATATCTACGTGTAAAAGAAATTGGTGGCTACATATATAGTATAATCTGAAAAATAATGAAATGCTCACTAGCATTTCCTGTAAGTAAAAATTCAGGAATGCATTGGCATAAATCCATTAGAAAAATGATCTAAATTATCTAGGTTAAATCACCTAAATGATCTAGATTATCTAAAGCTCACCTAACCACAAATGAAAATCCTAAAGAAGCAGGTGCACAGAACATGTAATTTTTCATTGGGGAATATTTGTAATGTGTTTTTGAGTTCACTACCCAGAATTCAAAAATGCCTTAACCCTGCTATGCCTCAAAGATCCAGAAAATTCATACCCAGCATGAAAAAAATGTCAGTGAGAGAGAGAGAGAGAGATGATTAGATGCCTTGAGATATAATTACTTTGTCTCGATAAAAATGATGCATTTTGAGTCCTACAAACAGCACTTTGAGATTAAACATCCTAAAAGATAAAGAGGATTACTTTTTATTTACTACATATAAGCACATACATGTAGACATATGAATGTTTTCAGTCTCTGTACATATTCTCCCCAAACACCCCCCACTTCCTGAAATGCAGGCTCTTCCAGGGCAGAGGCTACTATTTTTGGAGGGGATGGATGTTCCCAGTGACTAACAGTATCTAGCACATAGTAAAAAAATATTTAAAATGCCTCCTGGGTGACTGATCCAGGCCAGACATGAGAATAGAGAAGACTTAAGTGTCCAGAAGGAAAAAGGAAGGCATCTATTAAAAGGGGCAGGAGAGGGATGTCAAGAACAAACTTCCCTGTTTCTGAGGTTAGCCAGGGTGTTAGGAAGTCTTGGGGCCATTCAACTTGATTTATATTCATTATTCCCTGAGGTCACCAACCCCTCTGGAGTACAACTGCTAGGCCATTCTAACATCAAGTAATGGAAATACTTGGAATCAGAAAGAATCATATCAAAGTCTTGCCACTGACACATACAAGCCATGTGACTGCAGTCAAGTCACTAAAGTGTTCGATACTGTAGGTAAACATTAAGACTGTAAACTGGAAGTGAGTTGTGAATCTGTACCAGTGAGAGGAATTTTCATACCAGGAGTTCTCCATACAAATTAAATAACTAGTCTGAACCGAAGCAAAAAAAAAATCAGAACAGACTCAAACGATTATTATTAGCTATTGACTAATCCTGCTACTTCTGTACCAAGAAAAAATGTGATTTTTGCAACATGAAAAACTCATGCTGCCCTTGTAATCTCTGCAGGATTCATCAACTTCTGTTCCCCTCCCGCCTCCACACAGTCCCCATATCTTCCTTAAAAGGTCAGGCTTATTTACCCTGGAGAGGAAAGAACAGAGGAGCAGTCAGTTTTCTTATGAAAAGTTCAATGTGATGAAATTCCTTTTCCTTTCCAGCAAATCCAAAACCAGTTTGTACCCAGCTTGACCTGACAGCTGTAAGTTTTCTGCTATCGCTTTCTAATTTGTTTGCATTTGGCTTGGATTCCCAGCTCTTTGGAGTGCCTGATAATGAGGCCGGTCTGAGAGGCTTAGGGGTTGCAAAAAATCTGGACCTGCTCACATTTCAGTCCAAGGAGAAAAGGCAGAGTCTTTTTGGAACTCCACTGGATGGAGTGGGGCAGAGAAACGGACAGAGCCAGCAGCTTTGAGCTCAGCAGCTTGAAGGATCTTTCCTGAGGCCAGTTACCATATGTTTGGCTTTCAGCTAAGGACCAGATAGGCCAGTTCAAGCCATAGGATTCAAATGGATTTCTCTAAATGTGCATGTTTGGCAATGGAAAAGGTGAACTGGTGATGACTAGAAGCTTATCAGCCTCAGTCCATCTCCATATTTCTTCCCCCACTCCACTCTGGATTTGATTTTCTTAAAAAGCAGAGGGGATAAAAACATTAGGAATGAATGAATATGTTCACATTTGGAAGGTGTTGTGTACATGTTCTAAGGCCATTGTGGAGTGTTCTCTCAGGGCCTCCTTTCTTGGGCCTTTAGGCAGCCTCCTAGAAAGTTATGACTTGTCCAAACTCACCCAGAAAGTATCAAAGTTAGGATATGAATTCAAATCTCCTCTATGCTATAGAACATTGTACTGTCCAAGAGAGAAATCAAATCAAATATTATCAAATCATTCATTGATTTTTTTTTAAATCAATTAAGAATTTAATGATGAAAATGATGTAGAAATTCCAGCTATAGGGCTTTCTCCCTGAGTCAATTTGAATAAGTTGCAACCATAGGCCTAAGTTCCTTATCCATAAACTAAGCAGATGGTTGGGAGGGGTATTACACACCATAATTGCAGAATCACTTCAGTTTGTATCTGTTTCCTCTGGATTCTCTTATCCTTTGACTACAGGGAGTGCCATTTTTTTTTTCTATGAATGAAGCTCCCAATTCATTCTCTAACTTAACCAAAAAAGAAAGGGGTTTTTTTTTTTCATTTTTTTTTCTCCCAGAGAGTATAAGATACCCAGTTTAAGAGTGGTTAATAACCTCTCAACAGCCATCAGGGCCTTTTTTAGAGTCATTCTCAAAGTCAAATTATGATTCCGAGGAAGAGGGTAAGATAAAATTACATTAAACATGAGATATAGACTTTGAAAAGTGCCTCGATGCATACATAGAACCAGAGCAGTGCCTGAAAGCTTAAAATACACTTTGCATCAATTTAGTTCTGCACAATACCAAAAATTTATACTCATAAATGTGAAACTCGTTAGTCTTTGGAGAATGTTAAACAATTAACATACTTCAAATACATGCACACATATGCATGCACAACAAAGAGCTCTTTGCAGAATGACAGGAAAGTAATCAAGGTCCAGATGTTTTCTTTTTCATTTTCCTGGGCCATGACTGACCAGCCAAAAATAGCTTCTGTAGCTGCTGACCCAAATCAGTTTGCACAGAAAACAGCAGAATGGAGTTCACACTCCTAGGGAGAGTTCATGACAACTGTATACCTGTATTAGTGGTTCTGGAACTCCTTTGCACTGCAGAAATGAGGAAATCAGTTTGAGAAGACGTGGCTTTATGGTAGCTCTCCATCTTCACAGAAAAGCCACTGGAATTACTGGGAATACAGAGATGTATCATGTTACATTTCATTGTATTAGATTATTTTATGATATCTTATTGTTCTATATCAAGTCATACCATAGCTCATACCATACCATTATATAATAACATAAAGTCAGATAGCTAGGTAGGCATGGATAGATCACTGGACCCAGAGTCTGGAAAATGAGTTCAAATCCAACCCAGATACAAGCTGTGTGATCCTGAGAAAGTCCACTTAAACTATGCCTCAGTTTACTTATATGTAAAATGAGAATAATGATAACATCTACCTCCCAGAACTGTTAGGAGGATAAAACAAGATAATATTTGTGAAACATTTTGCAAACCTTGTATCATTGTAATTGCTAGCTATTATAACAGGAATTTATTTTTTTAAAAGAAAGAGAAAATTCTTTTCCCCTTTGTGCTTAATTGGAGTCCAGAAGTGCAAGAAAGAGAAAATTTGGAAAAAGGGGAAGAGCTGAGGCATTTCACATGTGACTGTTATAGATTAGGATGAGGAAGGGTCTTTCCACAAGAGTCTGTTACTAGTAACTCAGTTACCAGTTATCATAGAGGCAACCCTAATCACTAGGAACCAATCAGAGTTTTTTATATGCTTTCTGTAAGGGGCTAGCCTTTCTTGTCTGCCTCCAAGAGAAGTGTCCTGAAAAGTTCCACATTCTCTAATATAATCAAATTGACCAAGAGTTCCCTTCATCACCACCTTTCAGTAGCATTACTGAGGATTTATTCTTTTTAAATGAAATTATTTTCCTTACTAGATTCTTTCCATTCCTCTATCCATTGAACTTTCCCTGTAACAAGGACAAAAAAAATTAATCTTCAGTAAAGTGGAGCCACATATTGATTATATCTGACAGTGTAGGCAACATCCCACACTCATGGATCCCTATATTTCCAAGAAAAGGAAGGAAGTATCTTTATTTTCTTTCCTCATCTCTCAGGCTCTCACTTCGTGGGACTCCAGATACCTTCCAGAAAGGTTTGCAAAGTCATAGAGGAGATAGCAAAGCTAGGGCCTGAACCCAAGTCTTCTAACTTCTTTTCACTGTACCAGGTTGTTCTGTCGAGGGGGATGGATACGCACATAAAACATCAAATATTTCAATCATCATCAATCGTCATCAACCAAAAATATTCATCATTTTAAAAGAGAAAAAAAAAGCATTTTTGGAGTGTGGTATGAGGACTGAAGAGAAATCCAAAAGTGAGATTGTCTCCTCCCTCAAGGAGTTTACACCCAACTATATAAAAACAACATATCTAGAGGAGTCATGGCCAGTGAAGGATGTTTTGGCCTGGGAAGTCACTGGAATCATCAGTGAAACCATAGGACCACTCATTTACATGTTCTTTGCAAAGACAATGGTAGTCTTGTTTGATTCTTTCTTCAAGCAAAAGGTAGAAAGCATATGTTTATGGGGTGAGGTGGTGGTGGTTGTGGGTCCATGGGAGGGGCAACAAAGTGGACAATCCCTTGGATGAAGATAAGAATTCATCGTACCAAGACGTTTAGAAATAAATGTCCTTGGGTTACCCAATGTATAGAGTCCCAGACTTGTAGTCAGAAAGACCTTGGTTCAAATATGTCCTCAGACATTTACCAGCTGTGTGACACTGGGTATATCACTGAGCTATCCTTTGCTTCAGTTTCCTCATTTGGAAAATGGGGATAATAATAGCACCTTCTTCCAGGACTGTTGGAAGAATCTAATAGATAATAACTGCAAAGAGCTTAACACAGTGCCTGGCACATAGTAAGTACTATATAAGTGTTGCTGTTACTAGCATTATTTTTATTGGAAATGTTACTAAGTCCTATTCACTTTTCTTCTACATCTCAGTTTCTTCACTTGTAGAATGATGTAATAAAGCCTGTAGCATCAATAGCAGCTACTTAAAAGAGTTACTAGAATCAAACAAGATAGTATATTAAAAGTTTTGTTAACTTTAAGATATCATGTGTCATCGTTATAATATAGCACAAATGAACTCTGTACCTCTAAATGAAGGTAGCATAAAATTCACACCTTCCTTTATTTGCCTTAAGATTCACAAACTGCCCTGAAATGTTTTAACTCTCTCACACTCTCTCCTCCATATATAAGAAGTATCCCTGCTCCGTCTTGCCAGTGCCATTTAGGGTCATCATCAGAGCGTTGTAAGGGTAGTTAATTTCTCCTTCAGTGGCCAGTTCTAAGAATGTAAAAATTTTTTCCTTCTTTCTTGGTTAATTTTTTAAATTTCCTCCAACTTTGAGAAGTGAATCCAAGTCACTTGTTAACATAAAATGTTGTTCTGTAGGGTTAACCTTCAATAACTTGCTCTAGAACTCATTAACAATCTTAATAGTTTTTTCTTCTAGAAAAAGCAAATAAAATAAGTAATAATAACAATAATATCTTCATCTTAATAAATGGTAGATGACCAAATAATGATGATGAGAAAGGTAGACTTCTTGGCTTTTCACCCGGCAGTGTTTTCAGTTCTTCCAGACTGAACGCATTTTTCTGGAGCCTCCTGGGGAAAAGATAGTCTGGGCCAGAAGAGAAAAGAAAAACAAATGTTATAGCCCAAGAGTATGGGAAATGAATTGCCTTTCCCTGAGTAAAGAAATAAAATGCTGAGACCGAAAAGGGGCTAAAAGCCAAAATGATTTCCAAAAAAAAAAAAAGTGAAATAGTTAAGAATTTTTTTTAGACTAAGAAAATTTTAAAGTGAGTGAGAAGGCAACACTTTGAAAATTAGATTAAAGGTTATTGGACACACAGGAGGAGAAGGAAGAGGACAAGAAGAACGAGGGACAGGAGGAGGAGGAAAAAAAGGAGGAGGAGGAGAAAGAAGGAGGTAGCAGGGAAAGCAAAGAAGAAAGAAAGAAAAAAAATTCAGGTTCAAAAGGAAAGCCAATCCTTATTATTCTACATATTGCTTTTAAACATTGAAAAAATCCCCTTTTCTATTCAAGAAGTATTAGTTAAGTACCCACTTATAGGTCAAGGGTTGTTCTAGGGGTTGGTATACCAAAATAGAAGTGCAGCAACTCCTCACTCAAGAAGTTGTATTTAGAGATTGGAGAATACTAAGAAGGAAGATGAATTGTGTGTCCAGTGTAGAAGAAAATTAACTTTGGATTGGATCACAAAAAATCAGAATAGGTCTTATCTAGGAGGAAGTAGTTGAGCCTTGAAGACAATTAGAGATTCCAAGGGACCAAGTTAGAGAGGAAGAAGTATAATAATAATAAATAATAATAAATATAGATAGCACTTAAAGTTTTGCAAAATACTTTGCATGTCTTATCTCATTTGAGCCTTACCGCAGCCCTGTGAAATCAGTGTAGGATTGTGCTAGAGGCAGCTGTATCTAGCTCAGAGAGCTAATTTTGAGAATTTACACCTCAGAAATCAAGAAAAGCTGTAAATAAGGGCTTTATTTGTTGATTTGTTGATTTCTAGATTTAAGAAATTAATTTTATAATGTCAGTAATGCATATTAAACTCAAAAGTATAGCATGCATATGTATACATTTATATGTATATATCGGTAAATTAAATGTCCAGGAATTGGTTACTAAATATTTATTACCACGTTGCTGGGTAGACCCTATTGTCATACTCATTTCACATATAAGGAAAGTAAGTTTGAGAGAAGTTAAATGGTTTACTGGGTCACTTACTAAAACTTTGATCCTATGATATTGATTAAGAACACAATTAAGTAACAAAAATATCAGAATGACTTATTCTTACCTAGACATTTGAAAAGGAACATCAAATAACACTATTAAATTTGGCTGATGATTAGTTTTGCTGAATTTTTTTTTACACTTTCATTTATAATCCTTGCTATAATGACCAGCTCTCTGGGGAAGGAATGAAGGAGGGATATAATCAAAAATTATGGTGATCTAAAAAAACAAACAAAAAAATCAACATGTTTTTAAAAATATATTAAAGATGATTTTTTCCTTAAACAAAACTCTTGTTCTTGCTTCCTGTCTCCCCATTTGAAATCAATGCTTGCCTACTCAACTGATCGCCCCAGAACCAGAGAGATAATAACTATATAAGGAAATCTGAGAATTGATATGATTGCATTAACCAAATGTGTTATGTGGGCTGTGCTTTAACAAGGAACATCATTATCTCAATAAGTTTATATTCTTTCAGTTTTTCCTGAAGTGATTCTACTTGTTCTACATTACTGGGAACAAAATTTGGGTTGAGATCGTGTGGTTATTTTCTTAACATGATGTTGTGATGGCCTTCTTTGGAAAATGAGTTACAATTTTTAGTTATGTAAAAATTAACAATATTCTGGAAAACTAACAAATGGAGATTGGATTGTAAAGAGTAAATCAAATATAATAACTTCCATCAGCCATCATAAAAGAAATGTTTTTAATCTATGGCAGTCCTACTAATGATTTATCCCAGTCTTAGGTTATTATTTGGACTTTATAGATCAATTTTTGAGTGGTTGCTCACTCTACACATGATTGAACATCTCATTGTTGATCTAATTCCTTCAGCTTCATAATGAAAGTAACAAGACACATATAATTATTCCAATCAATCAAACCATCCATCAACAAATATTTTTAGAGCACCCCTTAATATCCTATGGAGGACACTTTTTTTAGTGAATGGAGAAATGGACACATAGTCCAGGATCATGAGCTAATGCAGCAAGAGCCTGAAGTGCCCTCCAAGCCCAACTCCCCTCAGTTTACAAACGAAGAAACTGAGTTTCATCCAGAAGGTTAAGTAACTTGCTCAAGGTAGTACGGATAGAAAACAGGAGAGAAGCAGTATGCACACAGGGGTAATGATGCCAGAACCATGTTCCTTCCACTGTAGCATGTAGAAAGACTTGGATTCAAGTAATACCTCTGGCATGAGATACAAATGTCAATAAGGAGAACTCACATCAGTTCTCAGAGACTCAAGTAATTCTCTGATTTACAGATAAGTTATAAGGAAGACGAAATTCCCAACATAAAAGAAATGACAAATACTTGACATAGTATCCTGGGCATTGCAAGGGATATGACCACTGTGAATTATGACCTCAGACCTTTAAGAATTTATAACTTAGTTTGCTAAATGTCAGGTAATAAATCAAAGAGCACTGATCACTTGAAAGAGTGGTCAGAAGACTCTTTTTGTGGTAGCATCTCTAGGAACTATCTCTCTGACCTTAATCAAAATATTTAAGTTCAACAGGGCTTCTTGAAAATAAGAAGAAAATGTGGGAAAATGAGACTCGATCTGTCTGCCTCACAGAGGTGTTGTGCCTATAATACAACATGAAATAAAGTAGAACACTGAGAAACCATAGCTGGTACCAAGGAGTTGGGGAATCATGCCCAGTCTCTGCTCCACTAAGGAGTCCATCTGCTCTATATGCAGGTAGACAGTCTGGATCAGGTTGACCTGGGGGAGGTTGGTCAAAAACTATTGGAGTTGGGTTCCCTTTTCTTACATACTTCAGCAGAACAAATCTCCATCTTATCTCTCAAGTGAAGATTGACTTACATAGATTGAGTTTGGACTCATGTCTAAATTTCCCCCAAAATGACAGAGCGGAAAGGGATTCAATACAATATGAACCAAGTATAGGGCAAGTATTTGTTTCCTATATACAAAATAATGTCAAAAAGATGTTCAGACTCATGCATTAACAGAGACTTAAACCAAAGAAATAGCAGTGTTAACTTCTCTTATACCCTACCAGTAGAGAGATACTTGAAATATATATAAACATAAATCAGTTTGTGAGATTTCTGATTAGGTACTTTAAATTTCACTTCAGTTCTGAATTGTCTATTCACTTCCAGGAAAAAGTAGGATAGGCCTAGACCAGTTGTCCTTTTGGCTGAAGATTAGAGTAGCTGGCAGTGATTCTTCCCTTTGCTGTCATGTAGTTTTAGCCAAAAGGACAAGGAACTTAAGCCTACTAACACTCACAGCCTGAACATGTCCAACTTGGGATAGACTTGTTCACCTAAGATCAGGAAAGTAAGCACAAAGCAGAAGAAGCAAAGGTAGATATAAACATACCTACATGAGTTCTGAACTCTAGATGTCATGTTGGCACAAATGCCATCATTCTGGAAGTCTCAGAGTTACATAATATTAGTTAGAGGGTCAAAGGAAGAGAGAACCAGCAAGATGTTGCCTTTCCTTCTCCATTACCAAGAAGGAAGTGAAAAAAAGGTACACTAAGAATCTGTGATTTCATACCAGAATACCATATCTTTTCATCTTTGGTTCATCAAATAATAGGAAGTAGCCAGGGAGTTCATCATCACCAAAATATCCAAATTCTGAGTCATTCTGTCCTTGAAATTTCCAGGGAAGTGATGGGACCATGTACCTTGGAAGGCTCCTACCAGATGGTAGTCCAACCTTGGCTAGGAGTGCATGTGAAAATTATTTCAAAAACATCAAATCTTATATAAATATAAGAAGAGTGGTGTTATGAAAAGACCTTGATATTATAATTGGAGGATCTGGGTCCAAATCTTCATTCTATCACTTTCAAGATGAATGTGGGCCAATCACTTTATCTCTCTTGGCATTGGTTTTAATCATTTGTAAAATGAGTTGAACTCAATGATGTCTAAAGACCCTCCCAGCTCTAAATCTATGATACTATGACCTTAAGCATTAGGTGTCACTGACTGACTATAAGTATTGTTAGAGTTAAGAAAAAGAAAAAAGAATTAACAAGAACTGGAGTTAAAGAAAGCTTAGTGGAATGGAAATAAGGACAGAATCTGGCCTTCAAAATATAGGAATTGTGAAGGGAGGGTCTTTCTTTGTGAAAAGAGCGATATAATAATGGTGTAAAGGCAAGAATAAATGATGTACTTGGTAGACAGTGAGGAGAGCTCCTCAGGCTAAAAGAGTAGATATTGGAAAAAACTAAGAAAGTTGGTAGGTTATGATTGGCCTTAGAAATCTTGAGAAAGTTGTTTTGGGAAAATGCCAAAATAGACCTTTTGTTTTATTTTCTTTTGACAGGGTGGAAAAAAAAACATTATTTAAGGAGGACATTGAGCAGTAGTAAACAGATTGAATTGGAGGAGAGGGGACATGGAGTCAGTAAGGGAGGTAGTCAGTCTTCTTTTGCTGTCCATAGACCTTAACAATTAGAGTAATTGCATGAGAAAAATGATTCAGTTATTAATTAATCCATTTCTGTGCTGTTGAACCAGGTAGAAAAAGGTTATAATGGCAGATCAGATTTCCATAGGCAAAGCCTACATATCTTACATGAAGGTCAAAACAGGTTTATTCATGATGAATGGATTAGTGAATCTTAATCTTTTTTCTTTTAAATGGAGATATTGGAAGGTCTCTAGACCTTAGAGATTATCTAGTTCAACTACTCTTATTTTAGAGACAAGAAAATGAGACCCAGACACGTTAACTGACTTACCCTCAAATCAAACAGGTATTCAAGCAGAAGAGCTGGGACTTTACTTAAAGTTCTGAGTTCAGATCTAATTATACCCTTTCCTACCTTCCCCAAACACACCTCCACGTTTCTTAGAAGACAGAGTCAGAAGACGAATATACAAATTCCAGCTCTGGTACTGACTATTTGTGGAACCTTACGTGAAGCAAATAAATGTTCTGGGCCTCAGTTTCCTTATCTGTATAATGGAGAGATTTGAATAGAATAGATGATTGGACCCTTCAGCTCTCTTTATATTATCCTCTGATTCTTTAATTTGAGATTCTTTTCTGTTTACACAAACATTTAAAATTATGCCATTTTATAAACTCATTTCCATTTGTCTACTGTCCATTTAAAGATGATCATAGATTTTAAAGCTTACCAATTTGTAACAAATGGCCACCACTCCCTGAAAGCATAATCATTCCTGGGCAGAATAATGTTTTTTGATGTCATTGGAGACCAGCTGCAGAATATGCAACCATAAGGCCAGGTCAATGTTTTCTAATCCCAGATGCCCGCAAGGAAAGCTCATCCATCTATATCTATTTCCAAGCCAGAACCCTCCAAGTACTTAAGAGAATTCAAAGGCCTTAATCCAGTTCTAGTGCATTAACAAAGTCCCAGCACAAGACGAGAATCTCATTTTATACCAGTCTTCTTCCTCCAGCACACAGATTGAGGAACCTCACTCCTTCTAACAAGGGTGAGTGATTTTTGAAGCTTGCAGACTAGATTTTCATTTTTCCACTTCAGAAAAGGAGTTAAAGATGAGATGACATGTGCATATATTTGTGAAACTGAATCCAGAGATAAAAGCTTAGCCATTCTCAGTCTAGTGTACACCATGCAGATTGCGATATTCAGTTCTGCCATCTGTGTGTATTTTAAGGTAGTCATTGAAAAGAAAATTTGTAAAGAGTTGTTGAAATTAATCTAAAAAAGGGATTCAAAAATTAAATCCTTCCACATTCATTTTCAAATAATTTAAAGCAAAATCTTGGATTTATACAGATCAATATACTAATAGTGAGCATTTATCAGGCACTTTAAGATCTGACAGGAGACTAGGTTTGCATCCCAAAGAGATCATAGAAAGGGAAAAGGACCCACATGTACAAAAGTATTTACAGCAGCTCTTTTTGCGGTGGCCAAGAATTAGAAAATGAGGGCATGCCCATCTACTGGGGAATGACTGAACAAGTTGTAATATGTGACTGTGATAGAATATTATTGTGCTGTAAGAAATGATGAGCAGGCAGATTTCTGAAAAGCCTGGAACTGATGCTGAGTGAAGAGAGCAGAGCCAGGAGAATATTGTACGTGGTCACAGCAACATTGTGGGAGGATCCACTTTGATAGATTTAGATCTCAGAAACACAATGATTTTAGAAAGTTCCAAAAGACTCATGATGGAAAATGCTGTCCACATCCAGAACAAGAACTATAGAGCCTGAATGCGGAGAGAAGCATATTATGTTTACTTTTCTTTGTTTTCTTGTGTTTTTTTTTCCTTTTTGATCTGATTCTTCTTTCACAACATGACTAATGTGAAAATATGTTGAATATGATTGTATATATAAAACTGATATCCACTTGTTTGCCATCTTGGGGAGAAGGGAAGAGAGAGAAGGAGAAAGGGAGAAAAATATTGGAACTCAAAATCTTATAAAAGTGAATGTTAAAAAGTATCTTTACATGTAATTAGAAAAAAATAAAATACTACGAAGTGGGAAAAATTGAAAAAGTAAAAAATTAAAAAGCAAAAATAAAAATTTGCAAAGTACTAGAGAGAGAGATTCTGGTTCTCACAACAAGTCTTAAAGATAGAGGCTATTATTTTGTGCATGAGGAAAACAAGGTTAAGGGAAACTAAGTGTCTTGCACAGGGTCACACAGTTGGTAAGGATCTGATGCAAGATCTGAATTCAGGTCTGCCTGAGTCCAGATCCAGCACTCTCTCTACCTCTGCTACTGCTGCTGCTGCTTGATCAAATCTCAAATCACCGGTGTGCTTATATACTTTCCTTCTCAGCAGACACAATAAGTCTCTCCACTGACAGTCCTCCTGGTCTCCTTCCTTAATGATTCAGTAATAGTGGTCTGTCTGAGTTAAATGCACCAGACAATGGAGAGCCTTGACTATCAAGCAAAGAAGTCTGAGGCCAGTTTGAGAAAAGAGGTTCAAGAATACAACAGATTGCCATTATGAGTCTGAGGCTTTAGCCTTGAAACTGGGACTATGCTCTATGGGAAATGAGCCAAGATATGAACCTGGTGCCTTTTCCCTTCCCAGAGCAAAACTGTGCACAGGCAAAGGGAAATTATGCCTTCCAGGAGTTGGGGGAACAGTTTGTCTGTGTATTTGTGATGTTATTTTTTGAAGTAAATATTGCTTTCTAAAGTCCCACCCACACTAGCTTTTCAGAACTACTATGCTGCACTATCCTGCCTATATGCAGACTCCAAGGTTAACCAGGCTTCCTATCTCAGAGGGTCACTTCCAGCATCTGAAAATGAAGAGTTACAACACACACTTTCACACTCAAGGACTTACATGCTCTATGTTGGCAACATGGCATGCTCAAAAGTTAGCTTATACATTTGCCCTCTTTGGCAAATGGGCAGGGCTTGGGTTTTTATTTTTGTTTTTCACAGTTCTCATCCCAAATACAGAGCAGTCATCTTTGGTCTCTGAGGAGTCAAGAGCACTACCCTTTCACTTGCTTCCCTGGTGCCCTATCACAAAGCCAGATGAAAATCAGTTATGGCCAAATATGAAGTTGTGCAAAGTGACAAAACAAGGAACATTTCACAAATTTCCTGAAATAAGTCAACAAAATGAGAAACATTTTTAAAAGTTTGCCAAATACCTCAGCTTGCTTAACCTTAGTAGCTTTATGAAGCTAACTAATGGGGTCATCTTGGTACTGCCTCTTTCTGAAATGAGAAAACTGTCCTGGGTAGAAATTCTTTACAATAATTCCCTCAATGCATAAGGTCATCCAACTGGGATCTGCACAAAACAAATGTCCCTTTCTACAGAGGGCACACCAAACAAAAAATTTAAGGGCCCCTCTAGAATATGTGATCCATCCCCAAAGAGTCTGAGGCAATTTCCTCTAGATCCCTTATCTCAAAGGGCATTCAAAACTCCCCCGTGGATCCTTGCAAATGCCAAGACAAAGCAAATGGAAATGAAGATATCCATCAAAACAAGATAATAAGTAGACCCAGAGAAGTAGCACAATATCAGTTACCTATGGGTTTTAGGCATAGGTATCTCACCCAAGAAGCAGTAGGATGTTTTGCTTTCACAAAAGGCAAACAGTTTAGAGTTACTTAAATGTAAAAAAACCAATCTGAATAGTTCTACTAGTCAATGATCTAGGGTTTCCAAACTTCTCAAAAAAATTAATTCCAGTATTTATACAGGACATGAAAATATAGAACATATCAATATGCCAATCCTTACACAGAATTCAATAATACAAAAAAAAGTATCAATTCTTAGTCAAGGAATCAACAAATGAAGTTTTCAAAAGTATATCTTTAACAGTAAAAAATTAAAAATGGAATATTCACAAATGAATAGTTCCCAAGTACATCAATGGAACTGACTGGTGCTTAGTAAGCGCTTCATAAATGCCCCATCATTTGACCCAGTTTTCTAAACAGATAACCAGATTTTTCTTTTCCACAATATGGTAAAAGGAGATAGCTGTGAACAGACTTGATCTAATGTCCTCCATTATTTAATTTCTGATCTCTGTTTTCTTTGCCATTCGCCTTAACAAAGATGGTCTTTTCTACTCTCCTAATATTCAAATTTACCATAGGCCCAGGCTTACTAATAAGGTTGAATAAGAAACTATCGCTATGATAGTATATCAAGGGAACTGGAAAAGCCTTACTATTTTCTGAATCCTTACATTGAGTGATGTCTGGAATGACACCACTGCAAATTCACACTTTTTATTTAATGTGTTGTAGGAGTGGGGTCTAAACTTGTGATTTTATTAGTACGGGGGATTTCCAGCATGGGATTTCCTTTGACAGGGGCTAATCAACAACATGTCCACAGTTTTTAGTTTTAGAAAATTTCCTGGAATAATGAGAGGTTAAATAAAATCCAACAGGAAAAGGTAGAAAGATAAATACCCTTAAAATTATTACAAAATGTATAAAACATTTGGAAGTCAACCTACTGAGATACAGAAAAGAATTATATAAATTCAACTGTAAAATATTCTTTATAGAAACACAGCTCCTAAATGATTAGGGAAAAATGTATTAATTCCTCATGGACAGAATAAGTCAATATAATGAAAAATGAGTGCCACCTAAATTAATTTACTCATTCAATACCACACCAACCACATTACCAAGCCACTGTAATATGTGATACTAAGCAGCTATTTTACGTTTCATAGAAAGGGGTTAAATCTTTTCAGAATTACATATTTTTCAGTAGCAAGACAGAGAGGGACCCAGATTTCCTGGCCCTATAGTCATTAAGATAACTTTCTTACCATACTCTTTATGGAAGCAAACTAGAACTTTATGCATGACTGAGAGAAAAATGGGGAAAATATGACACCACCCATGCTGAATATATTTTGGTTTCTAAAATGGCAGTAACATTTCCAACATGTTACCAAAGTAGAAAAAGTAATTAATGTTACAAAAAATGCCTCAAAGGAATAATAAGGTTGAACTGTAAAGTAAGCCTATAGGATGGTTCCCATAGAGACTATAGCCCAGGTGCCTAGCAAGTATAGGAATTAGGAATATTCTGTACAACATTGTCAGTGTTTTATCATATTGTGTAATATGTGTGATGGTAGCTTCTGGGATCATGGATTGAAGAAATTTGGGGTGATTCATACTGTTTCGTGGTTTGGACCCCTTATTCTAATATCTGTGAATCTGAAGCAGGGTTTTTATTAGTATATGTTTAACAACTAGCTTTAAAAAAAAGACTTACAACACACTTTTAAGTTTACTCTATATTAACTTTTTCTCCATCATATTCTTAATTCAAGACAATCAACAAAACAATGTCAGTAATAATGTGATGATAATCTGATTCATAGAGTTTGTCAATTTCCAAGCTATAGATGCTCACATTGAAAGTGTGTCAATTGGCTCTCAAGAAAGCCAGTACAAGCTGGTTCTAGCACACTCCTGGTTCCTGGTCTTTATTCACTGACTACATGTATCATTTCAAATTTTTGAGGTGGAACCCATTAACTTCTTTAGAGGCAGCTCATTCCACTTTTGTTTAGGTATAATTATCAGGAAGTACCCTCCTCTCCCTCACACCCCTCACCCTTGCTCCTAAATTTCCCTGGTACCAACCTTAACCTTGCTTATTTCAGTTTGCCAACCACCATCATCCCCATACTGCTTACACACTATCTTTTTCATCTCCCTGATGCAGCAAATTAGGATTCTTTCTCTGGTTCCCCAAGCTCTGACAGATTTACTTTCACCTCATTTTGTAAGGAATCAAGGAACCATGCTACTTCCCAGTCATCTTCTCATTATGTTGTTAGTCATAGACTCCCTCATCCCTTTTTATCCCTACTTGTTGTCTTTCCCCATTATAATGAAAGCTCCTTAAAAATAAAGATTATTTTGTATATTTATATTTATGTCCTGAAGACTTAGTACAGTGTCCAGCACATAGTAAGTTCTTAATAAAACTTTTGTCCCTACACATCCATCCATCCATCCATCCATCCATCCATCCATCCATCCATCCATCTATCATCAATACAACTTTCATTCATTGCTTCCAGTTCTTCCCTCACAGGTCAAGCAAAACAAGCTAATTGCCTTTCCTTACACCAACCCTACACATGTGTGAAGTGATATATCATGTTCCATCCAAATTTCTCCTTCAGTTTTTAAAAATCAAGTCCCATAACTCATGAACCCCAAAACTCTTTGCTATTTTAATTGTTTCTCTCTAAAACTTCTCAAATGTATCACCACTCTTCCTAAAAAATTATGGCACCTAAACAAAACTGTCACTGCAGATTTAGCAGAAGCAAGAAGAACACAATGAGAGTGATACCTTTCTTCATGTATCTCAATACTGCATGAGATTTCTTAGCTATTTGTCACCCATCACTAGCCCACACTGAACCCCCAAAAGACCCTCAGACCTTTCTCATGTGAACTGCTATCCAACTGTTCTATTCTCATCATAATTATTGGGGTAATATGTATACCCCTAGTGAAAAGTCAGTCAACACCCATTTATTAAGCACTTACTGGCTAAGTATTGGGAACACAGATACAAATAAAAGAACAAACAATTCCTGCTCTCAAGGAGTTTAAAATCTCATGGGGGAAGACAACATACAAAAGAAAGGTGAAAAGGGAGTGGGGTAGGTAGCAAGATGGGGGAAGGTACTCAGCAGGAATGATGAAGCCCAAAGAAGTCCAGATGCAAAGTAGCTGATGGGAAATGGGCAGAAGACAATGCTGAACCCCTTTCTTAAATAAAGTTCCTGGAGTTCATTGCCCTGCCCTCCAGTTCAAATTTCTAATCAAAGGGGATACTGATGAAAGACGAGTACCAGGCAGATTCAGTCTTACAGGATAACAATCATCCCAATGATGAGCTTCTTGGGGGAAGGAAGATTATGATGAAGAAGTCCAAAAATGTCTAAGAGTAGAGTGGCTGCTGGGAAATGGGGATACCGCACTAAGCTAGAGTTTGAATCTTTCCTTAGACATTTTGGATTATGTAGCTACGTAACCATGGACAATTTAGTTGACACAGCTTTGAAAAAAAAATGGGAATAGCTATAACACCTTCTTTACAGGGTTATCATGAGGATAAAATGAGATATTGTATGTAGAGGATTTTATAAATCTGAAAGTGTTATCTAAATAGTTAACTTTTCAGTGGTTAGCTATTGCCTCATCCTTTAGGTACAGACATGCCCGAATCTCTTTCAGATAAATTACCTACAAATGTCAAGTTTTGCCTCAAGTCCTTTTAACTATATATTTCAGTTTAAATCTTTCAGAAACGTCTGGCCTTTCTTCAAACCGTAGAGTGTAAGCCTCGGCAAAGAGCCAGCAGCAAGAACATTTAGGCAGGTCTCAGGCCAGGTTTGCTTATGAATTGAGAAAATTCAGACAGCTTTCTCAGACCCACAAACTCCCCTATCTTGTCTTTCCAAATATAACCAGTTCTGATCACAACAGTACTCTTTGCCTGAATAGCAAGGTTATTCCTGAAATAGAAACTGGAGCTAAGAATTCCAGAGTCGGATTTAAATTGAAGTTGAGTGGCAAAGCATGTGTAAGATTGCTTTACGATCAACTGCAAACAAAGACTCTATCATACCCACACTGGAATCGATTTTAGAGACTAGTTTGGAGTCCCGTGTTCAAATGTTTAACTGGAGATTACTTTTCATCTTTTTGATACAAAAAAAAAAATGGAGGCTAAATGTGACATCACATAATTCTATTAAACCACAACAAAGAGCACATGCTATCAGTATACACAGGAACAAATGTTCTTTTACAGTTCAAGTCCTAAAATTTATTATTTTTGAAACTCAGAATAACTGTTGTCCATGGTATATCATCTGGCACTTATCTTGCTTTCAGTGTTTATTAAAGTAGCTAAATGTTTTCATTAATAGGACAACTACATCAGCTAAAAATATAAGCAGTATTTTTCAAATATACATAAAGAATCTACCATCTAAGTGATTTTGAACTCTTTATAGATTTTAAAGGAAGAAATATTCTTATCTTGTTCTGAAATACCTTAGATTTTCTTTTTTCTTTTTCAAAGAAATTTGTTCTATCTGCCTGAGAAAATTGAAACTGCACAAAAGAAGAATTCTAAACTTCAACAAAAATGAGAAAAAAAGTAGGAAGAAGAAATAAAAAGAGGGATATAAAGTGATTTATTTGTAGGCTGAATAAGTCTTGTAGCAGGCATCTGTCCAGAAAGTACTTGACAGATGGAAAGTTCACCACATTTAACATTCAAACAAAAAGTCAATATTTAAAAGGAAGAGGGGTTTCTTTCTCTTCTTTTTTTGGAAATATTGATTTTAAAAAAATAAAGAGGTTGTAAGAAAACACACACACACTCACCCACATACACACACAACCTTAAGCAAACTGGTTGAGGTTTTTAAGATATATGCAGTTTGCAGCTGTCTCAAGTGTGGTAACCAGCTGTCCCTTGGGTAGACTTAAAACATGACTTGCAAAACAATTGCCCTGCATTTCAATTCCAATACTGAAATGTAAAAGCTTCGCTGAAATGGATGTCTGTCAGATGGCAATTAATGCCAGCTTACTTAATGAATACAGAACAGTGCTCTGCATTATATATGTCTTCAAATCCTGGTTTTTGTTTTTGTTTTGTTTTTTTTCTTTTTTTGATCAATTACAGGTACCTTTACCCTCTCTTTTTTCCTGAAACTAGATCATTCTTTATATATTTCTCCTACCCACCAAGAACCCATCTGCCACCCCACTTCCAAAAAAAAAAAAAAACCAACCAAAAAAAAAAAACTCCGCTAAACTAAAAAAAGTCAAGTAACAAAATTATTTATAGTGATTGAATCTGTTCTCATTGAATTCACAGAATAATTGTATCCATCACTGGTTTCTTTTGTTCAGCCTAGAGCTGGTCTAGTACAGATCTGAGAATATAAATTCCATAGTTAAGTGTTCTTAACTGAACCAGAAACTAAGCCAAACTGACAGATGCAAAAGTTTATTTAGAACTAATGGAAGTCAATGACCTTCTCAGACAAGCATGCATGTGCGTGTATACACATATATAGATGCATATGTTTATATAAAAATACATATTCATGAACATAATAGCTACATGTATCACTATAGGTAGATAGATAGATAGCTATGTATTTATTCTGAGGTCATTAATTCATGTAGGTAGAAATAAAGAGATAGAGAGCTAACAATAGAGATGGAGAAAAAAGAAACAGAGATAAAAATAGACAAGTGTCTAGATGTATAAGTTCATCATCATCATCATGGGGAACTTATGGTATGAAAATATCGTCCATGATGCACATCAGCAGCTCATCTGAAACTTAGAAAGTTGCTTGAAACATGGAGAAGTTACATGACTTGTTCACATGGTGACAAAACTAGTATATGTCAAAATAGAAAATGCACTTAGATTATACTGAAATCAAAATTTGCACTCTGTCCACTCAGTCATGCTACCCTCAGTTCAATATTGTTGAGGAAAAGTATTAAATCAAAATTCTTTTGTGCTTCTCTGTTATACGTGGTAGTCACATATCTCAAGGTCAGATAGCTTATCCATGATCATGTAGCTCATATCAGAAGCAGAATGCGAACATGAGTTTCTTCAAACCCCAGCTCCAGCATTCTGTCCACTGCAACGTGCTGCCTCTCAAATGAATGACAATGATAATATCTGAATCTGAATTTGCAGAGGCAATGAATGAAAAGACTCTTGCCTTAATTGTTCATCTCCTAAAGGCATCCTTTATACTTTTAGTCATAAGTCTGCTATTACGATAGTAGATTTTTTAGATTATGATAACAGTATTTATCTGGTTTTTAGTGCATTATAGAGAATTATAATTTAGTGCATATAAATATATAATTTAGTGCATTATAGAAAAATAGCACATGTCAATTAATTTTCCCATTCTCTACCCTATAATTCTACTCTTTCAAGAAGATTAAAAAAAGAAATAGAAAAAAAAAGGAAAACCAACCATCCAATCAACTGAACCTGATATATCACACACACACACACATACACACCCCTATAGTTATCCATCTGTGTATTGAATGATGTCAATTTTTCTCTGGGCTCAGTCTTGTTTGATTTAATTACATTGTCAGTTTTGTTTTATTTTATTTATTCTTTTGTTGTAGTTTTCCTAGGTCTTTTTATTCCTATTTGTATCACTTTATATAAGTCTTTCTATTTTTTTTCTAAATTTTTTATATTTGTTCTTTCTGGACTTTAATGCGGTAATATTTACTACATTCATGTGTCATATTTTGCTTTGTTTTCCAATTCTTTGGCATCTACTTTTTCCCACTCTTTGCTAGCACAAAGACATAAAGCACTTCTATGAATATTTTGGTAAATATGAGATCCTGCTCTTGATTTTTGACACTCTTGGAATGTTTACCTAACCATGGGGTCTCTGGGTCAAAGGACATGGACACTGAAATCACTTGTTTTTTAGCATGTTCCCAGTTAGACCAACTTACAACTCCGTTAAAAGAATAGCCCTGTGCTTGCCTCCCATAGTCAGTGAGTCAGTCAATAGCCCTTCCAATACGGACTATTTCTATCTTTTATTATATTTGGCAATTTTGCTGTTGTTATTATAGGCCAAGAACTAAGTTAGTCTATGACATATCTAGATAACAAACAAAAAAGCTGACAAAAGTCAAAAATAAACTTTTCCTTGGAGGATGATTAAAGGTGTTGGCAACAGCCTACAGATATCTTAAAAGGAGGGACCTCCAAAGGCACATGGTAGCAACTTATTCATAGGCTTCTCACACTTGATGGAACACTTCTTGTGAGATGCCTTTACCTACGTCACTAATGTGGTGTTTACATGATATTTTATAAAAGGAAAGATCACAGAATATTTCTGAAGCAACACTCATATCTTCACATCATTGTGTGAAATCATATCCTTTGAATCTCAGCAAAGTCACCCCACTTTCTTTTTTAAAATAATATTTTATTTTCCTCAATTACATGCAAAGACAAATTTTAGCATTCCTTTTTAACAAGTCTTCAAACTCCATTCCTCCATTATTTTCCTCCCTTTTCTCTGAGATGATAAGAAATCTGATATAGGTCATGCATGTACAATCATGGAAAACATTACCATACTAGTCATTTTTTTGCAAGAAAACTCAAAGGAAGATAGAAAGGAAGGAAAAAAGGAAGGAAGAAAGGAACGAATGAACAAACGAATCAACGAACGAACGAACGAAGGAAAACAGCATGTTTCAGTCTGTATTCAGTCATCAGTATTTTCTGTGGAGACGGATAGTGTTGTTCACCACCATACCTTTAGAACTGACTGGGATCATTATGTTACTGAGAATAGCTAAATTATTCACAGTTTTTCACTGTACAATATTATTTACTGTGTACAAAGTTCTTCTGGTTCTGATCACTTCACTTTGTATCAATTCATGTAAGTCTGTCCAGGTTTTTTTTTTTTAAAATCATTCTGCTTGTCATTTCTTATAGTACAATAATATCCCATCACAATCATATAACTCAATTTGTTTAGCCATTCTCCAATTGATGGGCATCCCCTCAATGTTCAAATCTTAGCCATCACAAAAAGAGCTGCTATAAATATTTTTGTACAAATAAGTTATTGTTCCTTTTTAAAAATCTCTTTGGGATACAGACCTAGCAGTAGTATTGCTGAATCAAAGGGCATGTGTAGTTTTATAGCTCTTTTGGGAATAGTTTCATTTTTTTTTTTCCAGCATGGTGATCCTTGCTTTCAGATATATCTATATCTACATATCTATCTATCTATCTATCTATCTATCTATCTATCTATCTATCTGTCTGTCTGTCTGTCTGTCTGTCTGTCTGTCTGTCTGTCTATCTATCTATCTATCTATCTATCTATCTATCTATCTATCTATCTATCTATCTATCTATGGCAATCTGGGTTAGGTGACTTGCCTAGCATTACACAGCTAGTAAAGGTCAAGTGTCTGAGGCTAGATTTGAACTCAGGTCCTCCTGACTCTATGGCCAATGCTTTATCTGGGTCACCGCCTAGCTTCAACCAAGTCTATATTCTTAATGCTCACTGTACCAAATCATAGCCTCCATGCTTTGGTCAGTGATGATACTCCATGTTGTTTTGCTTTGCATTGCTCTTATCATTGTAATTTGGAATCAGATTGCATATTATTTCAAATAGCTTCCATTTTTTGAAAACTATTCCTATCTTTTAACTACTTATTCACTGAAGATGGTTCAGTTTTGTAAATTTCATGTATATCTTTGATATTATACCCTCATCGGAACTCTTTGAGGTGTTTTCCTTAATGAATGGTTTCCTTTCTTTTTCTAATTGATTTTTTTTCTATAGAAGCATTTCTACTTTGTGGAGTTGGCATCATTTTTTATCCTTTGTTATGTCTTCTATCCATTTTTTGATTAAGAATCCTTCTTCTTGAGAAAGATTTCTCTATCTATTTTATTTATTGAGTATCCATGTGGAACTTAATGTGGCATATACTATAAGATGGTGGTCTGAACGCTGTATTTTTGCTGGTTTTTGGTAAACTGCTTCATAGTTTTCCCAGCACTACTTGCCAAATACAAAATCCTTGTCTATGTAGTTTACTTTCTTGAATTGCTTTTCTCCTCCACTGTTCTATTTTTTTCTATCTAATACCAAATAGTTTTCACTATCACTATTTTCTAATATAATTTGAGGTCTGGAAGTATTATTCACACTTCATTCCTACTTTTTAGCTTTCAGTCAATTTAAGGAGGAGCATTTTCCCTCAGTTACTTGAGGTACCAGATTTCCTGGAGAATTGCAGTAATATAAACTTGTCTCAAAATTGTATTGACTTTGAAAATCATGTTTCTTTTCAAAGTTCAGTATATACACCTGGTGAGTAATCAAAGGCTTAAAAACATGTTCTTACTCTCTTTGCTCAAATCTATGAATACACCAGGTGTTTGGAATGATATAGTTTGGCTGCCAAGTTATGAAATCTTAATGGTGCTTGTATGTGTGTGTGTGTGTGTATGTGTGTGTGCATGAATTTTTTTCTGTCACATTGAATCAATGCTTCATCTAAAATTTCAAAAGATTGTGAGTAGGGTATTCATAATCCTATGAATGACTGAAAATGTTTTAAGTTACTTCAAACATTTTCTTCTTTTCTTTGAGGAGAAAGAAGGATGAGAAAGAATTAATTCCTATCTAGCTTATTGTTTTCCCCATCTTGGAGTCCTGTAACCTGCTTTCTCTATCCTTTCTATAACTGGAGTCTCTCTGAAATCCTGTTATACCTTAGTAGAGACATGTTTCCTCAAATGGGATACTTTTACAAAAGCAATATACCCAGTTTCTAAATAAAATTTAAATTAATATCTACAGATGATCCTCCGCATATTTAGATAGTAAAAAGAAGCTGGATGTAACATCAGAGGGTAACGTAGTTGTACCTACATCTATTATAGCATGAATTACTTTTACATATACCCTGATAGGTGTTCATTCTAAAGATCACCAATGAAGGGCAATACACTAACTCTAAAGTCAGCCGATTCTATTTTAAGAGATTTGTAATTGCTAATAAATGTTTTATTTCCCCCTACGTTAAGCAATAATCTGCTTCTCTATTATTTCCAACTCTCGATAACTCTAGTCTCACATGTCCAGTTGCTTGCTGGGCTCCTGCCTTTATGTGGATGCCACACTTCAAACTCTACATGGCCAAAAATGAATGCATCATCTTCTTTCTGCCTTTCTTCCTAACTTCTCTCCATATCTGTTAATACCCTCATGATTCATTTCTACCCTTCATGACAGCTGCATTGACCTTCTTGATGATCTGTATATATGGCATCTCTTCTCCCATTTTGAAGCTTTTGAATAGACCAGGCTTCACTCATGGAATGCACTTTCTTCATCCCTGTGCTTCTTATAATACCTATATCCTTTCCAAGCATAACTTAAGTGACATTTCTTTCATAAAGTCTTTCTTGTTCCCCATAGCTGCTAGTCACTCACCCACCTCTAGAATTAATTGCATTTATTTTTTATAAATTCATATATTATTAAATTAAAGGAAATGAGAGGAAAGGAAAAGAGAATGGGAAAAAGAAAAGAAAATGAAAGGAGAGAAAAGGAAAAAAAAGAGGGGTAAAAGCAAAGGAAAGGAGAGGAGAGGGGAGGGGAGGGAAGAGGAGAGAAGGAGAAGGAAAAAGAAGAAAGGAAAGGGGGAAAAAGAATGTTCTCCACTTCCATTTCAAAAAAATATAAATTCCATATGTTTGAGGTTTTCAAATGTTTTTTCTCAAAACAACCCTATGAGGCAGATCATTAAACTGTTGGTATGCTTATCTTACATGTTCAGCTTAGAGAATTTAAATGACTTGTAGCCTCAGTGCGATATTCTATAATGGCCCTGAATATGCCAGCACAGTTCTGAATTGCAAAATACAACAGACTCTCCACGTGGAAGACAGAACCAAAACATTTATTCAGACATCAGAAAGCCAAATCCCAAAACAAGAAAGCCAAATCCATCATAGTAACAAAGAAATCTATACACAGGAACAATGCAGAGGGGCTTCCCACAAGCCAGCTCCCTTACACAAATCACAAACAAGCTTTCTCACTCTTTCTAGCCAGCCAACCTGCTTTCTCTCTCTCCCTCAGTTCTAACTGCTTTCTGACCAATTTCCTCTCACCTCTGCTCTAGCTCCACCTTTTCCTGCTCCACTCCTTCCTGTTCCATGTGACTTGACTCATGATTCAGGATTCAGATCTGTTTAGGTCACATGGGTCAATTAATGGATGAGAAAGGTCTTCCCATCATGCAAAAATATATAAATTCCATTGAAATACATTCACAATACTCTTGTAGTTATTTACATAGCTAGAAAGTTTCAGAAAAGTGTTATGAAGCACTACAAATCACCTGAATCTGTGTCCTTTAGTCTTTTTGTTACCTCTCTTAGCTTCAGTTTCCTTATCTGTGAAATATGGGCAAAAATATAATTTACCTCCAGGGGTGGTAAAGAAATGAACTAATGTATAGAAAACACTTTGTAAACCATAAAAACTTATTTAAATGTGAACTTTTGAATGTTTATTTTGAGAGTCAATGTGACATATTGGAACTGAAGTCAAGAAAACCTGGGATCAAATCCTGTCTCAGACACTTAATAGTTGTAGGACTCTAGGTAATTCGTTTAATCTCTGATTCTCAGTTTACTCATTTATAAAATGGAAATAAAGCAGTCCTTTCCTCTCCTGGGCTATCTCAATTACCTTAATTTTCTCAATACCTTAATTTTCTAGATAAATATAACCTATTATCGTTGGTGTTAAATCATACTTTCCTCTGAATATATACATTTGTGGTTGTCCTGATAAGGAGATTATTGTGATAACACTAGTCATATAACTACCTATTACATAGAGAGGCTACTTAGGCTTCATCAGTTGCACGTCCTTCAAATGGGAACATAAAGTTTAACAGAACTTTTGGTCTCTTCAGATAATAGAAAATGGGTGGTAGTAAAGTTAGAATTGCTGTTGAAAATATTCTTTCTACCTTAACGAATCACATTAACTGAGTATTTAGCTTTTGGCCGCAATCATACTATAGTACTGATAGTTAGAGGCTCCAATATAACAATTTTCTCATGATCCCATAGAACATTTATCCTAATTCACTAGACCTGAATATTTCTCTCGCCTATTAGTCAATAATATCCACCCCCTCCCCCGCACTGCCAAAGATGCAAAATAGTGAAGTAGATTCATTACAATAACATTCACCACGGGCACACAAATTATTTATGGACTGCTTATTTTAGAGAGAGGTCTCTTAATAATCAAAAGCACTGCAGACAGAGCTTTCTGGAATAAATTAGAGTTTTCCCATATGCCATCATGGCTTTCTTCCTAATTCATATTTTGTATTTGTCACTTTCAAGGTGATGCTGATGTCAGAATGGTGAAGAGAAAGAAATGTGCTGTATGAAGATGGAGGAGAGTATAGTGAGACTGCCCTGAGAATGTTCCATTCTGCTGTGGTTATTGACAGCACATGCCAGGAAGGAGACACTTCCAGCTGGATGTGCAGAAGCAAGGGTACTTAAGGGAAGCAGACAGTGGGAATAGAGCTGATGTATTCTTGGAGAATCAGCTGTGATTTCCAAAGACTGCAGAGTTGTGCTGAGAGAAACTTGATAAAGCATTTAATGTGTCTGTATGTTTCAAAAATCTTCAGCGATTCCTGACTAATTTTAGAAATTAGGAATTTTAGAAATAATAGAAATCTCTCAGATTTTCACATAATGCCATTCATGTCAGATTTCAGACTGACACAAATTTTGTGTGTTCTATTAGCCTTGTTCTCCCTGAATTCTTCATTCCATCTCCTGCCCCTGTTCGTTTCTATAGATTGTTCCTCATACTTTGGTTGAAGAGGTGAGAAGAGATTGCATCTCTGCCTTTCAGAATCCTTAGTTTCCTGCAATAACTAATCCAAAAGCCACTCTTTGTGGAAATTCTTTCCTAATTCCTCAAATTCTCTCATATGCTATCTCTTAATATATTATTATTATACTAATATAGCATTTCAGCTCCTTGAGGAAACTAATGATTTTGGGTTGTTCTGTCTCTGGGTCCTAGCACACAATGCCTTTCAAATACTAGATAATACCAAAAAAATCATTGAAATGAATGGAAAAATGACAGTTCTTCCAGTGGGTCAATCAGTTACTCAGCAATCATTTATTGAGTACCTACTATGTGCCAAGCATAGTGGCAAGGGATGGAGAATCAGTGAGAGGCAGATAATAATAATAAAAATAATAATCCCTACCCCCAAGGAGTTCTCAGTTGAATGGGCAAAGATCTACATGTACAAACAAAGCTATATACAGGATAAACTGGAGATAATAAAAGAAAGAACTCACTAGAATTAAGGGGACTAAGGAAAGGCTTCTTACAGGAAGTGGGATTTTAACTGGGATTTGGATGAACCCAGGAAAGAGTCACCATTACAGTGGAAACCATTCTGAAGAACTGTAATATATCAAGATTAGTGACAAAGAAGACCAAACCAATAAGACAGCTATCTTCATAACAATTTAGGGATTGATTCATAAATATGTGAATATACTGCATTGTCTCATTTTAAGCTTATTGTGCTGCTTTTTTTTTTTAAATTTGAATCCCTGTTTTTCAGGCTGCTTTGATCTAACATATTTTTTAATTCTGCAAAGAAAATCAATGTGGCTTTTTTTCCACCTCAATTCTGCCTTCCTCCCCCTACAAAAAAAAAAAAAGGAAAGAAAAGAAAAAAACTCTGAGAAAGGATGTAGCAATTCTCATGGACTTTTAGAATTGGATGCCAATGCAGCTGTGAAAACAGGAAAATGTGACAATTAGCCATTATTCTGTTTTCATATTTACATGATCCCTGGCATTGAGGCATACTAATATTATATTTGTCTGAGATATATACTTCATCACTGTCATCCCCACTATCCCTGCTGTGCTTCCTTTCTAGAAATCAATAAACTTGAAAAGTGCATAGTAATAGTTACAGCATGTTTCTCCAGGGAGAAATTGTTGTGTTAGTGTTTCTCCTGAATGTTGACACTCTGCTGAATTTCTTTGCCAACGGACTGACAGTTGAATAATTCTGATAACCCAGCATGAACCCAGCAATATGGCATCTCATCCCAGGACTATCTGTCTTTGTTTATATCCCCTCATTTTACTGATGTGCAAACTCAGAATCAGTGAACTTAGGAGACTTGTCTATTATCATATAGCTAGTAAATTATTTGAGGAAGGATTCAAATGTAGGACTTCCTGATCTCATCCTTAACACTCTCTACTGTGTCTCCTGGTCATCTGTCAGTACCACTATCATTCAGCTGATTTTTCGTCTTTAAAAATCTTGATGTCTTTTTGAATTCTCCATTTACCCTTACACATCTTATTACCAATTCCTGTTGATTCCATGATTCTATTTTTTAATTCATTCTCTTTTCTATTCTATTATTGTGTCATTTTACCATTATCTGTGTTACTATGGCACCTTATCAGTTTCACCTTCTAATTTCTCCCATCCTGGTTATGCTTTATCCTACTGTCAGACTAATCTTCCTTATGCATGTACCTAATAATGTTGACTCCAAAATCATTCATACTTCCCCCTTGGATACTTAGAAAAGTTCAAATTCCACATTAAAAAGTATCCAACTGCTGCAATTAAAAGTTCTCCTACCTTGCTAGTCTTTTCTCATGTTCTTGTCCACATGAGTTACACTTTTGCCAAACTGTACTATGGTTTGTATCCTGAGCATTTTAGCCATTTTACTAGAGCAATGCACTTTGCTACCTCTATTTATGTTGTTCTTTACTCTTAGAATGCTTTCCCAACACCTCCTCACCTGATAAATATCCTACTGTCCTGGAAAGTATAAATCCAATACCACTTCTTACAGGAAGATTTTCTTGATCCCTGTTATTAGAAAGAATCTTCCTTAGTTTCATAATTCACTTTTCTGGTGCTGTTATCAAGTTATATTTTATCTTTTAGCAGTTGGTGTTTTGTGTCATCTTCTTGAAAGTCATCAAGGCAGGGATGAAATTTACATGTTTTTGCCCTGAGTAAATTCTGTATTTGGCCCATAGTCTAGTATAATAAGAACTTAAATGTACATTGAGTGAATGAAAGAGAAGAAAAGATGTTCCTAGGTAGAAATGGGTTTTCAAGAAGAATGGAGCCTCTAAGTGATCTGTGGTGAGCTATGGTCAATTGGATTTGGTTTCTCAGGTCTCCATGAATTTCCATGTCCTCATGATTGATCTTTGTGTTTAATAGTATATTTGAGATACAAAGGATAATATATTTCATAAAAGTAGTATCTTCACAGGATATCAATGAAAATCCTTCTCCTAGGTAATAATAATACATATATTTGCACATGTATACACATGTATATTTATATATATGCTTACATAATATGTACATATAAATATATGCGTATATATGTATGCATGTTATGTATATGCATATATGATTATATATAATTATATATAATATATGCATATAAGATTGTACAACATGGGAGACACTGGCACAGGACTGCTCAGAATATTGTGCTCACATCAGAAAGGGTGCTGTGCTCTATGAGCAAAGTAAAATTGAAACAGAACAAAGGAAACATAGGATGCACAAAATTGGAGAATCCACCCCAAATATTCACAGGGATGATCTGTGCCCAATCCGTGGTAGAGCATTCTGAGCTCATATTGGTCTGATCAGCCATAGTTGGACACACTGAAACTTGACTTTATCATAGTGATGTCATTTTGGTCCTCTTCAAGAATGAAGAACAACAACCAATCAACTATCATAATGGGTCATCCTGGAGGAGAATTGAGGCTAGTGACGTTACACAGCCCTCCCTCACTCAAAACAAAGTCACATGTAAGTCATGTCATCATTTCTCTGATGGCATGGTCTTCTTTAGCAACAAAGAAAAAATGCAATCTTAACTCCAAGCCCAAAGATCTACCCCATACTACCTATTTTCTCAGGCCCAAAGAAAGTGGCTTAGAGTTGTGCCTACTGTTTGCACTCAAGTATCAGTATTACTGTTCTGATTCTGTTGGGTAATGAATGCTAGTTTTTAGATAAGGTAACCCAGTTCCTTTGAGGAATAAAATGATTTCACAAAGAACCAGACTAGATAGTAATGTCAATAATGAATAAAGGAATAAACCTTTATTATAACAAAGTCTCCTTACACAGGAGAAGACAAAGATTAATTAGAGATACCCAGGGGCAAGGAATTAGTGAAAAAGAGCAAGGGAAGAGGGGAATGTAATGGTAATTTAAATGGGAAGATCTTTCCCATTCATTAATAGGCCCATGTCACCTGCTTAAATCACATGGAAGGCTAAGTCACATGTGGTAGGAGGAGCTCGCTGAATGGGTGGAACAGGAAAGGTGGAACAGAGCTGAGAGGAAGCTGGTCAGGTAGTTAGAGCTGGGAATAACCCAGGCAAACAGGCACGACTAGGCTCATGAGTATTTGTTTGTTTGTGGGAAGGCCTTCCAGAGAGGGAAGGGGGCTTGGGAATGGCTTTGTCCCTTGCAGTGTTAATGTGTATTGACTTCTTGGGTACTATAATAGGTTTGGCTTTCTGGTGTTTGAATAAATGGTTTTCTTTTATATGGAGAGTCTGTTATACTTTGCAGTTCTGAACTACACCAGCATATTCATAGTCATTCCAGTGCTGTGAATATTACCTGGGTGATACAGGAAGGAAGTCAAAGTACAACTGGGTTTTCTGTAACTCACCAGGAGATGACAGAAAGAATACATCTTGTTTTCAGGCAATAGAAGAATCAGTAGAAAACATGATGGTGTTTAGTTTAAAGTGTTTTGAAATCTGAGTCAGATGATCTGTTTGAATTGCACTCCAGGTCATAGCTGTATGTCTTTCACCTCTATAAACATCAGTTTCTTGACCTATAAAATGAAGGGAATGGGATTCAAGACCTTTAAATATATATTTCTATGAGTCTTGATAACCCAGGTTATGAGAAGAAATGAAGAGGCAAGAAGGGTAAGGCTGTCATCAAATATTTTTTCTTGAGAGGCAGCTCCCAGATTCAGAAGAGATCTAACTTTGCCAATATCTCTTATCCCCATCTCTGACTTCATATGCATGGAACTTTTTTCAGTAAGTGGACAGATATTAGTTAGGAATGATTATATAATGGGTACAAATTGAAATGAAACAAATTTAAAGTTGATGTCAGGGAAAACATTCTAACATTTAGAGTTGCCCATAAAGGAAATGGGCTATTTTGAAAAGTGGTTGTGTTCGTATCTTTGCAAATCTTCAAGCAGAAGCTGGATAGTCACTAATCTGGTAATGGACATTCTTTCCAGTTACTAGTTGGATCAGAAGGGCAAGGAATCACTAATCAATTCCAAAATTCAGTGATTTCATCATTCTTGGAAAATATTGTGGCATTCAATTAGTTACAAAGTAAAATTCAAGAAAATGGTCAAGAAAATTGATAGAGAAAAATGGGAAGAAACTCATAAGCCCTATATCCATACTTCTCCAGACAGCACAGATCAATGCATAAGATGACAAGGAGATATCTGTTGTGAAGAATGTGCAAGTTAGTACCCCTGTGGTTACATTACTATAAAGGAATCCATACATTACAAGAACTGAATGGTAGGTAACTGTGAAGCACCTGTTATAGCAATTAAAACCCAGTACTCTATAGGCTTATAAGCCCTTGACTCTATTGAACTCTAAACATATGAAAAAGATGATTTGTTCTAATAAAATACCAATCCATCATATGAATAAATTATAGAAATATGAATTAGGTAGAAGTGAAATATATCAGGTTGTACCCATTGACAAGTAATATGTTACCCCAAGCAGGTATTTCTCCAGAAGGGTTTGCTATCAAGGCACCTATTCTTATGGTTCTGAAAGTCAGGTAACAAAGTGGAACTTAGATGCATATTGGCATTTAATAAGTAGGTGGATGAGCCCTGAGTTTATTTATTTAATATAGTATCAGAAGCAGACAAACAATAGCTACACTAGAAGAAATCAAGAGGCACTCTAAATCAGGGTGCTCAGCCTTTTTTTTTCTGTCCTGGTTACATAGCAGATAGAACACTGGCCTTTGTTTCAGGACCATCTCAGTTTAAATCTAGGCTCAGATACTTAGATATTCAGGCAACTAGGTGGTATAGTGGATAGAGCAAAAGACCTAGAGTCAGGAAGACTCATATCCTTGAGTTCAAGTCTGGCCCCAGCTACTAGCTGTATGACCCTGAGCAAATCACTTAACCCTGTTTGCGTTAGTTACTTCATCTGTAAATAAGCTGGAGAAGGAAATGGCAAACCACTTCAGTATCTTTGCCTAGAAAGCTCCATGAAGAGTTGAACATGACTGAAACAACTGAACAATAGATATTTACTAGTTGTATGCCCCTGGGCAAGTCTGTTTTCTCATCTGTAAAATGCAGATAATAATAATATTGATCAAATGAAATCATATTTATAAAGTATTTGACACAATAACTGACATGTAGACATTTATTAAATGCTTATTCCCTTCCCTCCTGAATCCCTTTGGCACTCTTCAGAAACCTATGGAACTTTTCATAGAATAATGTCTTCATATACATAAAATAAAATACTTAGGATTATTAAAAAAATCAATTGTATTGAATATAATTCTCAATATATGCATATATATGTTTAAAGTTGTCAACCCCAGCTTAAGAATCTCTGGTCTAAATTGTTACTTTACCTATTTTTAGCTATTTCTTTGACATTTTTGACTGACCCTCCTACTATTAATATTATTCACAAAGACTGCAAGTGCCAAATGAGATACTGTGTTTATTATATTATGGGCAATTTTTTTTAATGGCAATCATTAAGGAGATGACCACACAAAGGATGACAGCATGAAAACTGATTTCTTCCTTTCAGTCCTTCAGGGACCTGTGATATCATCAGGTTGGGTACTCCCTCTACAAATTCAAAGCCCTTAGAGTTTCTGTGGCTGAAAAGGGGTAATGATGAGCCTTTCCAAATCTCCCAAAACTAATTATCAAAGAGCAGATATACAACCAATCATTAAACCCTTGCTTGAATTCTTTCTAGTTCCATGAGGAGTCAGGGTCACCTCCAGATTACTATAATAAATCTGTATAGAGAAAATTACTGGAAGAAAAATAACATTCAAGGATTTGCAGATGTGTGTGTCAGGGTGGGAGGAGTGTAGATGGAGAAATGTGGCTTGAGAAACATTAGAAATTTCCTCCTATGTCCCAGTTCCTGTACTAAATTTTGGTCATTTCAATTCCCAATGTTGTCTTGTATGATATACATCTTCACCATTCCAGTTGTCACTTTGGTAATTGTGCCTTGTTCAAGTTCAGTCAGTCAATTGGGTAGAACCAGTAGTGAGTGGAGCAAAGGAGAAACACAGGGCAGGAAGGCCAACAATAATGAGTAAAGGGGAAGTCAAAGGAGAGGCAGTACCATTTCACATGAAGAAAGGATTTCTCTCAGAACCTCTCCCAGATATTAAAGTTACAGCCAAGGCAAGTATGAGTTGTATTAACTGAACTAGACAATTGAAGCAGGTGTCTGGCACCAGGAGGAGATAGAAATGGTTCTCTTTTTCTATCTGCAATCAAGATGGGAAAGATAAAACAGCATCACATGTCAATTCCAAAATCTGTACATGCCAACAATGTACTGCAGATGGAAATGTTCACAACCTCCCAAATGATTAAGGACATAAAGTAGTCAAAACAAGTGATCAGTGATGCATACCCAAATGAAAGAACTGTTCTTTTCCCAACTTGAGTCACAGATATGCTTCAAAGATGTAGAGTCACAGAAACTTGCTTCCTTTCCATGACCAATCTCTACCCAAAATAAATATGTAGGAAATTGAATCATAAATATTTACAATTCTTATAATACAATTCATTTCATTCACCAATATTGATTAAACCCTACTCTGTAGGCGGCACTATACTAAATGTTGGGAATACTAAGACTAAAAAAAAAAAAATCGATCTCTGCCTTTAAGGAGATTTAATTCTCCTCAGGAGATATGTATAGATATGTGTAGAAATGTATAGAAATCAATTAATACAAAGTATGCAAAAAATAAATATAAAATAAATCATTCAGGGGATTATAAAATGTCATATGTAGAAAATAACATCTGACCTGAGACTTGAAGAGATGTACAGATTATAAGAGGGAGACATAAGGAGCAAGAGCGGGAGGGACACCTTGTAGAAATATACTGGGGTGAGAGATGAAATATCTTGTAGAGAGAATAACAGCTAACTAAATTTAAGTGGAGTCTAGAGTGTGTGAGGATCAGATATAGATAATTTTAGATAAAAGATGGAAGGAAAGATTGTCAAATTTGCAGAGGTCAAAGGGAGCTGTGTAATATAAATGTAATCTGAATATTGCTAAAATAAAAGAAGAATTCCATTTCTTAAATAATTTTATTTAAAAAGATAATAATCTGGCAACCATTTTTTTCAATCTCATTAGGGAAAAAAAGTCAATTCAATTCAATAAACATTCACTGAAAACTTTCTCTAGGTAAGACAATGGCTAGGCATTTGTGATACAAATTAGGAGACAGACCTTACCTTTAAGGAATTTAAACCCTACTATGATATAAAATATCTTAGCATAAATGATCTATTGTGAAGAATCCAGTTTTCCAAAGTTCTCTGACGTTTTCAAAGTTTCCAGGGACTCATGCAAAATCTGATGTTAAATTTCTGTCTTCTTTGATGGGTCTTAGAATATATCTACTACAACCACAATCCAGACTTCCCGTTTGTTTCAAGGACATGGAATGCCATGCTTTGTCTGGAACAGATGAGCAGTTAACTTCACGTAGACTATCTTTCTGGTCTGACATGAAGTTCACTTGGGTAATGCAACTCTACCAGGTAGCAGGAAGTGAGGGGCTTCTGAACTAAAAGCAGGAAGAGTCTATATTCCCTTTTCCTTTTACCATAATTACAAGAAAAAATGAAATGAGAGAAAATAGTTTATAGAGAGAAGAGGACCACAGTAGAGTGCAATGGGACACTCCTATTTAGTGGGTATGATTTTGTTGATAGAGGGGGCAATAGGCTAGAGAAGGGCTACCCCTTCATGTGACAAAGAAGTGAAGAAGGAGGTAGTGAAAAAAGCATTTATTTAGCTGATATGAGGTGAAGAGGAAGGGAGAAGAGGAGGTCTTAGAGCATGGCTTTTTCCCCCAATATGTAGAAAGATTCTCAACTGAGAGCAGTGGGAAGAGGGAGCCATAGGAAGTTTGGGGAAGAATAGAAAGACTTGAAAGAACCACTGTGGTTGCTGGGACAGTGAGTGAATTAGAAAGTATAAAAAGAATTCCTTGAATGAGTGAGAGCTTAGTTGAGATTATGCAACATAAAATTGTAGGGGATTAGTCATCACAGTTTTGTAATTTTGCCTTCCTTTGTTCAACATCACTTGTGTAAGAGCAAAGGCATTGGATGGTGGGAGCCATCCAAGGTTCAGGCAAAAGCAAGTTCATTTTCATCAGACCAAAATCTTTCATTCTGCAAAGTCCACCTTGTTCTGTCTTTTAGTTTTAAACAACTAAGGTATGCTATTCCTTCCACAAGACACCTTTCATTTGCTAGAAATCTGCATAATGCCTTGATCATCTCCTCTTCAACCTAAACAGTATTGATTATTAGTCTCTTACCAAGCTGTCCCTCCTCCTTGGGATGTGATCTGCTATGCGTAAAAATTCTAAGACTTACTTTAAGGGTAACTAATAACCATTTTTATTAATTATGTCTAGCAGAAAATAAAATGGTGGTCACTTGGCTTTCTCTTATAAGCCAATGATGAATCATAGAGACCTATCAGTGCTTACATATCCTTGAAAGAGTGAGTGTTCCCAACAGGTGGAAATCAACTCTGACTGGATAACAATTAATGACAGAATGAATATTATAATGAGAGGTGGGCTTATCCTAATAAAGGAGTGGATGCAAGACTCTGATCATGCCACTCATGGACAAAGAGAGACTCATTTCAAACCAGACCATTCTCACCTGGGCAATTTATGTAAAAGTATCTATCCTCCACCCCAGTCAATGAACAATGAAAAATGGCAGGGTAAGAATTCCACCTAGATAAGATGTTCTGAGTGGGGTGAATTCTTTGGACAGGGTCACAAATGCCTTTGAGAGGGTAGACTCTGAATGAAGAAATAGAAAGGAAAAAAAAAACCTGGATCCCCATTAGTCATATTAATTGGTTATTGATAAGAAAGAAATAATCATTTCTCTCAGATCCAGATTGCTATTGTCTTCATCAACTTTTGCTCCCAGAAACACATATAGGAGGTGTGATCTGAAGACCCCCCCCCCAAGGTACAAAGGAATTATCACCTTCCCTTTCCCTGACACTAATCTACTGATGGAGCTGAAGGCCAAGCCAAGACTTTTGTCTGCTCTGTCACTTTACTAATTTTGAAACAGTAGTAACTTCGAATCAACTGTTCCTTAACTGTAGTTACTTGTACAATGAAGATTCTCAATACAAGTTCAGGACTTGACATTTACCTCTGTTAAATTTAATCGTATCATTGTTGAACATTATGTAGTGACTAGAAGGGCATCCAGACACTCTAATAAATGGTGGTACCCCTAGGAAGAAGATTATATGTTCAAGATAATTGACTTTAAATTTTCTAAGTTTGAATGGTGGAATTCATTAATTGAACTTCAGATCAGAATTTCACTAAGTGAAAATATATTATGTAAGGTAATGGTGTCATATTCAAACTGTGGGCCACAAACTGACTTGGGAAACAATAAATTAACATAATCCATTTCGCATTGTATTCTTATTTACTTTGTTAAACATTTCTAAGTGCATTTTGATTTGTTCTGAGCTGTACTCAGAATTTTGGGGGTTACTTGCCTGCAAGGAGGTGAATTTGATAATTCTGAATCATCCAGTATAACTGTCTCCACATTTTTGCTTTCTAACACTCTTAAGTTCCCTACCACGATACTTCTTTATAGGAGAAAGTACCTTATTACCATAAGTTTCTTGAATATTTCGGTAAGTCCATTCCCAAGCTTTTTTTATTTATATTGGTAAAACTAGATTTTTTTGATATAACCGTACAAGCTGGATGAATTATAAATTTGAGAGGTATTAAGAAGGAGCCCCTGTAGAAAACCTAACCTGTCCTCCATTTTTTCCACGCTGAGTGAAATTTCATCCTTCAGTATGGAAATAGTGGGGAAATGTTGGCCTTGGCATTAGGAAAATCATAATTCAGATCCCACCTCTGACTTACTAATTGCATGATTGTTGGAGCTCAGTTACCTCACCTGTATTAACAGGGTAACAATACTTATCCTATCACTTCTCAAAGAATGTTTATGAGAAAGCACTCATAAAATTAATGCTTTGTATAAAAAGATATTATTAGTACTAATATTTACTAGATTGCCTCATGAAATCCCTCTCAAAACTGAAAAATGTCATAGTAAGGTGACAGAAACCATATGTCATAATGAATAAAGTGCTATACTTGGAAACAGTAAGATCTGTGTTCAAATCCTGCATCTGACACTTATGAGCAAGGTGAATTAGCTTGTTTTGTGTATACTTGTTTATGTGTTGTCTACCCCATTAGAAATCTGGGACTGCCTTTTTGCCTCTTTTTGTATCCCTAGCTCTCAGCACAGAGACTGACAAATAGTAAGCACTTAAATGTTTATTAATTATTGATTGATTGTGGGTCAAATGGATCAACTCATTTAACTTTCATGGACCTTAGGCAATTAACTAGGACTTATCCTGTTTTTGTCACTTCCTGTCTGACGTTATGCAAATCATCTAGCCTCTATGTATCTGTGTCTTTATTTATAAAATGAGGGATTTGTACAAGATGATCTGTATTATATGAATTTTTTATCTCTATAGTAAGTATATGATCCCTTTATTTAACAAACCATTGAAAGGTTGTGACTTGAATTTTTTGAATGTTTCCCTTTTGGAAGTCTCAAGACTGAATAAATCAAAACTACTTGGCATATATGGGTAAGATCCTTCCATGTACGTTTCCAGAGAAAAGTATTATCTAAAACTTCTACTTATAATTGGTACTTGTTTCCATGTGAACAAGTATAGCTTAACTTCAGAGAAATTACCTTTAAATTCTAAGCCTCAGGAATTTATGAAATGTTACACATTCGTTTTTTGCAACAGCATCCCCCAAAACTACAAAATGTGAGGCTCCTGTGCACATCATTTGTTTGTAGCTGCTGAAGTCAGCAGTTGTGCTCAGCTTGCCTCTGCTAAATGAACGACATTTAAACTGGACCATGTCCAACAGCAGTCAGCTTAATTCAACAAACAGTTGGTAGGAATATATGTACTTTTTTTTTTTTTAAAGAGAGAGATAGATCCTTGACCTTAATAGATATGCTAAAAAAAACTATGAGTAGAATAAAATACATTCACAAGTAATTACAAAACAAGTTAAAGTCTTTGAAACAGGACAGAGCTGACTGGCTTGTTGTACTCAAGGATAAAGGGTTTCGAGTTAGCTAAGTTTATCAAGAGAAGTTCTTTGGGGGAAATAGCACCTGATTTTGAACCTTGAAGAAAAAGAAGGACTTTAAAAAGAAGACACAGGAGTCAGGCAGACCATTTTTAAAAAACTAATTTATTTATTTTTAGTTTTCAACATTCACTTCCATAACTTTTAAATTTTCTCCCACTTCTTGGTTCCCCCCTCCCCAAGATGGCATGCAAGCTGATACAGGCTCTACATATACATTCTTATTAAACATGTTTTCACATTAGTCATGTTGCATAGAAGAATTAGAATGGATGAGGAGAACCATAACAAAGAAAAACAAAAAATAAAAGAAAACAGTCTCAGGCAGACCATTTCAGACAAAAGAGATAGTGCAAGCAAATGCTCAGCGGCTATAATGAAAAAGATGATGTTAGGCAAGTCGTTCAGTTTGGATGATACAGTCAGTACATTAAATTAGATTCTCATATACCCTATGATAAAGCTAGAACTAATTCTGAAATGGCTGGCAAGGTATATTGGACTCAGATATTTTAGGGCATTGAATGCCAGGCTCAAGTGTGTGTGTGTGTGTGTGTGTGTGTGTGTGTGTGTGTGTGTGTGTGTGTGTGTGTGTGTGTGTTTTCTCTAGTAAGTAATGGGGATTCATTGAAGTTATTTGATGAAGGATGTGAGAAGACTATTATTATGATGAGAGGGGAAAGATGACAGAAATATCCCTTTATAGAGTATTAGAATAGACAGAAAAAATAATGAGGCTTAAAACTAAGGATTTGCCAGTGGGAATAGAATGCACAGGACAGATGAGAAAAAAAATATATGTATTGTAGCAATGGAATCTAAAGAACTTGACATGGCATGACAAGAACTAAGTCTGACTCTTTAATTTTGAATTTGGTATATGGGAAAGGAAACAGAAATGTTGGTAGTGTCACCCCCAGAAACAACAAGTATTTAAGACCTTAATCTGGGAACAGACACTATGCTAAATTCTGGGGAAAGAAAGGTGATAACTGCCCCTTCTCTCAGGAAGCTCACAATCTAGTGGTGGGAATGGGGAAACAACAAACAAATGGAAGATGAGGAGAAATAGGGAAATTAGCAAAAGAGGCAGGTATTTTAGAGAAAGAGGATGAATTCAGTTTGAGATTGATAATCAGTTTTCCTGAGTGCTAACAGCCACCACATGGACATGAGTTATCAGCTGAATAAAAAAATCCTTAGGATGGTAATAAAATGGTCACAGAAGTACAATTCAAAGTTGGTTATTACACAAGATGTTAATCAGTTGTCAAATAATTGACCAGTGGGGAACACAGAGGTATGCTTTTAGTAAATATAGATCAATTGATTGACAGATTGACATGCTTTATTACTTGACAAAAATTAGACATTTAGGTCCTTAGCTCTAAATGCTATCCAGTTTTTTCCAGCTAATGTAACAGCTACTAGGTAAAGATACTTGTAAAGGCAAGAAAAAAGAAAGCTAATTTGAAAAAATGTCCCAATCTGCTTCTAAAAAATTAAAACTAAAATTAAATTATCTTGGTTATTAAGTTCATGGGATCACAGGTATAGAGTTAAAAGGAAACTTTCTGTTATCATCCAGAAATTTAATAAAAGAAAAAAGTTAAATGTTCAGTTGGCTGAATAATTTGCTAAAAATATATTCTACTTTCCCTTTCAGCATGGTGTTACTGGTTTGTTTTAATTTGGTATTATTTTGGTTACAATGTAATTATAACAAATATTTTGAGTATCAGTTTTAGGTTTTTTTGTTAGAAGGTTAATATTTTTAGTAAGTATACAATTTTTAAGTGTGTTACTGCTTTCACAATTGTGATTTTATGACATCCACATTCCCAGTGGAATGAATCCTTAATCATAAGCGGATGAAGAATGAGTAAATAGGATTCAGGTTACAGATATTTGCTTTATGGTAAATACAATGATTCCTCTTTTAAATGAGTGAGAACTATATTGGGAAATTGCACAAAGGACCATTTTAGACATTGGTCTTTAGAGATCAAATACTGGGCAGAGATCAATAGGCTGAGAGCATGCCTACTTTTCTAGTAACCAGTACATTTGTAATAGAATCAAATTGGATTCCACTGTGACACTCTGGCCATATGCTCAATTATGTAATCCAAGCTCCATGGATTGTAATGGTTCCATGGAACTAAAGCTGCCAGCTTCAACCTTTCCAACTAATTCAAAGTCTATGAACCAAAACAGATATACAAAATGATAGAGGGATGGATTCCATGGCAAAGGGATGAAAGCAACTTATATTTTTTCTTTGTTTATTTTATCAAAGAAGTAATATAACAAAATAATCATGGCCCCAAATTGATACAACTTCCTTCAAAAATAGATGTAAATATAGTATTACCTAAGATTATAATTTAATCAGTAAGGCAATACTTTGAAATTTAGTAAACATCCAATAACGAAAATGTACAAAGAAAGTTTTTTGGCCTTGATGCTAACTAAATCCACCGTAGGGGAAATCGCCATAACAAACACCACATTTACCAAGTCATCCATGAATACACATCGTTCAAACATTTGGAATGCCAAGTCATTCTCACCAATGGGTTGCTGTGTACCATATGTAGGAAAAAATACAGATGAACTGTGGAGACTCCATGAATTGCCACGGTTTAACAGCCAGAACAACACACCCGCATTTCCTGCAATATTAAGATTTTCTCATAGTGTAATTCCAGGGCACATGTGCATATGACTCTCCTAAGTTCAACCAAGGTACCTGACTGACACAGATCATATCATACTACTAGGACTTCAGATTTTGCTTTATAATTCCAGGTCAATTTCAACCAGAAGAGATTATAAAAGAATAAGACTATTCAATCCATCATTTCAAGAAATCAGATCCATCATTCAAAATAGCAACCATTTTTCCAAAAGGAAAGTATTAGCTTTTTTATCCTTTTAGCTATTGGAAGATACTGAAAGATATTGAAATAAGGGGTTGAGAGAAAAAAATCCTGAAATCTTTACAATTATGAGGGTCTTTTGTTTGGTTGGTTTTGCTATTTATTTATTGAGGGGGGGAAAGGTTTAAATACAGTCAAATAATGTAAGGGGAGTGCTACAAAATTTCAAAAAGTTGTTTTGTTATTAAGTACCTGGGGAAATGTCTGTATCTCTCTCTCCATGTTTCTCTTTTAACGGCAAAGCATAAACTAGAAAAGGTGAAGGGCCAAGGTGCCTTAACTGTATAGGCTAGGACTTGACATTTGGCTGCAGTCAACACAAGTTGACTATAACTACCTCTCTGGGCTTTGCCAGCAGATACTTCTAGAGACATGACACTCACAGTATGCTTTCTGGGTTATTTCTATCTTCTGCCTTACTGTAGTTAAAAATTAAATGATCTGACTGCTAGGCTCCAAACTTTACCTAAACACTATAAATGTAAAGCAATGGAAATATGAAATTGTCATGGGAGTAATGCTACAAAATCAGTGTTTGTCCACTGTCCTTTGAATAGATGCCTAAGAGAAGAAAGGCCGTTTTCTGGCCATATTCAAATAATGGAATATGGAATGGAATAAGCATTTTAAAAGCACCTACTATGTGTCAAGCGCTATGCTAAATGTTTTACGAATATTACCTCATTTGATTGTCATTTTTTTCAGTTTTTTAAAGTTAAGGAAACTGCAGCAGAAAGAGGTTAAAGACGTGTACGCGACCCTCCGTAAATCGCTTATCCTTTCTCTCCCTCTGTTTCCTTGTCTGTAAAATGGAAATAATAATAATGCCTACCTTCCAAGGTTGTTGTCATGATTAAATAGGATAATTATTATAAAGTGTTTAGCACAGTACATAATATATAGTGCTATGCATTGTTAGCTATTATTATCATTATTATTTTGGAGGGAATATCACCATGATGAGATCATTGATCCATTTGTGATTTATGTGGCAGATAGGTGGTACAGTGGATAGAGCACCAGTGCAGGAGTCAGGAGGACCTGAGTTCAAATGTTACCTCAGACACTCAACACTCATACTTGAGCAAGTCACTTAACCCCAATTGCCTCATCCTGGGTCATCTCCAGTCATTCTGATGAATATCTGGTCACTGGATTCAGATGGCTCTGGAGGAGAAGTGAGGCTGGTGACCTGCACAGCCCTCCCTCACTCAAAAACAAAGTCAGGTGCAAGTCATGTCATTATTTCTCTAATATCATGGTCTTCTTTGGCAACAAAGGACGAACACATGTGCATAACAGTAGACTTTTCAAAGCCTATATGTAATTTGTCAGATGAACCTCTCCACAACCTTTTGACATGGGTACTGAAAGCATGTTACCCCCATATAACAGGTAAGAAAACTGAAATACAGAGAGAATAAGAGATTCATTCATAATCATGCAGCTAATCAGACCCAGAGGCAGGCTGTGAACAGAGGTCATCCTGAGTCTACATCCAGGACTTTTTTTTAGACTCTTCATGACTTGATTTAGGGTTTTCTTAGTAAAGGTACTAGAGTGGTTTGTCATTTCCTTCTCCTGCTCATTTTACAAATTATGAAACTGAGGCAAACAAGGTTAAATGACTCTCCCAGGGGCACACAGATAGCAAGTGTCTAAGGCCAGATTTGAACTCAAGATTATGATTCTTCCTGACTCCAGACCCAGAATTCTTTCTGCTGTATCGGCCTCACTTTTACCAGACTGAAGTAAAGACTTTGTTTTTAATGGAATATAAATTGGTTTCAGAATAGTCTTCAAAGCTATGCTACTTTAGAGGAAAACCCCACTAGGAGATATAGTGCTAAAAAGGCAATTATATAGAACATCCACCTGGCTTGTATTTAGGTGACCTGAGTCCCACCTGAAAATCCCAGCTCCAGGACTCGTTGGCCATGTGACTGCTAGGAAGTCATTTCTCTGAAACTCCATTTCCTTATCTACAAAAATGAAAAAAAAATATTCATACTACCTACCTCCCACAGTTGCTGTGTGACTTTCAGATGGAATACTTATTGGATTCTTTTTATTTCACTTTTTACCTGGCCCTCTGATTTCATTGTTATTGGTGTGAAATCATCCCTGGTATGGAAACTCTCTCTACTGATGTAGATCACTAACCCCTCTGTAATTTACAAACTCAGCTCCCTGGAATGCTTAGAACCTAGACAAACATAAAGTTAGGGATAAGTATTTTAGCATACCCTAGACCTAGAATTCTTTAATCTGAGATTCTCCATGAACTGTTTTTTGGGGGAAGGTAAGGGAATATGTTGGTAATTGTATTTCAATACAATAGTTTCCCCTTTTAATCCTATGTGATTTATGTTATGCATCTAAGGACCTTATTTTGAGAAGGGGTCCATAGGCCTCACCAGACTGCAAAAGGAGGCCATGATACAAAAAAGAATTAAAACCCCCTGATATAGGTTAGCATTCCCATCACCTCTTCCCTTCAGGAAAAGAGTCAGTGAAAATGTTAGAACAGCGATTTAAACTCAAATACAAACAGTGGTCACTACAGTGTACATAAGGATCCCTGCAGGTAACATTTAATTTAGTTCTAAAATGTAACATTTCCTAGGTTTTATGAGTTTTAAATTTTATTTTATTAAATATTTCCCAATTACATTTTAATCTGATTGGAGCAGCACTCAGGAGAGGTGTGGGCCATGTGTGTGACACTTCTGTTGTAGAGTGTATCACCACACATTCTACATTCCTATAATTCTGAGATTAATTGACTAGCCCAGGGACAGCCAGTCAATATATGTCAGGGGCCAGACTGGAACTGGAGCAAGCAGATTCCACAGTGAATCTTCTGTCTTCTAAACACTCTGCCTCCTGATGACATACTGATGCATGGGAAATAGTTTTTGAAAATTCTCTTATGGAGACATTCTTCTCACTTCCTCTCCCTAAAGTTCCATGAAGGAGTAAATTGCATCTCCTTCATTTTATTCCTTCGGGGATTTTTTCTCCCTCAGTACTTTGAGTGTTGTGGGTACTTCAAAAAGGTTCCTTGTTGAATTGAGAGACAATTAAATACTTCCTCTCCAGAGATGGATCAACAAAAATGAAACTTCTCCCCTATCCATATCCAATCTTCTAATGTAAGTTGATTTAAAATATTATTGGTTTATGTTTGTTTTCTTTTTTGAAGCCAATAAAAGAAATTCTTATACATTTAAAATATATGGAAAAAAACACAAAGTAAGAGGAAACATGTGGGTGTAGAATATTCACTTTCAAAGCCCTTCATTCCCTAGACATAAAAGACCCTCTCATTTTCTCCAAATGAATTCCAATCCTGACTTATTCTGTGCTGTCTGATTCTGGCATGTAATAAAATGCCCCTGATCTGGAAACACTAAAATGCTCTCTGTCTCTTATAATATTAACTAGACTATGCAGGAAGCTGGAGAGGCAGGAGGCTGGACCCATTCCATCTGAGATCATCAGCAACCCTTCAGAGGGATTTATTGAAGGGAATTTTATCTGGATAATAGTATCTTCCTCATTATTAATGATGCTCTGAAATCATGTCCTTCCTAGAAGACTTTTCCTTCCCTTTACCAAACTGCTTCATCTCCTGAAAATGGTCTGGGCGCCAGCAGTTTCTCTGAAGGACTGGAAAGGACCAAGCCTTGATTTCTTGCCATAGCCACAGAGACATTTCCTTTCTCTGTCCAACTAATTAATGAGGCATTATTACCCAAACAAATTCAGTGTAAGAAGAAGTTTTACATGCTCATGTAAGGTTCAATGGGAAAGAATGCTACAAATGTGGTACAGCTAAAATGAAAGGATCACTTGAGAAAGATCGTAGGGGGAGAACATCACATGAGACCACAAGGACCATTGTTTTCAACATAACTATGCCATCTACATAAGAGCAGGAAAATATCCCTAGACCTCAGACTGTTGGGACGTCTTCCATGTGCTACAATTTAACTGGGATAAGTATTTCCAGATTACAAGAACATAATTAATAATGCCCATTGCTTGCCTCCTTACCCTTGTATATGTGAATCAAAAGAACCATTTAGAACCAGGATTATAATAATTTGGCAACATTAGTTCAATCAGCATTTATTAAGTGCCTACTGTATCAGAGACCCAACCTTTTTAATGCCAACATTCTTCCAATTTATTGCATTTCCGTGAAGTATAGAGAATTATGGGTTCTAAAGAATTGCCACTGAATATCACTCAGAAGAGAAGGAACAGATGATGGATATGAGCAGACTAAAATGCTAATAAATAAGAACATGGAAATGAAAAAAAAGAGTAAAGGATGCATTAAAGAAAGATATGATTGAGAAAGATGAATTGCTCATGTGACTGGAGTAAAGAATGATGTAGAGATTCCATGTCCTGTGGAAGAAATGAGGATGGCCCACAGAGCAGTGAGCATACCCTCGGTGGTGAACATAAAAGGTATGACACGAATGCAATGGCAAGTAAAATAAAATCTCTTGTTGTTTTTGTTTTAGTACCATCAAGTGCCTCTGATTGAATCTTGCCTTTATCAATCAAAAGTTTTTACTAGGATTAAAGTACAGAAACAAGAATTTCTTTAACCTGAAACAGTATCTATCTATCATCTATCTATCTATCTATCTATCTATCTATCTATCTATCTATCTATCTATCTGTCTGTCTGTCTGTCTGTCTGTCTGTCTGTCTGTCTGTCTGTCTGTCTATCTATCTATCTATCTATCTATCTATCTATCTATCTATCTATCTAATCTATCTATCTATCATCTATCTACCTATATACATATGTATATATATATTTGTATAGTTAATTATTTTAACGTGATTAGAGATCTGACCCATTCATTAATGGCCCTGAGAAGATTTGTATGAAGACCCATATCTTTTGTTAATGAGGCACTGGTTCTCAAGCTTTTAATGCCCTCAGGCTCTAAAAAAATGTATAAATACTCTGAGGGTGAGGTTTTACTTTAGAGCTTACTGACTTTTAGTATTTTGGCAGATGAAAGTCTGGGAAGCCGCTAAGGAATCCCCTGGCTTTGAAAATCCAGTAGTTGATGTTTCCCTCTCTGGTAACTATGGACAGACAGTTGGATCTGTCTGTTGATGTATCAGACATTTGGAAAGATGTCTGTTGATTTTGATTTCTCTTTATTTTCTCTGATGTTCAGGGTGCTGACTTTTTTCCCTGAATTAAGTGAATGATACATGTGCTTAATTAAAGTGATTGTTGACCCCTCAAAAGTTGCGTTTCCTTTTATAAGTGCAGATCTAAGAACTTGTGATAGCAGACCCACCCTGTGAATGTCAGGGTACTTACTGTTACAATGAGTCACATAGAATGGGAAGGTATGGATTGGTCTCTATCTACATCATTAGTGAGACCATCTATACTGGAGAGATCAATCACCCAAATCCTTGGAGAGAGAAATACAACAAGGAAATAGCCTCTCCTCCTCAAAGAGCTTGCTTCCCTAATATAAATCTGACTGGATGAAAACAAAATTCTATAATTAAGTAGAAAATATATTCTAAATAATGAATATACTGCAAAGACGGTAAGATTGAAATCAGAGAAATAGTAGACTATAGGTATGGAATGAGGAATACACTATTAGACATTGCTGAAGTGTTGATTTTGTTGAACTTATTATTTTTATGGGCAAAGATATGTTAGTTATTAAGGGATTCTTTAGGAAGTTATAATAATGCAAAAACAAAACATCCACATTTGTCTAAAAGCACAGAATAAAACAAAAATTAAAATAAAAATAAGTTAGAGGAAGTTTATAAACTTTTTTTTGTTTTGCCTTTTTGTTTAAATTTCAAGCAGTTTGAGCTTTATCCTAAACATAATAGGGAGCCAGCTAGAGAGTAATATCACCATACTTGTGCTTTAGTGATATTAAATTTGACAACTATATGAAAGATGAGTACACTGCAAATACCAACTAAGGACAGCTTCATGCAGGACACCAGTTTATTAGGTAATGAAAAGGTAAAATGATTAGCAACCAATTCTATTGATTTGGTGTACCATTCTGTATCACCATTTCCATCCAGGACTCAAAAAGTTTTCAAAATTTTGATTAACAAATTTATAGATGACGAACTACCCTAAAACTCTTCTCTGCCATTGGCTTTGACTTTTATAATCAGAAATGATGATGGGCATGAGAGGGATACAGGGAGAGATGGTCTCTGTTCACAATGGAACCAATCATATTGCTGATTCTACCATCTCCTCCACTGGAAAAATATAGGGTTTAGAATAAGATTTTTCCTCAATGCATCAGTAATTTAATGAACAATTTACAGACTAAGAACTAAGTAGTTAAAATCTATTCTTTTATTCTACTCATTTGCTCCAAGAAGTACTTCATGTCTTAATCTCTTCACCCATAAAATAAGGAAGGTGAACTAAGTTTTCTCTATATCTCTCCTGTCTCTAAAATAACATCGGAGAACTGTGATTTCTTTGTAATCTATTTCCTCATCTCATGATTTCAAAATAATAATAATCTCTTGCATTTATGAAGGGTTCTGAAGAGTTTTTTGATCACCACAGCCACCTTGTGAGGGAGATATTATAGGCATTATTATCCCCATTTGAGGAAATCACGTCTCAGAGGTTAAGACATTTACTCAGGGACAAATAAATGGAAAGTCTAAGAGGCAGGATTCAAACTCATGTCATCTTAATGCCGAGTCCAATGCTCATTCCTCTCCATTACATTGTCTTTTAAATAAGGTTGATTTGAAAATTTCACTGTTTCCTTACTTCCCAAATAATTTACATGTGTAACCACATAGTCATGAGCAACAAGAATGTGACCAAATGACTATAATGGTATGAACAAAAAGGTCATCATGTATAAATAAAGTGATATTATCTTTTCTTTTTAGTACTTTTCTCCTTGCAATCCATTGTGTGATACTCATACATAAGATTGGAGATTGAGAACAGGGATTCCAGAGACCTTATATAGCTTAACCCTTCATTTTACAGATAAGGAAATTGAGTCTGAGGAAGGTTAAATGATTTTCCTCAGGCCATATAGATGATAAGCATTGAAGATGGGATTTGAACCTAGCTCCTCTGACTCCATAGTCAATATTCTTTCCCCTGTATCAAATGAGAAAGAACCCAGATAGCATCAATCAAAAGACACAAATAGATTAAGATTGAATCTTGCTGGGGATGGAAGCTCAATTCCATGTGGACAGTCTCGGGCAGGTAAAGGTGGGAACTTCTAAATCTTAGAGTTCTCACGAGGCCCCCCCAGGAAACAACTGGGAATCGAGGTGAACCAAGCTATCTCGTGTATTTCCGCCTCTTCCCGTGAGAAACGTGATGGGAGAGAGCTCTCCCAGCCCTCGAGATTGTCCCGGATCTGGGCACACCTAACAGCATGGTATTCAGATGCAAACTATACGGCTGGAGAGCTTAAGTAGGATCAGGAAAGCCTGAAAGCTCTCTTGGGCGGAGGGGCCACGTGTGAGGACACAAGGCTCCGCTTTTCCTCTCTCCTCTCTCCCCTCCCCCTCTCTCCCCACTTATACTTCTACTTCCAATCTCTTATTTTAAGATCTTTGCCTCCTTGGGAGATCTTTCTCTCTCCCTCCTAAGGAAGAATTCCACTGCACTTGTAACCAGACCCTGAAATAAAGCTCAACCCTTGTTCGACTCTGGAACGTCCTTTCTCTCATACGAGTATCCGGTTTGGCCAGCCAAAGACCTCCGATAGAGGTAAGGGAAGACTCGGGTATCCCACAGGCCTCTAGGCCTGGCAGAATCTGTCCCACACAACCCCTCGACAACTTAGATAAATCTTAGGTAATTGTCTGAGACTCAGAGAGGTAGATTTACTTGCCCAGGGTCTCACAGATAGTAAGTGTGAGAGGTGACTATGTCTTCCTGCTTCTAAGTCTAACTCTCTAAACAAACCTGTGTATTCCCTCTGGGTAACAACAGTTGTAACATTCCTGAGAATCCTGGAAGAAAAGGGTTTTGAAAGGTAATTTTCCTTTAAATGTCTGTAAGACACTTCCTGAACTTACTTTAGAAGAAAGCTTCAGCCCAAATGCAGAAAAAGTATCAATAATAACTGACATTCACATACTGCTTTAATACTTGCAAAAATGCTTTCCACTTCACAAAAATCCAATAAAGCTGCACTAGATGTTTTATTACCATATTTTGTTGATGAGGAAGCTGGAGGTCAAGCAGTATGTCCATGATGATATGGCTAGTTAATTGTCAGAGAATGGAATTGAACCCATATTCTTGATTCCAGGTCCAGCATTTTCTTCATACCTCTCTTTTTTTTAATCCCTGTTATTTTTGTGATATACATGATGAGCAAATCACAGTATCAGAGATTGAGAAAAGACCTTAGAGATCACCTAATCTAATTATTTCATTTAATGGAAAAGGAAATTAAGGCCCAAAGAATTTAAATGACTTACCTTGTGTCATATATTTTGGTAGTAACAGAGGCCAAGTCTTTCATTCTTTCTCATCAGCTTGGGATTTTTGATTTCATGAGTTGGTCCTTTAATAATGAAATGACCATTGAATTGTCAATCTAACTGATTACTTAGTCATTCCCATACAATATAATATTGGTAACTAATGCCTGCATATGTGGTATTACTACTAGATCCATCTGTCTTGCATTAATTTACTAGGTCAAATGCACTTTGATTCAAAGATTCAGTTGTGTACCATGTTGGCAGCTGCTATAGGGATAGCAAATGTTCAAACGTCCAGGAGATTATCCTTCACCTTGCAGAATGAGCATCCCTAGTTTAGGTGAGCGTTGCATGACCATAATAGAGGGTTCATTAGTATCACTGGATAATGGGGTATCTCCATCCTGTGTCACAGGAGATCTTTTGCATTTGTGGACCATTTCTGAGTTTCTCTCTGGGTTAACCCCATCACTTCTAGGGACCACTAGGGAATGAATCTGTGGGTTATAGAATTTGGAACTAGCTCAGACCTCAGAAATCATTTAGAAGCAATCCCTTCATTTTATAAAAGAAGAAACCAAAGGCTAGAAAAATCAAATGATTCCCCCAAGGTTACACAAGAGTGTCTGGGAGGGTGCCAAATATCTACATGGAGGATCACAGAAAGTTAAAAGGCATGATGAATGGCCCATTTCATGTCATTGAAACCCAAATCTTGAAACATTGGCATACATTTGAGGGGCTTAACTATTGAATTTGTCTATAAGTGATTTTTCTGTCCTATTCTTCATCTCTTTTTCTTCTTATGGAGATGATAATTCATGATGATGAAGATTTTGTTTCAGTATTACTGCTATAACTTCTGAAGTCCTAAGCAATCTGTGTCTCTCTAGGGAACTATTGCTCTGGGGGAATTGAGGCTTTTGTCTTCATCCTCAATGGCAGGTCCTACACTGTATCTCTGCTACAATGGAGGGGTAGAAACATAATGGAATTACTTTCAAAAGAAAAAGTGGATTGTAAATCAGTCTGGAGGCGCAAGTTCATAAAGGAACTCCTGAAAAATTAATTAAGGGATATTTAGAGAGGGAACTGGAGCAGCAAGGATTTTTGGAAGGGATCATTTGGTGGGATGTGGGGTGGAGCATCAAATACAAAGGAGACTAGAATGTACAGTGGATATAGGGCTAGACCTTGAGTAAGAAAGATCTCTGTTCAAATCCAGTCTCAGATATACTAACTGTATGACCTTGGGCAAGTCACTTAAACTCTGTTTGTCTTGGGGGCAGCTAGGTGACTTAGTGGATAAAATGGGCATAGGATCAGGAAGACTTGAGTCTAAATCTGGCCTCAGACACTTACTACTTATGTTACCCTGGGCAAGTCACTTAGCATCTATTTGTTTTAATCCCCTGGAGAAGGAAATGAAAAAAATGCTTGAGTATCTTGGCCAAGAAAACCCCACAGACAATATGGTTCATGGAGTCATGAAGAACCAGGCACAACTGAGCAACTGAGCAAGAACAATGACTAAGAACAAAGAAGGGAGTCGTAAAACTGAGGAAAAGGCAATAATGGAGCAACAGCTGTCTGAAGCTGGATATAAATACACATATGCACAAACACCTCTGTGTGTGTGTCTATGTGTACACACACACATATGTATGCATATATATTTATGCACATGTATATACATACAACCAATAGGTTGATAGACATAGGAATAAATATAGGTATGAATATGATGTAGAAAGCAGAGAAAGATTAGAGTATGTCTGTCTGTTTGTGTATGTGTGTGTGTGTGTGTGTGTGTGTGTGTGTGTGTGTGAGAGAGAGAGAGAGAGAGTTCTTCTCTGCCATTCCCCAGAACAGTCTCATAAATAGAACACAATATTTCCTACCAACATGAATTACAGCTATTTGGATGTTATACTATGTGTCTTTTGGAAAGAAAACAAAGAATTTTCCCAACTTTATTTTTCATTGAGCGTCTTCTGTGGGTTAGCAGAACCCTATAGTTTATATTTTCCACATCACCAAGTTCTTTAGGCACTCTATTACTTTACTTGAAATTACTTTAACATTATTTTGCATAAACATATCTTAATTAACGAGGGTATGTGTTCTATTACCCTCCCTAGTAGAGTGTGGACTCCTTTAGGGCAGAGATTTTTGTTTTCCTTTGTAACTGAAGAACCTTTCAAAGTACTTTGAAACTCAAAGGTCTCTGTACTTCATCAGTAAGATGTAGTGGACAATATCAAAGCACCTGCAGCCACAGCCATCTCAGCTTAGAGATGTGCTGGAGTCAGTTTGGACCCTCTGGAGAAAGTTGATGGTTAAATTTTTATTGTGAGCAATTACGCTTCAGAAACTGACCAACACTAGATATCAGAACTTTATGTTTTATTGTTATTATTGATTGTTTGGACTTGAGAAAGTGAGGTAAGAAGTGTTAATAATGTAAATTAATGTTTTATTACTTTTTTCTTCAAAGATAAAGCTGTTAGACATTTACCAAACTACTCTTGTTTGTTTTACTTATCTTGGATAGTTTTTGGTTATGTGGCTAACTTCTTCCTTAATCTGTAAAATGAGGATGATAATAGTGCCTATCCGACAGGACTGAAGTGAAGATAATATAAAATGTGCAAGGTGACATATAAATGTTAATCATATTTTTTATTATTAGCCACTTAATAAAGTTTTTTTTAATTAAATGATGCCCTTTTAGAAGAAGCTTAAAACCAAAAGAAAATAGTTTAAATTAAGTGGTAGAAAATATCACCCTTCATATACATTGTGTCACTATAAATTTGAGTCTACCTAAACAGTGCTAACTTCCCTCTCTCTCCCTTTGAATATAGTGTGAGTGATTGTAGAAAGAAAACACTGAGTTTGAAAGATAGATGATTTGAATTTTCCCATTTTGTCACCATCTATTCATAGCATTTCAAATGTTGGCAATTGGAAGATTTTCCCTAGGAAACTGCAAAAAATTTTGATCAACTTTCATAGATAACACAGCTGCAGTATTTAGTTTTTAATTATAGTCTATTTGATGACCAATTACCACATTAAACGGGGAGTCTATCAGACCTCATCATAAAATGTCTGTTGTTGAAATCGTTGCTTTAATTTGGGAACATCCCCAGTCCTAAAGATTTTGTCAAATTTTAGGTTTATCCGTGTCCTTCAATCATTAAAATGGTCCACTGAAAAGCAAAATTTTGGAAGGGAAAGAAAGGAAGAAAGAAAAAGAAAGAAACAAAGAAGGAAGGAAGGAAGGAAGGAAGGAAGGAAGGAAGGAAGGAAGGAAGGAAGGAAGGAAGGAAGGAAGGAAGGAAGGAAGGAAGGAAGGAAGGAAGGAAAGAAGGAAGGAAGGAAGGAAGGAAAGAAAGAAAGAAGAAGGGAGGAAGGGAAGAAGAGAGGGAGGAAGGGAAGAAGAGAGGGAGGAAAGAAGAAAATAAGAAAGAGAAAAATAAAGAAAAGAAGGGAATGAAGGAGGAAGCAAGGAATGAAGCTACAGAGGAGATTGGATTATGACCAAATTATTCAAGAAAATCAATTAATCATTAATAGATTATCCAATACATAAGTCTCTCATATCAGGACGTGGCCTGAGGCTTTGAATGCCATGTTATAATTGGCAATAATCTCATTTTTCATTTGAGGAAGGCAATCTTTTTCAGGGTGCTTTAGAATCTATGTATTTAAGAACCTGATTTTGGTTGAGCACAAAGCTCAACGTCTGGCACGTAGTGGGAATGTGAATACGTGTTGGATGGAAATGCCAAGATAATTAAAAAGTATCTTTCTCTTTGATTTAAGGTCATTTTTGCAGCAAGTGTGAACTTTGTTAAAATATTCACCATGTCTTCCCTCAAATCTGAGATGTAGTCTAATGTAATCAGAATTGGACTGGGTTTGGAGTCAGGATGTCTTGGCATCAAACCCTGACCCTGATATGCCCCGCTGTATCACTATGGGCAAAACACTAAAGCTGTATGAGATCCAGTCTCCAAATCAATGTCTATCAATCCACAAGCATTTACTAGGTTTATTATAAGCTAAGAAGTGTGCAAAGTGCTGGAGATACATAGGAAAAGCTAAAACATTCCCTTCTGTCAAGAAGCTTACAGTTCAATGTAAAAGATACCATGTATATAAATAAATGCATACAAGAAACATACTATGTATAAAATGTGGATAGTAGTACCTACTACCCTAAAGGGTTGTCTTTGAGTCTGAAATCAGATAATTTATCCACAATGTCTTGCAACCCTTACAAAGGACTATATTGAAGTCCTTTATTTTCATTACCTCATAGTCTTCAGTGCCATGTTGCTCTGAATAAGGTAGACCTTCAATAACAACGAAGGTGACAAGGATCCAGTAAATCAGTCAGTCAAACAATATTAATTTTCTAATATCTAAGATATGTCAAATGCTTCGGTTGCTGTTGAAGATACAGAGGCAAACACGAAACAGTGGAGGAACGCTGGAGGAATTTCCATTCTGTTGGTAGAGAGACGGTGTAGATATAGACATATATCTAAGAGTTTAAGTTACCTTGGAGAAGTAGAGCATTAACATTAGGAGACATCAGGAAAGACCACATGTAGAAGGTGGTACTGGAGTTAGGTCTTCAAAGAGATAGGAGATTCCAAGGAGTTATAGTGAGGAGGGAGAGTATTATAAGCCTAAGGGCCCATGCAAAAATACAGGGATGGGTATAATGTTGTGTGAGTGTCAGTGGAATTTATTCAGATACTCATTCTAAGGCACTCTGCCATGTGATTCCTTATTCTGGAGAGATCATCTGGAAAAATCAGATTATAACTGTGACTTGGAATATTAGAAGAATACTTTAACTTTCAATTTTGGGGTTCACATCAATTATGTCATTGGCATAGGGAACGCCTGGTAAAGAAAATTCCTCTGGCACCTGCTTGGCAATTTATAATCATGCAGGATTCCTTCCAACACTGAGAGATTAGATGATTTGTGCAGGATCACAATCATTAAGTGTCAGAAATGGAACTTGAAATGAGGGCTTTCTGATGGAGGACTTCTCTGAATACCTATGCCATAGTGACCCCAACCTTAACTTTATTGTAGTTTAATAGGGTCATGGAAACTTCTTAAAAGTGTGTTACTATTCAAAGGATAGTGATTCGAGGGAGGCAGTTTCATTTTCATGTAAGAAACAACTAGTGCTGTCCTATTTAACAGAGTTTTCATGCACAAAGCTTCCCACGATTGTAAGTGTTCAAGTAGAAGTCAAATGATTAAGTGTTAGAGAAAGAGTAAAAATGGTTCCTACTTCAGATAAGAAGTTGGACCAGAAAACCTGTATCAGGGGTTCTTTACACTTAAGTACCCACAGAGATTTAAGGGATATATGAAAATGAACATAAAAAAAAAAAACCTTTCTTTTCACTAGAGTTAAAGTAAAATTTAACATTTCTTTCAGTTACAATTTTTTTAAATGTATTCTGAGGAGTTCATAGACTCTACCAGACTGCTGAACACTGCCATGATTCAAAAATAGTTAAGAAGCCCTCCAGACTAAAATTGTTCAACTTCAGTTGATTTTTCTCATCTTTCCTCTGTGCCTACATTAATCCCTGCTGAGGGTTAGATGGTAAGTGGAGACCAAAGGTGGAATCAAGAATCCTGAAAAGATCTTGGTAAACTCTCAGAACAGTGGCTCTAGTCTTCTCTGAACACTCCATGCCCTCCATTCCCACCTGTGGCTCCAAAAGCTATAGCATGCATAGTGGTCAAACCCCAGTAAAAGAATTTAGGGAGACAGGCTAATTCAGTTGGAGGGTAACTGAGAGGCCTCAAACTTCTTGATGAGTTGAAGCATGTCTACCCCAAGCATATGAAGATTTCTCCCTGATGGCAAGGGTGGATAAAAACAATTTTTCAAACAGCCATGAAGGAGCTGTGGAGTGCTTAGATTTTGGTCAGACATGGAAGACATCAAGGTCATACATTGCATCCCAGGACATGGCCAATTGTCCTCATTTTTGTCTTGTCACTGGACTTCCACGACTCTGGAAGAGAGAGACTGACACTTTGTGCAACTCCGTCTCACTTAAATCCAGTTCATGCAAAAGTCAAGACATTACCCTGTGATGTCATTGATCCTCTGAAAAAATGAAAGATGAAAAGAAAATTAATGCCTGGTTGTCAGGAGATTAGGCAGGTATAGTAAATGAACGACCAGTCTTGGTGTCAGATGGACCTAGATTCACTGCCCACCTCTGACATACTGCCTGTAGGTCATGGACAGATTACTTAATCTCTCAGTGACCTTCTTTTCTTCATCCAAGACTAATCTACAGAAGAGTTGCTTATCTGCTTTAGTAGACAAGGATGATCTTACTAAAGAAATCACAGATATTGATGACATTATATTCTCTCTCTCTCTCTCTCTCTCTCTCTCTCTCTCTCTCTCTCTCTCTCTCTCTCTCTCTCTCTCTCTCTCTGCTCTAGAATAGTTCTCAAGCTTTTCAAATCAGAGTACTACCTGTTCAATGTCAAAAATTGTGTGAACTTTCACAATCACTTTCACATGAAAGTAGCTGTATTCAACATCCATTGACTGAGAAAACTGATGATGAAAAATTATGAATCAGTAACACTTCGAAGTGCATTTACACTATATCCCAATAGAGTCTACATACATTGAAATGAATTAATGAACAAAAACCTCATCTTACTATGTGCCAGACACTGTGCTAGGTGCTGGTAATTCAAGGACGAAAGCAGAGACAGTCTTTGCCCTGAAGGAGCTTACACTATCATAAGGTAAATACTTACAAGAGAATGGCAAATAGGACGGGATATTTTGGCTGTGAAAGTCATGAGAATGGTGAATGGAAAAGCAGGGCATAGATTAGCACACCCTTTTCAATATCAATGAAAGTATTCATTTGATTATATTTCTAGAACAACAAACAAGGAATTTGCAGGAGAGTGAGCGATCATTAATGATGGCAGTGGACCCCAGAATGGAAGCCCCTGAACTCAAAAGATTCAGTCCTGCAGAAAATGTTTTCTGCAAGTGTGTGTATACATATGTATGTATGCATGTGTATATAAGTACATATTCTACAAATGTTATACATGCATATAAATATATACACATGTGGGTATGTGTGTATATGCATATATACATACACACACACATATAAACACAAAATAATGCATGGTAAGATACTGACTTGCAGCTCCTTTTGCAATAATTCTGTAAGCCCCCAGGCATAGGTAGTCTCACAGTTTGGCAACTCCTACTCTAGATTATATATCATAGTAGGAGACAGCTAGGTGGTGCAGTGGATAGGGCACCAGTGCAGGAGTCAGGAGGACCTGAGTTCAAATCTCACCTCAGACACTTGACACTCACTGACTGTGTGACCTTGGACAAGTCACTTAACCCCAATTGCCTCATCTTGAGTCATCTCCAGTCATCCTGATGAATATCTGGTCACTGGATTCAGATGACTCTGGAGGAGAAGTGAGGCTGGTGACCTGCACAGCCCTCCCTCACTCAAAACAAAGTCAAGGGCAAGTCATGCCATTATTTCTCTGATGTCATGGTCTTCTTTGTCAACGAAGGACAAACACACATATATATCATAGTACACACATGCACACAAACACATATACCCACACACAAATGTTATTGTAGCAAAATAGTTTGCAAGGTAGACTTACTTCACCTTAGAGTCAGTACAACAAACTTCAACTCCATGGGGTTTGTTGTAAAGTGATCTTCTTTGTATTATGGTGTCCAAGTGACTGAGATAAATTATGAGCGTCTCTAAATAATAAATGTCTATGGATGACATATACCAAGAAAAGCACCTCTTCTTTTTATCTCTATATTTTGCGTGAAACCCACTACAGAATGCAACAATGCTATGCCTTATTTGTGACCAGTTTATTAAACTAAATCAGAAGGAAAAGTTTCTCAAGTGCTGGATGAAAGCAGTTAGATAACAGTGGTGTGTGTGGGTTTGGGGGTGGGCATGTGTGTGTGGGGGGGGCGTGTGTGTGTGTGTGTGTGTGTGTGTGTGTGTGTATGTGTTGGAGAGGTAAATTTGTCTGATATGTGATTTCTTAGGCATGAGAGACTCCTGGGGTAGAAACTTCCTCCAACAACACAAATCAAGGTCACCAGAAAGCAAAAATGATTTTCTCACGGTCACACAACCAATATGTGTCAGAGACACAACTCGTACTCAGGTCCTCTTGATTTCAATTTCAGAATCCATCATGACGATCCATCATGCCCCACTACCTTTCTGTGCTTTGATGTTGGAAACTCTAGTATAATAGAAGAAAAGCTGCTTTTGAATTATTTTTTCACCCATTTATGTCTTTTATTTCTATCATACAATCTCATAGCTTTCTTAGTAAGGAAGAGTCTTCTGGAAAGTCATAGGGATAAAATCTTAGGGACTGATCTTTGCTGTAAGAACAACTTGGTGCATGCTGAGTGGCCATTAGATATGTATCCTATCAGATACTAAGTCATATGTTAACAGGCCAGCCCATGCCTAACTCATGGCTGTCCAGTAATTAATTACCTGAGGGCAATGCTCCCTAAGTTGTTACACCATCTTCTAACGTACTTAGACCTGCTGTCTACCACAGCTTTCCCTGACATTTCAGATTATTTGTCAAGAAGGGAACCCTCACTGATCAGGTAAATTACTGATCTAGGGATAATATCAAATATAGTTCTGAAATATTAGAGGATTATAGGAAATTTCTTGTCTGTGCTTCATTCTGATGTGGGAAGCTTCTGTCTTCATAGTATATACACAATTGATATTTCTATAATCATATGGTTTACTAAGCAGAAGTTCCCCGAAGGAAAAAAAAATCTTTAAAGAAATTGCCAAGCAGTCTATCCTTTTGGAGCCCTTTTCCTAATAATCTCTAAATTTTCCCTTTATTTATACTTTTATCTCTTTAGGATTTCTTCAGGATAGTCACATGCCATCTGATCCCACCTTTTTGAGAGAGAGAAGAAAGGGGGAGACATTGTTCTTTCTAACACTAAATGCGTGTGTGTGTTTGTGTGTGCACACACATGAATATATGTGCCTGGTGACTCCCTTCTGAAGCTAGAATTTAAATAAGAAGGCAAGGACAGTATAGACACAAAGGTCAGCCTCTCTGGACCTGATTTTCTTTCCCATAATTGATGGTCTTTGACCCTTCTCTCTCCATTTATTGCCTGACCTTTACATGATGAGGCAGCTTCCATAGTGCTGGCTATATTTCAATTCCTAATCTTCACAAGTAGAGTTTCCAGCCATTGAAGCTGTCATTCCCACCATCTATTCTCAAATCTCCCATTACCAGTCTTGGTCACAGCAAATGGAGGTTCAAATCTTAGGTGCTGGCAAACTGAGCACAACCCTCAAAACATACTGACTTCTGTCAGTCTGCCAGAGAAAAGTCTCAGTTCCTTTTATAGCAGTTCTTTTCATTAACACCTCATACTGCTCATCCTCTCAACCACCCCAGGATGTGGAATGAGCACTCTGGAACTCTCTCTAGGGTAAACAAAGAAAAAGAAATAAGAGTTGAAAAGTCAGAGAAAACCTGTGGACACCTTGCACAAATCTTATCATCCCACCATCTTCTTAGTGCAGATTTCTGTTCAAACAGTCAATAAAAGAATGTCAGAGAATGAGGGGAGGGAGAAACATCATAGCCCCCAGAAATATTACATTGTCCTAACCTCTGCCCATAGACTAACATCATTCTAGCTCTTGGATCAGAAAAGAGTCGAGAACAGCTAAATGAAATCTGCATTGACCACTCTGGCATGGACATTTGATTGTATGTGTTTGGTTTTGATTTTGGTGATGTTTTCTCTTGTTTTTGCATATAACTAGTTCCATTAACTGTGAGGGATACAATAATGTCTTCTGCAAGGGTATTAGGGGAACATGGCTATATCACTTTTCTTAGTGTTCCAGGTTACAAATTAAATATTCTCTGGACCCTATATTTCTATAAAGAACATCCCCTGTCCTTTGCTTATAAAACAAGAAAGACTCAGATACCAGCAAAATGTATTATGAGGTCCTAACTCTACTGTACAAGTTTGAGGAAGAAATCAATTGGTGCTCTAGTGTTCAAGATAATTGAGAGGAAGGAAAGAGAAATATCACAGATGTGTCATAGGACAAGCAGGAAGAAAAGGATCTCAGTTAATTTCTAAGAATTCTGAGATTTCATTTAAGCACAACTCAAGGGTCACCTTCTCTACACCCACTTTGCTACTACTCCCCAGATGTTACTACTCTCTCTCTTTAGAAATTACTTTGCACTTAATAAACACTCTGAAAAAAAGGTGTGGCTAATAAAATGAATTCACTGCAAATTCTTGAAAAATCTAAACACAGACACAAAAGCAATCTATTAAATGTGTTGGTTGAGTAGATACCTGTCCCCCAAAGGAAAAACAGAATCATTCTGTAATAGGACATCTTTCCAATGCTAGATTTGCCATATAAGAGTTCACTACCACCGGGCTTAACTTTTTATATTTTTTTTTACATTACCTTCAGTAAATTGATCCACTTTTCAAGGTCATAAATACATTGCCACAAGTCAAGAATTGGTCACAGTCAGCATTTCCATAAACAGACTGGTGGAAGAGACAACAGTGAGTAGGTAGATGAGACAGACAGACAGACATAGATCGAGATAACACCCTAGCATTTACCCTCGAAGCTTTGTTAGAGTCAAGTGAAATAATCTATATAAAACACTTTGCAAATCTTATAATAGTCACATGATATAAATATATATACACATATATATAACATACATGCATATGTGAATTATATATAGATATAAATTGGAAAGAAGTTTGACAGAAATTATATTTAGGCCAATAGCTTATACAAAATACCACAAAAGTTTCAAATGAATAAATGGTTGAAATATAAAAGATTGTGTAGAAAAAAGTGACCGAATTAAAAGAGATATCTGACATGATGATGGTTAGTGAAAGAATTCCTAACTAACTTGAAAGAGGGGTGTTCTTAGAAGAAAAAAAAATATTTAAAGTTAATTTTTACGTGAACAAAATCAATGAAAATACAATTAGAGAAGCAGTTAGTTTTTTTGTTGTTTTTTGTTTTGTTTTTGTGGCAAATATCTCTGACAAATGTCTGAAATTCAAGTAGCATAGGGAATTGATATGAACATGAAGAGGTATTCCCCAGTGGATAGGGACGCAAAGAATATGATCAGTTTTCACAAGGTGAAGTGGAAACTATTACCTTCCAGTTGAAAGAATGTTCCAATTCACTTATAATAAAAAAAAAAAAAATTAAAATAACTCTAAAGTTTTACTTTATGCTAATCAGATTGACAAAGAGAACAAAAGACAGAACTGGTAAATTCTGGATGGATTGTGAGAAAACAAACATAGTAATGCACTATTGATAAAGCTATGAATTGGTCTAACCAATTCTAAAGAAATAAACACACTAGAAATTCAATGCCACTATTGACTTGACTCAATGCCACTATTAGAATATTCCCTTTAGAAGGTAAAAGAAGAAAAGATCACACACACCACACCACACACATACACTGTACATATGTGTGTATATGTGTATGTGTATATATGTGTGTGTTTAATATCATAAACTGTGTGTGTATGCGTATATATCTGGGGGGTATATATGCGTGTGTGTATATCAGAATGTTTTTTAACAGTAAATAACTGGAAGAAAAGTGGATGCCCATTAATTGAGAAATGGTTGAACAAATGGAGGCATATAAATAGAATATAATCATATTGTACCATAAAAAATGACAAATTTAGAGAAATGTGGGAAGTCTTGCCTGAACTGATACAAAACAAAACAGAAACAGGAAACCAGTTTACACAATGACTACAAGAAATATAGAATTAAAAAAAGATGAAAAATTTCTGAAAATTGATGAATGTATTGACCAATAATGTCCTAAGAATATTTAATGGTAATGCTTATCTCCTGCTTATTGGCAAAGAAGCAAATGAGAATAAGTATACAACAATATGCTTGTTTCCAGAAATAAGTAATGTGTTGATTGTCATCATTTCTAGTTGTTATAAAGGAGAGTTCTTTGTTCAGGAGGTAGTGGCAAAAAAGTTATTAGGAAGTTACAGCAATATTTTTTAAATAGAAAGAGTGAGAGAGAGGTGATAAGGGGAAGGAGTCACTTAAAAATCCACCCCAAAATATTTTTTCCCAACTGTTGAAAGAAAATTATGCTCAGATGCCATAGAAGGTGTTCTTCACTTGACTATCTATAAACTTTGGGTCTATTTCCGCATGTAGGCAGTTCATTTGACAATAGATTTGTAGACTTAGAGACCATTTATATCAATTCTCCCATTTTCCAGATTAGGAAGTTGAGATCCATTGAGTTTAAATAGCTTGTTCATAGTTATAAAAGTAATAAATGACAGAAGACAATTTAAACTGACATCAAGTTCTCTCATTAGGAACCTACCACAATTTCTAGTGCACTTCACTGACTACTTTTGTTTATACATGTAGCTCATACTGGTTCAGAGAATTCCAGAATTTAACTTGGAAAAAACTCAGGTACCATACCTGATTAAGAATTATAAACAGAACATTCTAGATAAATGACCATCTAGCCTTTGCTTGAAGTTCTTCTTAGGAGAAACCCATTACATCGTAAGGCAATGTATTCCACCATGGTGTAACTCTGCCTTTAATAGGAATACAGAGGAAACACAGTTTCCAACATCTGCCTATCCTAGGAGAATGACAATAGCTTTGCAATACTAGTATAGGGGGTGTGTGTATATGTATGAATAACTCAATTTTCTAGTTGATTTCATTTAAAATTGGCAAAGCTGGGCTGCACCTGCAGAAGGTGAGTAATGTTCATCTAGCTTGGGGAGAAAGGAAGCTATTCCTAATAACATGGTTTATTTCATATTTTTGTTTGTTTGTTTTGATCCATATCCAGAGCCAGAAGACTGACTTCTGCCATGAAAGGAATGTATTTCCGGACACTTTAGAAAAATCACAGCCCTCACAAAATCCCCACATGTGGAGCAGGATGTTTATCCGAAGTATAAGGATGAATACAAATCACAGGAATCTCAGTAAACAGCATCACAGAATGGAATTTATTCCACTTAAAGGTCCATTAGTTCAAACGATCCTTCTTTTGATAAGATTGACCATAGAAGGAGATGAACCATGTTGAGCACAGTCTTATGACAGTATTATGCCTCTCCTCTCTATGCTCATATTCTCTCTTTAGGGAGATGACCTAGTGGAAAAAATACTGGATTAGAGGTCAGAGGACCTGGGACTGACATGGAACTCTGCCATCTACTAGTTGTATGACCTTGGGAAAATCATCTATCTTCTGTGAACTTCAGTTTCATCATCTAGAAAATGAAGAAATTGGATTAGGTGGTCTCTAAGGTCTCTTCCAGGTCTAAATATATCCTGTGATACGATGAATTGTATAAAGCAGACCACACAGATCAAGATTAACAGTCAATAACTAATCTCCAGGTGCAGAGCCAAGACAGAGGAGTAGACAGACAAACTCTCCCCAAATAACCTTTCAAGCAACTTTAAAATAAAGTCTCAAAGTGAATTCTGGAGAGGCAGAGCCAACAAAAAGTCAAGCTGAAGCATTTTGTCCCATCTAAGATAACTTAGAAGATGAGTAGAAGAGATCTGTAATATTGGGGAAGAGGCCAGCCTAGAATTCACACAGCAGTAAATTCAGTAGGAGGCCTTGGAGACATCCACAATAGTAGTGTAAAACCAAGGACCACACCATACACAGGAGGACCTGCTCTCACAGGTTCTTTGGTCTGCTTTTCTAAAACGAAAGGCAACTTTTGAGGGGTCAATAATCACTTTGATCGGGGGGCGGAGCCAAGATGGCGGAGTAGAAAGACGCACATACACATAGCTCCGAACCCACAGAACGGCTACAGGGGACTAACTCACGGCGAATTTTGCACCCAGAGGCCACGGAATATTGGAGCGAGGGAGATTTCTGTTCCGGAGGGACCTGCAAATCTCTCGCGGGGGGTCCTTTGCGCTGCGGACTGGGCGCCGGGACTAGGAGCTGAGGGCAGCCCTGCCGCAGCCGCAGCACCAAGAGGAAAAGATCCAAGCGGGCTTCGGGACTGGATCTCCAGCGGCCATGCGGGTCCCTCCACCCAGAGAGGGACCTGTAAACCTCTCACAAAAGGTCCGTCGCGCTGCAGACACGGAGCCCAGCCCAGCCCAGACTTGCTGCGGCCACGGCACCAAGAGAAACAGACACAAGCAGGCTTCAGGGACGGGATCTCCAGCGGCCGCACAAGTCCCTCCGCCCACAGGTGACGGGGGTCGGTGAGAGAGTCTCTTTGGTGGGTCGAGAGGGGAGTGCGGTGCCCCCATGATTCGGGCCCCCCCGGGAGGTAGAAGCTGAGAGGCGGCTGCAGACTGGGGCTCCCCAAGCAGGCGGGAGCCTGAATCCATTGTGGAAGATCTGTGCATAAACCTCCTGAGGGAAATGAGCCTGAGAGGCGGCCCTGCCCCGACCTCAGCACCTGAACATAATCTCATACTAAATAGCAGCCCTGCCCCCGCCAAAAGCCCTATGGCTGGAAGCAGCATTTGAATCTCAGTCCCCAAATGCTGGCTGGGAGGATCAGGAGGAGAGGTGGGTGTGAGGAGAATATTCAGAGGTCAAGTCACTGGCTGGGAAAATGCCCAGAAAAAGGAAAAGAAATAAGACTATTGAAGGCTACTTTCTTGGAGAACAGGCATTTCCTCCCTTCCTTTCTGATGAGGAAGAACAATGCTTACCATCAGGCAAAGACACAGAAATCAAGGCTTCTGTGTCCCAGCCCACCCAATGGGCTCAGGCCATGGAAGAGCTCAAAAAGAATTTTGAAAATCAAGTTAGAGAGGTGGAGGAAAAACTGGGAAGAGAAACGAGAGCGATGAAAGAAAAGCATGAAAAGAAGATCAGCTCCCTGCTAAAGGAGACCCAAAAAAATGTTGAAGAAAATAACACCTTGAAAACTAGCCTAACTCAATTGACAAAAGAGCCTCAAAAAGCCAATGAGGAGAAGAATGCTTTCAAAAGCCGAATTAGCCAAATGGAAAAGGAGATTCAAAAGCTCACTGAAGAAAATAGTTCTTTCAAAACTAGAATGGCACAGATGGACGCTAAGGACTTTGCAAGAAAGCATGATATCACAGAACAAAGAGAGAAGAATGGAAAAATGGAAGATAATGTGAAATATCTCATTGGAAAAACAACTGACCTGGAAAATAGATTCAGGAGAGACAATTTAAAAATTTTGGGACTACCTGAAAGCTATGATCAAAAGAAGAGCCTAGACATCATCTTCCATGAAATTATCAAGGAAAACTGCCCTGAGATTCTAGAACCAGAGGGCAAAATAAATATTCAAGGAATCCACAGAACACCGCATGAAAGAGATTCAAAAAGAGAAACTCCTAGGAACATTGTGGCCAAATTCCAGAGTTCCCTGGTCAAGGAGAAAATATTGCAAGCAGCTAGAAAGAAACAATTCAAGTATTGTGGAAATACAATCAGGATAACACAAGATCTAGCACCCTCTACATTAAGGGATTGAAGGGCATGGAATAGGATATTTCAGAAGTCAAAGGAACTAGGACTAAAACCAAGAATCATCTACCCAGCAAACCTGAGTATAATACTTCAGGGGAAAAAATGGTCTTTCAAAGAAATAGAGGATTTTCAAGCATTCTTGATGAAAAGACCAGAGCGGAAAAGAAAATTGGACTCTCAAACACAAGAATGAAGAGAAGCATGGAAAGGTAAACAGCAAAGAGAAGTCATAAGGGACTTACTAAAGTTGAACTGTTTACATTCCTACATGGAAAGACAATATTTGTAACTCTTGAAACATTTCAGTATCTGGGTACTGGGTGGGATTACACACACACACATGCACACATGCACACATACAGAGAGGCAGAGTGCACAGAGTGAATTGAAGAGGATGGGATCATATCTTAAAAAAAATGAAATCAAGCAGTGAGAGAGAAATATATTGGGAGGGGAAAGGGAGAAATTGAATGGGGCAAATTATCTCTCATAAAAGAGGCAAGCAAAAGACTCATTAGTGGAGGGATAAAGAGGGGAGGTGAGAGAAAAACATGAAGTCTACTCTCATCACATTCCACTAAAGGAAAGAAAAAAATGAACACTCATTTTGGTAGGATGGAAAACCTATCTCACAATACAGGAAAGTGGAGGAGAAGGGGACAAGCAGAGTCGGGGGGATGACAGAAGGGAGGGCATGGGGAGGAGAATGAAATTCGAGGTCGACACTCATGGGGAGGGATAGGATCAAAAGAGAATAGAAGTAATGGGGGACAGGATAGGATGGAGGGAAATATAGTTAGTCCTATACAACACAACTATTATGGAAGTCATTTGCAAAACTACACAGATTTGGCCTATATTGAATTGCTTGCTTTCCAAAGGGAAGGGGTGGAGAGGGAGGGAGGTAAAGAAGTTGGAACTCAAAGTGTTAGGATCAACTGTAACGTTCTTACCACTAGGAAATAAGAAATACAGGTAAAGGGGTATAGAAAGCTATCTGGCCCTACAGGACAAAAGAGAAGACGGAGACAAGGGCAGAGAGGGATGATAGAAGAGAGAGTAGATTGGTCACAGGGGCAATTAGAATGCTTGGTGTTTGGGGGGGGAGGGGATAAAAGGGGAGAAAATTTGTAACTCAAAATTTTGTGAAAATGAATGTTAAAAGTTAAATAAAAAAAAAAGAATAATCACTTTGATCAAGCACATGCATTCAGTTAGATGAGGGGTAAAAGTCAGCACCCTGAACTTCAGAGAAAATACAAGTAAATAAAGATCAACAGACAGGGCCTCCAGTTTCCTGATAGATCAACAGACATAACTATCTGATCATACATACATAGTTACCTGAGAGAGAAGCATAGACATCTGGTTTTTCGAAAGGGAGTGGCGGGGGCTCCTTAGTGGCTGCTCAGAGTCTCCTCTGGCCAAACAAACACTTCCAGTGAGTGAGCCCCAAAATAAAACCTGACCTCAGCATATTTATACATTTTTAGAGCCAGAGGGCATCACAACCCTAGAGAAGTGGTGCCTCATTAGAAAGTTAACAAAAGGTGTGGGCCTGCCCTAATAATGCTTCCTTTAATGGGCAGGCCCATTAATCTGTAGGGAAGATCTTTACCCTCTCATAGTTACCCTGTACAAGCAGCAGCAGATTCAGGAGCTCTCATCATAAATATGGTAATGGTGTTGGTAAACTAATCAGAAAGATATTAGACTGGATTCTTTGCTAATAGTGGGTACTACTGGGGTTGTTTGGCAAATGTTGCTCATTCACAGTTCTGGGGAACATTTTAAGGACAGAGAGGAGAGCTTGTGGTCAGTCACTAGGGAGCAAGGGCCGTTACCTAACTTACAAGGCAGAGAGGAGGACTAGTGCTTGAAGCTGCAAGGAAATAGCCACCCTTTCAGGATAAAGACAAAAATATAGACCAGGATAGCAGTGACCACACACCTGCTTGGATTATACCAGCTTGGAAGCACCAAAAACTTTCAGATTCCCCAGAACTAGCTCTGAAAACAGCAGCAGGAAAGTGTCTTAAGCTTGGGACAGCACCTCTTCTCTCTAAGGTGAACAGAGCCCAATTTAACCACCAAGTTCAAAGTCAAGAAATAGCCTAGAAGAATGAGAAAGATAAAAAAAAGAAAATGACCTTAAAAAGCTAGCAGAAGGGAAGATTAAGATTCAAACTCACCAAAGTCTCAAAGAAAAAATTGGGTACAAGCCCAATAAGAATTCCTGGAAAAGAAAAAAAGAAAGCAATATGAATAGTGGAAAAATTGGGAAAAGAAATGAGGGTGATACAAGAAAATAATTAAAAATATAACAGCTAGTTAGCAGAGGGACAAGAAATACTTCATAAAATAATACCTTAAAAATTAGATTTGATCTAATGGTAGAAAGCAGAATTGTCTAAATGGAAAGAAAGGTACAAAAGCACACCGAAAAAGATCATTCCTTAGCAATTTGAATTGGGCTAGTGAAAGTTAATGACTTCACAAGATATCAAGAAACAATGAAATCAAAAGAATGAAAAAAATAAGAAAATATAAAACTTCTCATCAAAAAAAAAACGACTGACCTGGAAAATAGATTGAGGAGTGACCATTTAAGAGGGATTTGATTACCTGAGAGCCTTGTTAAAAATGGGGGCTGGAGAAAGAGGAGAAGAAGAAAGACTTTAAGTAGAACAGAGGATTCTGGGAAGATGGTGCAGTAGGTCACAAAATTCCAAGCTTTCAAGATTTTCCCCCATAGAAGAGTTAAAATAGCACCTTAGGGTACACCAAGTGTGAGTGGAGATAAATAAGAATGGGGGCACAACAGGAGTCTTCCTGAGACAATTCTAGAAGATCTGAAGAAAAAATCTCAGGAGGACGTTTGGTCCCTGTGAAGAGTAAACACCTCCAGGCTAGGTTCCCTTTTAACCATAAGCAACAAGTCCTGGGGTTAGGTGGTTTGAGAGGCCACTTCCACACCTGTCACAGGAACTTTCACCCTAGGGATAAAGGGGGAGCTGGGCATTTGAGTCCAGGAAGATTGAGGAACCTCTGCTGATAAGGAATGCCAGAGCTAGCTGTGCTGTGAAGATGTGCAGGGTGAGAAGGATCCAGCACACACCCAGAGAGCACGGACTTAGTGGGGCAGGAAGCCCCTGGCTGCAGGCACTTACAGGAGACTGGACGATTAGCTTTGGTTCCAAGCTAGAGAGGAGAACTGAGGATTTGGGGCAAGAGAAACCATTTCCCATACCCCAGAGCTAGAGGTCATTACAAAAATTAAGCTATTACCACCAAAAAATGTACAGGCAAAGGAAAAGAATCCAACCAGGGAAAGCTACTATGGGAATAGAAATGACCAGGCTTCATCTTCAGAGGAGGATGTTGAAGTAGAGAAACCACCAAAGAGTAAAGTCAAATGGTCACTTTCCCAAAGAGAATTCATAGAAGAGTTTAAAAAAGATTTAAAAATCAAATGACAGAGATGGAGGAAAAACCTTTAAAAATAAGAATAATCCAAGAAAAACAAGAAGGTTATGAAAGGCAAGTCAACCGATTAGAAAAGGAAACACAGAATCTTAACAAAGAAAAATGATATCTTGAAAATCAGAATTGGGCAGAGTAAAACCAGAAAAATTATGAGATTAAGATATAATTAAATAAAATCTGAATAATGAAAAATAGAAAAGAAAGTGAAACAACTTATAAGAAAAAACAGATTTGGAGAATAGATCAAGAAGAGAAAACATAAAAATAATTGCATTACCTGAAAGTTACGATAAAAAAAATGAATCTTGATACAATGATACAAGAAATAATTTTTAAAAATTGTCCTGAAGCATTAGAACAAGGGATCTGGGCAGGGGGAGGTAGAAAAAGAAAAAAATCCATTGAACACTACTTAAAAGAAATCCTTTGAGGAAAATTCATAGGAATATCGTAGCAAAATCCTGAAACCCCCAGTTTAAGGATATAATACTAAAAGTATCAAGATTTAAAAAAATTAAATATGATGGAGCCACAAATAGACTTACATAAGACCTAGTAGGAGAGACATTAAAAGACCACAGGTTTGGGTACACAATATTTCAAAGAGCGAAAGAACTGGGGCTGCAGACAAAAAAATCATACCCTGCAAAGTATTATTTGGCATTTTTTTTAAAAATGGACATTTAATAAACTCTCAGACTTTCAAGACTTGGTTAACAAAAATCTTGAACTTATTATAAGATTTGACATACAAGAACCAAGAGAAATATAAGGTATATACCAAAGACTGACTATAAGAGATTCATAAATACAGACTTTACCTTTTATATATGTGAAATGTATGTCTAAGACTCTTATTAATATTGGACAGCTCGTAACAAAGATAGAAGTAAACCTAACTGTGATATTAATTTTAAAAACAAAATCACTTAGAAATAACTAAAAAGAGTAATTATTTTATACAAATGAAGTGCAAGAGGAAGAACTGATACAGAGTAATTAGGTGGGGGAGGAGGGCTGGTAGTTCTGGTACTTTCATCAGGAATGAGTTTAAGAGGGACCAATGCATATATATTTAGAAGAATATAAAGATCTTCTAAATTCAGAGGGAATAAAATAGGGGCATAGGGTTGGAGGAGAACAAGGGAGGGATCTTTAGAAGAGAAGGTGAGGGAATAGCTAAAATGGGGAGGATAGAAGAGTATTTAGATTTATGGGAATGAGAGGATAAGGGAAGTATCCTTGGAGGGGGTAGCCAAGTAATAGAAGGGCAAGGTAGTGGGTAGAAGTTAAGGAGAAATAGGAAACAAGAGATATCACAAACATAAGAACCAAACTCAGGTGTACAATAGGTTTGGGAAAATATATGTCTATAAATGTATGTATGTATCTATAGCAACAGAGAAACATCTAAACTTCATGGTAGCATTCTGGGGGGTGGAGGGGAGGGGAAAAAGAACTAAGTAAAACAGTACACAGCAGAGAGCAAACGAAATCACCAGAAAGCAAAGAAAAGATGGACAATATTCAACACAAGTATCATTTATCGTATAGGCTTTCTTGAAATGAAAATACATTGTTGAACAATTTGAATCCTCTCATATTCTCTTATGCAAATGACATGGTTTTTTTTTTCTTTTTAACTTTGTATATAAATTCCAGTATTTAACTTTATGATATACTTTTGTGTCTTTTGTCTATTCTGGATTTGTGTTCTGGCATTTGAGTGTAAAATAAAATTTAAAAAAATGAAAAAAGAAAAAAAGAGTCCAGATATAGTATTTCAAGTAATTACCAAGGAAAAATACCTTGATATCTTATATAGAGAGGATAAAACATAATTTGAAGAATCTCCTGAAAAAAGATCCCAAAATGAAAACTCCTAGGAACATTTCAGCCTAATTCCAGAGCTCCTAGTTCAAGAGGAAAATATTTCAAGGAGCTGGAAAGAAATAATTCAAATACAATGCAGCTACAGTCAAGATCAAGCAAGATTTAGCATCTTTCATGTTAAAGGAGCAGAGTATTTGAAATATGATATTCTGGAAAGCAAAGGAGATAAGAATATACAAATAAACTACCCCCTAAAAAGTGTACATTTTTTCCAGGGGAAAAATAGATATTTATTGAAATAGAGGACTTCCAGTCATTCCTGATGAAAAGACCAGAACTGAATAAAAAAAAAAAAAACTTGACAAATAGAAGATTCATAAAAAGCATAAAAAGTTAAACATAAGAGAAGTCTTAAGTAACTCAATAAGATTAAATTGTTTAAATTCCTATACAAGAAGGTGATACATGTAACTCTTAAGAACATTACCATCATCAGGTGAGTTATGCTACATAGACAGACGTCATAGATATGAGCCACTTATATCGGGTTGATCTCAAAAAAAAGAGTAAACAAAATGAAAGTGTAAAAAAAAGGATGCAATGGGAGAGGGGAAGGGAAAGAAAGAATAGGAAGAAATATCACACAAAAAAAGAGGCCAGCAAGAAAAAAGCATTTAAGGGGAAAAAACTTTTTAAATGAAGAGGGAAATGGTAGAGGTGGTGGGCTTTATCCTTACTCTCATTGGAATTGATTCAAAGAAGAAAGAAAACACATACGCACACACTTATGTATGAAGGTGTATATATATATATATATATATATAGTGTATATATATATATATATATACACATATATATATATACATATATATTTATATATGTATGCATGTATATGTAATATATATACATGTAGAATACATATTTATTTGCATTTCTATACACATATGTATATATAATTTATGTATGTATATGTGTACACACATATGTGTGTATGCATATGTGTATATATATATGCACACATAAATTTGTGTATATGTGTGTGTATGTGTACAACCAGTTGTGTATGGAAATCTACCTTGCCCAATCAGGAAATAGGAAGGGAAGCAATAAGACAAGTGAGAATGAGTTGATAAAAAGGGAGATCAAATTAATGGACGCAGTGGTCAGAAACAAAACAGATTTTTAAGGGGGAATATGATAAAGAAAAGAGAAGAAAAAAGAAAATGGAGTAGAAAGAAATGTACAGTAAGTAATCATAACTATGGGATATGTTCACCAATAAATCAGAAACAGATAGGAAATGGATTAGAAAACAGAACCCAACAATATGACATTTGTAAGAGACACTGGAAACAGACAGACACAGAGAATTAAAATAAAGGATTGGAGCAAGTTATTCTTCAACTGAAATAAAAATGGCAGAGGTAGCAATCATGATGTCAGAAAACTCAAAAACAAAAATAGACCTAATTAAAAGAAAAAATGAAGAAAACTACATTTTGTTTCAAGGTACCATAGACAATGAAGCAATATTTTTAAAAAATTACCTCATTTTTCTGATAAGGGTCTCATTTCTCAAATAGAGAATTGAGTCAAATTTCTATAATTAAGAGCCGTTCTGCAACTGATAAATATACAAAGGATATACACAGGCAGTTTTCAGAAGAAGAAATCAAAACTATCTAATGTCATATGAAAAAATGCTCTAAATCATTATTGATTAAAGAAACACATATTAAAATAATTCTGAGGTGCTACCTCATGCCTGTTAGAATTGATAAATGCTGAGGGGATGAGAAAAAAGAGGTACACTAATGAACCGTTGGTACAACAGTGAACTGCTCTAACCATTTGGTAAAACCATTCGGAGTTATACCCAAAGTACTATATAACTGTGCATACTCTTTTACCCAGCCATACTATTACTGGATCTGTACCCCAAAGAGATCCAGGGAAAAGGAAAAGGAACAACATGAGCAAAAATGTTTATATCAGCTCTTTTGTGGTGGCAAAAATTGGAAATTAAGGGAATGCCCATCAGTTGGGGAATGACTGTACAAGTTCTGGCATATGATTGTGATGACTCAGTATTGTGCTATTAGAAATGATGAGGGGGGGATAATTTCAAGGGGAAAAAAAAACCATGACAAGACCTATTTGAACTGATGCAAACTGAAGTGAGAAGTTGGAGATAATTATTCACAAAAAGAGCAATATTACAGTGACAATCAACTGTGAAAGTTCTGGCTGCTTTGATCAATACAATAATCCAAGGCAATTCCAAAGGGCATATAATGGAAAAACACTATCTATCTACAGAGATATACCTGGTGAACTCTAAGTGCAAATGGAGGTATAATTTTTTTCTTCATTTTTTCTTTCTTGCTTTTTTGTTCCTTCCTTCCTTTCTTTTTCCTTCCTTCTTTCCTTCCTTCCTTGCTTGCTTGCTTGCTTCCTTTTTTATGCACAGCATGGCTGATGTAGAAATATACTTTGCATGATTTCACAGGCATAATTCATAAGATATTGTTGTTCTTGGTGAGTGAGGGAGACTGCGGGAGGGAAGGAGAGAATTGGAAACTCAATTTTTAAAAAAAAATGTTAAAAATAAGTATTTTTTTTTTAAAAATATGAAAGTAATCATTAATCAACTTCTGATGATTAGCCTCTCTAAACTTGGCAAGACAGACCCTCAGTAAACATGCATAGCATCTTGTCAGGCTTGTGCTTTGAATGCTTTTGAGCTTCATAGTGATGACTAGAACTCCTACTCTACTGTCAAGATGAGTTTCAAGAGGGTGACTGATGGAATTGACGGAATTCATCTTGCCCTTCTTATTTGGCTTTTGCTTAGTGCATAAAACTTACTTGAAACATGTCTTAAGATGACAAACTTGGGCAAAAAGCCTAAGGAATGAGTAACTTTTCATTTTCAGTATGATTTAAAAATCTTTCCCCTTTCCCTTATCCCTCTCCCTAATTTTTTTTTCTTAGTTTAAGATTTAGAGGAAATGCAGCTGCATGCATGACATTAACACAGGTGATGGTGGTTTTTTTTTCTTTTTTCAGTGTTTCTGTTAGTATTTGAAGCTGTTGGGAAGAGTCTTAAAGACACTTTAAGGCTCATATGTCCATTCATCCTTGTGTTCAGAAACATCTCACATTATCTAGCATATATATGATGTGTAATCCTTCATCGGAGACACTCATAATTCAAAAGACCTTTTGTGGGATTTAGCTCACTTTCTTAGTTCGTCAGCTCCCAACCAAGTAATCTGGAGATAGGTACAATATATTTGGCACCCTACATTTTAATAAAGCCAAGTCCCTATAGAAAAGTTTACAAGTTTTTTTAATATACAAGAAGAAAATTTAATTAAAAGGAAGAAAACGAAACATAGGTCTGTTCATTTGAGTCTAATTAGCCTCAAATGTTCCAAATCCCTAGAATTACTTATATTCCCCTTAGGCAATCTCGACTATGCGATTGTAGTGTATCCCTAGTGGAAGCAGCCACAGGAGGATTTCTCCTTTAATCGTGTTTCCCATTCTGAAAAATCATGCTACTTGCTTCATAGGGTCTCATTTCCAGTGCTAAGCTTCCCAGTTCAGTCTAAGAGATACAACAAGGTTTTGTGCCACTTTTCAAGAGTTGCTGGGCTCTCTTCCTATGCAAGGCATCAAGGATATTTTGGAGACAGAAATTATACAACCCACGTCCTTTTCCCATGGTTCAAAAGAGGTACCTGGGAGTAAGATCTAGATTAAGGACAGGGAATCAGAAAGGCTAGATTGTTATAAGAATTTGTGGGAGAACATTTGCCCTATGTATCAAGAATTTTTTCTGTGAAGTTTGGATTCAGTCAAAGGATCATACTTGAGGACCTAGAGAGCCACATGTGGCCTTGAGGTCACAGGCTCCCCATACTTGCCCTAGATGATCCAATGAGCCTTTTTAATTTCTAAAGCCTATGAGCCTATGAAAAAGTTAGGACAAAGATTATTTGTCCCTACATGTTTGAATTAATTGGCAAAATATTCTCTCTAGGTTTTTTTTTTTTTAAGTATTATGATTTCTATTATATGGATGAGGAAGCTAAGGCTCAGTTGCCTTAAAATTTGCATGACTTTTAAGGAGCACAGTCAGTCTTTGAATCTAAATATTTTGAATTCTTGTTCACATATAGGTAAACAACTGTTCTGGGGAAATGTTTTCTAGTATAGACAATTCATACAATTGCTTCACTGAAATGATTCTGCAGGTCTATTCTGATAGCTTCAGCCATAAGAAAGATAATTCTCTACATAAAAGTATCTTTAACTTCTTATTTATAGCCATAATGGATCAAGTTTGTACACTCCTTGATGCTCACTTATCACCCTCTCCAATTGAGTGCAGACACCCATGACAGTCAATGTTATAATCTATGTACAATGTTCAAACTCAAGAATCATATGAAGTCAAAAGTTTCTTGTAATATATATGTTCTGAGATATTCCTGTTGCCATCTATAAGAACAAAATAAAACAAAAATAAACATAGAATGAGTCCAATAAATGAAACCTAGGGACATGGGAAAGATGAACTGTGAGTTGAGCTGAGAATTTAGAAAAGCAAGTCAAGAAGAAGAAGAAAAGAGTCTGGGATGATTTTAAATTCTATCATGTTTGGACGTGTGTGTGTGTGAGAGAGAGAGAGAGACAGAGACAGAGACAGAGAAAGAGAGAGAGAGAGTCAGACAGACAGAGAGGCATACAGAAAGAGACAGAGGCAGACAGACAGACAGACAGACAGACAACAGAGAGAGATGAAGGCAGAGACAGAGTTCAAAGGTCTTACGTAAACTCTTCAAATGTTTAATATGAACTGTCATTACATATTCCATTTTAACTAAGATCTGAAACTTTTAGAACTATTGAAATTGCGCTGTTTCAAAATGAAAGCTACATTAAGTTTTACTTGTACTGTGTCACCAGTCTACCTTGAAGGTAGAGCTCTGGTGTGATGTGAAGAAATTATGGTATATTTCTCTAGTACATTTAGGTTCATAAGATGTTTTCTTTATAACAAATGGAATTTGCCTTACTTTTCTTGGCCACTTGGAAGCCTCTCTTCTGCATTGTGAAGTTGATAGTATTTGTACAGTTAGAAGATGTAAAAAAGATATAATCAAAGGAATAAAAGGAGGAGGAGAAAAAGAACAAGAAGGGAGAGGAGTAAGAGGAGAAGGAGAGGAAAGGAGAGAGAAAGAAAAAGAATGTTTTTTAAATTACTCATGCAAGAAGTGCAAGAAATGGCCCATGCACTTGATGTAATGGCAGGACAAAATGAAGAAGACCCTCAGCTTTTTGGGGGTACCTCACAAGGCTAACTTATGGGAAGATGTAGATAGAATCATACATGACATAGAGGTTATGATCTGCATGAACAGAATTAATACTAACATGATGAAATCACAGATCCATGAGCATTTTTGAGGGTTTCTTTATTTTCTTATTTTTGAGAAGAGGAACTTTAGCTCAAAAAAGCAAAACAAAACAAAACGTGAAAACGGAAAATAAATAGCTGAGCCAATCAATGGTCATCTGTTGGGGAATGGTTAAGTATATGAATAGAATGACATTGAATGAAATACAATTGTGGCATAAGAAATAATGAAAGTAATGCTTTCAGAGAAACCTGGAAAAATTTGCTTGAACTCTTGCAGAGTAAATTGAGGAGAATCAAAAGAACAATTAGTACAATAGTATTATTGAAAAAAGGAAGAATTTTGAAAGACTTAACCACTCTGATCAACACAATAGCTAACCTGTCCAGAGGACTGACTGCCCCACCACCTGACAAAGAGGCGAGGGACTCAGGATAAAAATAATACATTTTTTTTTTGCATGGCTAATATGATAATTTGTTTTGTTTGACTAAGCACAGTTATCAAAAGGATTTTTTTCTTTTAATTTTCAACAGGGAAAGGTAGGAAGGAAGCAAAATAAATTTTGTTTTGTGACAAAAAATAATAAATTTAGACTGATATAAATTGGGTTTTACTTACTTTACTTTACAAAGCTAGTATTAGAATTGGAACATGAAACAATTTCTCATAAAGATTGTTATAGAGACAGAAATGTGAAGAGGCTTGCTCCTGTCACTTGCTATCCTGGATTAATTTCATCCTTCCAAATACACCATCCTGAGTACCATTCACATCCATCAGAGACCCCCAAGCCTCAGGTCACCAAGAATACTAGAGAGTCTGCAGGGCTTCCAGGTCTAGTATCAAACATTTGATCCAGTCAGGGGATATTATGAGAGTACAGTTCAGTCCCTGACATCTTGAGGTGAGGATTTATTGAATGAGTGATGTCAGTTCTATCTGGTGACCACGTTACTAGGTATTAAATGAACCAGATGACTGCCACAGGTCAATCTCATTGAACTCCACCCCACCCCTGGTACATATTCCATATTTGGAAAAATAATCTGAGACTGAAGACGCTATACCTGATCCCATACCAACTCTTCACAGGATACTGAAGGACATGGATCCTGGTCAACAGGCTCTTTCCTTCTATTACATCAGATAAACTTCTATCCTCTGCTTTCCTTATCCTTATCCTTATGTCATGCCACTTTTTAAGGTCAATATATTTTATGCTTGTTACCTCTTCTTATACTCTTATCTCTATCCTGTATTCCCTTGTTAGCATGCATGCTGGAATAGCTACTGAATCAATTTAACAAATTTTCTAACATCTCCTTCTCTCATTCCTTCAATTTTCTAGCACTTAGAGAAAAATTCTTTTTCACAGAATATGATATGTCCTTTTTCCTGTGAATTGCTCCCTCCTTCCTGGTACACTGGTCTAGGAAAGAAGTTATTTGCCTTACTTTTCTTTGCTACTTGGGAGCCCTTCCTCTGCATTATTCTTCAGCTCTTTCACATTTGAGGTTCACATAATTCACCTACATCCCCATACACATTCTGGTTGCAGTTACTCTTGCCATCTAGGTCATATCATGTCCTTTCTCAAGGTATTCAATACCTGGCTTATAGCACTTCTCCTTTTATCCCTGACTTCATACTGGGTGGGTGGGAAGACCTCAATTAGGTTCATCCCCTTTTAATTTAAGTCTGATATGAAAGGGAAATGATCCACCAGTAGATCATTTCACAGCTGACAAAATAAGGTTAGCATAGAAAGGTTACTCAAAAATATACAGTAGAACTTAGCACTTACCTTGTGAAGATACTACCACTGTTCTCTCCATACTTCTCTGGGAAAAAATCTGGTGACTTGTGCTGCCTTGGGATGTCCACCTAATCTTCCAGGCCCTGAATCTGCATAAGTGAGACTTTTTATGCCTTTAGATGACTAGGAATTCATGTCAATAAGACCAGAGGCTATCAGGAAGCTTGGTCAATGGAGTCATCCCTTCAGCCTTAACTTCTGGACTAAGTGATAGGTACAGTTTCTTTGCCTTTTAGAGAAAGACCCTAGGAGTCAGAGGCAAGAAAACTCAGATAGATATTGATACTATCACACTTGAGAGCTTCTATGCAAGAGTTCATGATGCTTCAAATACTCTAGGTCACAACCTCTTCAATTATTATAACCCACATTTTCACCTCAACCATCAATATCCATTGTCATACAGCAAAGCTGATCAACAAATTCATGATTCCTTATTCAGAAATGTCCTTGTCTAGTTATAGTCTCTTCTTCTTCCATCTCTATCTTGGTCTCAGTTGTGCTAAACCAATTTTTTACCTCAAAATCTCTTCTTCAATTTAATTATGAGTAAAATTGTGTACCAAACCTCTGATTTCATCATCATAAGAAACCCTCTGGCAAGGAATTTCAACTAAAATTGCAAAGGCACTTTTTTTTTTTATTTCTAGATTTGGAGATTTGCTTGGAGCAATGAGAAATGAAATACTTGCCCAAGGTCACATAAGTATGTGTCAGAGAAAAGACTTGAACCCAGGTCTTCCTGGCTCCTAAACTAATTCTCTATTCACCTTTTCTAAATACAATTACCACAGATAAATTCCCGTGCTCAAATGTTGCCCTCATCACCACCTCAGAGTGAGCAGTAACCTAGTGCAACATACCATTCTATAATATTTTATGTTGAAAACATTTAGTATAAACCTCATTTTCCCATCTTATTTTATTTACTTCAGTCCTCCCCCTAAAAAAAAATCTGTTCTTTTTTTTTCTCATCATCTAGATATGATTTTGGAGTTGCATTCATAAACTTGAAAATGAAACCACTTGGTATTGGCTAAGAAACAGAGAGGTAGACAAGTGGAATAGACTTGGCACTCAAGATGCAGTAGGCAAGGAATATAGCAACCTTCTGTTTGATAAACCCAAGGACCCCAGCTTCTGGGATAAGAACTCATTGTTTGACAAAAATTGCTGGGAAAACTGGATAACAGTGTGGCGGAAATTAGGCATAGACCCATACCTGACACCGTACACAAGAACAAAGTCCAAATGGGTACATGATTTAGGTATAAATATTGATACCATGAATAAACTGGAGAAGCAAGGAATAGTGTATTTATCAGATCTATGGAGAAGGGAAGAATTCTTTACTAAAGGAGAGATAGAATGCATTATGAAATGCAAAATGGATAACTTTGATTACATTAAACTGAGAAGTTTTTGCACAACCAAACCCAATGCAACCAAAATCCGGAGGGATGTAGTAAATTGGGAAAGAATTTTTACAGCTAAGCTCGGGGATAAAGGCCTCATTTCTAGAATATATAAAGAACTGATCCAAATGTATAATCATACAAGTCATTCCCCAATTGATAAATGGTCAAAGGATATGAACAGGCAATTTTCAGAGGAAGAGGTTAAGGCTATCTATAATCATATGAAAAAATGCTCTAAATCACTATTGGTTAGAGAGATGCAAATCAAAACAACTCTGAGGTACCACATCACACCTATAAGATTGGCAAACATGACAGAACAAGAAAATGATAAATGCTGGAGAGGATGTGGGAAAGTTGGAACACTAATTCATTGTTGGTGGAGCTGCGAGCGCATCCAACCATTCTGGAGAGCAATTTGGAACTATGCCCAAAGGGCTACAAAAATGTGCATACCCTTTGACCCAGCAATATCGCTACTAGGACTATATCCCCAAGAGATCATAAAAATGGGAAAGGGTCCCACATGTACAAAAATATTTATAGCAGCACTCTATGTAGTTGCCAAAAACTGGAAGTCAAGGGGATGTCCATCAATTGGGGAATGGCTGAATAAATTATGGTATATGAATGTAATGGAGTACTATTGTGCCATAAGAAATGATGAACAAGAAGACTTCAGAGAGGCCTGGAAGGACTTATATGACCTGATGCTGAGTGAAAGGAGCAGAACCAGGAGAACTTTATGCACAGCAACAACCACAGTGTGTGAGAGTTTTTTCTGGTAGACTTAGATTTTTGTAATAACACAAGAACTTCTTACCAAAAAAAAAAAAAAAAAAATCCCAGTGGAGGATCTCAAGGCAAAATGCCTGCCACACTCAGAGAGAGAAATATGGAAGTCACTCACATATTGTAGCAGATCATGTTTGTGTATGTGTATGTGTTTGTGTATCATGTTCTGATTTGTTATACACGATTTCTTTCATTTATCTTAGTCTGACTACATAGCATGACTATAGTGAAAATATACTCAATAGGAAAGTATATGTAGAATCTATACAGAATTGTATGCAGTCGTGGGGAGGGAGGGGGGGAGTGGGGGGTAGGTGGGGGGGATAAAATCACAATTGTATGGCAGTGATTGTTAAACATTACAAAATAAAAAAAATAAATAAATAAAACAATAAACTTGAAAATGCTTCTTGGTTACAATTGCATTTCCTTCCAAGTACAATTATTTCTGTAAGAAACTGATTATGCATTTATCCTAATTTTATTCCTAGACACCTACATCTGTCCCTTGAGGCAAAAGCTTCTATGATCTGATTGAGCAGTAGGTGTTTCCTGCAAAATCTCAATTAATTACTGTGTTGTTTTCAGTACAGAAATGTTTCTTACATGTGGCCATAGACTCATCTCTATAAGCACATTTCGTTGGTATAGATGACTCCCAGATGGGAAAATAACCTCTGACAATGTAGATTGGTGCCTATTTTGCAACTTGTTGTCTTAGAGTTGCCCAGAAATTTGAAAAGTTCATGCCTTTGGTCACAAAGTCAGGTTGTTTGAGAGGCAAGACTTAAAGCCAGGTCTTCCTGGCTCCAAAACTGGTGTTCTAACCACCATATAATGGTGGACACATAGCTTAATCAAAAACTTTGATCTCTTGAATTCTTCATAATCCATAGCCTTAAGATATGCTGGAAATCTAGAAATACAACTTGACATAATGATCAATCATCAATCAAATAAACCAAAATAGTAAATCTTGTCAGAACCAACTTGGGCAGTTAAGTGGTTCAATGGGTAAAGCACAGACCCTGGATTCAGAAAAACCTGAGTTCAAATCCAGCCTCAGAAACTTGCTAACTCTTTGACCTTGAACAAGTCACTTAACCCTGTTTGCCTCAGTTTCTTCATCTCTATAGTGAACTGGAGAAGGAAATGGCAAACCACTCCAGTATCTTTGACAGGGAAACTCCAAATGGGATCACCAAAATGAATAAAGAAGAACATCAACTGGACCTCTGTGATCCAGTGACATTGAGTCATGACACCCAATTTCCCAACTTGAAGCATTTTCACCAACTGTACCCCACATCTAGAACTCTCCTGTTCATCTCTGCCTTCAAGCTTCTCTGGCTTTACTCAAGTACTGGCTAAAGTCTAACCTTCTTTTAGAAGTTTTAAGCATAGTTTCTTCCCTCTTAGTTTCAATTTCATATATATATCTATATATATATGAACACACACAAATACATGTATATGTGTGTGTTCATACATATAGACACATATCTTTACTTGACTTGAGATTCTTGGGTGTAGGAACTTGTTTCCCTTAATTTTCTCATTGTCATTGTAGTTTTCACCTTTCTTTTCATTCTCAGAACAAAGCACTGTATCTGGCACACAGCAGAAGATGTCAGGCATGGAAATAAAAAGCAGCCAACAGTAATGCAGGAATAAGGTGTTGAATATCTAGATAAGAGCTCCAATAATAGGAAGGTAGACGATAGGAGAGACATCTTGTAGGAAGAATATCATTGCTATGTAACTATCTCCATATAGAGAATAAGGGGGAGCTCTGGGTCAGGGATGATACCAAAGTTTTGAGTTGACTGGGGGGTGACAGAAGATGAGAGCAATAAAATGTTGTATAGGATTAGTGTTGTGTAAGATAAGATTGGAATAGTAGATTGCAGTCAATTTGTTTAAAAAAAACCCTCAATGTAAAGAACAAGAAGAGTTTATGCAGTCTTCAAGAGAAATTCAGGAGCAATTGGAGCTGCCGAATGAAGTAATGGCATGGTTAGAGCAGTGCATTAAGAAAATTACTGTATGAAGAAAGAAATAGAGAGGGAGATATGCTAAATGAAAAAAGACTCATTAGGAGTCTATTATACTAGCTTAGGTGAGCAGACATGAGTGCCTGGCCTGGGCAGAGCCAATATTTACAATGGGGTTTGAAAGGAGGGGGTAGATAGAAGTCACCTCATCATTTATTTGGTGCAACATACCTTCTTAATTGTAACTTAAGGTAGCAGTCCTTTCTAGGGAGAGCAAAAATAATAGTAGGGTCTCCTCTGGCCAGATTTCATTTTCCAGGCTTCTTCTTCTCTCATGTTCTACTATCTTTGCATGATGAAAGTGGGACAGGATTATTTTTTAATAGTTCAGACATCATAGCATAAAACTTTCCTTTGGGATTTTCCTAGTTTAGCAATCCTCAGATGAAAAGAAGTGTCTAAGTTCAGTTTTCTTGATATTATTTCAGGTCATTTCTTCCTTTTTTGAGCTCTGCTGACTTATGCAAATGCTCTAAGAATAAACTTTAGGAAGGATGAAAGAATTTCAGCATAGAGACTGCCCAGTTCAGGTTGCCGTTATTGTATTATTATTAAAACATGCATTAAAACCAAAAGTAATATTCAAGTCAGAAAAAAGAATGGTATGCTAAGAATTTATCATAAGGTCAAAGGACTAGAAGGTAGTTTTTTTTCCACTTTTTGTTCTCTCCTATCATGCCACCATGCCTCAGGAACTTCAGTGTTAGGGAATCTCCTCATCCTGCAAGGTCTCATCCATTTTCGTATTCATAACTAATCAGATTTATGCAATCTGTGTTCTTCTTTTTTGGAGGGTGGAAGTATGAACTCAAAAATCTCAGTATAAACTGGGGGCCAAAAATAACCATTTCTTCATTCCCAGACTTGCTGCACTCTTTTGGACATTTTGAATTTCTCCATCAAGATCCAGAGTATGAGCATCCTCCACCCCAACTCCCTCCACAATGTGCCTTTTCAGCTTTCTTCTGTATATTGCTTTCCCCCATGTGATTGTAAGGTCCTGGAGGGTAGGAACTGCTTTTCTTTTTATTCATATTTGTATTTCCAGTTCTTAGCATGGTGTCTGGCATAGAGTAACCCTTAATAAATTTTTATTCACTGAATACTATGAGGGTTAAGGATCATTTATTCTTTGTACACCTTGTTTTCAGTAAATCAATATAAAAATGGTGGATTTTACTCACACCATTTCCTGAGATATAGCATGGGTCCCATGTGATTCAAATATCTCCTTATCCAAGGTTCATTATTGGATGGTTCTTGCTCTTGACACCTTAAACTTTTCATTTAGTGCTCTTGATTTCAACTCCCACTAGAATGTATAATCTAAACTCACCATCTACTCATTTACCCTTTCTTTGCCCATGATCCCTCTGGAAACATTTGATCCCAACACTCAATTTAACCTACTCATTCCAAGAGCATCATTTAACTATAGAGTTGTAGATCTACACCTGTAAGGACCTCAGAGTCTAGCTACCCTGGCCGCTTTCTATTACAGAGAAGGAAACTCAGAGCAGAATGGTTTCCAAGTTCAGAAAGGTAGAAAGCTTCAAGGATAGTATTTGAATGTAAATCCTGCTATGTTGTGCTGTAGCTGGCTTATCCTGTCTCTAAAGAGCTGATTACTAAATGATCAGTGTACGTATTTATAAATCAGGGCTTGATTTTTTATTGTTGCCGGTTAAGAATGTGCTAGAGAAAAGTGGTAATAATGCAGATTAAGTTTAAAAAATGCATTGTGTGTGCTTCCCACCTCCTCCCAGAGATCTGGTGGTCAAATGTTTGTCAATACATCCCTCTTTCACAGACAGTTCTTTTGCTAGTATACCATTCCTGTCTCATGCATCACCTCTTAGTTTTCAAATTGAACAGTTTTTTCCTCGATCCTCATATTCCATGACAATTCGACAATGTAATAATTGAAGACCAACATTTTCTTATAACTAATTTCTTTTTTTCCCTAGATTCCATGATATTTCTTTCTCATGGCTTGCTTCCATATTGTCTGAACCTTCCTGCTTAGTGCTTCACTATCATCTTTCTCCTCTTTCCCTCAGTGTTCTCTCTCTGCCCTTCTCTTCTCTATTGCATCTCTCTCTCTATCCTGCATTGGTTTGGCTTTCATGAATTTCAATGCATTCTTCTTAAGCCCATGATGGTGAATTTATGGAAGGACTTTGAGATGTGGACTGGCATAGATAGGTTGTAATCTGCATATCTGGAGAAGTGAACAACATCAATGTTATCAAAGATACATTGAAAAACTGTAGTTAAAGTCATTTGACTAATACTGTAAGATTGCTTCCAAGCCACCCTTTAGGTTTCTATGCTTTGAGGAATGTTTCTAGTTCTCTAAGAAGAGACACTAGGAAGTGGTTGGCAACAAGGAAGACTCAATGGTCAGAATTCCTGATTTACTTAATCAGTGTTCCAGGTATCATCAATGTCAAGAGGTCAAGAATAAAGCTAGCTTTTGTTTGTTTCAAATATTTCATTCTTTTCTTTCTCTCTTTGTTTACCTTAAACACTCTAAATGAAGTTCATTTAAATTCATTGACATACAGCAGGGATTTATGTCAAAATTATTTTCCTCCCAAGAGGAACCAAAAGTCATGTTCTTAATTACTGAATAAGCAGTGGCTTTGCAACACAACTGAGTATAAATATGTCTTTCTCACTTCCAGCTTGGTATTCTCAAAAATCCTGTCCCCACAAAGCTAAAAAGCAGATTAAAAAAATACTCAAATCAGATACATAAATATGTTGAACAGAACAAGATTTTTCATCAAATTAAATGCATCTGTGGAGGATGGCGTAATGGTGCAGTGGTATAGTCCAAATACTGGATTTGGAGTTAAGAAGATCTGAGTTAACATTCTGCCCCAGACACTTATCAGCCTTGTGACCCTGCAGAAATCATTTAACCTCTATCTGCAAAAGTTTCCTCATCTGTTTAAAAGAAAATGTCAGGGGGATACTAATAGCACTTTATTTAGCAGTGGGTAGAGTACTGGACCTGGAATTAGGAAGACCTGAGTTTAAACATGACCTCAGACACTTACCAGCTGTGTGATCCTGAACGGGTCACTTAATCAGTTTACTTTTTTATACGTAAAATGAGCTTGAGAAGGAAATAGCAAACCACCCTAGTATCTTTGCCAAGAAAACCCTAAATGGGGTCATGAAGAGTCAGAGGTGACTGAAAATGACCGAAGAAGAGCAACACTGATAGGGCCTCCTTGCCAAGGTCATTGCCAAGGTCATTCTGAGGGAAAAATGAGATATTCGCCAAGTGCTTTGCAAACTCTAAAGCACTATTCAAATGCTGGATATTATTACTAGCTAGTTATTATTCCCTGAAACTCCTTTCTCTACAATTTACTTGATTTGAACAAAACCAGGACATAAGGGACTTTAGAACAAAGAAATTCAGGCTGGTAAAATTTATCTATAAATTATCTCTAGGGCACTGGAGTCCAGAGGGAGGCACCACACAACAGTAACCTGGAGATGACTGGTGAATAAAAGTCCACATCAATAATAGAAGTTGCCAAAAAGTGTGGAATGAGATTATTGGCTTTAGGGGCATGATGAAGTCAGGCAACCGGGGTGGGAAATATTTGGGGGCAGTATGTGTTCCTGAGTTGATTTCATCTTACAGAATCATGAGTTTTTGGAGATCACGAAGTCAAGAAAGTACCCAGGTTGAAAATGATTAGAATTTTTTGGGTGTCATCCTTAGATAGGAGGATCAGGGGGGAGATCCCACAAGTCTACCTCCTATCATCTCCAAGCAAAGCAAGGAAGGGGTTCCAGGGGAAGGGAGGTGCTGAGGAGGTATGAGTTACCAAAGTGATTTCATCTTGAAGAATGATGAGTTTCTGGTGATGATGGAGTCAAGAGAGCATTGGGACCTCAAAAATGGACTTTCCCAAAGTATAGCAACCAGGTTATATCATCAACATTTTCAAACCATTGTATGATCCCATGGCTCCCAAAAGAGGGTCTTGTGGCACTCAAAGTTTATACTAATGCAACAGTGGACACTTACAGAGTACTCTCAGAGACATTTGAGGTTTCTGTTGTCAGAGATCTCCAGCCTACTTCTCTGCCCTTGAGCCATGTCCAAAGTCTCAATGATACCACAACACACATATAATATTATGGTTAGAGAATAACTTAGGATATTCTCAAGAATTATTGTTCCACCTTGCAACATGATCAAAAGTTACAAATAAGCCACTTTAAGCCGAAGAAAAAGTTCTTAAGAATTACAATTGTCTAAAAGAGAATAAATTATCTCAAGAGATGATAAGTTTTTTTTTTTCCTTGGTGGGCTATAATCAGAAACTGAATGACAATTTGTGAGGCTTTAATAATGAAGATTCCTTTTGGGTATGGTTTGAAATAAATGGCTGTTAAAGACTTTTCCAAGTAAATAATTCTTTGATTTTTGTGACCAAATGTTCTCTCCTTAAGAGCTGATCTCGTGATTCTTTGGTATGATGGTGGGAGGAAGCCCAGATGAAACTATACACACAGAGCCTGAAGTATTCAGGAACAACTGTTCCACTATTACCATTGCTGAAGGATAGTAATCAAGAGAGCTAATAAATGGTACAGATGAGGGACAGAACTCAAAGAACCTTGTTATGAGATCCATGGTACCCAAACAAGACTATCAATCTCACTTTGCACCCACCCCCTTACTCTACTTCCACAAGCAGATCCTATAATCTGGAGAATTAAAAGTCATTACTCCCAGTATATACCAGCTTCATTACCCATATAAACCCAGGAACAAGTACTTAGTCAAGCAACTGGAATGGTCCTAAAGAATTATTACCACTTTTACCAACTACTTAGGTGTTGTGGTACAAAGAACAAAAATTTTGGAATCAGGGAACCTGGGTTCAAATATTACCTTTATTATGAACCCATGGGAGCTAGGAAAAAAATCACTTAAGTTTTCTGGACCTCTGTTTCCCAAAATGTGTTAGACTACATTTAGGTTCTTAATCTAGAAGGTAAATGTAAAAAAAAGTTTAAAAACTATTTTTCAATATATTGAGTATCTTCAAAAATATATGTATAATGCTTTATACCTTAAAAAATATTATTCTGAGAAGGAGTCCTTAGTCTTCACTAGATTACCAAGGGCCTGTGACATAAAGAAGGTTAATAACCTCTAGCCTAAGAGGTCCTTAGGGATCACGAAGATTCCTTTCAAATATAATTCCTGTAAGAAGTAACTTGGTCAGAGGAAGAATGAATGCAGCGAAGCCCCAGTGGTAAGTTTTATCATATCATTTACAAGGACCTTTTTACACATATACATATATGTATAAGGATTTTTGTAAAAATGTATGTATGTATTATATGCATGTGTGTTATTTGTATTATTATATGTCTGTGTTTATGTATGTATTATATGTGTGCATTATGTATATGTAGGTATTATGCATGTATGTACATGTAAATGTGTGTGTATATATTTTTAGGACCTTATGTCTTCAGTCTCAATCTCTTTGTTGTTGAAACTTCAGAATTGAGAGCAAGGACTCTCCTATCAAGGGACTAAATCTGCCCTAGAATTCTCGAGGGAACCTAAAGTTTGATCTATGGCTTCCTTATCCCTGAAGGTCTTCAATCCAGTAATTAACTAATTTATTTTAAAAAGCATTTATTAATCACTTACTAGATACCAGGTACTAAGCTAAGTGCTAGGGATAGCAACACAAAAATGAGACAATTCTTGGCCTCAAAAGCCTGTATTCTAAGAGATAGAGACAATAAATACATGGGAAAGGGTTACTAGGAAAGGGAGTATATAGGGAATCACAGGGATAGTGACCACAGATATCTATAGGTCAGGCAAATGGTAAGCTCTTTCTAAAGACAATAGTATAATAGATTTGATTGATGAGCTCAGAGCAAGAGATGGAGGGTTTTTTTTGTTCTTTTCTTTTAGGGTAGGGAGATATGGAAGACAGGACATTTCATAATACTCTGCAGGGGTTCAGTCCTTATGGCCTACCATAATTGAAATTAACCTGTTCTCTGTATTTCATTCAGTCAAGGTGTCCACTCAGCCAGTCTATGCTAATGTCACCATAGAAAGTGTCTAGAGCAGGAGTGGGGAGCCTGTGGCCTGAAGTCATATGTGGCCTTCTAGGTCCTTGGATGTGGCCACTAGATAAGTTTTATAGTACAAATATTTTTATTAAGGGAATTTGTTCTGTGAAGTTTGGATTCAGTCAAAGAGCCAAACTTGAGGGCCTAGAAGGCCACATGTGGCCTTGAGGTTTCAGTTTCGGCACCCCTGGTCTAGAGGATTATGCAGGGAACATATGCACATTTATCTATGGGTTGCTAGAAAAAAAATACCTCCAGTATGATTACCTATCTCTTCAGTGAAATAGCCCTCCATATGGGAAGAAATGTTAAATTTCAAGTCAAAAAATCTAAGCGTGATTTCTGTCCAAATATGTACTGATTCTATGAGTACAGAAAGAATGGGAGAAGAAGCAAAAGGGGAAAAGAAGCAAAACTAAGGAGAAATGGGTTTGGGACCAAATCTGCCCTTTCTGACCTTGGACAAGGTTATTTTAAGTTTTTATTTTTGTTTTCTTTTTGCTTCCCCCCTATTCTTTGGGGTTTGGTTTCCTCATTTATAAAATGAGGAAAATGGTTTATAGTTTCTAAGGTTTTTGATTCCTTGTTTTTTTTTGTTTTTTTTTTTTACAAATTAATTTTTTTTTTGTTTTTCAACATTTACTTCCATAAGTTTTAAATTTTCTCCACCTCCTTCATTTTTCCCTCCCCAAGATGGCATGCAATCTGATATAGGCTCTACATATACATTCTTATTAAACATATTTTCACTTTAGTTACGTTGTATAGAAGAATCGTAGTAAATGGAAAGAACCATGAGAAAAGAAAAGAAACTAAACTAAAAAAAAAAAGAGAGCATACAGCATGTTTCAATCTGCATTCACACTCTATATTTCTTTTTGTGGGTGTGGATGTCATTTTCCACGTCTTTTGGAATTGTTTTATACCTTTGAGTTGCTGAGAAGCAATCATCGTACAATGTGGCTGTTACAGTGTATAATATTTTCCTGGTTCTATTTACTTCACTGAGCATCAGTTCATAATAGACTTTCCAGGTTTTTCTGAAGCCTGCCTGCTCATCATTTCTTATGAAACAATAGTATTTCATTACATTCATATACCACAGCTTATTCAACCATTCCCCAATTGATGGGCATCTCCTCATTTTCCGATTCTTGGCCACCACAAAGAGAGCTGCTATAAATATGTTTGCTCATGTGGGTCCTTTTTCTATTTTTATGATCTCTTTGGGATACAGACCTGCAAGTATTCTTGCTGGGTCCATGATTTTTTCTAGATCAAAAATCTAGATTCTATCAAAAGAGGAGACATTTTAGAGTTGAATTTCATAGTTTACAAATAAGAAATCATCCTTCAAAGTTATTTCAACTATACTTCACAGGGTTCTTACTACTCAGAAGCTCCTAAGAAGTGATTTCCCTTTTCTCTAAATTATTTCAATGTCTCAGGGGGTGGGAGAGGAGAAGGGGAAAAAGATAAAAAGAAACATTTAGAACTGATCTACTTATGTAAGCAAAATCAGGAAGAATAAAGTTATGTTACCTTGCTAACAAGCATCTTTGCATCTACTAGTTCCAATGAATAAAGATGAAAAGCGATATAAGAAAGAGTGATTCTCTATTGATCTAGGTTTGGCCTTAATATGTTTTTGATTAACTCTTTTCTTTCAGGGTAGAGTAGCTCTCTGGCTTTATTGAACTCATTTCTACCCCCCTCTCTTCCCAAAGCAATTAATCATTCAGGTTATTAAGGGGTAAATATTACATTTTGGCACCTTAACTTTATTGTTTGTGCTGTCTTTGCTTTTCTATAAAAGTATCCCTTGCTGAACAATGTCTAAACTTTTCACTCCTGGATTGGTTTAAATCAGTCATTGAAACTTATTTTTTTTCTGTTTATTGGAAGACCTACAAGACATTGTCATTAAGATAAAATAAGCTAGTTGAAATGAAACTCCTACATGTGAATGAAACGTATTTCCCCTGAAAGAGGAAAGATATTTTGATAGATTCCAAAGAGTTCTATAGCATCTTCAATTCTAATCAGCATTTTATTGTTGTTATTGGGGTGCTGGTGATGATGGTGGTGGTAGTAGCAGCAGTTGTTGTTAAGGGTACAGTCAAGATAGCAAAGTAAAAGTAGGGACTTCCCTGAGCTTTCCCACAAAGTGCTCCAAATAGTTGTAAAAAGTGACTCTAAACAAATTCAAGAACTACAGAACTCACGAAATGACAGAGTGAAACAAACTCCCAGCCCAAGACAAGTGGGAAAGTTGACAGAAAGGGTCTTCCACACCAGGGAGGGAGCAGAGCACAATCCACCATGGACCACATTAGCATAGATGGACTGGAGCAGTCCTCCAGGGACTATATAATTGGCAACTGTGGCAGTTCCCAGACTTCTCAACCCACAAATGCCAAAAAGGCCAATGAGAAAGCTCTGGAACCTGGGTGAAAGAGAAGTGCATGGTCTGGCCAGTCTGGCCCTAACCCTAGGGCAATGGGAATGAGGGTGGTGGCAGCAGCAGTGGTGGCAGAAGTAGTGGCAGAGGTTATTTCCAGAGCTCAGGGCCCACAGATGCTGGGAGATCAAGTAGCTGATACAAAATCCCTGAAACCTGGGACAATACTTACACCCCAACCCACACCCCCACCGGAAGCAGAGTCCTCCCTTGACAAAGAGCTAGAAATCAAGTGTTTGGCTGTGAATATGGTTAACATTGTAAAAGAATAAAGGTAATAGAATCTTACTTTGGTGCCAAGGAAGATCAGGGCTTACAACCAGAAGTGGACAACAGAGGCAAGACTCCTACATCAGAAGCATCAAAGAGGAATATGAATTTGTCTCAGGTCATGAGGAGCTCAAAAAGGATTTTGAAAACCAAGAAGAGAGTTAGAGGAAAAATTGGAAAGAGAAATAAGACCAATGCAAAAGAAACATAAAAAGCAAATCAACAGCTTACTCAAAGAGACCCCCCAAAATACTGAAGAAAATAGCACCTAAAAAAAGAAAAAGATTAACCTAAATGGCAAAAGAAATCCAGAAAGCCAATGAAGAACAGAATGTCTTAAAAGCAGAATTGACCAAATGGAAAAGGAGGTTCAAAAGCTCACTGAAGAAAATAATTCCTCAAATTTAGAATAGAGCAAATGGAAGCTAATGACTTTATGAGAAATCAATAAATTATAAAATAGAATCAAAAGAATGAAGAAATAGAAAATAATGTGAAATGTCATTGGAAAAATCACTGACCTGGAAAATGGATAGAGGAGAGATAAATTTAAAATAATTGGGATACCTGAAAGCCATGACAGAAAAGGATAAGACATCATCTTTCAAGAAATTATCAAGAAAATCTTCCCTGATATTCTAGAACCAGAGAGTAAAATAGAAATGGAAAGAATCCACCTATCACCTCCTGAAAGAGATCCCCAAAGGAAAACTTCTAGGAATATTGCAGCCAAATTCCAGAGTTCCCAGGCCAAGGAGAAACATTGCAAGCAGTCAGAAAGAAACAATTCAGTTGTTGTGAAAATACAATCAGGATAACACAAGATCTAGCAGCTTCTACATTAATGCATCAGAGGGCTTGGAACATTAAAATCAACAATTATCTACTCAGCAAAACTGAGTATAATCCTTCAGGGGGGAAAATGGACATTCAATGAAGTAGAGACCTTTTGAGCATTCTTGATGAAAAGATCAGAGGTGAATAGAAAATTTGACTTTCAAATGTGAGAAGCATGAAAAGGTAAACAGGAAAGAGAAATCGTAAGAGACTTATTAAAGTTCAACAGTTTATATTCCTACATGGAAACAGGATATTTGTAACTCATGAGACTTTTCTCAGTATTAGGGTAGTTGGAGGTAGATAGATAGATAGATAGATAGATAGATAGATAGATAGATAGATAGATAGATAGATAGATAGGTGGTACAGGGTGAGTTGAATATGAAGTTATGATATCTAAAAAAAAAATTGAGGGATGAGAGAGGAATATATTGGAAGAACGAGAAAGGGAAAGATAGAATGGGAAAGAGAAGGAAGGTGAGAAGGAATGAATGAACCTTACTCTCATCAGATTCAGTTTAAGGAAGAAATAACATACACACTGAATTGGGTGTCTTACCCTACAAGAAAGAAGGGGGGAAGGGGATGAGGGGTGGAGGGATGACAGAAAGGAGGGCAGATTAGGGCAGCATATAGTCAGAAGCAAACTCTTTGAAAAAGGGACAAGGTCAAAGAAGAAAACAGAATAATTGGGAGGCAGGATAGGATGAAGAGAAATATAGTTAGGTTTTCACAACATGACTGTTATGGAGGTGATTTGCATAACTACACACATATAGCTTATATTGAATTTCTTGTCTTCTCAGTAGGGTAGGGAGAGAGAGAGAGAATTTGGAAGTTAAAGTTTTAAAACTTTCAAAAATAATTTTTTAAATAAAGAATTTAAAAAATCAAGAAGAGTAGAAGAAAAATTGGGAAAAGAAATGAAAATTGTGCAAGAGAACTATGGGGGGAAGAGTCAATAGCTAGGAAAATGAAGCACAAAAATGGACTGAAGAAAACCACTCCTTATGAAATAAAATTGGTCAAATGGAAAAGGAGGCACAGAAGCTAACTGAAGAAAGTAATTTCATAAAAATTAGAACTTGGCAAATGAAAGCAAATGAGTCTATAAGCATCAAGAATTAGTCAAACAAAATCAAAAGAATTGAAAAAGAAGAAAATGTAGAATGCCTCAATGGAAAAATTACTGACCTGGAAATTAGATCCAAGAGAGATAATTTAACAATCATTGGTCTACTTGAAAGTCATGATCAAAAACGGAGCCTAGACAGCATCTTTCAAGAAATTATCAAGGAAAACTGCCCTGATATTTTAGAACCAGAAGGTTAAAATAGTCATTGAAAGAATCCACCTCTCACCTCCTGAAAGAGATCCTAAAATGAAAACTCCAAGAAATATTGTAGCCAACTTCCATAACTATGAGGTCAAGAAGAATATCCTGTAGGCCACCACAAAGAAGCAATTCAGCTATCAAGGAGCCATAGTCAGGATTACATAAACTTAGCACTTCGCCATAAAGAATCAGAGGGCTTTGAACATAATATTCCAGAAGGCAAAGGAGACTGGATTACAACCAAGAATCAACTACTGAAAAAAATGAACATAATGTTTCAGGGGAAAATATGGCCAGTCAATGAAACAAAGGACTTTCAAACTTTCCTGCTGAAATGGAAGAGCTCAAAAATGATTTTGAAAATCAAGTAAGAGAAGTAGAAGAAAAATTGGGAAGAGAAATAAGAGTGATACAAGAAAATCATGAAAAATGAGCCAACCATTTGCTAAAGAAGATTGGACTACCTGAAAGCCATTATCAAAAAAAAAAAAAAAAAAAAAAAAGAGCCTAGACATCATCTTTCAAGAAATTATCAAGGAAAACTGTGCTGATATTCTAGAACCAGAGGGCAAAATAAAAATGGAAAGAATCCATAATTCACTTCCTGAGATTCCAAAAGGAAAACTCCTAGGAATATCGTAGCCAAATTCCAGACTTTCCAGGTCAAGGAGAAAATATTACAAACAAGTAAAAAGAAATAATTCAAGTATTGTGGAAAAAGTCAGGATAACATAGGATTTAACAGTTTCTACACTAAGGAATTTGGGAGACTTGGAATACAATATTTCAGAAGTCAAAGGAGATAGGGCTAAAACCAAGAACTGCCTACCCAGCAAAACTGAGTATTATACTTCAGGGGGGAAAATGGAATTTCATTGAAATAGAGAATTTCCAAGCATTCTTGTTGAAAAGATCAGAATTGAGTAGAAAATTTAACTTTGAAATACAAGAATCAAGGAAAACATAAAAAAGTAACAGGAAAGAGAAGCCAGAAGAGACTCATTAAAGTTAAGCTGTTTACCTTCCTACATGGAAAGATTATACTTGTAACTCATGAGACCTTTCTCTGTATTAGGGTAGTTACAGGGAATACATAAATGGACAGATAGATAGAAGATAGATACACAGATAGAGAGAGAGAGAGAGATGATAGATAGATAGATAGATAGATAGATAGATAGATAGATAGATAGATAGATAGATAGATAGGTAGATAGATAGATAGATAGATAGATAGATAGATAGATAGATAGATAGATAGATGATAGATAGATAGATAGATAGATAGATAGATAGATAGATAGATAGATAGGTAAGTAGGTAGATAGATAGATGAAGAAGGCACAGAGTGAACTGTATATGAAGGGAGGATATTTACAAGATAAAATTAAGTGTTGAGAGGAATGTACTGGGAAAAAGAGAAAGGGAGAAGTAAAATGTAGTAAATCATTTCACATAAAAGAGTCAAGAAAGAACTTTTATAATGGAGGGAAAGAGGAAGGAGGTGAGAGGGCATAAGTAGGTCTTATTCTCATTGGATTTGGCTTAAGGAGGAAATAACACACATTCAATTGGGTATGAAAATCTTTCATACTCTGCGGGGAGGTATGTGGTAGAGGGAGGACAAAGAAAGGACAGAAGATTGAGGAAAAGGTTTATCAGAAGTAAACACTATTATGGAGCAGCAGGTCAATAAGAGAATTGAATAAATGAAGGGCAGGACAGGATAGAGGGAAATGTGGTTAGTGCTTTGCAACATGACTATTATGGAAGTGTTTTACATGACTACACAAGTAATTACAATTACTTGTTTTCTCAATGAGGTTGGGTCGGAGGAGGGGTGGAGAATGTGGAAATGCTTTAAAAGTTTTAAAAATGAATGTTAAAAATTGTTTATGCATGTAACTGGGAAATAAGGTGTACAGGCAATGGGGTACAGAAATCTATCTTTCCCTACGGGAAAATAGAGGGGAGGAAGATAGGAGAAGAGAGGGGGTGATACAAGAGAGGGCATATTGTGGAAAGGAGTGATTGAGATGCATGCTGGGACATTGGGAGGGGCTCCTTAGTGGCTTCCCAGATTTCTCCTCTGGCCAAACAAAGACTTCGAGTCAGTAAGCCTCAAAATAAAACCCACAGAGTTTTTATAAACTTATTAGAGTCAGAGGGCATCAAATCCCTAGAGAATCAGTACCTCATTAACAAAATGCATGAACCTTCCTACGAATCTTTCCAGGCCCAAAAATGGGTAGGAAAGATCCTCACTGATCACATTCAAATAGAAGCACTATAATTCTTAATTATACTAAAACAAAAGCAGCAAAAGATTCTATTTTACATGCCATTACAATGCATAGATAATAAGTGTAACTGTGAATGTGAATAGAATGAACTCTCCTATAAAACAGAAGGGGAAAGCAGAGTGGATGAAAAACCATAATGCTACACTATGTTGTTTAAAAGAAAAACATTTGAAGCAGAGAGATACGCACAGAATAAAGATAATAGGCTGGAGCAGAATATATTATGCTCTAGTTGAAATTAAAAAGCAGGGGTAGGAATCCTGCTTTCAGACAAAGCAAAAGCAAAAACAGAAAGAATTGAGTGAGATAAGGAAGGAAACTACCTCTGGCCAAAAGTTACCATAGATAATGAAGTAATAACAATGCTAAATTTATGTGCACCAAGTGGTATAGTATCTAAATTCTTAAAGAACATAAGGGAAGAAATAGATAGCAAATAGACCTCAACCTCCCCATCTCTGCACTAGATAAAACTAACCATAAAATAAAAAAGAAATAAGTGAATAGTATTTAAGAAAAGTTAGATATATATACCGGTGGTAAAAATTAAATGGACGTAGAAAGGAATATACTTTTTCTCAGTGGTGTATGGCACCAACACAAAAACTGACCATGTCTAGGGCATAAAAGCCTTACAACCAAATGAAGAAAGGCAGACATATTACATGTATCCTCTTCAGATCATGACACAATAAAAATGTTGCATAAAAAAGGGCCATGGAACGAAAATTTAACTGGAAACTAAGTAATCCAATCCTAAAGAATGAGTTGGTCAATCAACAAATCATAGAAACAATCAATAACTTCATCTAAGAGAATGACAATAATGAGACAACATACCAAAACTTATGGGATACAGTCAAAGTACTACTTAGGGGAAACTTTATATCTCTAAATGCTCACATGAATAAAGTAGAGAAAGAGGAGATCAATGAATTTGGCATGCATCAAAATAAGCTAGAAAAAGAACAAATTTAAATTCCCCAATTAAATACCAAATAAGAAATTATGAAAATCAAAAAAGATTAAAAAAACTGGTGAAGAAAACCATTAGAAGAAAAAATAAAACTAAGAGCTGCCTTTATGGGGAAAAAGCAACAAAACAGTTAAACTTTGGCTAATTTAACTTTTAAAAAGAAAGAAGAAATCCAAATTACCAATGTCAAAAATGAAAAGGTTGTCTTTGCCCCAATGAAGAGGAAATTAAAACAATAATTAAAAGCTATTTTGCCTAACTATATTTCAATAAATCTGAGAATTTCAGTGAAATGGATGAATATTTACAAAAAATATAAATTGCCCAGATTAACAGAAAAGTAAATAACATTTAAGTTGCCTCATTTTAGAAAAAGAAATTGGAACAAGACATCAATGAATTCTCAAAGAAACAAATCTCCATAGCCAAAGGGATTTACAAGTGAATTCTACCAAACATTTAAAGAACAATGAATTCCAATACCATATAAACTATTTGGGAAAATAAACAAAAGAAGTTCATTTTATAACACAAATACAATAGTGACACCTAAACCAGAAAGAGTCAAAACAGAATTACAGACAAATTTCCCTAATGAATATTGATGTAAAAATTTAAATCAAATCTTAGCAAAGACATTACAGCAATTTATTGTGAGGAAAATACCCTATGACCAGATGAGATTTCAACCAGGAATGTGGGATTGGTTCAATATTAGGAAAACTATCAGTACAATTGATCCATCAATAACAAAATTAACAGAAATTATATGATTATTCCAATAGATGCAGAAAAACCTTTGACAAAATACAGCACCCATTCTTATTAAAAACACTAGAGAACACGGAAATAAAGAGGAGTTTCCTTAAAATCATAAATAGTGTCTGTATAAAACCATCAGTAAGCATTATATGTATTGGGAATAAGCTAGTAGCTTTTCCAATAAGATCAGAGGTGAAATAGGGATGCCAGTTTATCACCACTATTATTCAACATTGTACTGGAAATGCTAGCATTAGTAATAAGAGAAGAAAAAATAAACTGAAGGATTAGAAGAGGCAATGAAGAAACAAAACTGTCACTCCTTGCAGATCATATAATGATATAGTTAGATAACCCTGTGGAACTAACTAAAAATCTACTTGAAACAACGAAGAACTTTAACAAGTTGCAAGATATAAAATAAATCAACATAAATCATCAGTATTTCTATATGTTACCAAAAATGCCCAGAAGGAAAAGATAGAAAGAGAAATTCCACTTAAAATAATTGTAGACAATATAAAATACTTGGGAGTCTACCTGCCAAGACAAACCTAGGAACTATATGAACATAATTATAAAACACTTTACACACAAATAAACAATTAGAAATATATCAATTGTTTATGAGTAGGTTGAGCTAATACAATAAAAATAACAATTCTACCTAAATTAAGTGACTTATCTGTGTCATAACAATCAAGCTATCAAAAATTATTTTGAAAATAGAAAAAAATAAATTTAAAATCTAATCAGGAAGAACAAAAGGTCAAGAAATCATGGAAATTAATGGGGAGAAAACTGCAGAAGAAGATAGCCTACCTGTAACGTAACTAAAACTTTATTGTAAAGCAGCAATCATTGAAACTATTTGGTAGTAAGAAATAGAATGGTATGTAGGTGCAATATGTTAAGTACCCACTTCATTGCCCTCAATGACCACAGTAATCTACTGCTTGATAAATCTAAAGATTCCAACTTCAAAGATAAGAACTCACTATTTGACAAAAATTGCTGGGAAAACTGGAAAATACTATGGCAGAAACTAGGCATAGACCAACAACTCACACTATATTACCAAGATAAGGTCAAAATGGACATATGATTTAGACATAAAGGGTGATACCATCAGCAAGTTAGAAGAACAAGAATAGTTTACCCATCAGATCTATGGAGAAGGAAAGAATTTAGGACCAAATGAAAGATATAGAACATTATGATATGCAAAAAGGTTCATTTTATTACATTAATTTTAAAAACTTTTGCACAAACAAAACAAACACAAATAAGATTAGAAGGAAAGCAGAAAGCTGGGAAACAATTATTGCAGGAAGTGTTTCTGATAAAGATCTCATTTCTCAAATATATAATGAGTCTAATTTACAAGAATGCAAGTCATTCCTCAATTGACAAATGGCAAAAAGATATGAACAGGTTTCAGATAATGAAATTAAAGCTATCTCTAGTCATATTAAAAATTCTCTAGATCCCTATTGATTAGGGAAATGCAAAGCAATACAACTCAGTGGTACCACATCACACCTATCAGATTGACTCATATGACAAAAAGGGAAAAAGATAAATGTTAGAGAAGATGTGAGAAAACTGGAACACTACTGCATTGTTCCATCCATCCATTCTGGAGAGCAATTTGGAACTATGCCCAAAGGGCTATAAAACTGTCCATACCCTTTGATCCAGCAATAGCATTACTAGGTCTTCACCCCTAAGAGATCATCAAAAGGGCAAAGGACCCACATGTGCAAAAATATTCATAGCATCTCTTTTTGTGATGGCCAGGTTTCGAAACTGAGGAGATGACCATCAATTAGAGAATACCTGAATATGTTGTGGTATATGAATGTATGGAAATACTATTATTCTATAAAAATAATGAACAGATAGATTTCAGAAAAATAAAAAACCTGGAAAAACTTACATGAACTGATGCTGAGTGAAATGAGCAGAGTCAGGAGACCATTCTACATAGTAACCGCACCATTGTGCAGTGATCAAATATGATAGACACACCTCTTCTCAGCAATACAATGATCCAAGACAATTTCAAAAGACTTGTGATTGAACAGGCTACTATATCCAGACAAAGAGCTATGGAATTTGAACGCAGATTGAAGCATACTATTTTTACATTTCTTTCTTATATTTTTCCCCTTTTGTTCTTGTTTTTCTTTTACAACATGAATATGGAAACATGTCTAACATGTTTGTGTATATATAACCTATATCTGATAGATTGCTATCTTGGGGGGGAGAGGGAAAGAAGAGACGGGGAAAAATTTGGAACTCAAAATCTTACAGAAATGAATGTTGAAAACTATCTTTACATGTAATTGAAAATACAAGGAAAGGAAAAAAAAGAATCTAAAGGAAAAGGAGATAATAATAGAAGTGACCTCACAGGGTTGTTGGGAGAATCCCATGAATAAATGCTTAAAAAAGAATCTGCAAACTTTAACACACTATAAAAATAAGTGCTTATTATTCCTGGACATAAAAGGTCTTCACCTTTGTAACCTGCCAGTTGACCTCCAAACAGATCTTCTTGCCCACTAAATGACATTTGACGGCAATAGTTTATATAAACAATCTGGCTTAGGCTCTTTCCAGTGCTGGTGTTATATTATTTATGTTGGCTACCTGAGATACTCATATTCTTGGACATGAAGTTGATAAAGTTGCAAGGTTGGGAAGGAGCAAAGATTTTTTTTTTTTGAGAGGAGTAAGGATTGCTGATGACTATTAGTCACTGCTAATGCACCATCAACATTCTAATCTCTTGACATCATGATGTAAGGTTGTTTGGGATTATGCAGGTAGATATATTTGTCAGGGTTTAAATCAGGGAGGTAGGCCAAGAAACAAAACACTGGTAAAGATGTAGAGTATCATAAATCCCTGCTTTTAATTGTTGACATATGTTGAGATGAAGTTGAAAAATGCATCTTTACCCAACATAACTGCATGGAGACTATTTGGAGTGTGTGTGTGTGTGTGTGTGCGTGTGTGTGTGTATTTTAAGTATTGTGAATTCTCTGGAGAAGTTTATAATATATATAAATGGCACACCCTTCAGCTTGCTGCTTTCTTTTTTCTCATATATATATATTTATATATACATATATATATATATTATATATTCACATTTAGCTCTTACTATATGCTAGAAAACATGGGGTTTTCCTGTAAGAGCTGGGGTTAAAATGTGGTATCATGACAAGAATAACCATAAATTTAGAAGGATTGGAAAATCTTTAAAATGTTTTTTTTTTAATGTTCAGTTTCTGGTTGGAAGAAAACATGATATCTATGGGAAAAATATAATACGCTTCTTTCAGAAAAAAACTGTCTTTACTGATAGTGAGTCAATAGAGGAAGAACTGCTATTGAGGTGAACTAAAAGAACAGTAATGGATGATTAAAGGCAGAAAATCTTTACAAGTGTATCAGAAGAAAGTAAGCAGTTACTGATGAAGACCCCACAAAGATGTTTTCTTTTTAATAAGCTTTTATTGATAATTTTATATAACCTACACTATATATCCTTTCTGATATAAGCAAGTTTGGTGTCCATATTATCCCTGGCTACATGGAATATAGCTAGAAATAAAAGACAGTTACAATGAAGTCCCAGCACAGTGTAAACAGGGAATACTACTCAGAGGAAGTAAGGTAATAGAAGAAAAAAGTTCCAAATATGATTCCTCGCTGATGTGAGAGGGGTGGAGTGGAAAGTACCTGTTAATTAATACAAACAACATGACTGGGAGCCTGGGCTTACAGGTCACAGGCCTGAATTTGCCCTTTATTGTTCAATCTTGGGAAAATTAGTTTACCTTAATCTGGGCCTCAGTTTCTACATCTGCTAAATGAGGATTTGAACTGTGTGTTTATTTATGTCCCTTTTAATTCTAAAATTATGTGATTCTATTTCATCAGTATTAAAATCCCAGCAGTGGTTGGAGAGACAATTTCCACTCAGTTTTTACCTTCTAGAGAATTCTAAAATGACAACACTGAGTAATGACTGCTAGAGCACTGACCATGGATGATTTGACATTGCACAGGGAATGTCAATCCTTTCGATAATCCAAATGGAAAATATTATTTTGTTGGCATTCTAGTTCCTACTGAGAAGTGTTAGGCAGAGTATATCTTGAACCTTTCACCATTCCACCATCCTCTCATTCAAAAATAGATCATAAGTAGCAACCATACTTCAATACATCAAGGATCTGTAATTAAGTTCATGTGTATACTCTCTACACTAACCCAGATTCAACTCCTCAGTAACTAAGTTAGCAAATGGTTTTTGAGAATTGCTATGTAAAAAAAAAATTAAAAATCATAAACCAGGGGCATTAGTAGAGGGGGTTTCCACACTGGGAGTTCCCTTCACTGATACTATAAAAAAGTCAGATACCCTCACTCCAAATTCCTCCCTTATATAAATGTACATATAAGTGTATGCATATAGATAATAGATCCTAAAGTAAATCAGAGGAATTCATAGATCTAAAATTGTAAGGGACCTTGAACACCATTGAATCCAAACCTCATTTTACAGATGGAAGGCCCAGAGATTTTAAATGACCTCCCTAAGTGCATAGAGGGAATAAGCATCAGCTTCAGAGTCCCCTGACACCAGTCAATCAATTTTCCACCTACTCCTATGCCTCCTCATTCAGTTCAATATGGTTTTGCCCCAGTTTCCTTAAACATTAAGGATCACTGGTTTCAACTCAACACCAATGTAACTGAAAGCTTTCCATACCTTAACTAATAATTTTCTATAGCCCAAAATTGTCCACCTCTTTGCAGCCAGTCTTCTGGAGATCTCAGAAATTTAGCTTTCCAATAATGATTTATAAATCTGCCCCTGGGTCATAATTATGTCTATAACAGCTTGTAAGGACTTGTCAGAATTCCAATACTTCTTACATACATGCAGTACAGAACTGTGGTTAACCATACTATGATCTTTCATCATAGGATGACTCTAGTGGAATCTTGTACCCCTCCTTCTTTAAAAAACAAAGGGAAAAAAATGAGGAATTGTAAATGAGTGAACCAGAGACAAAGGTTTCTACTAAATCCCCAGCACATTTCAGTTTCCCTTGTTTCTCATTTCTAAATGAAAGCAACATGCCTCCCCAGTTTCTCAGAAGTCTAATTATAAGCCAATGAGCCTCTGAATTAGAGAACCTATAACATTTGCCAATGGGGACTATACAGTGCAGGTGTCACTGCCAAGGGCCAATACCATCCAATATTTGCTCACCACCGCTCACTTGGGACCAAACCCCTACTTAGCAAGACAGGGACTGCATTGTCATGACATATGTGCTGTAATATCCCTTCGCTTTCAGCCCCAGAAGCACAGTTATTTAGCTAACATAGTCTTCTGCTATAATCATAGCAGTTTTTCTTCCTGCAGTAAAAGTCTCACCAACTACAGTTAAGTTTTTCTACTTCCAATTACTTGCTGATTCTCTGCCAAGTAGAGAGTAATATTTTCATGTATCATTAAACAAATGCAGCCGTGATCCCCAAACAGGTTTCAGTTTGGGCTAAACGGAGTCCATTAAGTCTTTCATAAATGGCACACCCTTCAGCTTGCTGCTTTCTTTTTTCTCATAAATATTTAAACTCCACCAATAATACCTCAAATTCCCAGCAAGTGGTGCATTAGCTGTGCAATCTTTTAAGCATAAAACTATGCAGCAGGAGAAAACTAGTAAAAGAAAAATGTATCATATTTCCCATGAAAAACAAATAAGAAGGATCTCATTTCAACATTCCCAAAAAGAACCTCATTACTTTTCTAGGGAAACGTTGATGAAGCTGAGATCTTGGCAACATAGGTAGTGTCTGCCCCTGACATTCCATCCACTGGTATAGTTAACAGCTTCTCTGTGCCTTTTTATGCCATGTGATTCCTGTCTTGTTCATGTTAACTCATAAATCTTACACCAAGAGTCTACTCTTTTAATATCACAGGAGTACTCACCTATGTAACATTTATACTGTCCATCTTTTTTTTAAATCTATTCCTAGTACCCGACCATTAGGGGTCTTTGAGCTGGGGATAGTCAGCCACTTTTTTGTATGTTGTAATGAAGATTATTCTTTGAATGAATTGCACTGAATCTTCCAAAACAGAAAATCTGTGATTCTCTAACTCTGTGACCAGACCATCAAGTTTTTAATGCATAAATTCTACATTGCCCATTCTAGGGGAGTGAGGAATTTGGGTAAATTATGCAAAGTACTTACCATTATCATGTTTCTTCCATGACTTTTTAAGGACTTAACAAGAATTAGAATTCCTCAAAGTTTGTGATGTGACGTAATTTGCATTCATTTACTATCACCAAGAAAATATTGATGTTACAGAGACAGACTTAAGAAATAACAGTCAATTTGGGATCAGTGAAAAGCACTGACTCATTCATTAAATGTGGTGAAATTCCATCTCCTTCTATAATCCAATCCTGAGCTTAGTTCCTTGTCTATATCCAATGTGGGTCAAAGATTCATTCATTCATCCTAAAAGCATTTAGTGGATATCTATTAAATGCCAGGGGGCAAACTAGGCAAACAAAAATCAAACAAAACAAAATGCTACCATCACGTACAGTGGAAATAGTCTATGTCACGAAGGCATATACAACCTCGAAAAAAACAAAACAACAAAGTGTATACATGTGAGTGAATATAAATTATGTACAAAGCAAATGCAATAACAAATGATATTTGGTAATACAGTGTCAATGAGGGGAGGTGACAATACTTGATCAGAGACTTAAAAGAATATCGTATCAGGAGATCTGCATGAAAATGAATTCAAAATGAAGTAAAGTTGAGAAAGGGAGAACTAGCACAATCTTACAATGAAGTGTGGCCAGAGTGTGGACTAGTATAAGAACCATGTGAGGGAAGACAAGGGTCTTCCCTTAAAGATGCAGGCAATATTGTGGAGTTAGAATGATGAACAAGACTTACCAAAGGATTGGAGGAGAGAAGGATGATCTGTTAAATGAAAAATAATGGCATCCTTGACAGAAAGAAGGGAGCTGAAAAGAAGAGAGGTTTCAGTAATGGGGATGGAGATAACGTTTTCTGTTTTGGAAATGTGGATTTTTATATGTTTATGAGACTTCCAACTGGGGGTGTTAAATTAGGGGTTCATGATACAGGGCTCTCAGGAGACTAGAAGTGGATATGTAAATCTGGGAGTATTATGCAAAGGATGAAAAATGAAACCATAGGAACTGTCATGATCACTGAAAGTGAAAGCTCAAAGAGAGAAAATAAGATGGTTCATGACAGAGCTTTGAGAGATTCCTGTCCTTGGGATACAGGGCTACAATGATGAACCAGCTAATGAAGGAACAGGAGACAGGTAGGACAAAAACCAAGAGAACCGAATTCCTTGAACTGTGGAAATCATATCCAAAAGAAAGGAGTAACAGTCATGCCAAATACTGCAGAGAGGTAAAAGATAGTGGTTAGTAGGTCACTGAATGTGATAATTAAAATATCACTGATGAATTCCCCAATTAATAAGTGTTCAAAGTATATACACAGGCAATTTTCAGAAGGAGAAACACAAGCTATAAATAGCCATTATTAAAAATGTTCCAAATCACTAATAATCAGAGAAATGTATATTAAACAATTCTGAGGGTCCACCTCACAAAATTAGATGACAAAGATAACAGAGGAAAAATGACAAATGTTGGAGGGTTCATGAGAAAATAGGTATATTTATGCACTGTTGGTGAAGCTGTGAATTGATCCAATCATTCTGGAAAACCACTGTGGAACTATGTCCCCTAAATCATCAATCTGTGCATATCCTTTGGCCCAGCAATACAACTACTACATCTTTTACCCAAAGAGATCAAAGAAAGGAAAAGGACCCATGTGTACAATCTGTGCACATATGCACACACAATTGTTTTAAGAAGAAAGTTAGAATCCTAGAACTAGGATTCTGGAAGGGATGATGCAAATACGTTCTTAGTTTTTTGAGGATTATAGTCCTGAATTTCCAGCCAGGATTCAATCCTCCAGTCACAACTACCTGAAGGATAATTTTGTCATTTTATATTAGTTCTATTTTAAGCTTTACTTGCCTGAAACACAAATTACTATTCACTCATCTAGAAGAACTCTTAATCATCACTTCTCTTTTCTTTTTCAGGATATTATCAATAAATCAGACTAGAAATTTAGAGTGAATTTTGACTACTTTTTTCCATCTCACATCAGTTTCCTATTCGTATTGATTCTTCTTTTCTGATACCCTTAATATCCTTAATGCCCTTCCTACTATTATCACCATGATTCATGACTTTAGTATGCTGCTTAGATGAATATCACATCATACTTAGATGATATAATATCTTATTAATAGCAACAACAATCATAGCCAGTGAATAGTACCATGATATTATGAATAGAGGACTGGTCTATAAATAATAAAGGTGTACCTCTAATATACACTGGTTATATTACACTGAAAAAGTAAATGAAAGTTATAATTCCCAGGTAAATTGACTCCCCCTACCAATGCATATAGACCTCTTCTCTGCAACTTACCTTCTAAGAGAGTTTCCCAGAATAACATGATATTAGGTGACTTGTTCTGGGTCACATAGTCAGTAATTGTCAGAAGGAGAACAAGGACTTGTGTCTAGATGGCTATCATCATTAGTAGAGAGAGTTTCCTCATTGGGTGCTCCCTGTGTAAATGAAGTAATAAAATTAATGAAAAGGTCTAGTCCAAAACAAATCAGTGTCCTTTCACCCGATCCTCCTGAAATCCATCCTGCTCAATGCCTTTAAGTGAAAGACCAGGACTAGGAAACTTCTAGTAAAGAAATTCCCTCTACCAACATAAATATTTAACTTTTCTACCTCCTGCTCTTTGCTGAGGCTATTTTTAATGCTCCCAGTAGTCTCTGCCTTTACCCCATACTTCTACCTCTTGAAGATCTATCCATACTTCAAGGTCCTATTTGAATCCCACCTCTATGAAACACCTTCTCTGACCACCCTTGACAAAAGAAGGCTAAGCATTCACTATGATCCCATAAGATATGGCAAGACTTATATGTTACTTACTTTATATCTTTCCTATAAAATTGTAAGAATGTTGAGGTCAGAGCAGAACTTTGTACATCTATGTACCTGTTCTAGGGCCTTCTTTGTAGTCAAAGTTCAATAAATACAAAATGAACAAATGCATGCATGCATAAATCCATCAGCTGACTGAGTGGAACATTTATAAAAGCTTTGAAATGTGGATTGGAAGATTTAAAAAAAGAGGAGGCAATGCTAGTCATCTAGCCTAAATGCATTTTACAGAGGAAGGAACTGAGGATTTAAGAGGTGAAGCGTCTTGTCCAAAACACACACACATACACATAATAATAAGTGGTAGAGTTAGGAATTGAAATCTAGTCTGTTAAGTTCAAATCCAGTGTTATTTCTATAGTGGTAGGCAGAAATTTCTTAATGTCATTTGATTCACAGAAAAGAACGAACCCTTTCATGCATCTGAATGCTATTTTCATAGATTTCTGGTAGATCTTAAAACCATTTCCATGAACTCTAAACAACATATGGTTCAGTTTTATTATTTTACTCAGATTTGTGTTGGGATTTTACTAAACTTATATATCATTTTAATTCTAACTACGAACTCTCAATATGGTTTTCTAAATAATATATTTAAGCCAAAGGAAATGCTTTGGAATGACTCCCAAAATCCATTATGGTGGAGGAATCTCATCACAATGTCACACCAAAGCTAAAGGGGTCATTCAAAAAATACACATATGGTTTCTGAAGTTACATGAGTATGACGGAGCCCATACTCTCATCATGGAAGAAATTCACAAGCTTAAGTGCGCAGTATTGAAATAGGAATGAATTCCATCAACTTCCGTGAAAGACTATTGAATTCTGTTTTTAATAATAATAACTGGAATTTATATAGAATTTTAAGATCTTCAAAATGCTTTGCATGCATCATCTCATTTGATGTTTACAACAATCCTATGAGGTAGGTGTTTTCACCACCCATTTTACAGATAAATACACTGAGATTGAAAGAGGTTTAAAGCTCTCAGATTTAAACATTTGATGTGTCTGAGGAAGGATTGGAATTCAGGTCTTCCTGACTCCATATCCTAATTACCCACAATCCAAGACAGTAAATCTTTTGTATCAATGACACAATGGGGGAGAAATAAGTGAAAAGTTCTCCTTTATTGTGAAGAAAATCATCCAGAAGAAAAATGCAATCTATTTTTTTTCTAATTCTAATGAACCTAGGCAACTGTTTTGCTAATACGCTTGTTATTGTTTGGCATAAAGAACCCAATCAACATGACAGACCAAGCTATTGCCCCTAATCACCCATATATAACATTCATCCCCCCAAAAATGCTTAAAACAATATTCTAATATGTCACCATACTAAATACTAATAATCTTCAAATCACTTGAAACTAAATACTTTTAAAATATATAGCTCTAGAATGGACAGGGATAAGACCTCTGATTTCACTGAAACAGGAGTTCCCAGGAGATGTCAAATGACTTGCACAGGGTCACACTGACAGTATGTGTAAGAGACAGCACCTAAATTCCAGTCTTCTGGGCTTTGAGGATCTCTCTTTATCTGCTATGCCACACTGACTTTCTAAATACTATACAAAATCAGAATCATGACAACGGGATTAAACACAATCTGCCTGCTCTTTGATTGGTTCTAAGAGGCTCACCTTAAGGTGAGCTTATAAAATTTGAGCTTAGATCTTAATCCTTCCATAGGCATACAGTAGTCCAAAGGGAAAGGAGAAGGAAAGGGCTACACCTTTTTACGACATCTACCATGTGCCAGGCATTGGGCTAAGTGCTTTATAATTATTATTTCAGTTGATACTCAAAACAACCCTGTGAAGTAGATGTTATTCTTATCCTCATTTTATAGTTGAGGAAACTGAGGCAAATAGTGGTGAAGTGCCTTGCCCAGGTTCACATAGCTAATAAGAACACTAAACTTAAAAGAATACTAGCAGGATAGTGATTTTATCCAGAAGCTTTTCTATTTAAACCTCATCAAATAGGATGAGGCCAATTTTTAAAATAATTACAATAATAAAATAATAATTATGAAAATAATAATGACTAAATTTACATAGAGCTTTAAGGCTGTGCATATTATCTATTTGATACTCACAAGCACCCTCTGAGGAAAGTGCTAGTGTTATCTGAATTTTTACAGAGGAGGAAACTGAGGCTTGGGTAAGTTTTGCTCATAATCACACAGAAAGTAATATGGTAGAATTTAAATCCAGTTCCCTCCTGACTCAAAGTCCTGTGCTCTTTTCACTACACCACACTGCTGATAGTTTGAAATACTTGAAGTTCTGAACAATGAGAAAGAGCATTTGAGTCTAAATCCTAGTTCTTCTAATTAGTATTTGTATGATGGTAGAGTAGATAGAATGCCAGTTCTAGAAGGAGGAAAGTCTGATATCAAATATGGCCTCAGACAATTACTAGCTGTGTGGCCCTGAGCAAGTCACTTAACTCTGTTTACCTCAATTTCTTCATCTGTAACATGAGCTGGAGGAGAAAATCACAAACCACTCTTGTATCTTTGTCAAAAAAATCCCAAATGGGGTCATAAAAAGTCAGAAACAACTGAAATGATTGAAGAAAAAATAGAAATTACCTTAATCAAGTCACTTAAGTTCAGTTGTCTCATCTATCAAATAGAGAAAGTGGAGTAAAATGGATTAGACAGCCTTTAAAGTCCCTTCCTGCATTAAATCTATGATTTTTGGAGCCTGAGTTTATAAGTTTTGTGATTGTCAACAAATGAACCATGTCCCTTTCATTCTATCATAACACTTAAGAGAGATTAAATGCATTATTTTGCCTAACAGTTCACAAAACTCCTGGAAAACTGCAGAGAGATTCTCTGAATACTTTGTGCATTTGAGGATACTGTGGAAACAGTAAGAGTCAATATGGAAAGAGTAGACAAGTTGTAAATTATGTTTAGAATGACTAATCTCTTAGCTTTTACAGAGGCTTAGCCTACACGAGAAAAGTTCTACACACTTACATTTAAACCACAGTGAACATTTTACAAGTGTTTTTTTTTCTCTCTATACTGTGGAATTATGATAAGGCATTGTTGCCTCAATCGCCTTCCAGTAGGGTTAAATTAGTGGAGGTAACAGAAGGGTCTCATTGCGACATCTCCCCTATAAAAGTAAGGCAACAATGGCCCCCAAAATAAAGCTGTTGCCAAGATCCAATTTATGTTGTTTTGCTTAAATTTTTTTTATGTTTTTAATCATCTACAAAGAAAAAAATGAAGCTATTAATATTTAGAAGGGTTGGACCATGAAAAGTTGTACCAAGGAAAATAGTTTGGATCTCCTCCTGTTAAGGGACTTGCATCCAGAGAATTCTCCACTAGAAACAAATCTTTAAAAATCAGTTCCTTATTAGAACATATCTATGCAACTATTTTCACTATGAGTTTTAGGCCAGTTTTTAATCTATACTATTCATCACTTTCATCCTCTGTTTTTCTCATACCATATGTGTGTGACAGGACAAACCTTCACTAACTCTTGGAACCAATTTTCTGTACCATCACTACACGTAAAAGCTTGCCTATTATTGTTAAATTTTGGGACACCAATCCCTAGGAGGGATTTAGGGGATAATGGGTGGATCTCTGAGAGATGAGTCATCAAAGACTAATCTGAAAGATTATGCTAATCAGCTCAAATCAAGAGAGGTATCCCCTAGAAAACTGTATGATATGGATAAAATGCACTGGACTGGGAAATACAAGATCTAAGCTCATATTCCAGCCATACTATTTATGGACTTTATGACCTTGGAAAAGTCACCAAATCTATTTGAGATTCAGTTTCCTCATCTCTAAAATGGAGATAATATGAGCATTGCTTCATGGTATTGCTTTGAGGAAATTGCTTTTAAAATCTTAAAGCACAGCGCATGGAGCCAAGATGGCAGAGTAGAAGCAGAGACCTACCTGAGCTCTCCACCCAAACCCCTCAAGAAAACCTGTGAAAAATTACTCTAAACAAATTCTAGAGCAGCAAAAGCCACAAAATGATAGACTGAAGCAAATTTCCAGCACAAGACAATCTGGAAAGTCAACAGGAGGGGTCTATTGTATCAGTCTGGGAGTGGAGCAGAGTTCAGAGTGGGCTGTGCCAGCATGGATGGAGCTAGAGCACACCTTAGGGGACTGAATCACTGGTGATGGCTGCAGTTTCCAGACTTCTCAACCCACAAACATCAGACAGTTTCAAAGGTCAGTGAGAAGGACTTGGCTGAGAGGAGAGTGTAGTTTGATTCCAACCCCAGTCCCAAGTGGTGACAGCCACTGCTGAAGCAGAGGCTGCTTCTGGAGTCCTTCACTTAACAAAGAGCTCAAAACTCAAGTAACTTGCTGGGCAGCTGCCTCTGGAGCTCTTGACTTAAAGGTCTCAAAAGTCATGTAATTGACTAGGAAAATGAGCAAATGGGAGAAAAAGAAACAGACTACAGATTCTTACTTTCTTGGTGATGAGATATTTTCTTACATTACTGGTGATGAGGAAAATCAAAACATACAAGCAGAAGAAGACAACAAAGACAAATCACTTGCATCCAAAGCTTCCAAGAAAAATAAGAATTGATCTCAGGTCATGTAAGAGCTCAAAAAGGATTTTGAAAATTAAGTAAGAGAAGGAGAGGAAAAACTGTGAAGAGAAATGAGATCAATGCAAGAAAATCATGAAAAACAAATCAGCTGTTTGCTAAAGGAAATTCCTCAAAATGCTGATGAATTTAAAATTAGACTAACCCAAATGGCCAAAAAGGTCCAAAAAGCAATGAGAAGAATGCCTTAAAAAACAGAGTGGTTCAAATGGAAAGGGAGGTCCCAAAGCTCACTGAAGAAAATAATTCCTTTAAAATTAGAGTGGAGCTAATGGAAGCAAATGACTTTGTGAGAAATCAAGAAATTATAAAACAAAATCAAAAGAATGAAAAAAATAGAAGACAATGTGAATATCTCATTGGAAAAACAACCAAACTGGAAAATGGATCCAGGAGAGATAATTTAAAAATTATTGGACTACTTGAAAGCTATGAGCAATAAAGGATCGCAGACATCATCTTTCAAGAAATTATCAAGGAAAACTGCCCTGATATTCTAGAACCAGAAGGTAAAATAGAAATGGAAGGAATCCACCAATCACCTCCTGAGATTTCAAAAGAAAAACTCCCAGGAATATTGTAGCCAAATTCCAGAGCTCCTGGGTCAAGGAGAAAATATTACAAGAAGTCAGAAAGAAACCATTCAAGTATTGTGGAAACACAATCAGGATAATAGAAGATTTTGTAATGAGTAAGTAACTGAAGTAGGTGAAAGATAAATCTATTACCAAATTTTCAGTTATATGACTCTTACAAGTTTGCCTATAAAAGCTATACATCAATGGGAGAAAGGGGTGGAGGAAAGGGAGCATGGTATAGCAGATTGATTTGCAAATATATGTCACAGTAAGAAAAAAGTAGCAAAAGTTTGGAACTTGTCAATATTTAAATCTTGAGGACAAAAGAGAGGACGGAGACAAGGGCAGAGAGGGAGGATAGAAGAAAGAGCAGATTGGTTACAGGGGCAATTACAATGCTTGGGTTTGGGGGGAGGAGGGGATAAAAGGGGAGAAAATTTGTAACCCAAAATTTTGTGAAAATAAATGTTAAAAGTTAAATAAAATATATATATATATACATTTAAATCTTGATCCTTGGAGATATGTAGGCATTCTAAGAGAATGCTAGTGAATTCTAACTCTAGGGGATACCAAGGGCAAAGGACTAGAGATGGAAAGTGGACTGCCATGACCCTTATCTCTGAACGATCTACCATAAGTTTGTCCTGTTGCAGAGGGAGAGGGATAGAGAAAGAAATCCAGCTAACTCCCTGGGGATGGGGAAGGAGGGAGGGATTCTCTTGCTTTTTCTTGACAAGTTTGGGATATCAAAGGAACGACTTAGCTGTCTGTCAGCTACTCTCTGTTCTTACCATTTCCCCAGTCTATCTTTTTTCCCCACTTAAACATTTCTCTGATAATGTCATTTAACTCAGATTTTCCCTTATAATTTCTTCCTCATAACCATCATGTTTCTCTCCTTTGCCTTCAAAGGGACAATCATTTTCAATTCTCCAAAGGCAAAAGTGCTCCATATCTCACAGACACTGTGAAATGGAGAATATGATTATTTAGCATTAGATTCATTCTAAGAACCTTGGATACAATGACTATGCATATTAAATAATTTATATTTTAGTTCAATCTATTAAGGAGATCATAGACATAAGTGATATGAGTAAAAAAATCCAGTCCAATATTTCCTTTAAAATATAATTCTTGAAATCTCTAGAAAAATACATTTTGATGTGTTAAAACAATAAGGAGCACAGGGCAGTTCAGACTTACATTTGTGAAGATGCAGCAGAGTGAGGAAGAGACAGAATCACTTCCATGTAAACACATGGTCTCTGGCTTATTCCTCATGGAAGAAAAACTGTTATTTGGTAGCACTTTCTCCCCTCGTATTTTCTTGGTCTGATCAAGTGATTGAATAAAATCATGGAATTCATTATTACTGAAGAGAGGAAAACATTAATATATCAATAAGTCCTAGTTAATTCTTTACTATCCTATCTGTGTAAGAGGTTTATACGAGTGACATGAATACTATCACACCTTTGGGAAATTACACATTACTTTTGATGGTACTCTGCTTCTCTCCCAAACAAAGACCCATATTTTTAACACTGACATTGATCCTTAAAGGATAATGGAAAGAGATGTTATAGGCATAGGTAGACAATAAAATACCAATAAAGAATCATGCAGGAGAAATGGCATAAACAATATTATCAGAGAGATATATAATAGTAACAGGTAATGGATCAGTCATGAAGCAAGAGTCATCAGTAATTGGTGGATAGTCCTTGTGTTCTAGTGGTATCCATGCAATGGAAAAGGATCTATTCTAGAAGAAGATTTCAAGCACATCTCAGAAAATCTGTTTGGATGGGTTATGATGGGACATGTACAAGAATCTAATCTCTCCAGATGAAAACTTTTAATGTTCTGACAGCTGCACTGTTGGAGGAAGTACTTTCATTGTAATGCAGGTTCTTCTCCTTATTTTAGTCATTTCTTCCAGTACAAAAAAATACATAAAATGAAGAAGTCTTCCAGATATAAATTAATAAATGCCAAAATACAATGAATGTCAAACAATCCATTGCAGTCATTGTATTGCCCACTGGAACATAAAAATTACTATGAGACTTCTAAATAGATTATCTTTCATTCACCCTAGACCTCTACTGCTTAAATGACTCAAAAGGTTCAGATCTCCTGGTCCAGTAGGGTCAGTAGGTCTGACCTTTTTTAGTTTTTTGCCTACAGGATGATCCTAAAAATGTTTATATTTTTCTATAAGAAGAGTGTCGTTAAGGAAGCCCTCCTGCCTCGGTCACTTGATGTCTAAGTTCTGAATTTAGAAACTCATAACACAGAGGATCACCATTTTAAAGAAAGGAAACATGCATTACTCAGGGCTGCTCACCAATGAAATGCTCAGGAAAGGTGGAGGGGGCAAGGAAGGCAGTAAAAGAATATGGCTTAGTGGGCATAACTAGTGTAGACATTTGTTTATGCTATATAAATCAGAGGTGCCAAACAGAGGACCCATGGTGCCAGTACTCTCAAGTGCAGTCAGACCCACATTAAAATGTAATTGGAAAATATTTTAATATACAATAGATAGACATAGGTAATATAGATAACATTACATTTTAGTAAAATGTAAATATGCAGCCCACAGGAATCCTGATGTGTCAACCTGAGGTTCCCATTTCTGTCCAAGTTTGACACTCTTACTGTAAACCACCAGTGCTGCTGCGGGTAGGGTGGGGCACGAAGCTGGAAGGCAAATGGAGAGAAATTATGAACAAAAGTTGAGGCATGCAAAAAGATTTAGAGCCTTCTCCTTAAAAGTTCTTTCCTAATCACTTATAGGAAACAGTTTCCAGTTTAGTTCTTGAAACATATAAATTTACAATAACTTTTCTTAAGTTCATTAAATTTCAAGAGGAATATGGTATCCTCCATACAGATTTCCATGAACATAATTAATACTAAGTCATAGTATTATTGAGGATTTTGGTATTGAGAAAAATTCAAGTTGGACCAAGCAGCTTAGGTTTATTTTCCATTTCTGCTGTCAAAATTGCCTTCTGAGAAAGATAATGGGGACCCAGGAGTCCAAACTAGTATGTGGCTTGAGGGCATATATAATTGGGGATTTTATAAGAATCTGTCAATATACAAGGTTATATGTTATTCAGAAGTATAATACATGCATGTATACCAGAAATGTATGTGTGTATGTGTGTGTGTGTGTGTGTGTTGGTGGTAGTGTTGGTGGGGAAACAGTGGATATCCATTCTTATTTACAAATCAGACCCCTGCACACATCTACTATCCCTGCAGTGATTGTCTGAACTCAAACTGTTCACAGTAACTTTTTTTATTCTGCCTGTAAAAATGATAATTTAGCATATTTATTCTGTAAGCCAGTTTCCAGATTGACTGACAAAGATTGCACAAAATTTATTTACCTTAAAATATATTTCCTCACCCAAGATGTGGCCAGGATGTTCAAGCAGGCATGGCCCCAGCAAATATCCTTCTCATCCTTCCTCCAGGTCTCCCTGTGGCAGAATTTGTTTAAATTCTGACTCTAAATTGTCCAATCACCAGTCACAGAACTACACTCCTGGAGCACTCAGATTTTGTATAATGAAATAGAGTTCTTCATGTTAGCCCATAGGACAAAAAGAGACCATGCAAGGGAGCCCTCTGGTCATTATCTAATAGTGAATATTCTATAAGGAGGAAAAACAAGAGTTCTTTTCCTTCTAGAAACTTCCAAGTCTAAAACAAATAACTTATATTCAGTCTAAAATGCAGGAAGCTGTATAGATAACAGAGAGCCATACCACTGAGAAGAACTCTATAAATCCTGCCCAATACAATACAACAAGAAATTTCAAGTGTTTATTATATTCAAGGCAAGGTGTAGGCTAGTATACTGATTGGAGAGCAGACCTTGGAGTCAAAGGGGCCTGGGTTCAAGTTCTGCCTTGGACACATACATACGTAGCTATATAATCTTGGACAAGTCATTTCAGCATCTCTGGGTCTCAATCCCCTTAGCTATAAAATGAGGGCATTGAACTAGATGACTTCTAAAGTTTCTTTCATATCTAATCTATCATGACCAAAAATAAATGACCGTTAGGTCCCCCAGTGCCTGAGGCAACTCTCCAAGACTGTATGTTAAAAATAGTTATCTTTTAGGACTGATAGAGGAACTTTTGATACTGGAAGTTTCCTATCTCCTACCAATGAAAATATGGGGGAAAAACCACCCTCCCAAAACAACAACAACAACAAAAATAAGGCACTGTTTTCAGTATTTGTAATTCAAAAGTAATATGATGCAAAACCCTCAAAGAGCTTACACACTGAGAAGTGAGCATTACAAAACGAAAAACAAAACAACAGCAAAAATAAAAACTTGGTTTATTAGAAACTGAGTGGGACTGAGTGGGAAAGATCAATGTAAAATGGTAGACACTGGTAGTAGATTGAGACTATTCAATGATAGGCAGGTAGTAGGAAAGTAGGAGGAAATGGGAAGAAGGGAAGTATTGGGCAGTGAAAAGAATGAAAATAAGACCCTCAGTTGTGAGTGGGGGTTGTTAATTGTGACATCTGCAAGCAAAGTTCTACTGGTCTTAAAGACTTCATTTTTTATTTGATAGACTGGATGTATTTAAGAATCATTTATTTACTGAGGTTTGGGGTTGGTTAATCTTTTTCAGACTCTCATTTTCTCTAGTAAATATCAACCCATTTTTAAATAGCTATGAAACCTGTTTCTTTTTCACATAATCCAAGTTCTTTGGTTGACTTTTAACAACTTGACGTCCTGCAGATTATCCAAACTGAAAAGGAATAAGAGAAAGATTTTTTTTATTTAATTGGTACACATGATAACAAAATGACACATGCTTGTCACCATGAACAAATAATATCGATAGGCATTTGAAGAGTACTTTACATAATTTTCTAATTGAATCTTCATAGGAACTTTGTGAGATAAGTAACACAGGTATTCTGATCCCCATTTTAGCTATAAGAAAGTCATATCTTAGAAAAATTAAGAAACTTGTCCATACTCATTGAGTAAGAAAGGATCAGAAGTGAGATTTACATCATATGTTCCTGATTCAAAGTTCAGCACTCTATTCCCTATGGCACATTTTCTTTCCCTAGTCCAAATCCAAGTGATTTCTTCCTCTTCTGCACTCCAAAGACACTTTTAGTCTACAGTACCCAAGGAGGGCTCATCATGTACTGCCTTATATCATTGTGAAGAGGAGGAGGGAATGGTATGAAGGTCTTATGTAAATGGGAGCTGTTAAATGAAACCACTTGGGCTTATCCAACTTCGCTGAAAACCTACATGACTAATCAGTCCTGCCACATAGAGGACAACAGAATCAATAAGGGGGAACCAAAAACTAATTTTTAGTTTGCACCATGGTATTAAGAATTCAAGGCAAAAATGTATGATAATGATGTTCCAATGTCATACCAAAGTGAAGTAGCTAACAGACAGCAGATAGGATTGTAGTGCCTTTAGCTTACTAAAGGTGATGTAGTCTTCTATGGTAATGTCTCATGAAAGGTCTAATTACAATCTCATGAATCACCAGCTGTGATTTATGGAAATAATAATTCTTCCCTAGAGTCTTTCCTGTCATAATTTCAGGTGTAATTCTCAGTAAGTAAATGACCTTCAGCTCTACCTTCCTTCCTCCTTTCCTTTCCTCCTTCTTTCCTTCCTTCTTTCCTCCCTCCTTCTTTGTTTCTTTTCCATTTCTTTCTTCTTTCTTTTTTTCTTCTCTCATTTTTTTCTTTCTTCCAGTTTAAACTTATAATTTCATCAATGTATGTTCCTCCAAATGAGGATATTCTTGCTACTGGTGCAGATCATTAAAATATCTGTAATTTAGGGTCCCAGAGAGTTTTACAGGAGCACTGAGAGTGTGTCTTTCCCAAAGTTGCATAGCTGTTAGGTATGCAAGGTATCAAAAACTCAGATTTATCTGAGTCCAAGATGATCCCTCAGTCCTTTACAATATCTCACTTCTCTCAACTCTTTAATTTCAACTTTATTCACTCTCAACTCTTTAATTTCAACTTTATTCAATAAAGGGTTCTTACTTTGGGGTCACAAATAAAAAGGAAATTCACCTAGAGTATTCAGAACAAAAGCAACAGAGAGACTAGACAGAGATTTGCTATTGTAAGAATACAAGTGGATAAGGATGAAGTCAGAAGTTAAAATGAAAGCATGATGGGGGACAAAGAGTTATGAAACACCATGTTTTACAACACTCAACCTAATTTTTTTTTTGTTTTGTTTTTCCATGTGACTAAATTGCATGATGGGAGGGCACATAAAAGGGAAGATGAGAGAGTGAAGATAGGAATTTATGGTTATAACCATTCTCAGCCTAGGTTTTCTCATCTGTTAAATGGGATACTAAAAGCACCTAATTGTTGGGAAGAAAAAATGAGATGTTTAAAAACACTTCACAAAGTTCAAAATGATAGATAAATGCTCACTATTATAATTATTGTTGTTGATATGATTGCCATTATTATTTATTATAAGTGTATCCTTTTAACCCTATGTGTTTTATCTTATGCATTTAAAAACATCCTTTCTGAGAGGGGTCCGTAGACTTCACCAGATTGGAAAAGAAGTTCATAAAGGAAAAAGGATTAATTACATCTGATGTAGAATAAACAAAACTCATATAGAGAGATGGATATATAGATATAGATAGGTAGATATGCAAATATAGATACACACACATCTGTGTGTGTATACAGCTATAATTTCAAAAAATTATAACTCTCCCTCAAGAAAACTCATTGTGTTGTACTAGGAGATATATATTCCTTAATTCTTCTCTATATATGCTATTTTCAAAATCAATATACTTTGCTTGTATAGGTATTGTGCTTTCTTTTAATATTTGTTTTTGCTTCCCTTTATGTGTTGTCATTCTCCTCTGTTTATAGGTCACAAATTCTGCTTTCATGTTTCTGAAATTTTATTTCTTTTTTTAGAATTTCAGGAACATTCTGCTGTGGATTTCTCAGCAATCCACAGGATCCTCAGTCTCATCTGATATTTATTCATTTTATTTTTAATCTTGTAATATTTATTTAGAGATTTTGGGACTCATTTAGATATTTCAAAATCTTCACTTCCATTTTAATAACTTTCCTAGTGATTTGACTTCTTGTGACTAAAGTTTGTAACTGAGTTTTTTTTTTCCTTTTGACATATTTGATAATGTCATTTTCCCTTGTTCATTTTCTGACTCCTTCCCTTTTAATGGCAGATCTCCCTGAATGCTATACTCTAAAGTTATCTTAAACTCCTCCCACACAGAGGAATTCACTTTGTGTTGGCCTTACTCCCTTCTCATCTCCCTTCTCACAACTAGATGCCAATCCTCATCCCTCTGTACCTAGGATAGCCTTGCACACAGGTTGACATCATGCTCTACTTCAGGTCTTTAATTCTCTGGCTGGGTACTGCTATGAGGTACTGAAACTGTAGACAGAACAAACATCCACTTTACTACATCTCTACCTCCTCTGTAAGGGTAGTTTGGGAATTGTGGGAGACATACTTAATATGTGCTTTCTGTTGCCACACGATAGAGAGGTAAGGGCACAGGCAAGGGCAAAGTTTATCAACAAAGAGTATTGCAACTACCAAAAAACCTTGTTGAGTGAATCACAGACCAGAAACCAATGAATCCATTTGGGCAGCCCTGCCGAAGTATGGACATTGGTAGGAGAGAGGTTTCTGAGTGAGTATATTAGATATTAAAGATGAATTCTCTATTATTAATTCATCAGGCTTTTACCTCATTGGGCTTTTGGTTTTAGCCTTTAGAGACAACTATAATCAGTTTACTTTTTATACATAGATCTAATTTAGGGTAGCTTTGAGAGGATGTCGGGATTGGAGAAAATAGTCTTCCATTGTGGAAGTCATATTACTTGGATACAGAGAATCATGTTTTACATTTTAAACAGAGAGTATTTGTTGAATATTCAGTTATAAATGTCATTATTTTTATTCCTCATCTAAAGAAAACTAACTAAACGTTTTTAAAGTTGACTTTCCTTTCAAAAACTAAACTTATAAAATGACATACAACATACTACATTTATGTGGAAATGTTAAATAAGCATGCTTAAAGATATTGTCAGTTTTCTGGATCTATAACTTTAATCAAGTAATTAATCAACCAAACTAACTACAACAGAAAGGAAATGAGGAGATGACCAATAATGCAATACCATATTATTGGGGATATATGTTAAAAGTAAATATGAGCTTTCCATTCATTTCTATAAGATTTATATTATTTAATTATTACATAATATAGCAATCCATTCTCTAAAACTAATATTTTATTTTTCAGTGTATATTTTATTTTTTTCTGCCCACTGACTGTTTCCCTATTGCCTAAAATATGCTCATGTCTAACCCATATTCAAAAAATCTTCACTTGATGCTTCCAACCTTACCATTATTCCATATCTCTCTTGCCTTTGGTAGCTAAACTCCTTGATAGGGTCTTCTACCACAGGTAGATCTATCTCCTTTCCTTTCACTTTCTTTTCGTCTCTTTACAATTTAGCTTCTGTTCCAATCCTTGAAATGAAACTGCTCTGTCCAAAATTACCAGCAATCTCCCTATTGCCAAATCCAATGTTTTTTTTTTTTCTCAATCATCATCCTTGACTTGACATTCTTGACATCCTACAGCCCTTGAGTGCTGTTCATCATTTTCTTCTCCTTGATACTCTCTTCTCTAGGTTTTTGTGACACTACTTCTTAATTTTTCTTCTAGCTAACCATTTATTCTCAGTCTCCTCTGCTGACTTTTGACCCAGGTTTCACTCCTACTAACTCTGGGCATCCCAAAGAACTGTCTCTTTAGCTATTTTCTCCCACAATACTATTTCACTTAGCAATCTCATAAGATCCCCTGGATTAAATAATCTTCTCTATAGTGATGATTCTCAAAACCACCTATCCTGCCCTAACCTCTCTCGACCTCCAATTTCACATCTCTGCTTATCAGTCATCTCAAGTTCGATGTCTTGTAGACATCTTAAACTCCAAGTATCTAAAACTGAGCTCACTGCCTTTCCCTCTAAATCCTTGTCCTTTCCAAACTTTACCATTTTTGTGAAAGAGATCAAAATCCTCCCAATCTCTCAGATTTTCAGTTTAGGTAACATCCTCCTCCCTCATATCCCTACCCAGATCCAATCTGTTACTAAGGCCTGTCAAATTTATCTTTCTCACATCTCTTAAATATATACCCTTCTCTCCTCTAATACTGCAACCATCCTGGTCCAAGCCCTCATCTCCTCATTCCTGGACTATTGCAATAACCTGATGATATTGCCTATTTGCCACAAGTTTTTCCCCACTCCAATCCATCCTCTACTCAACCACCATTTGTTTTTCTTATGCCCAGGTATGACCATGTCATCCCTACCCCCAACCCTTGCCATTCATGAAACTCCAGAGGCTCCCTATCACCTCCAGAATAAAATTAAAAACAAATAAACAAACAAACAAAAACCTGCTTGGCATCAAAACTCTTCATAATCTATTGATGTCATTCCACCCAATTTTCTACTCTGCTTACACCATCCATTATTCAGTCCCTTGACACTGTACTTCTTGGTGTTCTTTGAAAAAGAGATCCCACCTCTCACCTCTCGAGTCTCCCACCCTCATCTAGAGTGCTTTCCCTCCTTCTCTCTATCTCCTGCATTTCCTGGCTTTCTTTTAGTCCCAGCTTAAATTCCATCTTCTCCATGAATTCTTTCCTGATCATTCTTAATTCTAGTGCCTCCACCCCAAAAATAAAAATCTACATGTTCTAAAAAAAGTTATAGCAGCTCTTTTTTTTTGTGGTGGCAAAGAATTCAAAATTGAGGGGATGCTCATCAATTGAGGAATGTCTGAGTAAGTTATGGCATATGATTGTGAAGAATTACTAATGTGTAATCAGAAATGTCGGGGGGGGGGGGTTAGATAAAACATGGGAAGACCAATAGTGTGAAATGGACAGAACCAGGAGATCATTCTACACAGTAACAGCAATATTGTAATGATGATGAACTTTGAAAGACTTAGCTGCTCTAATCAATATAATGATCCAAAATAATTCCAAAGGATTTATAATTTTAAAAACATGCTATCTATGTCCAGAAGGAGAGCTGATGAACTCTGGGTAGAAATTGAAGTATAATTTTCTTGTATGTGTGTGTGTGTGTGTGTGTGTGTGTGTTTTGCAATATGACTAGTACTGAAATATGTTTTGAATGATTTCACAGTTGTAATTGACATCATATTGCTCACTTTCTCAGTAGCTGGGGGAAGAGTGAGAAGAAAAGAGATAATTTGGAATGAAAATCAATAAAGAATGTTAAAAATAAATAATATATTTAAAGGGGAAATATTTTCTAGTGCCTTCCCTGTGAAGAGTGCTTCTAGGTCTTTCGCTCCTCCAGTGAGGAAAATCCTGTGCAAATCCAGCCTCTGCTGGAGTCCTGTGTTAGACATGAATAAGAGATGAGATTTGAAACCAGATTTCTCCAGTCTTTAAGCTCAACATTCTATCCACTCTACTCTATTTTTTCCTAGATATAGCTCCTAGTTATCTATATGTACATCTATCTATATCTATATATGTAAACATATGGAAGTTTCCTGAGGACAGGGACTCTTTGTATCCTCAGACCTAGCAAAATGCCTGGCACATGATAGTTACTTAATAAATCTTTGTTGATTGCTAATGTTTTTTGTTTTGTTTTATTTTGTTTTATGTCTGTTTGTTTGGTTTTTTTTCAGGAGTAGCTGGATGTCTTTTCTAGAGAGATATTCATATGTGACCAGGAGAAAGAGTGAAAGACAGCTGGAAGCAAGAAGAGCACTGTATTTATAAATACAGATTTATAATCCTATTATTTTTATTAAAACTGGAACCAGAGTGGTATATTCTGTTTTCTCCATCATTTTTAGACAACATAGCAAGAATTCATCATAAGACATAAAAAATTCTATTCCATGGTGGTTATACTAAATTGATTTTATCAAATATTCATTCAAAATATTCAGGAAACATTTATTAAGCATCTACTATTGACAAGGCAGTATGTTTAACACTGGAATGAAAAGATGTAGAACTTGGGCTGAAGCTGCTTACTGAGGGCATATACAGGGTATATACATGTACATAGAGAATAATATAACACAAGACAGGCAATAATGAAACAATCAGATAATAATTTTTGGAAATTTTAGCAGAGGAAATATTTTCATCCGAAGAAATTCAGTAATATTTCTTTGGTGGAAAAGGTAAGTGAGCTAAGCTCTGAAGGATAAGAAATGATGCTGATGAGGATAATAATAACATTTAAAGAGTACTTTAAAGTTTGCAAAGTACTTTACTAACGCTATCTCATTTTGTTCTCACAATTGTGGGAGATTTTTGCTATTATTATCCCCATCTAAGAGATGTGGAAATTGAGGCCGATGGACGTTAAGTGACTTGCCCCAGGATGACACGCTAGAAGCTATCTGAGGATGTCTTTGAAGTCAGGTTTTCTTGATTCCAGGTATAACATTCAATCCACAGCAACATGTAAGAAGGAGTATGAAATAATAATGAATAGTTAGAGGTAAGAGATGGTACGATGTAAAGTTTGGGAAATAATAAATGCGGTAGTTTTCCTGAAATATAGAATGTACCAAAAGGAAAAATATGAAATAAGGAAATAATATGGAGAAGAAAAAGGAGTAAGCATTTACATAGCACCTACTATGAGCCAAGCACTGTGCTAACTACTTTATACAACTTTACAAATATCCCATTTGATACTGTTTTAGAGAAACTGAAGTTAAGTGCCTTGCTCAGGATCATATAGCTAGTAAGTGCCTGATAAAAAATTGAAAGTCAGGTCTTCCTGACTCCAGACCCAGAACTCTGACCATTACATCACCTAGCATATCGCCTACCTATGGGTTAGACCTACACTGTGGATGGCTAAGTAGCCTAGGATAAGGAGTTTCTTTTTTTAACTTATAGGCATCAGGGACACCGTGAAGGCTTTTGGATCAGGGAATGGCATGGTTTGAGTAGGAGAATATGTAGAAATGAATATATTATCAATTATGCAAAGGAGAGATTTCCATTGGAGGAAACAGAGGCAAGGAGAACAATGATGAGGTTGCTTTAATATTCATTGTTGTTTCTTTAGTTTAGTCATTTCCATCATGGCTGACTCTTTGTAACCCTATTTGGGGTTTTCTTGGCAAAGGTGCTGGAGTGATTTGGCATTTTCTTCTGCAGCTCATTTTGCAGATGAAGAAGATGAAGTAAATAAGGTTCAGTGACTTGCCCAGTGTCACATAGCTAGTAAGTGTCTGAGGCCAGATTTGAACTCAAAAAGATAAGTCTTTCTGACTCTGGGCCCAGTGCTCTGTCCACTGCACCATCTCACTGCCCTAGCTTCAATTGTTGTTGTGTTTGTCCTTTGCTCTCAAAAAGGACCATGACATCAAGATGATGACATGACTTGCACTTGACTTTGATTTGAGTGAGGGAGGGCTATGCAAGATCACTTTCTTCTCCTGAGTCATCTGGGTCCAGTGACCTGATACTCATCAGGATGACTGGAGATGGCCCAAGATGCAATATGAGACCCAGGCCCCTTCAGGCTAAGGTCTTATCACGTTCTCACTTTGAGTGAGATACACCCATTCAATGAATAGGCTGCTTTAACTGACTAAAGAGATGGCTCCTTTAATCAAAAAAAAAAAAAATCACACTGGGAGGGGAAGACCCTCGGGGATCCTGGGTAAAAGAGAAACAATTATTATTTAGTTATTATTTAGTTATTAGTTCTACTGAGAGTGCAAAACTGGAAAGTGCCACCTTTCAATGGGATGAGTGCCTCCTCCTCATCCAAGCAGAATCCAGATAACCTCTTACTAGATATGGAGGTTTCTTTGATGTATGGGTTAGACAAGATCCAAGGCCCCAAAACTGTTTGTGTGTCATGGTCCCTTTGGGCAGGCTGACAAAGCCTTCAGATCTCTTCTCAAAATAATGTTTTTAAGTGAATAGAATAAAATATAAAGAAATAAAAACTAAACAAATTATTTTAAAGGTGTGTTATCTATCCATATCGAGCTATCTGGCTAACATACTAGCTACTTATTTCATAAGTTTATGGTCCCCTGGTTAAGAATCTCTGTCCTAGATGGTTGGTGAGGTCCCTCCACCTCTTAAATCTCTGTGATTCTTTTGTGAATGATTTTAGGGGTCTGAGTAATTTTATGAGTGAATAGAGGGCCCAGTGAAAAAGTATACGGGACTTGGTAAAACCCTTGAGGAAAAAGGAAGCATCAGAACTAAGTCCCAGATTTTAAATCTGGGTGACTAGAAGGACAATAGAAATAGGGAAATTGAAAGAAGTGATTCAGAGAAAGAGGAGATAAATTCTGTTACGGACATTTAAAGAAGTATCAAATTTTCAGGGACAGACCCAACCAGATTAAAATGTAATTGGGAAATGTTTGAAAAAATAAGTAAAAATGCAACACAGATAATGTTAATTTGTGGTTTTCTAAGTCAATATATGATACGAGATCTCTTGTTTCTATTTGAGCTTAAAACTCAACTAGACTTACAATTTTTGGTTTTAGTATTAATGACCAGATGAAGAGACATGATTGGCATTGACAATAAAGAAATAAATTCAGCCAAAAGTTTGGATAAAATTCAAATCTTTAACCCAGCAATTAAATATTCTTTCTATTTCTAAATTACCTTTCCAGATATCAATCCTCTTCATTCATTTTCTGCTTAAGCCATACTGAATGCTAGCTATTTATTGTCCATGAATTTTCATGTCCTACTTCCTTGACTTTTCACATCTTTCGCTCATGTTAGCAATGGAGTTAGTCCCTTCTTATTTTCACTGTACACAAACACATATGTATGTGTATATGTGCATGTATATATACATATGTATGTATAAATACACATATAAAATACATATGTGTATATGTATACCTATGCACACATACATATACATATATGTGTGTATTCATATGTAAGTAGGTATATACACGTGTGTATGTATACATATAAATAAAAATATACATGAAATTTAATATATTTTATTTTTCCCCAATTACATGTTAAAATAATTTTAACATTTGTTTTTATTTAAAGTTTTGAGTCTCAAATTCTATCCTTCTCTCTCTCCCTCTCTCTCCTCCCCTTTCCTTGAAATAACAACCAATTAGATGTAGGTTATATATATGTAATCATGTAAAACATTTTCACATTATTCATTTTGTGCAACAAGACTCAAATAAAAGAAAAAGAATGAAAGAAAGAAAGTGAAAATAGTATTCTTCAACCTGTATTGAAACAATATTAGTTCTTTCTCTGGAGAAAGAGAGTATGCTTCATCATTAGTCCTTTGACATTGTCTTAGATTACTGTATTGCTGAGAATAGCTAAGTCATTGACAGTTGATCATTATACAGTATTGCTATTACTGTGTGCACCATTCTCCTGGTTCTATTCACTTTGAATCAGTTCATATATGTGTTTCTGGATTGTTTTTACTCATCCTGCTTATCATTTTTATAGCACAATAGTATTCCATCAAAATCGTATGCCACAGCTTATTTGTCATTCTCCAATTGATAAGCATCCTTTCAGTTTCCAGTTCTTAGTCACCACAAAAAGAGCTGCTATAAATATTTTTGTGCAAATACATCTTTCCCCCTCATCTTTATTTTTTTTAGTATCTTTGAGATATAGACCTAGAATTGGTATTGTTGGATCAAAGAATATGCACAGTTTTATAGTCTTTTAGGCTTTTTTCTACAGAATGGTTGAATCAGTTCACAACCCCACCAATAGAGCATTAGTGTCTCAATTTTCCCGCATTCTCTCTAACATCCATCATTTTACCTTTTATTTCATATTAGCCATGGATACGAGGTGGTACCTCAGAGTTGTTTTAACTTGTATTTCCCTAATCAATAGTTATTTAGAGCATTTTTCATATGATTATAGATAACTTTGATTTTATTTTTCTGAAAACTGCCTGTTTATATCATTTTATCATTTATTGATTGGGGAACGACTTGTATTTTTTTAATAAATTTGACTCAGTTCACTCTATATTTGAGAAATGAGGTCTTCACCAAAGATAAATATTGTGACTTTTTCCACCAATTTTCTTTCCTTTTAATTTTGGTTGCATTGGTTTTGTTTTTTGCAGAAATGTTTTAATTTTATATAATCAAAAATATCTGCATTACATTTTTAATGATCCCTATAGATTTGTCCTATATTTCTCATTGGTTCATAGATCTGGCAAATAAACTTTTCCATCCTCTCCTAATTTGCTTATGATGTCACCCTTAATGTGTAAATCATGTACCCTTTCTTACCTTGTCTTGTGTACAGTGTGAGATGTTGATCTATACCTAGTTTGTCATACTTTTTTTTTCCAGTCTTCTCAGCAGTTTTTGTCAAATAAGTTTTTGTTCCAAAAGTTTGCGTATTTGGGTTCATCAAATACTAGATTACTATAGATATTTACTCTAGTATAATGGATACTTAATCTATTCCATTAATCCAAAATTCTATTTCTAAGCCAATATCAGATTGTATTGATAACTATCACTTTATAACACAATTTGAGATCTGGTATGGCTAGACCATCATCTTCTACTTTAGCATTTTAGAAAGCACCATTCAGGTATCCTACACTAGACCTTTCTGGCCTCCTAGACACACACACACACACACACACACACACACACACACATATTTTCCATGCGCTTTGTATTTACTTACCCTGTACTTGAGGTATCTCCTCAAGTGCACTTACGTACATAGTTCGGTGCCTCATTCAGAGGAGGTGCTTAACACGTTTGTTCAATTGAATTGAATATGTAACTGTTTTAACTTTACAGTGTTAAGATTGCTGTCTCATCATGGTTTTTCTAAACAAAATATCATGGATTTACTATCCATAAAGTTATTCTTTAGCCTATATTGACTCTGCAAGTCAGAAAATTCATATGGTTAGAATCCATTTTACAATATTTTAACCTCTGATTTTTTTCAAAATTTGTTTTGGTTTTGTTTTGTTACTGTTTTAAACTTCAAAATGCTATAATCTGAAGTTGTGGCATCTGGGAAGTATTTCTGGCATATCTAAAATTCTCAATACAATTCCAAGGAACCCAGTCACTTCTGGGTAGCATATGTGGAAATCAATAGTTCATGTTCTGGGAAAGTTATTTTTACCAAGAATGAATTCTTCTTTTCTTTCTTTTAAAATAAGGCCTTCTACATCCTTCATATTATTGATTGTCCCCTAGAGCAACCCAAGATTGACTGAGGAGGAAACCTCTCATCTTTTCCTAAGAATTATTTTCTTTCCATTAACTTTCCTTTTAGTATTCTGGTATCCATATGTGTAAACAATTGATCTACTCTCTCTTCTCCCATCAGTCAAAGTATGAGCTAATACTGCCAACACATCCTTTCCTCAGAGGCAACAGCAACTTGCCTAAGGATATCTGGCTAACAAGTGTTCTGGAATCTGATTTAGAATCCCCAGGCCTCTGTACTTTCCATTCCATCATACTGCCTTCAAGTGTTCAGCTTGTCACTATTATTAAATAGATGGGCACTGGTTTTATTTTATAGGTAAACTAAGCCACCTAATACTGAAATGACCCACCAAGTAAGATTTCCCATCCATTTTTTGATTCATCTTAAATTTTCTTTTCCTTCAAAGTCTCCCTGGGGAATTGCTTCCTAATTTCAACACAAATTGAAAAGTGTACTTACAAGTAGACTGCCTCTTGAGGGCATTACATTTTATAAAAACAAGATGAGACATAGTTGAAAGTTCTACAAAATGTCATACAGCTTCCTCTGAATTTTGAAAATAGTCAACCAACATTCTGTCTTTGTCATAGTCTAGATTTTCATGAATAATGTTCCTTCCCTCACCACCAGTCCCTGACAAAATTCTATCCTTGGCCTCGTAATGTTTTCCTTTTTCACCCAATCATCTTATATTGTGGATGATTTTCAAGTCTATCCTTTAAATGTTTTCCATCACTGTTTGGTCTGCATTTTCCCATCTGCAAAAAAAAAAAAAAAAGTTTTAATTGAATATCCTGCTGCCACCTGATAACACTGGAATGGAAGATTCAGTCTTCCCATGATATTCATTTTCTTCATAAAAATACTATAATTCAACATATTTCTAAGCTGTAACTTTATGTTTGATTGCATGTGCTATTCTGTAAGAGCAAAAAGTTATCTTCAACAGAATCATTAACCAATCAATCAATTAACAAAAACTTATTAAGTACCTTAAGGCTCTGTATGTGCTGGGAATGTAAATACAAAGAATACAAAAACTCCTACTGTTGAGGATCTTACTGACTTTTCTTCTCATATTCTCACTTGGCAGTGTCATTCAGTGGCATCAACCTCCTGACTAAAATGGTGTGTGTATACCCATATGTGTGTTTATATACACACCTACACATCTTTGTTCTATCTATATATCTAGGTATCTATCTACCTATTTATCTATCTATCTATCTGTCTGTCTGTCTGTCTTCCGTTTGTCTGTCTGTCATCTGTCTGTCCATCTGTCTGTTTATCTACCTATCTATCTATTGATCTATCTATTTTCTCCCAAAGTGGGGAGGTCAATGATCAGAGATCATCTTTTACTTTAAATTCCAGAAGTACTGGCTCTTTTTCTATTTCAGAATAACCAGATAGACTATGAGTGTCATGCAGAGATATGCTGGTAAATGTTTTAACTGGACCTCTGGAAAAAAACAATGAATTCAAGATGCTCTTTACATTTCATCTGTATTATTAACATTTCCTCCATTACTTTCTTACGTCCAATCAACAAAACAATAAATTAAACCTTGATTTATAGCATCTGCCAATTTCTGAAGTATAAACAGTCACACTGAAAATTTGACAATTAGTTTTTGAACCAGCTTGAGCTGTCCCCAGCACACCTTTGATAGCATGTGACAAAACCAACCAACCAACCAACCAACTGAGAGCAACAGCAGTCGCCAACATTCTGTTCTAGCGCTATGAAAGATCTTGGTGGGTACCTGGAGTCTAATTCATCTGAGCCATTTCTCTAGACCCCAGTTTCCTCATGGGATTGAGCAAGTTTTTCTTGATGAAAGCAAACTGAAGTTCATTCCAGTTCTAGATCTGTGACCATGTGATACCAAGAGTAAATGTAGGAGCATATTTCTACATTCTCCCGAGTTCCTGACTGTTGTTCCCCTTTTATCCATTTGAATAGATTGTGTTATTTTTAATATTCAGACAGAAAGACTTACCTTAATTCTCCTAGCTTCCCAGGAAAATATGGGCTTTTTGAGTTCTGGACTAGGCAATAGACTGAATTACTTGGGTGGTTCTGTGATACTGGAATATAAGTACCTGTTATATATGAGATCATTAACAAGTGAAACTCAAGACAATGAAGTGCATTCAAAAGTGGTCAATGTGCAAATTAGCATTTAGGAAACACAATTGCTGTTTTCATTGTATTTCATGCACAGATATTGATACCTTCTGTTTCTCTCTTCCCATCCATCCCACCCACTTATTCCTTTGTTCATCTATAAGGGGCACTGACCACCACACCATCTGGGACACCACACTTACGGACTTCAGGTAAACTGAGTCTGGTGCAGGGAAGGGTGAACAAGATGGCGCTGGAAGGGACGGCCCCACCCCTGGTTTGTGTTTGTTACTATAGTTTCAGCTTGTGTTCATTACTATAGTTTCAGGTTTGTTTGTGTGTGTTACCATGGTTCACAGGGCTGGTGGGGAGAGACTATATAATCAGAGCGCTTGTTTGAATAAATTGGAGTTACTTCATGACCCACTCTCCCACCTCTTTCTTTTACTCACGAGCTCCACAGGAGGATGAGCAGCCTGCTGGTCAAGCATAAGACTTGTTCCTCTCGGTGTGCTATGCTGATACCATAGCATTCATCCTTTTGGATGTTTCTCTTGCTGTTTAATCAAAGCCTTCTTCCCTGGGTATCTGGCACAAAGGAAAGGTTACTAAATGCTCTTTGTGTCCCTCAGGTATACCTCCCCAGGAAAAGGCAGTGTGGTCTAAAGGCATCAATAGGTCCCGTTGGAAGAATGATCTGATTGTTCTGTGCTAGCCCATTCCAGCATTTAGCTAGCTTCTTTAAAAGAATCAACTGCATGCTTTTCAAGATGTCATGAGTAACCTCTCTGACAGATCATAGAGTCATATTGGTTTCAATCTTAATGGAATTTTCTACATATTTCTAAAATGATAAGAGAAAGTATAAAATTATAGGAAAATGAAAATGAAGTGTAGTCAAACATCAGTAGTAGCAGAACTTCTCATTTCCATTGTGGCATACAAACTGTAAAGAAATAACATTATCAGATCATTTGTTTTAAAAACATTTTGGAAGCAGCATTTTTTAACTATTTCCTCCCAACAAGGTGGCATTGAATTATTATAAAACTCTATAGATATCCCACAGAATGCAGTGATTTCCTCAGAATTAAATTTGATGAGTTAAGATTAAGAGTAGTAATGTTACAGAAGGCTAGGAAGGTATCTTTCTTCCATCACTGTTATCCCTAGACAATTTCCCTGGATGATCTATCCACAGATGTCCTTTCCCCCAAAGAAGAAAAACATAAGAAGACTTTATACAAACCCAGACTTAGCAATAGTGAGGTACTTATAGGACAGTGTCCATGTTGTAACAGTTTATTAGGAGGGTATAGTCATGAGAAAGTCATGGATAGGGGCTCATGTTTGACTTTGATACTGATATCATTCTGCACAAGTCTGAACTATGGGAAGACTCTACTTTTCCTTTTCTTGGCCTCTGTTTAGGGCAAACAACAGTAACAACAAATACCAGGTTGTAATAGGATTCTAGGATCACATAAAAAAATGGCTTGACTTATCTGGTCTACTAAGTTCCATTTTGACTAAGTAAAATACCCAGTGCTAGCATACTAGGGCATATGGAATGAAGGACATGAAAAAAATGCAAAGCAAGAAAGGCACTCTCACCAGGTTTCATTACAAAGAGATTAGCATCACTGTATTTGAAATGAGGATAGAAAATTAGTTCATAACTGATCAGAAATGCCTGAAGGTGAATGTAAGCTCATAATGAAAGTGACATAGAATAATTTTTCCCTAATTCTTGTCCATGTAATCTGCCTTTGCAACCATATAAGCAGCTTTTCATTGCTTTGGAAATGATTTTTAGAAAATTGTAGTTAATTACTCATTAAGTATTCCTCATGACACCCCGTACTAGGGCTGAAAAAATCTATTTTTTCAGGGTGCAACAGAAATTTGGTGCCTTTAGTCACTACAATTTATTAAAAGATTCTTGTGGGAATATTATTATGCCATACCACATGAAAGATACAAAGAATTTACAGCAATTGGGAATATAATATGAACAACTGAACAGTGAAGTATGCAAAAGAACTAGAAAATGATATGTGCAGTGACTATAATAATACAATTGAAAAGCTTGTTAATGCAGTGTTTAATCCTATATAATTGTGATGACCAATATTGCCTCCGGAGAAAAGACAATACACTTTTCTTCTTTCTTTATAGGGGATGGGCTGACTATGGGCACCAAATATTGAAAGCTCTATCATGAAAAGTCAGCGTTTTCTTTTTCACCTTTTTTATTTTCTTTTGTTTTCAAAAAAAATATTAAAAAAGAAGGCTAATGGAGAGGGTAATTTGGGGGGTTATAAGAGTTTATCTAGAAATATTTTTGACATAAAAACAAAAAGTATCATTGTTATCATTGTATGTAAGGTAAACATCAAAGTTTAGATCCAAGTATATCTTGGGTATGTCAACTCCAAATACTAACTACCAGACCATCCTATTCTCTGTAGTATTACCAAAGTTCATCACAGAGGTGACTTGGCTGCTTGCATTCAACAGTCTCTAAAAATGTTTTCATGACCATAGCCTTAGTTAGTTCCGCAAGATGCTTACTTGTTACATATATTAGAAAACTGAAACTTGGAGAATTTAAATAACTACAATACAATGTACATCACAGTAGATCACAGCTCCTATTTGACCCAGGGTCAAACGACTATGTGGTTCAAGTCCTAATCCTAACATTTATTAATTGTATGACCTTACACAAGTCACTTACCATCTAAGAACCTCAGTTTTACCATCTACAAAGTGAATATATGTAAACTTGCATTGTCTAACTCATAAAGTTAAATATAAAGTAGGATAACATTCCTCAAGTGGTTTTTCACTTGCAAAGTCATATATAATCCTGTTTTACATATGAGGTTGACTTAAAAAAAATTCTCTCAAAAATCAAAGACAACATCAAAGTAACTGACCCAACTGTTACCTCGATTTCTCTCAAAATGGGAGCTTTACTGTTTTACAGAGGGCAAGAAAAGTGGGAGGAGAGGATGTTTTTTTTTCCTTTGTTTTCCACCACTTAGAGGAGAATCAAGAAAGGAAAACTGTATCATTCAAACAGCTAAAAAGCATTAATGTGATCATACAATACCTTTGGATTACTCTTAAGACAACCGGGTGATGGTATAGCACACAAAATGATTATAATTATGCATAATTATCATCTCTACAACCTTTGAGAAATAGAGGACATTCTTCTTGCCATTTTGAAGATGAGGAAAGTAGAACTGAGATATGTCAAGTGACTTGCCCAGGATATCTGAGGTAGGATTTGAACTCAGGTTTTCCTGATTCCAAGTCTAGCACTATGCTATCCAGCTGCCTAATTCTCAAGTTATTAGAGGGCTAAACTTGAAAACCTGGGTTCAAATTCTTCCTCAATATCCACTAGCTTTGTAACCTCAGGCAAAAATACTTTGATTTTCTGTGCCTCAGTTTCCTTATCTTTAAAATACCCAATCTGTGGGTATTTTTGTGAAGCTTTGTAAATTAAGACATCTAAGTTATATGCAGACTTCAAAGTGCTTTATAAGGGTCAATTCTTGTCACAAGTAGAAAGGGCACCCTGACTTACACCACAAATAGATCTGGCAATGTAAGAAAGGACCAGGATGAAAAACAATTTATCCAACACTCTCCCATACCCCAAACCTTATAACTCTGAGCTTCCTAAGACTGACGGTAGCTTATAACTGAAGGATTGTCTCTTTCAATGATTTAGCCAATCTTAAAAGGTAATAAATGTCAACAGGCAGATTTTTCATTTCTTGAAAAAGAGATAACAGCTACCCCTATACTCATTACTTTCATTACAACAGAAAGTACATCCTGTTTCTCTTTGCCTGTTCATATTGCCTCTTCTTTATGCTCATTTCAAAAAATGTAATTTATCTTCTGACACTATCAGGCTCCAGAGAAATATGTCAACAGATTTCTTTTAAAAAAAAATAAAATTAGGTCATTATTTTTGTCCTTTTGAACTAATCAAAATGATTATTTTCATCTCTCTTTAATCTAGAAAAATATGCTATCAAATAATGCTCAGAAATGCAGAGCCCCCAAACGCTGGAGCAAATGCTATCAGTTTAAGATATATTGAATTAAATTCATTCTGGCAACACCTACAGAGTCTCAGTTTTGACAGGCCCAGCTGAGGAGGGGAAGAACATTTTCAAGATATATCTCCAAAGGCATCTTTGAAACATTTCATGTTTGTAGAGAAAATGAATCAAGTTACTGAAATTGTTTTTCAGGAGTGAATGTTGTGAAGTCTGACAGAGTTTGTGTGAGGAGATTAGCACTGTTAGTCATCAAGGCCCTAGAAGGTGGTAGAAAGAGTGCTGGCCTGAGAGTTAGAGGACACTTACCCTACCATTCAACACTCACATGACCTTGGGTCTCAGTGCACCTCCCTGTAAAATGAAGATATTGGACTACCTAATCTCTAAAGTCTACGGAGGCATGACGCACCATCAAAAGCGTATGATGGCATTTGAAGGAACTGAATTAGCTTTGACAATAATTTTTCATCATCTGGCAATGACTTTTTGCATTTTTTAACTGAAAAAAAGAAATTGGTTCACTTTGGAATGAAATAAAAAAAGGTAAGGGAGGTGTGCATGAAAATAACTAAGAGTAACAACTATTTAAAACTATTTTTTTTTTGTATTTTGTAATGAATGTGTGTGCCTCTAAGGATAGGCCAACATAAAATGGGTAATACTTTTCTTACTTGTCCACTTTCTTATGTAGAGAATCACATCCTAGGAGCTTGAAATGCCTTTTTTAAAGTGCAAGCATCATACTTTTCAATCAACTTTCTTCAGTTCTTTTTAATTCTACCCTAAAGTGATGAACAGTATTTCAACACAAAATACTTGTCTAGACACTCACATTTTCTGAATGGAGCATCAAGGCAGACTAGTAGTGTAAGTTTACTTTAATCTCTTTTTATTTCTATCAGCCATTGTAACTAGATGCAATATATGCCTATTCTAATTATTACAAGGTACTTATTTTTAATTGCTTGAATATTCAGGCAGTAAAGTACAATGGATAGAGTAGTAAAGATGTAGTACTACCACCATGGCTTGTAGTCCAAATCCCACCTTTGACATATGCTGACATAGGCAGCATGACTAATTTCTTAGACCTTCAGTTTCCTGGTCTCTACAGTAGAGTTTGAGGGGCAGCTAGGTGGTGCACTGGATAGAGCACCAGTGCAGGAGTCAAGAGGACCTGAGTTCAAATCTCACCTCAGACAGTTGACACTCACTAGCTGTGTGACCTTGGGCAAGTCTCTTAATCCCAATTGCCTCCCTGGGTCATCTCCAGTCATCCTGATGAATATCTGGTCACTGGATTCAGATGACTCTAGAGGAGAAGTGAGGCTGGTGACCTGCACAGCCCTCCCTCACTCAAATCAGAAAAATCCACTGGGGCAAAGGCATCATCCTCACTTTCTATATCTTTGCTCTTCTACCAGCTTTTGTCGTTCAGGCAAGACTATTATAGTCATAGCAATATAGTCATATATGACCTACCCAGGAAAATCTTGCAGAAGTGCACATGAAATTGATAACAGCAGTGGAAATGGCCATGAACCAATCACTGAAAGAATGTCTGAGAATCACCTATAGTCTTCATGCTGCTTCTGGGAAAGAGGAATGTAACTGTCCCTTGGAGAGCTGTCCTGGCCACGTGCTGGAGAGGAAGGTGATTTTTTTCCTATAGATTCTCATGAAGGGCAAGGTTAACACCAAGGAAACTATTGAGATAGAGGATGGGAATGGATTATAAATCCATATAGATTTATATAGATCTCAGAATGTTTATGGAAAAAAAATTCCATCTTGTTTTACTAACTTTTTTTCCAATTAATCTTGCTAAAAAGAATGATGCTTTGAGAAGTTACGGACTGAGGAATCTTTTGCTTGGGTGGCATTGCAATTGTGATTAAAATGATTAGCATGTCTGATCTCTAGCTATCTCATTGTTATATTTGCTTTGCTATTACATGGTTGATTTTATAAACAACAATCCATCCTATTACTTTCATAAACACTTTACAGTTCAGCGATGATGTTTTCATAAATTCATCCCAAAGGGTTCTAAAGAATTCTTCTTCAGATTTTTTATTTAATTAAGACTACAAGAAAGCAAATAAAAATAATTATCCCAATGATCATTATATCACATTTATTTCCTGAACCTTTACACTTTCATTACAGTTCTGTTTGTACCAAGTCTCAAATGATAGTTTTGTAATGATGGAAGAGTCAAGGCATAGTTGCAATATGAAGGATTGAATATTTGGAGTGTAGAATTATTAGATGTTATGGAAAGAATATTCTTTATCATAAGATTGGAAAATTTATGGACAATGAAATATATGGAATTTCCAGAATCACAAAAGAATCCTGATAAGCATTTTTTTAAGTTGAATAAACACAGGTAGGTGCTCCAGTGGACAGGGGGATGAACTGATAGGCAAGAAAACTTTAGTTTAAACCCTTCCTCAGCTACTTATCACTTGACCTCAGTCAGCCTTAATTTCATCATCTGTAAAATGAGGGCGTTGAATTCAATAGCCTGTGAGTTTCCATCAGCTCTGAATTGTTGATCCTGTGTAGGTTCCCATGTGGGATGATAAGATAGGAACAGATTTGAACAAGAAAACAGTACACTGGATGGTCCTAGATGAATTGTTCATTTGGCTGTATGATATGTTTGATGAGGGGCTGGACTTGAGGATAGGAAGACCCAGGTTTGAATTCTATCTCTGATACATGGGCAAGTCTTAAACGCTCTGGGACTCAAGCTGCTCTCTAAGAATTCTAGGTATAAACAGCTTGTGGATTGTGTTGAAATCATGTCACTCTGCATTTACATGTTTGAGCAGATTCTGAAATTCAGGTAGCTGTTCAGATAGAATCTATACTAAACAAAATGCTTCTTTCTTCCTAAACTGTCCCACTCTCTCCAAAATAAAAGAGATACAATATCCTAATCAAGGTTCAGCAAGAAATTCAACTTGACCCTGTAGAATACATGCTTTCCCTTCTACCTAGCAATGAGAGGGACGACTCTACCGAAAAGGGTACAAGGTTTGGTTTTGACTTAAAGTAGCAAAAGAAGGATGATAATTACTATTTTTTTCTTTTAGAAACCTCATCACTTTCACCCCAATACACAGGAGATGAGTGGAAATCAGCTCTGATTGCTTCTGCTGTCCAAGGAAGGGGACAGACCTTCTGATGGACCTAGGACTGTAGTGGGGAATCTGCATTCTTGAGGTCACATATGGCCTTCTAAGTTTTGGGTTACATCTTTTTTGACGGAGTCCAAGTCTTACAGAACAAATCCTTTTATCAAGAAGATTTGTTCTATGAAGTTAGAATTCAATCAAAGGGCTGCATTTGAGGACCTAGAGGGCCATGTGTGGACTCCAGGACACAGGTTCCCTAACCCCACCCTAGGACCTTAAAAACTTTTAAGAACTTTAAAAGAATTAAATTCTCTCTGATGCTCTCCATTACTCACCATTGCTATGAGTTGTACAAGGTTCTGGAGAACAGATATATTCAATTCATTTTAACATGAGTCTAGTTATTCAATGTTCTCCTGACTATATTAGTTTCTTCCCAGAAAACATAATTTGCATGTCTTTCTGGGGCACTATGGTCTGTGATTTTCTTGAGAGCAATCGGTTGTTACATGACTCACAGGTACCCCAAAGACTTGTTACCAGGTCAGTGAACTCTTTAACAATATCCAGGACTCTTCTCTAGTGCAGACTGACTATAAGGCCCCAGCGTAATAACTGTAGACTACCTTAGGGAAAATGATTCTACTATATAGTTCAGAGTTTTCTTGGCTCCCATAAATTTCCTAAGATCTGAGCTAAAAGATGCACTGACTGCAATACTGAATATCTTGCCTAGATGCCAGTTGGCATTGGTGCAGTTATAAGATAAGCTATCCCCAGGCTACTTGCTGGCTGGAAGGTTTTCAGAAGGTTGGTTAAAGCTGATTCCAATCATTTTAATGCCATCTGACAATTTCTGTCAAGGCATAAATTTAAGCTGTCTAGTCACGTTAAAAAAGAACTCTTCTTGCACCTAAGACAATAATTCACATACATTTTATTACTATCTAGGGGGGAAGATGAGGGGATGGAGGTCTTGTTTTCTTGTCTTGTTTCCAGAATTGAAATTTCACTGCTGTTTCATTGAATCTTCCTGGTATGGAAATCTCATTCATCCATGCAGGTATAAGACTCCATTCATGTCAGCAAACACTATGTAAAGTACAGAATGCATACTGTAAGGATTATGCTCTCATAGAGAAGTCCTCTATTACCCAGATCAACAATTCTTCTGTAATTTAGAGTATTAGAGAGTTACCAGGGATCCTAAAAAGTTAAGTGACTTGGCCATGATTATAATTCATGTCAGGAGACAGACTTCTTTCTCGAGGGGTGGGAGGAGGCAATCAAAGTTAAGTGACTTGCTCAGGATCACACAGCCTGTAAGTATCCAATGGCCAGCTTTGAACTCAGGTCCTCCCTCCTAAATCTAAAGCTGGTGCTCTATCCAATGAGCCTCCTTGCTGTCCCCGGAGGCAGACTTTAAACTTCATCCTTTCTGATTCTAAAATTGTCTTTCTATGCAATGCTGTATATCCATACAATTTATTTTGGTGAGTGATGTAGAAAGAGTAATGAAGAAAATATTAACAACCTTTTGACAAATATTGGTCAGTTACTGTGTCTGGCTGATCATCTTCCCCTGTACACCTTCAATTTAAATATCCATTCTAATATTTTCTTCTGCACTGGCAATTTAAGATTATTCCACGGTTCTTCGCTGCTGGGTTTTATCAGTGGAAATAATTCAGAATTATGGAGATTAGTGTTATTAAAATTCTTATTCCTCCAATTGAGAACCTTTAATTTTATACTCCAGTCCTATAGATGCTCAATACATTTGTGATCTCACATTTGTGGATGTTCCTCCCAATGGCATAGATCCCAACCAGAGGAGTGCTGGAAGTATCTCTCACTTATTTGTGAGAGTCAATTGTATGAATCACAAATCTGCAATTGCTACTACTCAGGGCATGAATTTTTGTTGTTGACGATTATCTAGATTTAAAAAAAGTGTTAATAACATAGATCAAACTTTAAAAAAAAGTGTGTGTGCTTTTTTTCCACTAGAGAGCTTAGTCAGTAAACATTTACCAGTATATCCTTGACTGCAACTTACAGATGCCTTTTAATTCCATAGGACAACTGTCCTTGTGTTTGATAAAAATTCCTTAGTGGCACTCCTGCAGTATTGGAGTCTTGATCTAAGTGAGCACAAATTCCTACAAAATATATTTAAAACCTCTCTCAATTGAGGAGTACTCATAGGTCACGTACTATGTGCATAGTTTTCTAGGGCAGGGATAAGATTTTTTTTCTCTTGAAGAAATTATTTTTATTTTTTGCAAAGATCTTACATTATTTATTTGTTTACTTTTTGAGAAGAGGACAGTAGAGGACGTGCCTAATGATGTAATTAGCAAGGAGAAGGGGACGGTTTTTTTTTATTTCCCTTCTTCTCCCTTCCTGAATTGAAATCATTCCAGGAAGTCTTGGTGATGAGAAAACAGGCAAGGTGCAGCAGAAGGCAGTACTCATAGGTCACATATGTGCATAGTTTTCTATAGCAGAAGGCAGTATGACTGATATGGCTAGAACACTGTTTATGTACTGGGCCAAGTCAGGAAGACCTGAGTTTAAATCCACCATCCATTTATTAAGTGTATGGCACTGGGGAAATCGCTTAGTCTCTGTTTCCTTCACTTTTCTCAACTAAAAATGGGAATAATGATAGCATCTATTTCCCAGGGTTGTTGTGAGGATAGCTGAGATATTTATAAAATGCTTAGCTCAGTGCCTAGAACACAGCTAATAAATACCTCTGTTCCCTTCACTCCTGTTGGTAAAGACACGAATTGGTCCAAGCTTTTGGGAAACAATTCAGAATTATGCAAAGATTACCTAAAATCCCTATATCCTTTGACCAAGAAATTCTATTTCTAAAAATGTAATAATATTTAATAATTTCCCCAAGGCTTATTAATAAGAATAAAGGGCCCATATATACCAAAATACTCAAAGAAACAATTTTGTTGTAGCAAAGATTTATAAACAAAATAGATGCCCATAGTTTGAGAAATGTCTAAGCAAGTTTTGTTTCATAATTGTAAGAAATGCTGGTTTGTAAGCAAAGTATTTTTAAAATATTTCGATATTATGAATACAGAGGAATACGATCCAAAGGAAGAAGAAAGACAAAAAAACAATGCAGGCAATGCCTACCATAATATGAAAAGGAAACCAAATGAAAATAAATGCTATGAAACTGTAATGACCATACTTGATTCCAAAGAAAAAACATGAGAATGCATGCCATTTCTTTATGAGAGTGGGAAAGATGGGATTACAACGGCTACACTGCATAGAAGGATAATGTTGGACTTGGGTGATATGTTGCTTAGTTGTGCAGAATGCCTTTTATTGCACTTTTTAATTCATTGTTTTAAGGTACATATTACTTTTTTTGGAGGAATACATTGGAAATATAGGTGACATAGAAGCAAAATATGTGAATAGTTTTCAAAGGAAATAAAGTCAGAGACTAAAACATGGCACATATTGGTCCCTGACTATTCTTTCTGCTCATGAAAGGTAAGATTGTTTCTCCACCTCTATAGAAAGCCATAAATGCTATTTATAAATGTAACAGGACCCCAGATATCCCACACACTGTGACTGAGGACTGATGAATAGGTTCTTGTAATTGGGTTTGTCATCTCCAAAGGCATACTGTCCAAGTGACCATCAACGAACCTCTCTCTTATTGTACTTGCCCTAACCCAAAGGATTTCACCCTTGAGACTAACAACCACTGAGACCCGATTGCACCCTTTTCCCTAAAGCTCTCTTCCCTCATTATTCACATACCTCTGATTAAGAGTGCTTTATCTTAAATTTTAAGCCTTCCCTTGTGTGATTTAAATGTGTCATAATAAATGATATCTATGCAATATCATTTAATATTTGAAAAATATTTTCCATGCATTATCTCATTTGATTCTATTGCTTTCAGCAATGCTGACCCATTTGGTTGTTTGTCAAAGACTCTTAGTCCTTTAGAAAACTAGAACCCTATAAATTCCTCAGAAGCTCTTCTTTAGTGTGACATGTTTATAATTCTGGTGCCCATTAACAGACTGAGTGTATCACTGAACAAAAACTAGGAATATAGTAATAGAAGAACACATGGTACCTGTGGCTTCATTGGCCTGTCACTCAGATATAGGGAATATCCAGTTATTCAAAGTGATAGACCAAGTATTTCTCAGAATTGAAATGTTGTTAATCACATACACACACACACACACACACACACACACACAAACACAATGACCCACCTTCAGTGGACATTTCCTTAGAGCGATTTTCTACTAGTGATGATGTATTTACCCTGATCCATTTGTACGCCATCATTTGTGAGTGATGGCCTGCCTTTACACGACATTTGGCTGAGGGTCAAGGGTCCAACTTGGGGTTATGAACTAATATAAAGCTAAAAGGTCCAAGTGGGGAATCCAACCCATGACTTTACTCTATTAGTGCACTAGCCAAGAGACCTCACTAACCACAAACAAAAAGTTTGCTAAGAGTTACATTCTCCTGAACTTCAAAAACCTCAGAAGGGTTATATTTGTATTAAGTAAAAGGCAGAATCTACATTATTTGTAAATCAATGTGTGGGCAAACATATTGTTAGGCTAAGTATTATCATTCCCCCCCTGGAATTGTCAGCATTCCCTTTTCTATAGATATTTTCAGTGGGAAAAACATAAAGCCTCATGGTGTAATTACTCACTGTGCAATACACTCTGACTCACTTCTCATAATAAATGGGTCATGTCTACTTCCAAATTTACTTGTTTTTTTTTTTTTTAATATCTCCTTATTCCCTACTTGATTCCACCTATCAGTGTCTTTAATCTCCACCTTGCCTTATGTTGCCTTGTTTTTGCTTCCCTTTGTGGAGTAAGGCATAACTAGGACAGAACACTAGGGCTTTGTCCCAAATACTGAATTTAGAGGGAACTCATTGAATTTTCAGTCCTTTAACAGTATGGAAAAAAACAGAGTTTAGCATACCATAGAAAGAATAATAGGTTATAATAGAAAGTTGCCAGGTGCCAATCTAAAATGAACCTCCTCTTACTCATCCCACCTTTTTCCTCCAACAATGTGAGGCAGCATCTTTCTTCAAATATCCTGGTTTCTGCCACCCTCAATTTCAGGGTATATTTTTGTGTCACAAGATCTGATTCCAGTTTTTGGTATATATCCTAGGGGCAAAAATTACTAGTTTTTTTTCTTCTATACAGAAGTAAAACATCAACAAATCAGAATGTTTAACTCAAAACACAGGCCCAAAGTTTTGAGAAAGCTTTGGAATAAAACATGTACTTCTTCAGGATGAATGCCATTAATGAAAGGATTCCATTACTAGGGGCACATTAAGATAAGTTTAACATTTCCAGGGTTCAGGCACTTAAAAATAAGGGTATCATGACATTCCCAGGAAATACTAGACCTTCAAATTAATTCTACACTGGCAGCAAGCTTTTATGACCTATTTTAAGAACGTGGTCCTGGCTCTCCTGTTTAATGAGCAGTTTAATTTAAAGTTTGAAATTATTAAGTGTTCCAATGGAGTCATAAATAATGTAGTTTATAATATTCCAATCAAGCACATAAAACTACATTTGTCTTCCATTAACGACACACTTTTTAAGTAGCCTGACCTCTTCAGATATATAAGAGCATACAATTAGTGCAATTTGTCACAGGTCTTTTACACTTTAATAAGATGTAATTAATTGTCTGTTTAGTCTAATTAACTTTTCAGACACTGGCAGTTCTTGTTCTTCTAATACAAAGCAAGATATCCAATTTGCAATTCCAATCTTTAAGGGAGCATTCTGACCACAAAATGCAAATCTAAACTGTTGAGAAAACCAGCATATGGCAGATTTGTCTTTAAAATTCAGAGTGGAAAGGATAAATACTTTGGGGATGCAAAGTATTTTATAAGATTGACAATAGAAAGAAAAAATACAGGCAAAACATGAGCTGGAATTGAAGGCCACTGTGCAGAGAAACTGGGGTATTTAATAATTGGAGGAAAAAGGTCTAATAAACTCCATGGACACATGCAAATACAAAATTTATTTTTGTCATTGTTTATGCATCAAATCCTGGAATGAAAAAGCAGAATTATCTGAGGGCTAGCAGTGATGGATATTTTTCTACTGTTTTTATGGTTTTAGTATGGAGAGAAATACGTTGATGTAACATGAGAAATAAAATGAATATTTATAATTACAAACTTAATTGGCAAAATTTTCAAAACTTTATATTGGACTGTGCATCTGTGAACTTGTTGAGGCATTTCTTTCCCTAGAGAGCTTTAAAAAGAGACTACATGTTATTTTTCTTGCTGTTCAGTTGTGTCTGACTCTTTGCCACTCTGTTTTGGATTTTCTTGGCAAAGATACTAGGGTAGTTTGTCTATTTCCTTTTCCAGCTCATTTTGCAGATGAGAACACTGAGGCATTAGTGACTTGTTCAGTGTCACAAAACTAGTAATTGTCTGAGGCCATATTTGAACTCAGGTCTTTCTGACTCCAGGCCAGATACTTTATTATGCCACCTCACTGCCCTACATGTTATAGGGGCACAGTTTATATTCATTCCTGGCTAAGGAGGGGGTTGAAATAAATGATACATCAGGGTATTGTATGTCTGATTCTATCAGTCACACTTAATCACATAGATCTAAGAGTAATTCTTATAACTATTCATAAATATACTTTTATATATTTCTTTGGGAAAACACATCCCCCCCCCAAAAAACTGCCTAGACTCTTGGTAGATTTACTGACCTTAAATATCTGCTACTACTTATGATAACTATCCTTGCCTAGTTAGGTGGGTTGAGAAACCTAAGTCCTTTTCTTGACTTCCAGTAGGAGATTGTTGTCTCTTCCCTGGTTACACAGGGAAAAGTTATCAGGGGAGCAAAAGGTCTTGAACAAGTCATACGTGCCCAAGTTCAATGTTTTGTAGACGTCTATCCAGTCCCAAGGATACATTTCTAGGCCCCATGGTGTCTCAAGAGCATGATTCCACTGATGGGCAGCATGGAGACTGCTTGGAAGATGTAACTCAGAATAAGGAATTAACACTTTGAAATAAATTTATACTATAACCAAATATACCTTCACCAATATAGATCAGCAGGCTTTCATTGGAGGGAACAGAAAGTCCCAGACTTTTAAGATTCTCTGAATTATTGATTAGTTTTTATGCCAGAGCTTCCAAAGACCGGCCCCTACATTCAAATGATCACCTGAGCTACCCACATACATGTACTTCCTCCCAGTAACTCCAGTTCTAGAAAGACCTAAGTCAGAGTTGGCCTAAGTTAATCAACAAACCAAAAACAAACAAAAAAAAAAACACAAAAAAAACCCCCCAAACCTGCCTGTTAAGCACCAGCCACTGTGCTAGGTGCTAGAAATAAATAATAAAATAATTCTTACTCTCAAGAAACTTACATTCTAATAGAGGACAGTAAAAAAAATACATAGAATATAGATAGAACAAATATAAGTTAATCAATTAATTAAATATTTACCAATCAAATGAGTATTTGTTATTTGTCAGGCACTATGCTAGGCTTTGGGCATTCAAGTACAAAGAATGAAACAATCCGTCCTTAAAATGTACTTATATTCTAATGGGGGAGATGATAGTCAAGAAACATTTACGAGGCTACCACATTCCAGGAACTGTGCTAAGCTTTGGGGATACAAAAAGAGACAAAAGACAGTCTTTGTCTTTCATGAGTTCACAATCTAATGGGAAGGAAAACGAGCAAACAAATATATACAAACAAATTATATGCAGGATAAATAGGAAACAATTAAAATAGGAAAAGCATCAGAATAAAAGAGATTGGGAAAGACTTTTTTATAGAAGATGGGCTTTTAGCAGAGACTTGAAGGCAGGGAAGTCAAAAACTATAGATGAGGAGAGAGAGCATTCCAGGCTTGGGAGACACCCAGAGAAAGACCCCAGAGCCAAAAACTGGAGTATTTTTTTCTAGTCAAAAGGCAAAATGTCACTGGATGGAAAAATATGTATATGGTAGGGCACAAGGGTAAAACAAGCGAAAAAAGAAGGGTCTTGAGGAGCAATGATAATAAAGGACTTTGAATATCAAAGATTTAATATTTGATCCTGGGGGCAATAAAATTTTACTGAATGGGAGTGGCAGATGACATGGTCAGACCTGAACTTTAGGGAAATCACTCCGACACCTGGAATGGAAAATGGCTTAGAGAACTGATAGAGGCAAATCCATCGAAAGGCTATTGCTATAATAATCCAGGAAGAATGATGGTGTCACAGTAAAAGAGAAGTTAAGAGGTGGGAGGAGGGCATAGAAGTAAAGATAATATGTTCAGTTTTGGACATATTGAGTTTAAGATGTCTACTAGGCATCCAGTTAGAGATGTCTGTCAGGCAGTTGGAGAAGTGAGATTGGAGGTCAGCAGCAAGGTTAAGGCCAGGTAAATGGTTTTGGGAATCATTAGCATAGAGATGGTAGTTAAACCCATGGGAGCCAATGAGTTAAGAGATAAAAGTTTAGGACAGAACCCTCTAGGGCTCTTATGATGAATTCATGTAAAACATAAGAAATGGAATGTTGTTTGTAGGTAACAACAAATGTTTCAGTTTAGTGGGAATGGAAAGTGTATGAAGAGGATTCATGTAAAATCAACCTGGAAAGAGAAGAGGTAAGTTGGAGCTATTATATCACTGAATTACATTTTTGTTATGAAAAAATAGTTTTTTTTAGAAATATGCTTATGTTATCATTTAAATGTTCTATTTTATATAAGGAACAAAAATTTCTTTAGAATAAAATTTCTTAATAAAAAAGAATCTCTTAACATGATATTTTATTAATTATTTGGGTTACAAAGTGTTAAGACAGCAATTTAGACAGGAGTCTGTTATTATCTTGTAGTGGTTGATGGCAGAATTGAAATCCATGATCAATTGAGGATTGCTTAATCTACTATAGAAGAAGAACCCAGCACTTGAAAAAGGATCATTCCTTTCCCCTTTGGGGAAGCCTGTGGGACAGAGAAAGGGGAGAGATTTTTTTCTCTCCCTTTTTTATTGGGCACAGTGTGCTTGCCAATTAGGAGGTTTTGCAACAAGCATTAAGCAAACAGGGGCAGTCTGTTGAACATAGAAGAATGATTTATGCTCAAAGCCTAGACTCTCCTTCTATAGATGACTTTCGTCTCTGCTTCCAGGGTCCAAGAGTCTCAGAGCTTTCCTGCTTTGATTAATTCCAGGGTTTGAAACATGTTTTATTTTCTTTTGTTTTTAAAGACATCCAGGGATCATGGCTAATGTTCAGCCCACCAACTGCACTTTAATTCCATAACATTTGATTTGAAGAACTTCTTCACTCCTAAAGGAGTAACAAGATGTGGAGCATTCCTTCATACTTTAAGATCCTAATTCTTCCTTGTTTCTGCTACCCATCCCTTACTTTCCCTCATTATGCTAACTGGGCTTGGAGGAAATCAATCCATTGGGCTATGCTGACAAACTTCCTTTCCCCTTTCCCCCACTACAAACTAACAATCTGTAAATGCAATTGCATCTAACTCCATTGTTAAGTAAATAGCTGATGTAGAAGCTAAAAAGAATAATGTAGAAAGTTATTTGCTTTTTATTGGAAAGTAGTCTTGAGAGATTTGGTTCTGCCTAAGTATAGACATACCATTTAGGGAATTTTCTTCCCTTTATCTTCTTTTGGCACAGGGAACAGAGCCCAAGGGAAATTCAGGGGTTCTTCTGGCTGATGTAGAGAAAAGGAAAGAAGTTTCCATAAACTCTGAAATCATGAAAAAGAAAAATAACACGTTTTGTTACTGAAAAAATGAAGAAAAGTTATAAAAAACAGTTTTTATAACCTCCTTATAAGATGGAAAGTTTTTTTTTTTTTGTTTTCTTTCAGTGAAGGAGAAGTACCTGAGAACTGGAAAGGGATCTCAAGATTCATCCAGTCCAACTCAAATGGAAAGGAATGCCTTTTGTAACATATTCAGTAAGTGGTCTTCTGACCTCAATGTGAAGACCATCAAGGAGTTGAGGTCCATCACCTGCTGGAGAAACTCATTCTATTTTTTGAACAGTTTGAATTATTAGAATGTTCTTCCTCACATAGATACTAAATTGGTTATACTTTTAATATAATTAATTGTAGCATATGTACATATATTTACTTGCTCAAAAATTATCATTTTTGAGATATAATAATTTAGGGAAATTCAAAGAAAAATTCATGGCTGAAAAAGATAGAGGGAGACAATCTTTATGGGATTAAATTTTTTTTTTGAATTTTTTCCCTTTTACTGGAGTATTAAAAGGATAAATTTAAGTCTTACTTTTGATTAACTTCAAAGCTACAAAATGACTCTCACTTGAGTAATTAATGTAGGTACTAAGGAATAAAGTACCCTAAGGTTTTCTTGTTGTCCAATAGTCCAAAAGTTTAAGTGAGACTAAAACTTTTTATTACAAAGTATGACTTAGGATGAATTGACAAGAGACATTTAAATATTAGTGAGAACTTACTATGGTATATTTTGATCATTTATTTCTTAAAAATTTATCCAAAATATTTTTCTAGAATAATACCTGTTTAAGACCATCTATGTTTAGATTTATTTTTTTAAAAGTTACATCTTTGACAAATAAGATGTAGAAAAATTTGGACTGTAATTTAGATCTCAGACAAAGCATATGACTAGAATTTAAGACTTGATGAGAGAGGAATTCCTCTTCATTGGTGATAGTGTAGTTAAATTACAGGATCTGTTTTTCAGTACTGAAGCTTGAATGTGAAAACCTATAGTTATAAATTAGACAAGAGAAGCTTAATTAAGCCAAAGTAAAGGGAAAAAAAAGATGTAGTACTTAGATGACACAAAGTATCTTTGTAGCCTGCTCTGAAGAAGAAAAGAATAGGTTGACATGATACATATTTATATTGAGAGAGTTATGATAAATGAAAGTTATGACAGGCATAGTTCTTGAAACTAATAAAAGGAATACTTAATCTGGTTGTGGGGCAGCTAGGTGGTATAGTAAAAAGAGTGCTAGGCCTAGAGCCTTGGAAGACTCATCTTCTTGAGTTCAAATCTGGCCTCAGACATGTGACTGTGAGCAGGTCACTTAACACTGTTTGCCTCAGTTTCCTTATCTCTCAAATGAGTTGGAGAAGGAAATGGCAAACCACTACATTTTCTTTTCCAAGAAAACATCAAATGGAGTCATAAAGTGTGAGGCACAATTGAAACAACTAAGCAACAAACAATAACAAACTGTCTGTAACTAAAATAATATTCCAATTTATATTGCTGTAATGTGGTATGACTGTCAAAATAAGATTATACATATATATACATATATTTCTAGTTATTAACAGATATACCTTTAAATTAATTCAATTCATGTTTCCACTCTGCTCTAGATTTGGGGTAAGAGATTCTGAGTTTGAATCTGGTTCCTCTTCTTACTGCTGATATGACCATGGCTGTCAGCTTACCTATCTGGCTTCAGTTTCCTCATCTGTAAAATGAAGCTATCCAACATGAATTCCCAGCTCTAAATCTCCAAAACTTTCAATTAGATTGTTATGTAATGAGTACAGTTTCAGATTTAATGGTCAGAAATGTCTGGATCTAAATCCCACATAGTCACTAAGCTCATGTTTTCTAAATTCCAGGAATTATTATGGACAAATAATTTGTGATCATACGTGTCTGAATGGAGAGGTGAGGGCAACTGAACTGAAGGTTCTATAAAATGCCTAACAAAAAAAATGCAGCATTTCCAAAGGGAAGTGCTTGCGAACCCCACAATTGGGGGTAAAGGACTTTTATCCACTTCAGTAGCTGATAATTACACATTTGACATGTGCACTTTCTATACTTGAGTCAACTTTTATGTTGTGCATGTTCTGGTGGGAGAGTGGGTCACAGATATTTGAGGGGATATTCTGTACTAACTGTTGTATCATTATGACTTAAGGCTGACTAACAAAATAATTCTCACCTGATAATCTTAAGAGACAGCACATCAGTGGACATTCAAGTCTATTTCATTATACAATCACCCTTGACATCCTCAGGCAAATACCTGGAGTCATGATGGGGATATGTAACTAGCTAAGCTTTGGGGAGATATAACATTAGTGGGAGTGGGACTTGGGATAAGATATCCCAGAATTTTCATGGGCTACATACACACACACACACACACACACACACACACACACACACACACACAAACACAAACACACACCCACAATAAGCTCCTTATGAGTAGGTATCATTCCATGGTTGTATACCTAGAGCCCAGTAGAGTGCATGCTACATAGCAGGTATTTAATAACTGATTATTAATAGATGGTAGATAGACAATTGACAGATATCCATGTGTATGTATGTTATCTATATTTTAAGAAAGTTGATGGATGCTAATCCTTCTGTGATTTAATAATCTGGCATTGGTTGAGATTTTGGGAAAGGTTGGATTGAATAAGAGAATTCCTACTTCAGCCTAAGGCACAGGGAAAAGGTCAATAATGACTCCATTGGGTAGTCACAAATACAATGAAAGCATGTTGAGATTATTTCTCTAAAGGTGTACTTTCAGTAAACAAGGGAGTTTATCAGCACAGAGAAATCAAAAGTTTAAATTTTAATTTATTCTTAGACCTAGTAGAGCCCAGTTCTTGATAAATAAATGTCAGCTGGATGCAGACAAACTGTCTAGCAACAGCGATCTTGATTTCTCAAGACACGGGCCTTCTTCTGTCCCTCACACATAATCTGTCTTTCCAGCCCCATGCCTTTTCAATGGCCATGCTTTCTGTTATACCCTCAGGACTGGAATTCTGGGCCTCAGCACAGCACCCTGGCCTCCTTCCAGACTCAGCTCACATTTCACCTTTTAGAGGCGGCCTTTTGAGCCCCATCCTTTCCACTACTTAAAATGTCTTCCCTCTGAGAATACCTTTCACTGACACTACATAAATGCACAGTAATATTTGCATGTTGTCTTCCCCATTCAAATGTGGATGTCTCGACAGCAGGAATAATACTTTTTACTCTTCTTTGTGTACTGAGTGATGAGTACAGTGCCTGGCACAGTCATTACTTAATAAATGTTTTTTGACTGAGTGCCTGACTAAATGGAATCTGTATTAATTTGTATGCCTTGCTGTGGTTCCCTTTAGATTATTTATAGATCATGATCTTCCCATTAAACCTAACAGAACGGAGTCTGTTCTTGTGTATGTATTCCTGGTATACTTTTCAAGCTAGTCAATCCATTAAGCCTGACCCAGGGGCATAACTTCCCCTCCTTTCCCAAACACTACACCTAAAGATATTTCCCCACTATCCTTTGTATTTGTTACAGATTAGAACTCCAGTTAGGTTTTCAATTAAACTTGCCTTATGATTAAGCCCAACTGCATTTTTTGCTCTTCTATTACATGAAAAGTTGGTTCAGATGAAATGGTGTTCTTTTAGATTACTTTAGAATCCAGCAGTGAGTCATTTCAGACCTGAGAATCTTATTTTAAAAATCACCGATTTTCTCAAGTCTCGTTAAATCTCTTGATGATTTTCACAAGATAAGAACCTTAATACACTGAAATATAGCTTTGCCTGCAGTCAAATTGGGCTGAATGGTGTCTCAGGGGAGGAAATGGAGACATTTCTTACATTGTAAATGTAAAGTCATAATGTGTAAAACACAGTGACTGACTGTGGGTAATGGAGAAGAGAAAATCAGGCCAGAAAGTAAAGTTTTAGTCATTAGAAAGCACAAATTTTGCTTCAAGAAAATCAAGATTTTTATTTTTAAACAGGACCTAATATACTCTGAACAGGCCAGGAGAGAATTCTTTGTGTGATTTTTAGCACACTCAATATAAGGCTGTATAAATCTTCCCTTGCTAGTCTGTATATAGACAGACAGGGATAGAATGAAACCAAAGCAAATAGGAGGTAAAAATGATTTTTTATTACTTTAGGTATTTCTGGATGTCAGATAAAAATGAGAACATTGCTAAAATTTTTGCAGAATGACAGCTCTGCCTTATGGATAAAATTCTAGGGTTTGATATATGAGCCAGAAAATGTGAAAAATATTATGAAATACTGCCTTGACATAATGATGGAAGGCTGCTAGAAGTGTGCGAACACTAGAGGAATATAATAGACCACAGTGAAACAAGAGAGGACAAAGCATCTGAATCTTGTCGACCCAGGAACATGCGGTTTAGCCTAGAAAAAAAAAATGTAAGCCACAAATTTTTATTTTTCATTGAATTCTAACTATCCCGCTATAATGCTCCTTTTCAAGGCTAACTTCTTATAGAGCTACCCTAACATAATATGTATCAGATACAAAAGAGATTAAATAGTGTTTTAGTTGGGAATTGATTGACAACCAAGTTCATGTAATTGTATGTACTATAAATTAGTAGACTCAATAAAATCAGCTGCCATTCTAATATTTGCATACTCCAACACTTGACGAATGGCTGGCCCATTTCTTCTAACTTTTATAACTTCACAATCATTCAGATAAAGACTAAACATAATAGTGCTCTCCTTCTAAATAAAGATCCTTATATCTGGAAATGATCCAGCATTCTAAAATAGAACTAATCTTCAACTCTCTAAAAATGCATTCCTTCTATATTTCAATAAATCATAAACACCTACTGGCCCAATTTTAAGACCTTGAGGATTTCTTTCACTTTTTCCTTCTCTTTCTCCTCCTCCTCCTCCTTGTTCTTCTCCTTCTCCTTCTCCTTCTCCTTCTCCTTCTCCTCCTCCTCCTCCTCCTCCTTCTTCTTCTCTTTCTTCTCCTTCTCCTTCTCCTTCTCCTTCTCCTTCTCCTCCTCCTCCTCCTCCTCCTCCTCCTCCTGCTCCTTCTTCTTCTTCTTCTTCTTCTTCTTCTTCTTCTTCTTCTTCTTCTTCTTCTTCTTCTTCTTCTTCTTCTTCTTTCTTCCCACAATCAGTTAGTCAAGTCCTCTGAATTTTATCTTTTTATTACATCTCACCTCTAACCCTTCCTCTCTGCTCCTGCTGCTATGTTTTAGCATGCATTACGAGCCTCCTTGACAATTGCAGTAATCTCTTGTTCATCCTGTCTTCATTCTTTCTTCTTCCAATATCTCATTCACACAAGTGTTAGGTTAAACTTCCATTGGTCATGAAATTCTTCTCCCCAAATCCTTCAATGATGCTGTAATGCTCACTGAATGAAGTCTGAAGTCCTTGGGCTAAGAAAGAAGGCCTCTTACAACCTTGTGCCTACATAACTTATCTAATAGGATCATGGATTTAGAATTGGAAAGGCCATTAGAGACCATCTTGTCTAACCTCCTAATCTTATAGATGAGAAAACTAAGGCCAAGAAGGCTTTCAGAGAGGTCACATAAGCAGCAAATGGCAGAGCTAAGATTTAGACTAAAGACCAATAACTCCGATGATGTCATTCTTTCCATTGAGTCATGCTTCCTTTACTCACACTATTCTCCTCCACAAGCAAACAAGACTTCAATCAAACTTCATTCCTTGTTGTGCCTCATGCAGATAGAATGTTTTACTGCCTCATGTCTGTGCCCACACTGTTCATAATGACTTGAGCATCCTATTTATAGAGCCATTGTGCTAACCTCACTGTTATATGCCTATGAAACCTTGGACAGTCTATCTGCACCATGCCAGGAAAGTGAATTGCTTCCAATTGAATTGTCTTAGGAAGATTCTGAAGATCATCTGGAAGGGTAAGATACCAGACCCTGAGGTCTTTTCTTGAATTAAACTGCCAAGCATTCAAGTTCTACTGAACAGATGGCAGCTCTGATGAGATGATCACATTTTTCAAGTACCAAACATATGGTTGCCAAAAAGATTATTTTATGGGCAACTCAAACAGGGCAAGAGTTCATGTGGAGGTCAGAAGAAGTGATACAAGGACACTCTCAAGGTCTCTCTTAAGAACTTTGGAAATGATTGTTTGACATGAGAGACACTGGCACAGGACTGCTCAGCATGGCGTGCCCACCTCAGAGAAGGTGCTGTGCTCTCTGAGCAAAGTAGAAGTGAATCAGCTCAAAAGAAAGGCAAGATGCACCAATTTAAAAAAATTGCCCCAAGTGTTCACATGGATTATTTGTCCCTGACCTGTGGTAGAGCTTTGTGACCTTGTATTGGATATATTGTAATTTGCCTCTAATATCATGATGTCATTTTGTTCCTCTTTGAGAATGACGGACAACAACCACTAATCATAATAATGAGAGTATCCTCCTTTTCCAATCAGCCATTCTACCTACAGATATTTTACTGTAAGGACTAAATCAAATTAAAAACTCTGCACGTTATTTTGTCTCCTATATACTTCTCATTCCTCCCAACTCCCATTTGAACTGCCAGATTTGGTTCCTGGTGACAACTGATTACTTCTGTCCTTAATGTTCTAAAAGTAATCCTGCAAGTTTGGGGTGCTTATTACCATGCCTCATGATCCATCACTTGTATGGTTCCCAGCATCATTTACCCATTTAAGACCTCTCTAAAATCAATTAATCAATTAACTTGAATAAGCTTTTAAAAAGTGAAATTTACTAAGAAACTATAGCAAGGAATAAATTATAATGACATCTCTCTAAAAATGTCTGGTATACATTCTCTCACAAGTAAATAAAAAATCTGGGGGAAAGTGGCCAAGCATTATATTCATAGCTCCGACTTATTTATTATTATAGAGTTGTTCTTTTCTTTTTCTGATGTCCTTATGAAATTCCTCTGATTGGTGTTTATTTTTCTTCTAGAAGTGCTTGTAGAATATGGATGTTGCAGTTTAGGAGAATAGGAACTCTTGTAGATCCCTAAAGTTACATTCTCCACATTTCTAGTTTGATCGCTCTTAGTTCTCAGATAGATGCATTATTTGTTCTAAGTTCAATCTCTCTAAGGACATGGCCAATAGGGAGTGGGAAAGGGGGGAGGGAGTTTGACACTCCTACTTGGATTACTCCTCTCATTTTCTCATTGCTGCCTAGCAAAGGGACAAGATATCTGCCTTCTGAAAATATTCCCTAAATTGGACTGGCAAAGCACTAGCTGGGATGCTTTTGTTGGACTCTTCTCTAACACATCTAGATGTAGTGATATATTTCATACATTTTAAATCAATAACAAAATATTTTATTTTCTGTTTTGATCTAAAGGCTTGAAATTCTTTACTCCTTCCCAATTTAATCAACTAGATTGTTCATACCTAGTTTGTGACTGATTGACTTTCTAGAGGAATTGTTCCAAATTGTTTTACATGTATTCTGTAACTCAGTCAAGAACCCAGATGCTTGATAAAGGCATCATACCTTAGAACACTTTGTTAGTAATATTAATTGATGTTAGCATGGGGGACACACACATATATTAATGTCTCCATCCCTGTCATAAGTATTTCCTTCTTCCGACATTTTTTGTGCTTTTATGATATTTAGTTGTATGCTGCACTTCATTTACTAACTTCCTGCTCTGATGCTTCACCATGATATAGTGATGATCATGGTTTCCTAGAATGCCACACCAGCAAAAAAAAACAAAAAAACAAAAAAAAACAACAACAAGCTTTGACTTATTTGATCAAACGACGAAGACTTCTGAGCTGGGTTTGTAGAGGTTGTTTACTGGAAGTTTGGGGACTAAGGGATGACATGTCTATAGTCACAGGAACATATGAAGTCATCCTCTAAGATGTAGAGGGCTTATCTTCTGTGCTTGTAATCTATAAATTGAATATTTAAATATTTCAGTCTAAGTATTACATATATACACATACTTAATGTTACATATAAAATAAGTCTATATGTGTGTGTGTCATATCAGTCCTGCTATAAGTTCCATGAGTCCAGCTATTTTGTCTTCATCATATCATATTATGTTCCCATAATCTAACACAGTACTTTTGACATAGAAAGTGCTTAATAGATAGTTGCTGAAAGAATGAATTTGTGAACTTTCCCATGATGAATATATCACATTTTCATTCCGTGTTTATTTATCTGTCTATCCGACAGGTATGTCTATATCTATAGGCAGATAGACATAGATCCATCGAGTATCTACTGCAAAAGCTGTGTTAAATTCTAAGATATAATAAAGAAAAATTAATCAACAAGCATCTTTATCATAAGAAAAAAACTGTCCCTGAAATTTAGATTTACAAAATGGAGATTCACGAAATCTTAGAAATCTCTTCAGAAGTTACGTATTAGCTAATATTTATAGATCTCCTGTCACAGTAGATATACTGCTCAACCTGAAGTCAGAAAGACCTCAGACATTGACTCATTCTTTGATCCTATGCAAATCATATAACCTCTCTGAGCTTTAGTTTACTCAACTGTAAAACAGAGCACCCCCATCACAGGGTTTGTTTTGAGAATCAAATGGGATAATATATATTCAAATTCTTATTGTTATTTTATAGCTCTTGCTTTTGTCAATGCCATTCCTAACAAGCAGACATTCCACTTCCACTGAAATGTGTCTAGGAATAATGAGCTTATTAAGGAAGAGTTCTTGACCTGGTCCATGAACAGGTTTCAGCAGGACCATGAACTTAGATGGGGGAAAAATTTCATCTTAACAGTTGATCACTTTTACTACTTTTTCTTTTCCTTTTTCATTATAAAATGTTATAAATATATGTATAATAAATGTAATATAATAAATCTAAATAACTGTATAATATAATAAATATATAATAAAATATTTTATGAGATGTTGCTGAAAGGGCAAGGGGAGATATTGGAACAATCTAGGGGCTTGCAAATTGCAGAAAAATATAAAAATCTGTGTTAAAGAGTAACTATATAAATTGTTAGGTTAAGACTTCCATGCTCCAAACCAGGAAAGCTTTGTACATAGCAACGACCACAGTGTGTGAGGATTTTTTCTGGTAGACTTAGAACTTCATTGCAATGCAAGGACTTAAAAAATTCCCAAAGGTCTCTTAAGGCAAAATGTCTTCCATATCCAGAGAAAGAACTGTTGGAATTTGATTGCAGAATGTAGCAGATCATTTTCTTTTGTATTACGTTTTGGTTAGTTTTATGGTTTCTCCTATTCATTTTAATTCTTCTATGCAACGTGACTAAGGTGAAAATGTATTCGATAAGAATGTATGTGTAGAATCTATATAAATTTGTATGCCACCTCAGGGAGAGAAGGGGGAGGGAGGGAGGAAGGAAGAGGAGGGAGGAATAAAATCTAAGTTATATGGAAGTGATTGTAGAGCATTGAAAACAAATAAAATTTTAAAAAAAGATTTCCATGCTCTACAACAAAACAATTTTGTACTCTGTAATTCTATTTATTTGATCTTCCTTTGCTTAATATCTAGAATATCTATTTATATCTCTATCTCTCTATATCTACATATCTTTATCTCTCTCTCTCTTTCTCTACATATGTAGAGAAAGAGAGAGAGAGACAGAGAGAGAGACAGAGAGAGAGAGACAGAGAGAGACAGAGAAATAGGTATGCATATTTTATAAGGAAGCAGTATAGAGAGATAGAAAGGAAGTCAACATGCTGGTAGTTGAAGATTGTTAGCCAGAGTAAATCAGAAAAAACAAAAGTCAAAAACAAAAACCATCATACTCTAGAGGAGTATGCCATTTCCTTCTTCAGTGTGTCCCCATTTTACAGATAAGGAACTAAGCAAATAGGAGTAAAGTGAGTTGCTTGGGTCACATAGATCCCAAGTGACTGAGGCCAGATCTAAACTCAAATCTTCCTAATTCCAAGCTCAGTGTTCTATTTACCGCACCACTTTGCTATCTCACTATACATATGTTTATATATGTATATTGCACACATGTATATGTGCATGTACATATGTACACACATATGGGCTATATATCAATTTTATATATATAATATATACATATATATATATATAGCATATCAATGCAAATTACCAGGTGGTGCTTCAACCACAGGTTCTATCAGTCATCTACTACTCATGTTGCAGTAGGATTCATTCAATAAACCAGCCTGTAGAAATATGCTCAGTACCAACTGAACATATGGCATATACACGGTTGTCTTTCCTGAATGCTTAGCTAGTTAAGGGATATAAAATAATTACTTCAAAAACCATATTTTACTTGTAAATTAGTATTAATTATAATTGTGATCATTATAATAATGATGCATATCATTAAGCCAATCCAATAAACATTTATTAAGCATTAATAGGTGTTTAGGAACTATGTTCATCTCTAAGTATATAATTAATTAAAATAAAGTCCCTGTCCTCAATGAGCTTACAAAATATAAAGGGGAAGACTATAAAAAAGGAGATAGAAAAAGAAGAAATGGGAGAAGATGGATGGGATACCAGGAGGTCATCCAGCTAAGCAGCATCATTGTGGAGGTGACATTTGGCAGGGCAGCAAATGCGAGGTACAGTGATCTGACAGTCATTTTCTACCCTTTATAAAGAAAGGTACTGGGAGGATTTTGAGACTTCATCCTCTAGCTTTCCAAACAGAGGGGAGAGGAGGCTGCGCTAGGTGTTGTTAGTCAAGACTTGAGTTAGCCCACATAGAGATAAGATTAGAAGTGCCCGGTTTATTCTGGGAGGGGATATCTTGTTTGTGGAGTTGAAATCAGGCAGGGCAGAAGATTCTAGGGGGTATGATCTGAGAGGCCAGTTTTTATCCTCTCTAAAGGAAGATATTGGGTGGAGTTGGATATTCACTAGTAAGATTGGCTCATTAAAAATTTCATGCCAGAGAATACACTGAAGTGCTCTCTAATCATCTTTCTGGGATCTTCTTTTGAAACACATGATGAAGGGATTTATTCCATCTCAGCCCAATCCATCATTTTCTCTAGAAAAAAGCAAGGTATTGTAAAATGCAGACGTGATAGATTTGTGCTTAGTATTTAAAAGATGGTTGCAGAAAATGCCACATATGCATAATGTCCAAATATTCTGATTTTTAATGAACTCGACTTTAAGTCATCTGGGTTGACATTTCCCTCTGTCGTTCAAATGCTTGCTTCATTCACACTGCATGGACCCTGTGCTTAATATGATCTGTCATGATGCCAGTTTGAAATATTTCTTTTCTACATGTATTTAGTTTAGCATCGGTCACACTGTAAAATTTGCCTGGATATTGTGTTCACTAACGGTGAGTTTGCCCTGAATGCATCCAAAGAAAAGTGATGAAAAAAATGCTTGCATTTAAACTACATTTTCATTTCGGGTACCAAGGTATAGAAGATAAAATGCTCAGCTTAGGATGAGGAAGGCATGAGTTTGGATCCTGCCTCAGAACAGTCAAACTGAATGACTGAGGAAACTGTTTAATGTCTCTGAGCCTCAGTTACTTCTGGAAAGTGGGACTAGTAATAGCATGTGCCTCCCATAGTTATTGAGTGGATTAATATGTATACGTGGTTTAAATATATACAAAATAATTGGCCAACTTTAAAGGGCTACCTAAATCTGAGCTGTAATCTTAATCCAACATAGTGGGTCTTGCCAAGGTGGGTTTCAATTGAAACTCAGGGGAACATCTAGATCTATTACCAAAGCATTCAGCAACCCAATACAGAGAGAGGTACAAGCATGATACATTCCCAAAGATTTGCCTTCATTCAATACTTCAAGAAGCACAATTATGCAGGTATGTAACACAGTGAATGGAGTACTAGACATAGAGCTAGGAAGATCTGAATTTAAATCCTGTCTCTGATACACGCTAGCTGGAAATCAACTTAACCTCTCTCAGTATCAGTTTCCTCACCTGAAAAAATGAATATGATAACACCTACCTCACAGTGTTGTAATGATCAAATGAGATAACGTGCAAAATTGCTTGTAAGCCTTAAAGAGAGATATAAATGTTAGCTATATTAGTCATAGAATCATTATTTTAGAAAGAGGAGGGACCTTCAAGGCCATCTGGCCTAACCTCCTCATTTGATCATTTGAATAACTGAGGACTGGTGAAGTTAAGAGAATTCCTCAAGATCACTCGGAGAATAAATAGTGGTAGATTTTGAACCTTTGTCTTGTAACTCCAAATTTAATGCTCTTCCCATCATACCACACTGCTTCCATTATCACCACAAATATTTGGAGAACTCCTGCAATGTGCAAGGCATGATCCAAGCAAATGTGTTAATTAAATACCTCTTAACATAAACATCCTACAAATGTTAGATCGTATGATAAACATGATTCAATTCAAATCAACACACATTTAAGGGACTCTAATGTATGCTGACTGTACAGATTAAAAAATATAAGACAAGCCATTTCTACTGCCCTCAAGAAATTACATTCTACTGACAGGGGGAAAAATTCATGGAAATAAGTATCAGAAAGAAGGAAAGAAATAACCATTTATTATTTACTATTAAGTGCCAGGTGCTATACTAATTGGGGATACATATCCAAGCAAAAAGAAAGATAGTGCTTGCCCATAAGGAGATTACATTCTAACTGAAAAAGACAAAAGAGAACTGAAAAATGCAGGAGCAGGGAGAAAGAGGAGGGTACATGGCATGAGGGATGATTTTGAAGTTTAGAAAGGGAAGCACTGTGTCTAGAAGGAAATTAAGGCAAGGCTGGTCTGAGGCTCCTGGAGGAACTCACCATTGGGAGGAGATTCGATGGAATTGCAGAGGATGTTCCATGGTAAGCAAACTTGGGTGTAAGGATAGGGCTAAGATAAGTAAGGACATCCCAGCTGCTGAGTGAAGTACCAGTAGGAGTCAACTGGAGAGATATGACCTTCAAGGCAGAAGACCAGGAAAAGGTCAAACATATAGCATATATTGCACAAAGTAAATTAGAGATCAAGGTGAATTAAAGATTTCTAACAGGTAGGAATATCTGGAAAGTCTTCATAGAGGAGGTGATATCTGATATGAGCCTTAAAGGTTGATAAGGATTCTAAAAGGCAAAGATGAGAGAAAAGTGCTTGACAGGCATGGAAAATAGAAGTAGGAGACAGGTGTCAAGGTCTAGTGGTCCAGTGGTCTAGTCTGACTGTCACTTAAGCATGAATGAGCACAAATGTCTCTAAGACTTATGCTCTGCATTCCAGGAATTAACAAAGTTAAGAGACACAATATGGAATAAAGACAACTATTTTCCTTCTATATCAAAATACTGTAGTACGTTACCATATTCTATTATTTATTGTTATCCAGTACCTGAGCAGGGTTGTGATAGCTATGGAATCCAAGCCTTAGGAATCCATTTCTTTATGTGTCTATGGGGAAGAATCAAAGGCAGCCTATAAGACTGGAACCTTTGGCTTTTAATGACATTACTGGCAAAATGTTCTACAGATTAGGTAAAGGATCTGCAAGTATGAAGACAGGATGAATATGATATCCAGCTCTGACAAAGTAGTAGTAGATAGTAGAAGAGTTTTAGAGCAATCTGGAGGTTGATTTGAACTTTCCTTACATTGGACAAGTCTGTTTTCAAAGTGTCCAGATCCTGTCCCTCTGCATCAATTACTAAGATCTGCACTTTAACTCATACTGAAGAGAATGGGTGCATAAGCCTTAAGGCATTAAGATCACTGCCTTCTCCTTTGGAGGCCAAAATGTGGCCCCATGAACATGGACCTCACTTCTTTGCCTGCCTTGAACCTTGTTCTTATTCTTGTCAGGTAAAAGAAGCGGGGGAAAACAATCCTGTGACTTTTAAAAAGTTAGAAGAGCAAGTCAGGTCTGGATGTCGTGGGGTTCAATTTGGAAGACAAATCCATACCAGGTTTTGCAGCCAGCTCATTAGCAGATGTGACAAGAACCCACCTGGAATCAGTAGCACATTAGGAAACGAACTTTGTAGAATTTCATTGTCTGAGCCTACTACCCTCAGATAGTGCCTCTGAGATGATGGGGGAAATGTTTTTACTTTTTTGTTTTTGCTCATTTATTAAGTAAATATTTTTTTGTAAAAGTTCATTAATCCTTTTGAGGCGATTGGGGGTAAGTGACTTGTTCAGGGTCACACAGCTAGTAAGCATCTGAAACTGAATTTGAACTCAAGTCCTTCTGACTCCAAGGTCTGTGATCTATCCACTGTACCCCCTTGCTGCTCCAAAGCTAATTCGTTTTAAGAGACTAACGTGGAACTGTGGTATTAATCAGTGGCTACCAATGGTAGAAGGGAACACCCAGAATGGGATTTCAAACCAATTGCACTGGAAAAGAGATAGCCCAGTTCCTCAGGCTTAACTACAAGAACAGTAAGTGAAAGCTAGAGATGCTTACCTCTGGAATACTGAGTCCAAAGTGTTATTCGTTGTAAACACAGTCTATTTTTAAGATTATTTGTGCACAGGTCATATCTCTACCTCTCTTTTAGGCTATAAGTTTTTCATCATTTATTCAGGTACCTACCCCAAAGCCTTAAACATATAAAGCCTTTGATACGTGTTTGTTGAGTTACATTGAATCTTGGTTGAATGAATGCTTTACTTTATATAGTGTAATTTTATTATTTAGATTTCATCAGTTTCCATTTTCAACATTTGCAAGTTTGTAGAATTTAAGTTTTGTAAAAGCTATGGTGGATATCCATTAGTCTGGATATTTTCTAATGCAGGAAATACTCTGTTATTATGGAGTTCATTTTATTTGCTAATGCTAAATGTGGGGACAGAAATTATTGCAAATGTGCTTATTTTTCTTCCATTAAAGTTAGATAACTTACAATTGTGCAGGCAATGGTTTTTATCATGCAATCCATGATTTTTTTTCAATATTTTTCAATATTTTGGATTCAACAGGCTGCCAAAAGAGTGAAACAAAACAAGTTAAGGACCTCTGGCTTAAAGTTAATCCCAGGTCCTCATGGGCTATGACAGTAAAGCACCAACTCTAAAACTAGCTCCTAATAATCTAGAAAAGCTAGGATGCAGACTCAAAAGCAGACTGGACTTATCCTCCAATGACCAGCCCAATCAGATACAAAATGACATCACCAAGATGGTCACCAGATGATGAATATTTTGGACCATGGCAGTTATAAATGGGAAGAGTTTAGCCAAAATGGTGAAAAATCCTAGATATTTGGAAGCACTGAAGGAAGTACATTTATCATGGGGTTTCACATGGCCCTGATTTGAAAGAAAATGATGAGATACCATCTAGAGTTAGTCAGTCAATATGATTTATTAAACTATACTCAGGCATTATGCTAAGCACTGGCGATACAAAGAGAAGCAAAAAAAAAAGTCACTGCTCTCAAGGAATTCACATTCTAATGGTGAAATTAAACACATAATGTAATATTATTTTTTGCTTATCTGCTTCCTAGGGACTAGCCTCGCTAAGTCTGGAGGGGCTTATCACCAATTTGTCTAGAGAGTAATTATTTTTTCTCCATCTTGAAGCAAATTTTGATGATCAGTCCAAACCAGCAAACCAAAACTATAAAGCCAAGAAAAACACGGTATAGCAGATAAAATGCTAGACTTAGAGTTCAGAAGTCTGAGTTCAAAATCAGTGCTTGATACATTAGCTGTCAGACCCATAAACAAGTCACTTAATATTTATGTGATTTGGACATCTCCCTAGAAATTATCTAAGACATAGATAAATGTGGTATGCACCTCATCTGTGGTATGCAAGGTACAGGTCAAGGATACAAAAGCAAAATGAAGAATAATTCCTGCTTTCATGAAACATACATTCTACTAATAAAATGAGATACACTAAATCATGTAGGATTTTGTACCTCAGTCTGCAGAAATTGTGGAGTGAGCTCCCATCCTGATGCAATCATGTATTCCAGATGTGTTAGGCAAAATGCAAATTTCACCATGGAATGTAAAATTCAAGAGCAGACATGGAATTCCTGCAAATGATTTGAATCTATCAGCATAGTAAAATTATGCTTCTTGATGATACTGATACTTAATTGATTTATACATTTGGCCATTATATTAAGATATACAGAAGAAATTAGAAGTTTATGCCAACCCTGAGTTGGGCTGAATTCTTGTCAAGGATGAGAACACCCACAAAAGACCATACTAAAGTCACAACTAGAATGATGAATACAGAGTGGAGTTTGATGCCAAATGAATTCTCTCTGTATTGTCATCAGTGCCGTCTTTCTGATAGTTTCTGGAATCTGTTTTTCCCAGATGGAGGCAAGAGCCTAAAGAAAAGACAAATTACTGAATAAGAGCAAGACAAGTATTTTTTTAATTAATTTCTTACTAGTGCCTTCTGTTGATTTTATTCATGAACTTTTCCTTTTTTGTGATTTTTAAAAATTCTTAATGTCTACAAACAGCAAATAAAGCACATACTTCCATATATATGTACAGACATATGTGTATACATGCATATATAAATATGTATATGTGTCATAAGGTGGGAAGACACATGAACTGGTGCGTGATGATGGGAACAGAAGCAGGAGAAGGGTTTATAAGAGCATCAATATCATTAATTCCTGTGCTGTTTTTAATGTGAAAATTTAATGATTGTCAAAACAACAGATAAGGTAGTATTTTGTTTACTGTTTCTCAGATGAGATATTTGTAAACCATTTAGTTCAGTGCCTGATATGTTATAGGTGGTTAATAAATCCTTATTCTTTCCTTCTCCACTATTATATAGACCTATGGATGTATATGTGTATATACATCTAATGGGAGAGACAACATGCAAATAAGTATATACAAGCAAGTTATATACAGGATAAATTAGAGATGTATGACAGCAAAGGTACTAGCATTACGCCATATACAATGTAGATATATAGATGTGTCACATCTATATGTTTATAGAATAAGTTGCAGAATATGGTGTCAGGAGTTTTGAATGCCCAATGATGGTTCCATTTCTTCCCTCTTGGAGGCTCCAGTTTCCTTCCCTGGATTTTTGAATGAGAGTCCTGTCAATTCCTGAGAAATTCAATTTCCCTTTCCTCCTCAGTCCTAAAGAATTACCCAGTCAGGAGTCAATAGTCATAATATTGCTATAAAAGATGCTAAGTTTGGAAATGCTGGTAGAGGTTGCTTTAGTCATTTGTTTGTTTACTTATTTGTTTTTTAATTTAAATGTTATTGACATCCTTGATTTTTACATATGGGTCACTTCCAGGTATCTCCTACCCCACCCACTGATACATGAGAACTCCTTTTTGTTGTTTGTTTCTCATATTTTAAAAAGTACACAACATGCTGCTATGAATATTTGGGGGGCATAGGGGATTCTTCTTTTGAGTTGGATCTCTTTAGAACACATGGCCAACAGTGACATCTCAATGAGGCAGGCATGGCATGGTACAATGGAAAGAACACTAGATTGAAAGAAAGAAAATCAGGGTACCCAAACTGCCTCTTGGCTAACTACTATTTTGATTTTGAATTCCAGGTCTCGGTTACCCAGGAGAGTTGAGCTAGATGACTTCTAAATTTTCTTCAGCCTTAGAATCTGAATTAAGTCACTTTCCTGACAAAGTCCCGGAAGGCTTTATTCATGTTTTTCAGTAGCAAGCAAGTTAAAATTTACCTTTAGGGTCAAATCAAAGAATTGAAAATGCAGATTTGAAATATAAACAAGTTTAAAATCAAAGCTTGCCTCCAGCAAAGCCCCCTTAGGAAGGCTGGAAAACAAATGCAATGTGTAGGCATTTGCCTGAAGGCAGATCTGTTTGTTATGATACCACTACAATTGGGTCAAAAATAAAATAATATGAAACAGCTGCACAAGGTAAAGCACATAGAATTTGTTGGCTGGAGTCTTACACACACACACACACACACACACACACACACACACACACACACACACACACACACACACACACACATGAGAATGGAGAATGTCTCATACCAGTGGGCTTTGGGACTGGGGCTATATTCCTCAGTTGGCCTAAAACTGTGGTCTCTTACTGAGATCTGATGGGACAAGTTCAAAACCTACAAGTGTACAATATAAACAAATATCAGAGCTTTACAAGAACAAGAGTGATTTCTTGGCATTCCACGTAACCAACTGTTGATAGCCTTGACACTGAAATAAAATGAATATGCATTAATAGTATATGAAGTAGTATGCTTTAGAAAAATCTGAGAAAGGAGTGATAACTTTCTGCTAAGAGAATTAGAGAAAGCTTCATTGAAAAGGCATCTCACTGAGCTAGGCCTTGAAGAAAGAGAGGGATTTTATTTGGTAGAAATGAAGACAAAGGGAGTGGGCTTCAGACATATACAGGCATTATTCAGGATGATGGAATAAATCTAAGAATGTGAATTTTAAAAAATCATTAATTTTTAGTTTACAGCATTCAGTTCCACAAGGTTTTGAATTTCGAATTTTATCCCCCTCCTTCTCCTCCCCCTTACCCACCTTCCTAAGGTGGCATGCAGTTTGATAGAGGTTCTAGAAGTTTCTCTCTCCCTCTCTCTCTCTCTCTCCCTCCCTCCCTCCCTCCCTCCCTCCCTCCCTCCCTCCCTCCCTCTCTCTCTCTCTCTCTCTCTCTCTCTCTCTCTCTCTCTCTCTCTCTCTCTCCCTCTCTCTCCCATGTTCATGGATTCTAGATTAAAAATTCCTGCTTTAAGACAAGCAATCTGATAACCACAACTTAGTGAAACAGATTAGTCTAGACTGAGAGAATCTTTCCTAAAAGTAAGACATTGGATATAACTTGAAAATGTGAATCCTTCATTTCCTGGGTAATTTTTATTTACAACACTGATCACATTTGCTGTGGCAAAATCAATAACCTATCTTTTTCGGTCAGCCAGTCACAAAGACAAAAGAGTCACTGAACTTGAAGAGCTCTCAATCTGCTGAGAAAGACAACATGCAGATAACTATGTAGAAACAGGCTCATATATAATAAATTGGAGATGATGAACAGGTGGAAGCCACTTGCATTAAGGAGGACTGGGAAAGTCGTGTTGTTGAAGGAAGGATTTTATCTGGGATTTAGAAGAAGCAAAGGGAGCACGCTCCTGCCCCTGTAAGGTTGTGAAAATAACCTAACATAGAGGCAGTCTGGATTATGGGTTTGAACCCCTAAACCAGATATGTGGGTTGAAGTTTAGTAATTCCCATGCTAAATGACCACTTTAGTGGACCCAACTCCTTTTAAAATGAAAAAAAAATCAATATGAAGGGAAGACCAATTTTGATCAGTAGTTATATAATAGGATCATAAATTTAGCTCTTGTGGCCACATTAGAGATTATTTAATCCAATGCTTTCATTTAAAAGGTAAAGAAATTCAGGTTTCCTTAGTCACAGATGAGAAAACTGAGATGCCAAAGGGCACACCAGTAATAAATAATAGAATTATGATTTTTACTTGGTTCTCCAAAACCAATTCTCATTCCACCATATTCAGAGGATTTTGGACTATTCACCTACAATGGGAAGACAAAGTAGAATAAAAATGTTTATTGCCCAGATTTCAGCATGTATTTGGATGGATGCCCTATAGAGTTCTAGGACAAGCAGTGGATGGACAATTAACTGAAATAAAACTGAAAAAGGAGGGATCAATTCCTTTTAGGAAATTGGAAAATTCTTTTACTGACTCTAAGTTTTCCATGAAATAAAAAATTCATGTTTTCAAAACAAGTAGTTAATGAATAATGCACCATGACAATAAGACATGGAGTAGCACTGTCTCTAAAGAACTAAAGATGAGTTATGCATGGAGCACATGTAAAAAAGTTCACATTTGTTAGGAGAAGACTGACACATATAACAAGAAAATTTCTAGAAAGGAATAGGAAAAAAAGAAATTGTTAAACACTGTTACAACAGAAAGAAAAGATGTGCTGGCCATGTGGCAAGAGACAGGGATGACAGGTATGTAACTAGAATTCTCTACTGATGCACTCATGACATAGGGAAAAAGAAAGGATTCCAAGGTGTTGAGTGGACTCAAGTAATAAATTTTTGGAAAACATGGACCAGGGTGGCAGAAGATGGGCAGACCAGTCCATCTCTATAGTCTGTGCTAACCCATCTTTCTAGACCTCTCGCTGTGTTGAATATTTATGTGTTATCTGATATACACTCTGATTATTTGCACATATGTTATAATGCAAGTTCCTCAAGCTCAGAGACTTTTATAATTCTTCCTGTCTCCAGGATTTTGCATATGGAAGGTGCTTAATAAATGTTTGCTGAATCAAATTGTATTAAATAGTGATCTATGATTATATTATATATAGATTATTTCATTCATTAATCACACTGATTATTTTGCATTTTTGAATCTTATCATTTTTCAAAAGTCATTTATTGTTTCACTTGTTTTTAGTTGGCTTTTTAGAGTGGTCTAAGTAAATCATCATATCTTCTGCTAAAAATCAGAAATTTAATTCCTTTTTATCTATGTTTATTCCTTCTATTTCTCTTTCTCATCTTATTTCTATAGCTAGAATGTCTAATACTATGGTATTATGTCTAATACTATGGTAAGTAGCAGCAGTGATAATAGACATCACTCATCTTATTGGAAAAGTCTCTGTTTTTCCTCTGTGATGTAAAAATGTTTGGTTTTTGTTTTAGTAAAATAGTAATTTTTATACAAAAGGAAGACTCTTTTATCCCTATGCTTTCTAGAGTTATTTTTTAGCCTAAATAAGTATGCAGGTTATCAAACTTTTCAGCTTGTATTGATATAGCCATTTAAAAATATAAATTATTAAGATTATTCACTTTATTTATAGCCTTCCATATGTCAGAATAAGCCTGCATTCCTCATATAATCCAAATTGGTCAGAGTGTGTATTTATATATGTAAAATGTTTTCATTTTTATAGCATTTTTCCTAATGTTTTATTTAAAATGTTTGTGTTAATGTTCCTTACATTATAGCTGTCTTTCCCTGCTTTGTTTTGCCTTCATTTAGGCATCAAGACCACATTTCAGTCACAGAAATAAGTTGAAAGGATGATTTCTTTTCCTATTAATTCAAAACATTTGTAATACTTAGTCTCTGAATTGTGATAAAAATGACTTGTAAATGTATCTGGTTCTAGAATTTTGTTTTCTTTGCTGGTTCGTTAAAATGCTGGTACATTCATATTTTTTATCTGAAATTGGGTCATTTAAATAATTTTAACCTTTTTTATGTTTTGTAGGTTGTTAATTACTTTGTTATTATTGGGGGCATTTAATTGGGAAAATATTTTCTGATAATTTTCTCTTCAACTATGTTTGCTTTTTCTTGTTTTCATTTTTAAATTATAAACAATTTCATTTTATTCTCTCCTGCCTGTGCACTTTATTTGTTCTCCCTAGAAAAAGATCTCCTAATTTTATTTGTAAATTCTAATGTTTTTTTAAATTAGTAATCTTTTTTTATTTCCCAGATTTCCAGTTTCTTGTGTAACTGTGCTTTCGATTTGTGGCTTTTGAGTTTTTTTTAGTCGTCCAATTCATTGGCTTGTTCTTTTTCTTTTTATATTGATGAAAGTGTTTAGACATATAAACTTTCCCCTAAGAACTGCTTTAGTTGTATCCCATAACTTTTGTTATAACATTTTTGCATTTCTTTTTATAGATAAAATTAAAAAAATGATGAAAGTTTCTATTATTTCTATAATTTATTCTAAAGAACAATAGTTCTTTAGAATCATGCTATTTAATCTCTATTTTTTAAATTTTCATTACATGCCCTTTATTTGGTACTGGTTAAAAAACAGAAAGGTCCATTTGTGAAACACATTAGCTACATAAAATACAGAAGCAAATGTATCAGGTAACCTAATATTCAGTAAATTCAAAGACCCCACCTACTGGATTAAGGTCTAACTATTTGACAAAAATTATTGAGAAATTGGACAACAGCATGTGAGAAATTAGATTTCAACCAAAACTTCACACCTTAAAGACAAACTCCAAGAGGAGCTATACACAAGTCACAATATGAACAAAGAAGAGAAATATCAGAAGGGAAATTACATATCAGTTCTACATAGCAGAGAAAAGTCTATTATCAAACAAAGGATTAAGAGAATCACAAAAGATAAAATGGATAATGTTGATTAGATAAAACTGAAACTTTTGCAAGAACAAATCCATCAAACTAAGTTAAAAGGGCAACAACTATCTGGGGGAAAGTTTTGTAGAGGTTTTGCTAGAAATGTTCTCACTTCCAATATATACAAGGAATTGATTCAGAATAAGAGCCATTCCTCAATTCATAAACAGTCAGACAATATGAACAGGCAGTTTACAAGAAAAGAAAATTAAGCTACATATTGACTTATGAAAAAAACTACTTCAAATCACTACTGGAGAAATGTAAATTAAAGGAATTTTGAGATGCTAAAATCTGTCAGAGTGGTAAAGATGATAAAAAGGAAAATTTCAAATATTTGAAAAGAATGTAGGAAAACAGGCACACTAATACACTGTTGATACACCTGTAAATGGATACTGGATAATAATTTAGAATTATTAGAAAAATTCAACACTACATGTGCTTAGAGGTAGCTATACCATTGCCAGTCTTATCTATAAACAAAAGAAATCAAATTTTAAAAAAGCTTCCATATGTATATGTGCATACACATACATTTATAGTGACATTTTTAAGATGGCAGAGAAAAAACTAGAAGCTAAATTGCCTGTAAATTTACTAAATGCTGAATAAGTTGTGGCATGTGAATGTGATGGAATGCTATTATACTATGAAAACAAGGAAAGAGATGATTTCTAAGAGATATGGATAGATGAATTAATGTAGAATGAAATCAGCAGAATCAGAATAACGTTAATATTATAATTTTAAAATTCAAAGACTTTTATAAACTGATAAGGAATTTAATGAGTAAAACCAAGAAAGTGATTTATACAATAATAACAACATTGCAAAGAAAAACCACTTTGAAAGTGTTAAGACCTGTGATCAATAAACTACCATGCACAAATCCTCTCCAATGGAACATAATATCCACCTCCTCAGAGAGACATGATACTTACACGGAATGGGACATAAACATACATAATCACACATATGTGTATTTTATTATAAAACCCAATGAGACAATTTGTTTTGTTTCACTTTGCATATTTGTTACAATGAATTGGTTTTTCTTTTCTTTTTTTTCCATTAGGGTTGGGAGAATGGGAGGGATAGAATAGATTTTTTTCTTAATTTGCCGAGATACAGTTGCTACAGATGTGGAATGTTTTGTGCACTTTCATTTTATTGTTAGTTTCACTTAAGTATTTTATTGTATTCTAAGAGACTTCTCAGGGAGTGGGAGTAATCAGTAAATATAATGTATAAACAAAACATTTCAATAACTTTAAAAAAAAATATCAATGAGAAGTTTACTAACAATTTTTTGTTTTCTTAAACAAAGAGATGAAGTAATTAAGTTTGTTTCGGAGCTTCGGGTGAGTTAATATAAGAATACAAACATTTTCGTTAACATGTAAAGTCTACAGTATATGCCACAGAGTCAATATCTGTCACCATAATTAGGAACTAAACTAAATGGTCACTTTGGGCCAAAGATTGATTGAACATATGTTCATTTTTTTATATATAAAGCTATATGTCCTTCATTTATCATACACAGAATGTATCTCTTAGTTGGATGCAAATCCCTCATTGCACAAAACAAGTAGTTTAATGAGATACATGCTCAAAAGAACCTATGTTCATTTCTGATTTGTTTTCATAAGACAAAAAATACCTAATGAGATAGTTCTCTGCATTTTCCTCACATGGCTTGTTAATAAAAGAGACACTTCTCAATTTAGAACCTAACCTAAGATCACTGCTTTGTTCAAAAGGCTGTACGCTGTGTCTTCTATGTCCTCACTAAGGGATCCATTTCTTCTAGACCCAGGCATGTGTGGCACTAAGTTCAGTCTTTGACCTCCACTGAAATGGGTTAGTCACTGCTTTTTACAGATCTCTGTGATCAAAGGAGCCCAATTGTTTGGTAGGATTGTTGTATGTGTTTCACTTAAAGTTAATAATGTTGCATATCTTTTAACAACTGGCAAGACAAGTAGACTTTACGTCATTTCAGACTAGACCTCTGTCTGAGCCCAGAGACTTATTAGTATGACCCAAATGATGGGTCATAGAGGAGATAGGAAAGTTAGCAACAACATTAAAAGTTCATAGCTTTGGAAAATTTAGATTTTATGAATAGCAAATTTGAAATTCCTTTATTTTTTTTTTTTCAGATACAGTAGTGTAGTCCAAGTCTGAAGAGTCTTCTCCTGGGATCAGTTTCCCACTTGTTTCAGCTGTTACAGTGCTAGGAGGAAACCGTGGGACTGACTTGACCTGGTGTTTCTATTTATGTTTCCTTGGTTGCTAATTCAGGCCTGGCCTCCCTTTGCAGGTGAGATTTTCTCTTTCTCTAATTTGGGACTAGTGAATCACTAGTATGCTTTTGTCCTTTCTAATGTAAAATATAGCACTCTTCTTCAGTGAGTCAGAATTAGTGAAATTTTCCCATAGTTGTGTTTTTGGAGAACTGGTTGTACTCATTTTTTTTTTTAACGTCATTCAATTTAGTATATTTCTTTCTAAAAAGACTAGTCATTAAGCTAAATATTTGATATCTCCCCTATAGATTCAAAAGCTTCAAAGATAGCAAAGGTAAATTGCAGTTGTAAGCACATCTATAAAATCTGACTTCAATTAATTTCATTTAAGAGTAAAGAATTTTGAAAATGGAATTCCTACCTTTTGGTCATTACAGTATAGCCAGAAAACTTTAGTTGTTGCTTTGTAAATGAAGAAAATTAAATAATGTTCTAGATTTTGAATCAATATTTACTAATATGAGAAAATACTGTCTGCATTGCCAGTAAGTCAACATTCTGATTAGAATATCCTCTACTAATGCAGGATTAGTCTTTGGTAATAGGCCAAAGAAATAAATAGTTTATTAACATTTATGGTAAAAATTGCAAAAACTGAAATTCAGGTTGAAGTTCAAAGTCTTTAAGGATGAATATCATGCTTTGAGTATGCCATATGCTAAAATGTGAACCAACGAGCTAAATGTGCCCTACAACTGAGTCCCTCCTGGAAATGGTAAATGCACTGGGAAATCCATTAACTGACTCCATAAAAGAAAAAATGACTCATTGAAGCAAAAACTTCCCAAGGGGCCAAGCTCAAACTGCTGAAATAACAGTAACACGACAAATCAATTTCACAATAGGCCATCTAAGCTCATACTTGGCTGAATGTTGAGTTTTTGAGTCTGTATAGAGAACACTGTGTTGAAATGGAAAGAGCCCTGATCTTGGGTTCAGATGGGCTGCATGTGAGGCCTGTCTGACACTTTGCAACACTGGGATTCTGAGTAAATCACTTCACCTCTTTCAGAATTATTTTCATCATGTTTAAAATAGAGACACTTCCACTAGGAATTTCAGAGTGTTGTTTGAAGGAAAACATTTTGTAAACTCTAAAGGTGGTTCATCATAACCATTTAACTGAGTTTTATTAAGTACCTAAAACTGTATGAGGCATTATGTTAGGTGTTGGGCATATGAAAGGAAAAAATGAAAGCCTTCTTAACTTTAACGACTTTATACTCTGTTGACATTTTGTGCATTCCTATTCCAAAGGAACATCTAAACCTGTTGTGTTTCATAATAACCTCTCTAATGTCATTGTCTATGATTTTACCACTTCTCTGATGGTAATTTAAAAAAAGCAAAGCGTACTCATTTTCAACGAGGTGGAGATTACCTAAAGAATCCATACGGAAATGGAGACAACAAAAATGCCTGAACCTATTGATCATCACAATTAAATTTAGCACTGAAAGATTTAGTCTGAAGCTGATTTAGACTCAGGAGGATCAGTTTTTGTGACTCCAGGCCCGACACTTTACCTACTACATCATGTATAATCTGTATCAATTTTCTTGCCTTCTCAAGGAGGGTGAACTGGAGCAAGAGAGGGAGATATTTGAAACTCATTCTTTTAAATGAATGTTGATATTTTTATTTACAGGTAACTGAGAAAAAATAAAAATTAAATGTAAAAAAGGAACAATTTCTCCCCTCAATGATACCAACACGACCTGGGATAGAAGTAGGATCAGTGATCAAAGATGCTACTATTCCTAAGGTTCTTTGGATTCAAGGTCCTGGACTGTGTTCACCAGGATCAGAGAGGAGTTAGTACTCAAAATGGTATTGCTGGTTTGACTTACTTGGCATCTATCACCTTTTGTCTTTCCTTCAGAGCGCTTTCCTACTTTATCTAGGCTGTGTTGACTGTCTCAAAGGTGACAGGTGGCCTTTTTGGGGAAGGGTTCCAAATTGGAAACTAATATACTATGCTTTCATTCTCAGTTTCCCAATCAGCACATTCTTAATGCAAGTAAAGAAAAAGTTACAATTGAGTTAATCAATTCTTGATTACTTTTGCATATTTTTCTATTGTACATTGCCCCATAGAAGACTTCTTTGTATGAGATGATAAGATTTAAGGCAATGAATGAGCCAATGAGAGAGCTTGGGCCATGTGAATTATGATGAGAGGTGGCAGTCTCCCTAACTCTCAGTGCTGCACAATATACACTCTGCTTCTCTTTTTGTTGGTCCTACAATAGGCTTACAAATACCAGTAGATATGGTGGCATCATATGTTCTTGGATACAAGAATGTTCCCCAAACTACTAACCAAAATATTAACAATAGTGATAATAATGAACTAGACATTACCCTCCTTCACTGTTCCCCTTAACCAATCAATTTTCAAGAGTTGTTGATTCTACATCATCAAAACCTGTCCCATCTCTCTAAGTCTTTTTTAAATTTATTTTATTTTTAAATTTAAATTAATGGATTCTTTCCAATCACATGGCAACCCCAATATAAACCCTCCTCATCACCTCTTATAAAACTGACTGTAATAACTTCCTAAATGGGCTTCTTTTGAGTAGCCCCTTACCACCATCCCATCCCCTCATTCATGGAACCCACATGCCTAGGGACTGAAGACACAAGACCTTGCTACCTTGATCAAGGAAACCCTTCACACCAGGAAGAGAAAATTCATGAGGCACCAAACCTCAAAATGCCAAGTTTCAAAATTCTATCCAGCCTTAGAAAGAATTAGTTCATCAAAGCCTCTTTTCATTTCATCACTGTCATGCATTTTTTTTTTCTCCAGGGTGATTCAGAATTAATAAGGAAAGTCAGGAAACTTAGATAATTTCACAAAATTCAAATCAGTGATACAATTTTTATCAGATGGGCCCCATCACTGCCCTTCTGCAGTCTTTTTATGCTACTCCTAGTAACTTCTTATTTTATTCTGTATAACATTTTTTTTCCCAAATCCTCTGCCTAGCTTCTACGACCCTCTACAACTTGGAACTTCTTTCCAGGATAATTTCATATTATTCTTCTCTGTATATTTGAATTTTCAATTAAATTTTACATCTCTCTGGTTCCACCATTCAGACATGTGCTACACTCTTAATGTCTTTTTCAGGCTGTTCCCTATACTAAGAATCCCATCCTTCCCTCCATCTATCTGTTAGATTCCTTTAAATTTCAACTAAAATAGTATCACTTCCATAAAAGAGTTCAGTTATCTCATGTTTGATTAAAGGCCAACCAAACTACCATATAGTTTGTTTCTATTTAGCCTTACTGATCATCACTCTGTCTATTGATATCCTCCCCCATAGTCATATCAAGCTTTGTCATTTTACTCTTTGGTATATTAATTATGTTTTAAGTATACTATAGAGGATTACAGTCAGATGAGGAGGATTAGGTGTTAAAGTTAGAGCTTAAGATTATCACTATGTGTAGTCAAAATTACCTTTGGTAATTCTTTAAATTGTCCATAAAATACAGTACAATACCATACCATAAAGCAATTGTAGCTAGAAAGGGAGAAGATTATGTAAAGGAAGGCAGTCATAATTTAAAAAAAAAAAAAGGAAGAAGAAGATAGATCTGAAATGGTTGCCATAGAAACAATTACATGCAAATATATATTTTTATAATACCCAGACTATTGATGAAGAGAAAAGCGAAAACAAGAATTTCTATTCAAAAAGAAGAATGCAAATAATAAAGACTTAGTTGGCAAGAACAATGATGGTCAAGGGGAAAATATTCTGGATGCGGTATCAGTTCCTTCATATTTTATTAATGGCCAACTACACCTCCATATAGTTATTTACTCTTGTTGCCTTAACAGGAGGCAAAAGAGGACACAAGGAATTAATTAATGATTATTTATTAGGAATCTACTGTGTAAAGGCAGCCAAGGCTATGTAATTAACTAGAAACAGAAGAAGGAGCAACAAAACATATCCTCATTAGCTCTATCAGCCTACGCAGAATGACTTGATTATCTGCAGGTGTAATGAAGAGATTCTAGGATTGTACCCAGCCAGGGAGTTGTTTATACTATGGGAGGAAGATGGGAACTGAGTCTGACTGAGGTTCTAACTCTCATGCTCACTCAGAACATAAATTTATAAGGGCATTGGACTTGGAATCAAAAAGATAACTTTGTGACCATGGGCTAGTCTCTTATTTTCTATCAACTTCAGTTTTCTCACCTGTAAAATAAAGATAATAATGATAACACCTATCTCAGAGGGTTGTTGTGAGTACTACATGAAATTTTATTTATGCAGCTTTTTGTAAAAAGGAAACTATATAAATTGTTATTGTGTATTTTTATTTGGAATGGCAAGGGAGTAGAATTGCCTACACCATTTCAATTGTTCTCTCAGTACTTGAGTTCTTTGAAACCTGGGATTACCTTTTGCTTTTTTTGTATCTCCAATACTTAGCACAATGTCTAGCATACAGTAGGCACTTAATAAATGATTGTTGTCTCTCTGTTTCCTTTCTCTCTCCCTCCTTCCTTCCTTCTCTCCTTATCTTTTCTGGCACAGGACCACTCAGCATGGCGTGCCCACATCAGAAAAGTTGTTGTGCTCTATGAGCAAAGCAGAAGTGAAACAGCTCAAAGGAAACATAGGATGCACAGATTTGGAGTTTCCACCCCAAATGTTCACATGGACTATTTGTGCCCAATGTATGGTAGAGCATTTCAAGCTCATATTGGTCTGATCAGCCACAGTTGGACACAATAAAACTTGACTTTATCATAGTGATATCATTTTGATCCTCTTTGAGAAAGGACAAAAACCAACAAACCAACCAACAACCATATTTTCTATGCCTAACAGTGAGTGACCTAAGTTTCATGTTAAATGTGTATAAGGTTATTCCATCAGATACTCCATTATCTATGAATAATATCCTTACTAAAAGATGACCTTCATAAGAAGAAATCATGTTACCTAAATATTTTATATCCCCAACATTTAGTACAGAATAAGTGCTTTATAAATAGTTGTTGCCTTTTATTTAAAGGGACTTGACAAACTAGTTAATGTTAGAACAAGGTTTTGAGCCCTGAGCTTCAGACTCAAGAGCATTATTCCTTCCACTACACAAAGACATAATGAGAGTAGGAGGGACAGTGAGAGATGAAAGGGGAAAGGCAGATTAGAACCATTAATGGAAGGCATTGAATATCAAGCCAAAGCATCTGCTTTCTATGTGGTGGACAATACAGAATCATCTGGAGGGTTTTGAGCTGCAGAGAGATATACTCAGATCTACATAGTGGGTGTGGAGTAGAGAAAGACAGAAGGGGAATAAGCACTCATTAAGCACTTAGGTGAGACAGTGGATAGAGTACCCAGTTTGGAGTGGGGAAGATATATCTCCATGAATTCAAATCTGGCCTCAAACATTTACCAGCTATATGATCCTGGACAAATCACTCAATAATGTTTGCCTCAGTTTCCTCATCTGTCAAATGAGCTGGAGAAGGAAAGGGTAAACCACTCTAATATCTTTACCAAGAAAATCCTCAAATGGGCTCATGAAGAGTCAGATACAACTGAAACAACTGAACAAAAAATGCACACTCCAGGCACAGTGCTATGATCTCATTGATCCTCACAACCCTGGGATATAGGTGTTGTTGTTATACCCATTTTACAGTTGAGAAAACTAAGACAAAGAGAGAGTAAGTGACTTTCTCAGAGTTACGCAGTTATCTGAGGCTGTATTGGAATGAGGTCTTTCTAACTCAAAGCCTAGTGTTCTCTCCACTCTGTCATCTAACCACTTTACTTTAGGAACATTATTCAATTATTATAAAAGAATGGTGCTGAAAGAATGAGGAGATACCATTAGCACAGAAACAGTTTAGGAAACTATTAGAATGATTCAAGTAAAAGGTAATGAGAGTCTTAACTAGGGCAGTAACACTAAGAGCATAACAGAAATGATAGATGTTATAGATGTAGCAAAAGTCAATAGGCTTTGTATATCTAGTGACTGGACCCAGAAGGCTGTGGAGGAGAAAGTGAGGCTGGTAACTTTGTTCTCCTTCATTCAAATCAAAGCCAATTGCAAGTCATGTCTTCATCTCCCTGATGTCATGTTCCTCTTGGAGAACAAAGAACAAACCATAATCCCAAGGGGCAAGGGAAGAGTCAATGATGAATCCAATGTTTCAAGCCTAAGTCATGAAATAGGACAAAATTGAAAAAGCCCCGATTCTAGAGTGAGGCCCTTGTTCAAATCTCACACCTGAAAATTACTACCGCTTGGTAATGACCATGTGGAAATCACGATAACTCCCTGGGTCTCACTTTGATCACTGGTAAGATGAAAGGTTGAAGTAATCTGTCTCTGAGGTCCTCATCAGCTCTAAAGTCTATGACAAGATAATAGAGATGAGTGTTAGTGTGCAGCGGGAGAGGTAAGTTTGGGGGAAAAAATAAGGGAAAGTCAAAAGTTTAAACAATGGTTTTTAGATATCTTTCTCTACAAATGCAAATACAAAAGCTAAGGAAATGTTTACATAAATTAGTGTGCATTTTAACCAGTTTCAATGGCTCATCTACTTTAATAATACATATTTTTAATAAAAAAGCCTCATTACTGCTTTAAATTCAATGACACTGCTTGGCATTGGAGATAGTGTCAGAATTAGTGTTCAGAGACCTGTTTTTGAAACCTACCCAAGACACTAGCAATGCAATCATGCATGGACAAAGCATTTAAACCTTCTCTCATTTGGAAAATGATAATAACAGTGCTAGCATTATCTACCTCACCGTTTGGCAAGGAAAGTATTCACCAAATGTCAATCATGAGGTCAATTGAGTTATCATTAGGTAGAGAAAATTATGAGTCTATTTACACTGGAAACTCATTCCATAGGTATGAATGAATGCAAATACAATTGTGTGTGTGCATATTATATATGTCTAGAGAACATCTTTAAGATTTTTATCTAGTGATGTTTATGTTTTCACTTCTTTCACACCAATATTTTTTGTCACGGACCCCGTTCAAAACCCAGCTGATAAAGAAGGAAATTGGTTCCACTGTTCAATAAATGCTTGCATCGTTTTAAGAAAATGAATTATCTAGATTTGCCACCAATTCCATTTTTCCTCTTTGGCCAATGGTTCCACAAACAATCATTTAATCCTGGAGAAACAGATGGTTCCAACTTCCATCTTTTACTCCAACTTTTAGACTTTGAATTTTACCACACGTGATTTGGGGAGGGAGATGGGAGGATGAATCAGTTCAGTGAAATTCAAATTTCTTTTCATCCCAAGCCTTCACAAAATTTCCAGGTTAATAATAAAGTCATTTCTTTACTGATTTTTAATTATAACAAAATGTATTTGTTCTATTTTCCTTCTGCTGCTGTAAAACTGCTTCATTCATAATGAGATACACAACACAATATGCATTTCACAATGGCATACCTGCAATGTAAAATGCTGTTGTTACTGCAAAAGTTCTATCGCACAACTACAGGGCCCAGGGAAGAGGGTGGGACTAGAGTACTAATGGGCTTCTCCTAAAGGAATTAGCTACTGGCCAAGCAAAATCCTATTTCATTCATTCATTCCATAAGGCCTAAATGACCTATTTGATAAGATGATCTGTTCCCACTCTTTTCTTTGAACTCTTCATCTTTGCTATAACTCCCCCCCAAAACCTATGGAAGATGTCCACTCCTCTTGCTTGCTAAGATAACCTTCCTCTCCTCTGGGCTCTACCCACTAATCTATGATCTTCTTTGCCAAAAAGAAAAAAAAAATTCGTATCTGTCTCTCTTGTGTAATACTAAAGAACTGCTGTTAGGACCAATGGTCCTAGGGTACTACATTCAATTCCTGCTTCATTAAGGGGCTGACTTGCTCCTTAATGACTAGTCCCAGGCATGTAGCATAAGTTGATTCTGGGAAATCCTGACTTCTAATGATGATGGAGCTAATTTCCCTTTTTCTCATATTATTCAACTTGTTAAATTCCCATCTTAGTATTTATCACTTCTGGAAAATAAAAATAGCTTTGGGCTTATGCATGGTAGGATTACCCTAAAAGGGAATGTTTAAAGGATACTTAATATATAATATAAATTAATTATGTGACAGGTATTTTTTTTTCCTTTCACACAAAAGGTATGCCAAGGGAATGCTTGTTGACTGAATGCTGATACATTCTGTTGGAAGGACGAAAACCTAACAGAACATAAACTACTCACAAAATAAAGTCAGTTCTAAACAATTGGGAAAATATTAATTGCTCATGGCTAGACTAATAAAAATGACATTTCTATTTAAATTAATTTACTTATACGGTCTCAGGTCAATCAAAATACCAAAAAATTATTTTATGAAGCTAGAAAAATTAGTAGCAAAATTAATTTAAAAAAACAAAAGATCAAGAATTTCAAAAGAATTGATGGAAAAAATATGGAGGGAGGAGTCCTAGCAGTATCAGATTTTGTACTGTTATAAAGTAGTAATCATTAAAACTATCTGGACCTGGCTAAGAAATAAAATAGAAGATCATTGAACTAGATTAGGAACATAATACACAGTAGCAAAAGACCACAGTAATCTAGTACTTGACAAACCCAAAGATCTAAGATTGTGGGACAAGAAACCACTATTTGACAGAAATTTCTGGGAAAATAAGAAAATAGTTTGGCAAAAACTTGGTAAAGACCAGAATCTCACACTGTACATCAAAAAAACGTCACAACTCTAAGATACCACCTTATACCCATCAGATTGGTTAATATGACCAAAAAATGGCAAATGTTGAAGGGAAGGTGGAAAAATTGGGACACTAATGTACTGTTGGTAGAGTCATGAATTGACCCAAACTTGCTGGAGAGCAACTTTAAATTAGGTCCAAAGGGCTATAAAACTGTGTATACCCTTTCACCCAGGATTACCACTACTAGGTCTGTATTTCAGAGATTAAGGAAAAAGGAAATGGATCTCTATGTACAGAAATATGTATTGCAACTTTTTTGTGGTGGCAAAGAACTGGAAACTGAGCAAGTTGTGGTATCTGATTATGATATAAGAAATAACAAGCCAGATGCTTTCAGAAAAACCTGGGAAGACATATGTGAGCTGATGCAAAGTTAAGTGAGAAGAACCAGGAGAACATTTGTACACAGTTAAAGCAATATTACACAGTGGAGAACAGAGAATGACTTGGTTATTCTCAGCAACACAAGGATCCTAGGCAATTCTGAAAGACTTAATGATGAAAAAAAGCTATCCACCTCTAGAGAAAGAATTGACGGAATCTGGATGCAGATCAAAGCATACTTTTTATGTGCTTTATTTTTCTTGTTTTGTTTTTGGTTTATGCTCTGTTTTCTTTTGCAACATAGCTTATATGGAAATAAGTTTTGCATTACTGCACATGTATAATCTCTATGTAATTGTTTGCCATCTCAGGGAAGAGATAGGAGAGGAAAGGAGGGAGAGAGTTAAGAACTCAAAACTTTAAAAAAACAAAGTTACAAATTGTCCTTACATATAGTTTCAGAAAAATAAAAATAAAAAACCCTAAAAATTCACATCCTCCAAACATTTGTTTACTAGTAAATTAGAAATAGGAACAGCATGAAGAATCAGCATGTTATGGTAATATTGGACTTGTATTTTTATTCCCATGCCTTCACAGAAATTAAAGCCTCTGCAAGACCTGTTTTAATAAATGAAGTGACTGCTCGCCAAGAAATAAATAAATAGCACAGGCTATCTTATGAATTTATTTGAGGAGGTACTTTCCTTTCCAATTTGACTCTCCATTGTCCAAGTAACTCCTGGTACATGTTCGTTGAAAAAATGAAAAGGATTTGACCAGCTTTTTTATCCATGGTTATTCTATCCAATGAAGACACTTCCCTTGCCAGCAGCCAGATCTATCCTTTAGGGATTCTGTAGCATCTATGTATTATGATGCACATCAATATAATCCTAGATCCCAGAACCAGCTGAGTTTGGCTATATGACCAATTGGCTAGATTGTTTCACAGATAGCAGACAGATAGCAGACCAGCCTGTTTCTGGGACCATTGTGAAAACCTTCCCAGTTTTGTAGAAGCTGCATGAGCTTATATTCCTTTGCCTTCGGAAATGCATAGTCATGTCCATGTTATAATGAAGAAACTCCCCATGTTTATTAGACATCTCTCTGTTGTTGTCAGTTTTTTTCTTTTCCTCACAGAATAGGAGTTCTTAACCTTAAGTCTGCAAACTCTTTTTATCTTTTATTTTATTAATTTATTTTAAACAAATACTATAACTTAAGTACATGAAAAGGAAAAGGAACACATTATAAACTTAAATACCAAAACTAAAAAACAAAATAAGAAAAGAAAAAAAGCATTGCCATGTGCAGAGCAGAACATGAGAGGATTCAAAATGTAGAGTAATATATTTCCATTTCAAGAAAGCTTATATAATAAATATTACACATTATGTTCTGAGCTGTCTGTCTTTTCTTTGCTGCCTCATAAGTTTTCTTTTGTTCTTTGCCTTGTACTTTTTACTTAATTCTTTTTTCTCCCTTCCTCCCCACTTGCTACAATTAAACACATTAAGTATATATACAATTAAGTATACATACACATATGTATATATATACCCACACAAACATACATATACATAAATATCTCTAGTTATACTCATATATACACACATACATTTATATGCTTCTACATAAGACCAAAATGTAATTATTTGTCCTATTTCTCTGAGGGCAGGTGATATCTTCCTTCTTAAGTTCAAGTCTTTCCATATTTTTCTAAGTCTACCAACTCATCATTGCTTACACCATCGCAATATTCCAACCTTATACTGTCTAGTTATTTTGAATAGTGTAAAACAATATTGATTATGATGGTTGACATAAGGTGGTTTCCCTGTTTTTCTCTTTTGATAAAATCTGGTTTAACTTTAACTTTGTCTGAGATCATGATTATCACCCCTGATTTTTTCCTAACATACTCGACCCCTGATCCTTATTTTATGTTTATATCTCTTATTTCCTATCTCTTCTGACTCCTCTACTTTACCTCTCCCTGCTACCTTGCTTTCCTATTACTTAACCTACCCCCACTCCAAAGATCTCACCCTTATCCTTTCCCCCTACCCTTTGCCCTTACCCTCTTGCTTCTATCTGAATTTAGAAGACTTTTATAGCCTTCTAAATATATATATATATACATATCATTCTTTCTTTATCTCATTCCTTTTAATCTAGACACCTTTCCATACCCCCTTTATCTCATTCCCTCACCTGCTCTTTTTATTTTAAAATTATTTTGTTAATTCTCTTTCAAAACAATTGATTTCCTTTGTAATTCTATGTGGGTTTTATACATTTAAAAACATTACTATATTGTCAATGTGTTTCAAGATACAACAAAGTTAAAATTCCCTACCTCAGGAGCATCATATCTCCTACCAAAATCCTGCTCTGATGCCTTATTGTGAAGTGGAAATGATCCTACATTCCCAGAAGCCATAATGGAGGAGTGAATGTTCTGATGTATCCTACCAAGTTAGAAGTACTTCAGGTACAGACCTAGTAACAAAGTATGGGGTAGTAGCTTTCCTGGGGTCAGAAGATCTAAGTCTGATCTAAGGTTCTTCCATTTCCTATCTAGCTGACTTTGGAAAAGTCACAACCACTCAATTTTCTCATATATATAAAACGAGGCATAAAATCCCAAAACTAAATCTATGATTTTATGGTCAATGAAAATTAGAGACTATTGTGATTTTTCAGTAAAGAAAAACATTCTGTTTACCTCTAAGAAATCATCCAAAAAACTCAAAGAATGGGAAGAGTGAAAAAAATTTCCCTATACACATTTGAGGAAAAGAAAAGAAGAAAAAGCAAATGGTATTGTTCCTTTGTGACACAGCAGTAACAAATCAGAGGATTTCATGTAGAATTTCTAGTTAGGGAAAGCATCTCTATGCACAGATCACACTAGAATGAAATCTCATGACTTCAGCATTCTGCCAATGATCCATATGGTGGCTTATTTGAGGGTGGCGGCGTCTCATTGTAAAATATGCAGCATCCAGTTGCCCTATTGTATCCACAACTGAACAATTAACACAATGTAAATGTTGCAACTTCCTTCTCAGCATTTTAAACAACAAATTAGTCTCTCCTGAGGAAAAAGGTATCATTATTCAAGCTACATTAGGAAAGAGGCTCATGCCGGATGCAGGGGGAAAAAAAGTTTCATTTTCTAACAGATGCCTAATTAAGAAGTTGAGCACTTAGAATCAAGTGAGGCATGAAAATGAATTATAGTGTGTTTACATGCAGGGGACATTATTTATCAATGAAAACAATTAATATTCCTTTAAAGGGAAGCTTACCGTGGCATTGCCAGACTTTTATGAGACACTTCCTTTGGCCTCTTCCTTTAAAGTTCTTTTTTGTTTTCCTGAATTGCAATGGTCAGGCATGCCAATGTAACTCCTTACATTATCTGCTTACTATGATCAATTTACGTCTCCCAGTGACAAACAACCTCACGATCGTGAAGCGTGATTCTTGCCAAGATTTATTTCAAGGAGCATCCAATGGATATTGTACGACTTAATGAACACTCAGTAAAAGTAGTGATGGAGTGAAACTGGCTTCCAGGCATCACTACAATTCAGAGGCGAGCCAAATTCTGAAGATCTCAGCACATGTAGAAATGAAATCTTTCATGGAAATGGATTGTCCAGGATAGTAAATGAATTTAACAGACTTGTGACTTTAGATAGCAAATGCAGAATTTTGCAAAACTTTTTGATTTGATGATGTGGCTTATTTCATGGAACTCTATGATGGTAGCTGAAAAGCAAATGACAACAATGAGTCACAAGTCCTAAATATGGAAAGGTACTAGCTTTTCCATATGTTCACATTGTCTCCTAGAAGTATCACTTCAACTTGGCATTGGTGAGTTCTGGCTTAGCTAGGTGGCTAATCTCATGGGAGTAAATGACTGTTAGAGTGGAAGGGAGGGGGAGGAAAGGATGTGCTAGTCGTTGTTTTAAGTACTTCCTACATATTATCTCATTTGCTCCTCCTGATTAAGCCTTTGAGGTAGGTGCTATTATAATCCTGATTTTAGAGCTGAGGAAAGAGGTAAACACAGGTTAAGCTCCTTGCTAGAGAAGTCACTTAGTGGGCAGCTTTTTGTGCCCATACATGTTCTGTGAGCAGTTGTGACACACTAGATCATTTCTATATAATGAGAGTTATGGAAATGAGCCTATGTCCTAGCTCTTCCCAGTGGACCTCATGGTTGGGGCCATTCCAGTGACATACATGCTCTGGCTCACTAATGAAACACATGAGTGACCAGAGATTATTGGTTTATCCCTTGTCCCTCCGCGGTATGTACTGAAGGATAGGGGAGCTAAAGAGAATTGGCCATTGGTCCAAAAAGAGCAGCTCAGACAGTACACTTTTAAAAGGAGTGGCTGCCTTCTTTGTCTCTCTTTGAAGAATCAGGTTTGGGACTTTGATATCTTGCCCTTGGATTTCTAACGTAGGGAAAGAGGATATCTGTCCCTTTTCTCCTAGGAATCAATGCATGTCATGGCAGCAAGAACACTCATGTATCCATGTGACTTTGAAATTGGATCTTAAGTCCCTGTCTACCTCTTGTGCCTGTATGAAGATGGGCAAAATGCTTTTCTACTCTGCCCCTCAGCTTCTTCATCAACAAAATAGGAAGAATAATGCCTACAGTAGAAGTGATAGCATTTTTGAGCCCCAAATAGCATTATTTTTGAAAAACATTTTGCAAACCTTTAAAAGAGTATATAAAGGTCAACTCTTACTATTTCTATAGCTAAATCTGCTTCCTATTCACTTCCATTAATTGTTTATTGTTCTGCCCTAAGGACAAATAGAACAAATCTCTCTTTCATGTGATAGTTCTTCAATTATATGGAAACAATGATTGCATGTTTCCCTTGCTTTTTCTTTTCCTCAAAGCTCCAGTTTCTCTAGATACCGACAATGATTGCCATTTGTTGCTTCCATGTTTCTAAGAGTTTGGCTGCTATATTTCACAGATGGGTAAGTGGTACAAGAAATAGATGTTGGGCTTGTAGATGGAAAGTCCTGTGTTCAAATCTCACTTTTGACAAAGCTATACGATATTGAGCAAGACCCTTAACCTATATGTGTTTCGGGCAACTCTCTTAGACATTTCCTCTTAGTCATAGAATAATTATGATCTACATTAGTGGAGAGAATTCCCTATCCTCACAAAATCACATGTCCTTCTATATATTTTACATATGTGGATAAAGTATTCTGTAAAAACATCATAACATTCATGAAAAGATGATTCACTAATCTGTCATTGGTAAGACACATATTTAAAAATTTTGTTTCTCCTAGCTTAGAAATAGTGCTAAACTGTACAGCACCATTCACAACCTCATATAACCCCCCCTTGTAGACAATGGCACATAAGTGCCATTGGACTGACTGAAGGCAAAGTCAAGACTGTGTTAAAGGAAGTGATTTTTTGTCTACGTTAAGTTACCTTAATTAGGGATAGTCAAACTTGGTGGTTTAGAAATTATAGAACTGCAGAATTTTACAACTGAATGGCACATTATAAAATCTTCCCTCACCTTTTTTGCACATGAGATAACAGAAGCTTGGACAGATGAAGTGACTTCATTGTTAAACAAACAGTTAGTGGTAGGACAAGAACTAGAACCTAGGTTTCTTGATTTCTAGTATCCTAATTTCTGTTTTAAGTGACCAGTCCTATTTGGTGTAACTATTACTTGCTCTAAAACTCTCTAAGTGATCCACTAAATGAATCCTATCTATAGTTCATGAAAGCATCTGGCCCAGGTTTTCACACTATTATTGTAAAAATATTAAGGAATGTGGGATGAATAATGAATCAAAAACATTAATTAAGCCATTACTAAATGCCAAGAAATTATACAAGTACAAAAGCAAAGTAATGCTTTCTTTTAAGAAGCTTACTTCCTAATAGTGGGAAATAAAAGTGTATACAGAAGTATTGCCCAAGAAAATGTGTTAGCCTGGGAATTCATAGGGATATTGAGTTTCTAGTGACCTAAGACAATGACATGCCCTTTCTAGAAGTAATAGTATTGATTTAACTATGGTTTTCAGAACAAGAAGTAGAATATGGGAGCAAAAAAGAAGGGGGATGGCAAGAAGAAAGTCGAATTTGGAGGACCAGATGGAGATAGGAAGTATGTACTTATCTAAGGATAGTTCACCATAATGGACTTTGTTTACATGCACTCACTCACCAATCAGGACAGCTCAACCCCAAAGTGGAATTCTAATACTTCTTCTATATGTTCTCCTTTCAAATACTTCAAGAAAACAATTTCCTCTAAAGCATATCTTCTTTAGGTTAAATACTCCCTTTCTCCTAACTAGTTACTCTCCTCTAAACTTCCTAATTTGTCAGTGTCATTTCAAGTATATGGTATCCAGAACTAAATACAATATCTGAGATGGAGTCTGACTAGGATACTTTGATTTAGGGGAAGTTTAATTGCCTCCATCATTTTGGACATGATTCTTCAACCAATGCAGCCTGGGACTTAATTAGCTGTTTTTTGGTTTTGGGGTTTTTGGGTTTTTTTTGGACTACCATATTATGGTACTCAAACCTATCATCCTACAAGCTCATTTCCCCTCCATTGCTTCTTGCTGTTTTATGAGGCAATACTGCTTATAATCTTCCACCATCTTCTTTCCATAAGTCTTTACAAATGAGTTTATATTCTAAATTACTATTACCTTTGGCTTCTTTTCTTGCCAATTTGCAAAGAGATGAAGTATTTTCTGGCTCAAATAGCTTCTGGGATATCTTAGAATTCTTATTCTAATGATTGCTTTACAGCAGTTACATTTCTGTTATAAATGGTAATAGCACGTGCCAGTGTCTCTTCTTGTTCCATTTCCCATGTTTTGGCCACCATAAATTATTCAAACAGGTCAGAATAGAGTTGTTGAAATTGCTTACCATAAATTATTCTCTTTGTCTTTTTTCTTATAAAATTTCTAGCGTCCCCGGAAGGCTTCGGTGCAGGGTGAAAAGAAAGAATCCAGGCAGGCGGGAATGCAAGAGAGCCATTCGTTTATTCAACTGAGGGTCAGGGTATTTGATGGCTGTAACCACAATTAAGTGCAGGCTGAGCTCATCCCATTACTTCACCATCTCATGACTTACCCACGTCCTTGTACCCAAAGCAAGCAGAAGCTTATCTTGCTCCTGAAGCTAGTTACTGAGTTCCCAGATCCAACTGCAACTTTCTGCAAAGAAAGTCAGTATCTGCAGGAACATCAGGTTCCAGGGTCATGGAGAGCTTTTGCCAGAATTTGTGTAAGCACAAGTCCCACAGTAACAGGCTTTGCCTCAGCTATGGCCTTGATCGTGGACTTCCACTTCCCTTAGCCCTCTACAAGAAGTTAGGCTGGTGACCTTGCACAGCCCTCCTTCACTCAAAACCAACTCAAATGCAAGTCATGTCATCACCTCTCAGATGGCATGGTCTTTTTGGGCCACAAAGGATGAACACAACTTGTTTTCCAGCTATTTGTTTGTGCACATGTTGTCTTTCAAAATGCAAGCTTGTTTAGGATAGAGATGATTTTAGTTTTGCATTTGTAACTCTAGTATCCAACAAAGAATCTGCAGCATAGTAAGTAATTAATAAATGAATATTAATTGATTGGATTTTATCTTTGTTCTAACAAGGCACTGGTCAAGCCATACAGGTCATCTAGTACATAAATGGTCATTGCATCAGTAAGCATAAAATTTCTGTCTCTTAAGCTATAGCCACTTGTGTTTTGTTTCACACACAATGCTTTCCAATCTGTGGTACACTGCTAAATTTTTAAAAATAGTTTTCAAAAAAAATTGCACACAATATACTTTAAAGTATAATCTTCATTGTTAATATTTCCCCATCACTTTTTTAAGACTGGAAATCAATAAAAAACAATAAATCAAGCTCTAATTTATAGTACTTATTGATTTTAGGGGTATAAATGTTCACATGACAATGTAACAATCAATTTTCAAAAGCCAGTTTTAGTTGGTTCCAGCATACCCCTGCTTTAATTCACTCCTAAAAGAAAATATTCACCATGCATACATATAACACTTCCGCATAACTTATGACTATTCGTACTTTTTCATTTCTTATTCTTCAATCATGTCTTCCAATGTCCTTTTCTATTGTCTTTCATTCAAAATTAATGTTGCACTTCAGATTAGGATGGTGAGCAGAGATGGGCTCCCATATATACTCTATCAATGAGTACCAGATGATTACATTCAATCAGATAAATCAATAAATTCTCCCACCAACCTTAGGACAAAACAAAAAGAAAAAACAAAAAGACAAAGAGAATCTGTGATCAATAGAAGTACATTGTCTCAGAAAAGTCAACATGAATTTGAGTGAATAGACCAAAAGCCCATATTTGCCCTTGAACCACAGGGATTTCAGCAGGGATGAAAGCCTAGAGGTACCTAAACTAGGGTGATAAGAGGAAAAGAGGGATATGAAATCCTGAAGTAATATCTGAACAGAGGCAGCCTCAGAAGGGAAATATGTATGAAGTAAAATACTTAGCAAAAACAACAGAGGACAGAGTTTTGACTAGACATCCTGAAGCCATCCAGTGCTCAAAAGATAGGCATGTTAGCAGAGATAGAATATACTGTCAGAAGTCCAGGAAAAGTCCAGGTAAGGACAAAAAAAAAAGGACTGACTATCCCATCCAAAACTTGGAGAAAGCATGGATTCTTGCATTACCACACACACACACACACACACACACACACACACACACACACACACACACACATATATACAAAATCTGTGACTAAGGATGCAGATATGATCATACAGAAGATATTGAGCACTATAAAGAAATAGTAAGGGTCAAGTGATGACTAAAAGATAAGCCCAGAAAATGAGCATGGTCCCATAATAGAAACAGAATCTCAGAGGGAAAAAAAGGTAAAAATACTTGACCAAAAGGCTTCTGTGATAATATTGGGGAGAAAGGAAGCAAGAGATTTTTGTTAAGGAAATTTTAAATGAAATAAGAGTTGTGATGTAAAGATTTGAAAGGATAATTAGTGGCTTGAAATAGAAATATTAGTTAAAGATTGGTCTCCTTAAAATCATATTAGACAAAAAAGGAGTAGAGACACAAAGATAGAGAGCCCTGGAAAAGTGATGCTAGATAAATAACTTGAGCAACATTGTACTACATGAAAATAATAAAAATTTAAAAAGCCAGAATATCATATTTCAAAAAAATAATGTATGGAAATTTCTGAGATTTTCAATAACCAAAGTTCACTGAATAAAATGATTCCTTAAAAATTAGAATAAGGCAAGTAGAAGCTAATAACTCCATGAAAAATCAAGAAACAACAAAACTAACTCAAAAGTTTGAAAAATTGAAGAAAATGTAAAATATCTCACCGGAAAAGCAACTGATCTGATAAACAGAACTAAGAGATAATTTAAGAATTATTGGACTATCTGAAAGTCATTATCATAGTTGCAAAAAGAGCCTAGACATAATTTTTCAAGAAATTTTCAAGGAAAACTTCCCTGATATTCTAGAACTAGAGGGTAAAATAAAAGTAGAAATAATCCACCAATTACATCATTAAAGAAATCCCAACATGAAACCTGTCAGGAATATTATAGCCAAATATCAGAGTATCAAGGTTAAATAGAAAACCTTGCAAGCAGTCAGAAAGATACAATTAAAATAGCATGGAACCAGAGTTGGGACAATAAAAGATTTAGCAATATTTCTATTAAAGGTGTTTGAAATATTTTAGTTGGGAAAGGTAAAAGAGACAGGATTACAACCAACAATTCCCTACCCAGCAAACTAGTCCAATCTTTCAGGGGGGAAATGAACATTCAATGAAACAGAGGACTTTCAAGCATTCCTGATGAAAAGATCAGAACTGAATAGAAAATTTTACTTCCAAATACAAGACTCGAGAGAAGGATTAAAAAGGTAAACAAAAAAAGAGAAATCATAAGGTATTCAATAAGGTTAAACTGTTCACATTTCTAAATGAGGAGAGGACACTTGTAACTCCTAAGAGCTTATTAGGGCAGGTAGCAGGAGTATATATATATATATATATGGATGTCATGGATGTGAATTGAACATAATGGGATGATCTCTAAAAATAAATAAAATTAAGGAATGATTAAAAGGAATGCACTAGAAGAGAGGGAAGGTGAGGTATAATGCAATAAATTATCTCACATAAATGAGGCACAAAAGAGATTTATAGTGAAGGTGAAGATAGAGAAGTTGAGAGGGGCACTTGAACCTTACTTTCATTGGAATTGACAAAAATATAATAATATATACATTCAGTTGAGTGTAAATATCACATTACCCAATAGGAAAGTAGGAGGGGAAGGGGTTAAAAGAGAAGAGAGATTGTTAAAAGGGAGGGTGGATTGGGGGAAGGCATTAGTATGAAGTAATATACTTTAAAAGAAAAACTAAGTAAAAGGAGATAGAGAGTAGGATAAACAGGAGGAAAATAGAACAGAGGGAAATACATCATAATCATATAAAAATGAAAAAAAATTACAGCAAGTTTATCTGATAAAGGTCTCATTTCTCAAACATATGGAGAATTGAGTCAAATTTTTAAAAATAAGAGCATTCCCCAACGTATAAATGATCAAGAGTACTGAGGGAGTTTTTAGATGAAGTAATGAAAGTTATGTAAAGTCATATGAAAATGCTCTAAATTACTATTGCTTAGAGAATTGCAAATTAAACCAGCTTTGAGGTGTATTCCATAGTTATCAAATTGGTTAATGTGATAGAAAACGGAAATGACAAATGTTGGAGGAAAAGTGAGAAAATAGAGACACTAATGCACTGTTGGTGGAGCTGTGAACTGATTCAATCATTTTGGAGAGCAATCAGGAACTATGCCCAAAGGGCTATAAAATCATGCATACCCTTTGACCTGTCAATAGCATGACTAGATCTTTACTCCAACAAGATTTAAAAAAATAGGGAAAAGAACATATTTATTGCAGTTATCTTAGTGATCACAAAGAATTGAGGATTGAGAGAATGCTCATCATTTGGGAAATGGCTAAACAAATTGTGGTATATGATTGTAATGAAATAGTATTGTACTTTAAGAAATGCTGAGCAAGACTACCTCTGAAAAAGCATGGAAAGATTTACATGAACTGTATACAGTTACGGCAAAATTGTATAGTAATCAACTGTGAATGCCTTCGCTATTCTCAGAAATACAACGATCTAAGACAATTCCAAAGGACTTATGGTGAAAAATGGTACCTATCTCCAGAGAAAAAACTGATGGAGTTGGAATACAGATCAAGGCATATTAATTTTTTACCATATTTTTCTTGTGAGTTTTTGTCTATGTTTTCCTTCACAACATGATTAATATGGAAATAAGTTTTTGTATGACTGCATATGTATAACCTATTTCAAATTGCTTGGCTTCTCAACAAGGAGAAATGGAAGGAAGGGAGAGAATTTGGAACTGAAAAATTTTAGAAAAAACATTATAAATTGTTTTGACCATGTAATTGGGGGAAAGAAAATATTAAATAAATATTTTAAAACTTTTACTGTAACCAGTAGGAAAAGCAAAAACTGAAATAATCTAACAATTTCCTTCCAAAAGAAACTTCTTAAATGAATGGCAGAACTAAAACCCAGAATTTAATAGATGAATAAAAAATATTACAAAGGATTAGAAGGAAAGAATGAAAGTATCAAGAAAAAAAGCATCCAGGAACATACCAATACAGAACAGAAATTACTACAAACCAAATAAAATTTTGCAATAAAATATTCTAAAGGCAAAGTATTACATATAAAACCAAGAATAACTTACCTTGCGAGTCTGATTATAGTCTTAAATAGAGGGTGGGGGAGATAAGGGGAAATGAATTTTTAATGAAACAGTGGACTTTCAGGCATTCTTTATGAAAAGACCAGATCTAAGTAGACATTTTAAATTGGAAACACAGGCATCAAGAGATTGTCATCTAAGTATTGGAATGGAAAGCTAATTAAGTTACAATAAGGAATAGAGAGCAGAACTTTAATAGCCTCAATGCTCTTCTGCCAGACTTAGACATGTATAACAGAAAGATAAATGAGAAAAGTGAAGGATCCAATACTTTAGAAAAGGTAAATATGATAGATTTCTAGTGATTCTTCAATAGAAATAGAAAGGAATATGCACACTTTTTAAAATGAAATTTATGATTCTTTGCAGATAATATGATGATGTATTTAGAGAATAGTAGAGAATCAATTAAAAAACTACTTGAAATAATAAACAACTTAAGCAAAGTTGAAGGATATAAAATAAACCCACATAAATCATCAATATTTCTACATATTACTAACAAAGCCCAGTAGCAAGAGATGGAGAAGTTCCATTTAAAGTTAATGTAGAAATTATAAAATATTTGGGAGTCTATCTGCCAAGACCAACCCAGGAATTATATGAACACAATTACAAAACACTTTTCACACAAGTAAGTTAAGCTCTAAATAATTGGAAAAGCATCAGTTGCTCATGGGTAGGTGAAGCCAATATACTAAAAATGACAATTCTACCTAAGTTAATCTACCTACTCAGTGCCATACCAATCAAACTACCGAAAAATTATTTTATAGAGCTATAAAAGAATAATAACAAAATTAATCTGGAAAAACAAAAGATCTGGGATATCAAGGAAATTAATGAAAAGGAATGCAAGGGAAGGTAGCCTAGTAATACCAGATCTCAAATTGTATTATAAAGTAGCAATTATCAAACTATTTGGTACTGGCTAAGAAATAGAATAGTGGAGCAGGGTTAAGTACATGAGAAACAGCAGTCAATGACTATAATAATCTACTATTTGATAAACCCAAAGACTCCAGTTTCTGGGATAAGAACTCACTATTTGACAAAATCTTCTGGGAAAACTGGAAAATGGTGTGGGAGAAACTAGGCACAGACTGATATCTTATACCACATACCAAAGTAAAGTCAAAATGGGTAAACTCTTTAGATATAAAGGCTGAAACTAAAAGCAAAATGGGAGAGCAAAACATGGTTTTCTTGTCAGATTTATGAAGAATAGAAGAATTTACAACCAAACAAGAGATAGATAACATTATGAAATGCAGAACAGAAAATTTTGATTACATTAAGTTGAAAAGATTTTGCACAAACAAAACCAATGCAACCACAATTAGGAGGGAAGCAGAAAACTAAGAAAGAACTTTTTGTCACCAGTATCTCTGATCAAAGCCTCATTTCTCAAATACATAGAGAATTGTGTCAAATTTATAAGAATACAAGTCATTCTCCAACTGATAAATGGTCAAGGGATCTGAACAGGCAGTTTGCAGATAAAGACATTAAAGCTATCTATAGTCATATGAAAAAAGAATGCTCTCAATAACTATTGATTAACAAAATCCAAATCAAAACAATACTGAGGTACCACATTACAACTATCAGATTAGCTAACATGACAAAATAGAGAAATGTTAAATTTTGGAGAAGATATGGGAAAATTGGAACACTAATATGTTGTTAGAAACAATGGAACTGATCCAACCATTCTGGAGAACAATTTGGAACTATTCCCAAAGGGCTATATAACTGTGCATACCCTTTGACAATTCCACTTCTAGGTCTGTATCCCAAAGAGATCAAAAAATGAGAGAAGGGCCCACATGTAAAAAGAAAATATTTATGGCAGCTCTTTTTGTAGTGGCAAAAAATTGGAAACTGAGGAGATGCCTATCAATCAATTGGGGCTGACTGAATAAGTTGTGATATATTAATGTAAGTGAATAATATCGTGCTATAAGAAATAACGAGTGAGCAGAATTCAGAAAAACCTGGAAAAATTTATATGAACACATGCTACATGTAATGAAGAGAACCAGGAGAACATTATGCACAGAAACAACCACATTTTATGATGACTGCCTTTGATAGACTTAGCTATTCTCCGCAATCCAAGGATCTAAGTCAACTCCAAAAGACTCATGATGGAAAATGCTATCCACATCCAGAGAAACAACTTTGGAGTCTGAATGTGGATGGAAGCATACTATTTACTCATGTTTTCTTTTGTTGTTTTGTTTCTTCTTTTTTCCTGGTTCCTCATATTAGTTTTAATTCTTCTTTACATCATGACTTAATGTGAAGATATATTTAGTAAGAATGAATAAGTAGAATCTATATGAGATTATATATCATCTTGGGGAGGGAGGAGGACATAGAGGGGGAGAAGAACTGAAACTCAAAATCTTATGGAAGTGAATGTTGAAAACTAAAAATTAATAAATTAATTTTAAAAATAAAATAAAAATGAATAGTTTTCTTCAGTCACTAAAAGTTTATAAATAAATATATAAAAATAAAAAATATTGAATTCATCCTTTACTCACCACAATGAAATAAAATTATAATTAATAAAATCATTCAAAATATAGACTTCAAACTTAAATTGACAATAAAAAGTTTAATAAGAAATAAATGGTGGATTAAAGGATAAATAATAGAAGCATTAGATAATTTTATTAAATAAAATGCTAACAACACTTGAGAAGGTAGTCAAAATAGTCTAGAGGAGGAATTTAGATTGCTAAACACTTTCATGAACAAAGAATTAAGAACAGATCCTTGAAGTGGGTATTTAGCACCTGGCTGGGGGAACCCAAAGCATGCAGGCTGCACCAGGGCAGACTCGGGCATAGCCACAACAGGGCAGGACTAGCCTTGGGCAGACTGAATCAGAAGCAGCAGAGTAGATTCGCAAGCCTTGGGAGTCCAGCTGAACTGAGTGAGAGAGAAGTGCAGGGTCCATGGTACCAGCTACAGCCAATCCTGGGGCAATCACACACCCAAACATACTCTCACACAAAAGCTAACTGAACACTCAAAAGTATAAAACTTCAAGAAATTCACAATTCTGGTAAGGATTGTGGAAGGCCAGATACAATTATACAAGATTGGTGGAACTAAAATTTGGCCAAGGAGTTCTGGAAAACATTTTGAAACTAGGGCTCTAAGTCCCACATCACTAATTGATGCCTTCCTTTGAACCCAGTGATGCCAATTACTAAACAATCATGATACTAGGGATAAATCCAGAAAGAGATAAAAGAAAGTAGAAAAACACTATTGTGTAAAAAAATATTTGTAATCATGTAGCAAAGATCTGAAAAGCTAAGGGGAAGCCATTAACTTCAAATGGCTGAACAAAGTGTGGCATATGAATGTAATGGAATATTATTATGCTACAAGAAATGACAAAAAAATACAAGAAAAAAACATTAGGAATGAATGCATAGAAATCTCAGAAGATTAATATTAAAAATTCATAGAGTTGAGTAGAACCATAAAAATTTTATATTAATACAACATTATAAAGAAAAACAACTGAAAGAGTTGGTGTCTGATCAATGTAATGAAAAATCACAACTTTGCAAGATCAATGATAAATCATGCTTTTCACCTCTTGACAGCTATAAGACCTTAGTCTGAAAGGGCCAGGGTCTCACATTGCGTCCTGGGCCATCTCCAGGCATCCTGATGAATATCAGGCCACTGGACCCAGATGGCTCAGGAGAAGAAAGTGAGGCTGGTGACCTTGCACAGTCCTCCCTCACTCAAATCAAAGTCAACTGCAAGTCATGTCATCGTCTTGATGTCACGGTCCTCTTCAAGAACGAAGGACAAACCCAGCAACAACCTCTTGACAGAGAATCATAAGTCACATATAGAATGAGACATTATGTTTTGGATCAATGCATGAATTTGCTTTGCTTAATTATGTTAATTTATTATAAGAGAGAGAGGAGTTTGCTGTTGTTCTTGTTTGTCAGGGAGGATTTTTAAGGGATGACAATTGAGGTGCTGAAGTTGTCAAACAATAGTGATATCAAAAAAACATAAAGAACGTAATTGAAGTTTTTAATATATATAAAACATTCAGAAGGTAACAGACAAACAAAACAGCTTTGGTACTAACGCATTAATTGAGTAATTAAAAAAAAAAACTCCAGCACACTCTACATAATGTGATTTGTGCTTATATATTCATTTTTCTTGTTCTTCCTTGTATGGGGAAATGTTCATGTTTCTCAAGTTCAGAATAACAAAAATTAAAATAAAAATGCAATTTATAGTGTTTTAATTTGGAGAATACTATCAAGCTCTTTATAGAATTTCACTAACTCCTCATCCTTTGCAACATATGCTGATGGTAAGGATGCGATTATCTTCATAGTGGCCTCTTTAATTATACATTCAATATAAGCACTCCAAGCTGAAATGACTAAGGGTCCTGAAAAATGATTCTTCTTGTTGCCTTGAGTGCTTAATAAAAACTAACTCTGCCATCTGTGTTATTTGCTCTTCTAAGATGAATCTATGAACCATCCTTCCACATGATTGCAACTCTATTATCTTTGAGGTTTGTTTACAGAGAGAATGCCAATATTGGTATAGTTTAAGTTTTCTACTAGTGTGTCAGCTGGTTAATTGGTTATCAACCTAGATATTCATATGAAAATATCAGGGACAGAAGCAAGATGGCGAAGTGAAAACTCGGACTCACCTGAACTCTGCCACAAACTCCTACAGATATCTCTAAAAAGTGAATCTGAACAAATTTTAGAGTGCACTAATCCACTAGAACACAGAATTTGGCAGATTTCCAGCCCAGGACAGCCCAGAAGGTTGACAGGAAGAATCTGTTGCACCTGACTTGGGAGCACAAAGCACAGGCTGCACCAGCATAGCCAATGTGGAGCTGACAGGCCTCTCAGCACAGGTCAGGAGTCCAGCCCAACAGAGTGAGAGAGAAGCACAGGGCCCTCAAGGAACAGCTGCAGTCATTCCTGGGGCAATCAGTCCACAAACTAAATGTGTGAATGTCACTTACTTGAACTTCTGGGAGCCAAGAAGGCATAGTAAACTGTAAGTGCTCTTAATCTCTTAATGTCCCCTTGTTTACCTTGGAAAAACCATTGCCCCAGGAAAAATCCTGGAATAGTGGAGGCAGCAGAAAGGGTAAACAGTCTTTTAGCCAGGGAAGCTGGAGAGATCAACAGGAATGGTTCCTCTTGCTGTGGCTGAAGGAGACCAGTGCACGACTGAAAGCATCCCAGCAAACAATTCTTCAGTTGTCCAACGAAAGAGCCTGAGCCTCAGGGGGAGTGGAGAGAGTAAACCCAAACACCAGGACCCCAGGTGTGTCTTAGCACAGAAAGGGGAAATGAGCAGACACCAGGATAGATGGGGTTTACCAGCTGCTGAGGCTGCCTGTGCTCTTGCTCAGCCCTAGGGGAGGAGGAGACCTCCATGACCAGACCACCCTTTCCCCACATCTCAGGCCAGGAGCTCCACTGCAACCCCTCGGAAAACTCAGAAATATTCACCTGGCCTCACCCTTGGGACACACCAGCCAGCTCAGCATCAAGTAAGCTGCAGCATTATATAGCTTCTAGCTGAAAGAAAAAACACAAAGAGAGAAACCAGGCTTCAAAATCCCAGCTTAAGAAACCTGGCACAGAGCACCCTGTCCCCAGAAGCAGAGAACCATTTTAAAAGACAGGGAAAAGGCAATCACCATGAACAAGAAGTAAATGAGAAGAACAAAGAACATCGAATCATGTTACAGGGACAGGGAATATCAAAATATGAATTCAGAAGAGGACAGCATGAATAATGTGCCCACATCTGAAACATCAAAAGGTAATGTGAACTGATCTCAAGCCCAAAAAGCATCATTGGAAGAGATGAAGAAAGATTTCAAAAGCCAAATTAGAGAGCTAGAAGAAAAATTGTCCAAAGATTTTAAAAATACGATTGACAAGATGAAAAAAGAATTCACCGAAGAGAACAGTTTTTTAAAAATGGAAAATTGGTCAAAGAGATAAGGAGGTGCAAAACTTAACTGGAAAAATTGGACAAATGTAAAAAGAAGTACAAAAGCTAACTGAAGAAAACAATTTGCTAAAAATTAGAATTGGGCAACTAGAAGCTAATGACTCTCTGAGGCATCAAGAATCAGTCAAACAAAATCCAATGAAGAGGAAACTAAAACAGTAATTGGAAATTATTTGCCCAACTGTATACCCCCAAAATTGACAATCTTAGTGAAATGGATGAATATTTACAAAAAAATATAAGCTACTCAGATTAGCAGAAGAGGAAGTAAAGTATTTAAATAACCCCATCTCAGAAAAAGAAACTGAACAAGTCATCAATGAACTCCCTAGGAAAAAAACTCCAGGGCCAGATGGATTTACAAGTAAATTCTACCAAACATTGCAAGAACAGTTAATTCCAATACTATATAGACTATCTGGGAAAATTAGCGAAACAGAAGTTCTACCACATTCTTTATATGATACAAATATGATGCTGGTACCTAAACTGGAAAGAGCCAAAATAGAGAAAGAAAATTATAGACTAATTTCCCTAATGAATATAGATGTAAACATTTTAAATATGATATTAGCAAAAATATTACAGCAACTTATCATAAGAATAATACACTTTAATCAGAAGATTTATACCAGGGAGGCAGGGCTGGTTCAATACTAGGACAACTATCAGCATAATTGATCATATCAACAGCAAAACTAACAGAAAACGTATGATTATCTCAATAGATGCAGAAAAAGCTTTTCACAAGATACAACACCCCTTACTATTGAAAACACTGGAGAGCATAGGAATAAATGCAACCTTCCTTAAAATAATAAGTAGTATCTAACCTAAAACCATCAACCAGCATCATATATATGGGCATAAGAGAGATTCATTTCCAATAAGATCAGGGGTGAAACAAGGATGTTCATTATCACCATCGTTGTCCAATATGGTACTAGAAATGCTAGTTTTAGCAATAAGAAAAGAAAATGAAATTGAAGGAATTAGAATAGGCAAAGAAGAAACTAAGTTATCACTCTTTGCAGATGATATGATGATATACTTAGAGAATCCTGGAGAATCAAGTGAAAAAACTACTTAAAATAATAAACAACTTTGGCAACGTTTCAGGATACAAAATAAACCCGCATAAATCATCTACATTTATATATATATATATATATATATTGCTAGCAGAACCCAACAGTGAGACAGAAAGAGATATACCATTTAAAGTTACAGTAGATACTATAAAATATTTGAGGGTGTACCTGACAAAGCAAATTCAGTTGTTTGAACACAGTTACAAAACACTTTTCACACTAATAAAGTCAGATCTAAGTAAGTGGAAAAACATCAGTTGCTCATGGGTGGGCCAAGTCAATATAATAAAAATGACAATTCTACCTAAATTAATTTACTTATTCAGGGCCATACCAATCAAACTATCAGATACTTATTTTGTAGAGCTAGAAAAAATAAAATCAAAATTCATCTGGAAGAACAAAATGTCCAGAATATCAAGCAAACTAATGAAAAGAAATGCTAGGGAAGGTGGTCTAGCTCTACCAGATCCCAAATTGTATTATAAAGCAGCAAGTATCAAAACCACTTGGTACTGTCTAAGAAACAGAAGGGTCAACCAGTGGAATAGGTTAGGTACCCAAGACACAGTAGTCAAAGACTATAACAATCTACTGTTTGATAAACCCATGGATCCCATATTCTAGGATAAGAACTCATTGTTTGACAAAAATTGCTGGGAAAACTGCATAACAGTATGGTGGAAACTAGGCATAGACTAATGCCTGACCCTGTACACAAGAATAAAGTCCAAATGAGTACATGATCCAGGTATAAAGACTGATACTATAAGCAAATTAGTGGAGCAAGGAATAGTGTATTTGTCAGATTTGTGAAGAAGTGAAGAATTTTTGACTAAAGAAGAGATAGAAAACATTATGAAGTGCAAAATGGATAATTTTGATTACATTAAATTGAAAAGTTTTTGCACAAAAAAGCCCAATGCAACCAAGATCAGGAGGGAAGCAAAAAACTGGGAAAGAATTTTTACAACTAGTGTCTGTGATAAAGGCCTCATTTCTAAAATATATAGAGAACTGAGTCAAATGTACAAGCATATAAGTCATTCCCCAATTTGTAAATGGTCAAAGGATATGAATATGCAGTTTTCAGAGGAAGAAATGAAAACTATCTATAGTCATATCAAAAAATGCTCTAAATCATTATTGATTAGAGAGATGCAAATCAAAACAACTCTGAGATACCACATCACACCTATCAGATTGGCTAACATGACAAAACAGGATGATGATAAATGTTGGAGAAGATGTGGGAGAGTTGGAACACTAATTCATTGTTGGTGGAGCTGTGAGCTGATTTAGCCATTCTGGAGAGCAAGTTGGAACTATGCCCAAAGGGCTAGAAAAATGTGCATACCCTTTGTCTCAGCAATATAACTTCTAAGACTGTATCCCAAAGAGATCATAATAATGGGGAAAGAACTCACATGAATAAAAACTATTTATGGCAGCTCTTTCGTTGGTAGTCAAGAGCAGTTAATTGAGGGGATGCACATCAATTGGGGAAATGGCTGAACAAGTTGTGATATACGAATGTAAAGGAATTGTCCTAATGAATGTAATTGTGCTAGAGAAATTGATGAAGAAGTGAACTTCAGAAAAACCTGAAAACACTTACATGAACTGAGTGAAGTGAGCAGAACCAGGAGAACATTGCGCACAGTAAAAGCCACAGTGTAAAAGGACTGTTTCTGATAGATTTAGCCTTTCACAGCAATGCAAGGACCTAAATGTTTCCAAAGGATTCTTGATGCAAAATGCCATCCACATTTAGAGGAAGAACTATGAAGTTGGAACACAGAATGAAGCAGACTATTTTCTATTTTGTTTTGTTTTGGTTTCATTTTTTTTCATGATTTCTCCCATTTGTTTTAAATTTTCTATGCAACATAACTAATGGGAAAATGTGTTTAATAAGAATATATGTGTAGAACCCATGTAATATTGCACGACATTTTGGGGAGGAAGTGGAGAGGGAGGGGGAGAAAATTTAAAACTTAGAGAAGCAATTGTTGAAAACTGAAAGTAAATAAATTAATTATAGAAGAAGAAAGCACCAAAAATAAATTTATAGGTTGAACTATATGGTCACGAAGATTCTTTCCAACTCTCAAATTCTGTGTTTCTATGATTTCTCTTTTACGTGAAAACTCTTTAAATATTAGAAGATAATTATCATGTCCTCTGCCCCTCTATTTCTTCTCTCCTTCATGGCAAACATTTCTAATTGTTTCAACTGACCTTCAAGTCACAGAATCTTACTTTTCTTCATCCTATTTGCTACCTCATTGAATTATATAATGTATCTATGTCCTTCCCAAAATATGTCACCAAGAACTGAATGCAATGTCTCAGATGTGATCTGATCAAGTCACAATAAAGCAGAACTACTCCCCTCTATTCTTTGATATTTCCTCTCTATTGTGGAATATTACAAGGCTTTTAATGTAACCTAAAATTGCATTCATTTTTTTTTGCTTCTATAAAATGATCTTAAGTCATAATTCATTTACAATTCCCCCAAATTCTCCAAATATTTTTAAAGATAACAAAACTGACTAGTCATGTCTCTACTTGCCTGTACTTGTGATCTTAAGAGAAAAAAAACTTGTGTTAGATATTATAATTTTTCCTGTTAAAATTAGGGTTCAACTTAATGGCTTGGTCTTTTTGAATGCTAGCTCTCTAACTTGTTGTAGAATGTGTTAGCTACTTCAAATGTTAGGGTCATCTGTAAATTTGAAAAGCATGCCATCCATGCCTTTATCTAATTCATTGGTATATAATTGGGGTGGGGAAGTCTTTCTGTGCATGTACTCAGTGTTGCTACTTGACACTGAAAGAAAGCCGCACTTATTGGAGGACATTCTTTAAATATATCTACTGAAAGACTATGAGTTATCAGGGACAGTTTTCAAAAGTATGTGGCCAAAAGAATTTCTGCCCATTGAATTTGATTCTTTCTCAGCTATAAGCATGGTGCAAGACTGATGCCATACCATTGAAGACACTCACTTCCTTAGAGATAAAAATGTTAAACATCACAAGAACAAGCAAAGGTCATACTTTGAACTATTAATGACTACTTCTTGAGTCTGGACTTCCAGCAGTTCCACATCAGCTTAACTGTACTATTGTTCAGCCCACATCTCTCCATCTTTTCCACAAGAAAAAATATGTGACACTTTATTCACTATATCTAGAGTATCTCCCTTCCCAAATATTTGCTAATTCTAATAAAAACAGCCCCTGTAAACAATCAATTGACCTTGTGGGACATGTTTTTGATGAGGATGGTTCTCTGTTTTCAAAGTTTCATTTTCTTAGATGTCCACTAACCATCCCTTTAATATGTCTTAGAAACCTGTAAAGAATTAAATCAAGTTCACCATTCTCTAGTTTGAAAATTCCATTTTCTTCCTCTTTTTAAACACTGGTACAGGATTTACCTTCCTTTGATGCCAGGGTTTCATTACTAATTTTGATTAGCTTTCTAAAATAATTGACAGTGACTTAGCAAAAACCTTAGCCTATGGGTCCATTCTTTCAGTACCCTAGACTGAGGTTCATCTAAGTAAAATGGTCAAAACTCAATAGGGACAGATGAAAGTTCTCTTGATATTTCTTTGGTAACCTTGGGTATTAGCTCTCTATTAGCATTTTGGCTCTGCCCTTCTTTTCCAAAATTATTGCTGGCAAAGAAAACAGGGAGTTATACCTTCTGTCATAATTTATGATCTTCCCATGTACTACACCCACGAAATATTAAAATACCTAACTAAAGTGCTTTGGCATGTAGGCTGGTCTCCTTAGGAAATATTCATGGTACAAAATGGACAAGAATATCACAGGAAAGTCAGACATGATGGCAATGCACAACTGGAGGGAGCAATTATATCAGTGAAATTACAAATCAGTTGAGGGTAAATATCATACTACTAACTCATGTTCAATGACAATTCAAGAAGCATTTATTAAGTATGAAGGTATTAGGATATAAAAATAAAAATCAAAGAACTCTTGCCCTCCATGAGTTTATATTCTTCTTAGCCCATGGTGCACTAAATACTCTATATTTTCTTTTCACATAAACTATTTCCTACCCATATCTCACAAATTGTGTCCATATAAAGTGTATTTTTTTTAACCCAAATAGAGGACTGTATATGTATCCCTATTAAATTTTACCTTATTAGAATTGACTCATTGTACTAGTCTATTACAGTCTTTTCTGGATCCTTATTGTTATCTAATGTGATCCCTTCTGGCTTTATGCTATTAAAGCAAATTGGTGCAAAAATGGCCTTACCATCAGACATATGTAAGGAATATCAAAAATTATAAAGGTTTTTGTAATAAGAAACTTAAAAGGTCTTTACCTTAGGAGCACAGATTGCATTTCTCTCACTTTGCCTTTTGAAAGCAAGGGATTAGAAGAGAAAAATTAATTTGGGAAATGAGCATCTGGGTAAGAAGACAGTGTCTGAGTATGTGGTGTCAATTTTTGGACAGTTTATAATACAAGGTTGACAGATTCCTGGCCAGAGATGGGACATAATTAACAAAGGTTAGAAAGACTGCTTCTCCCTTTCCCCCAGGGGGCTTGAAAACATAATCAAAAGGGCTTTCTTTAAATGAAAACAAGGAGGATGAAGAAGAGTCCCTATGTATATCTCCCAACTTAAATGTTATAGAGAAAAGCCACAAAGTAGAAAAAGCAGCTCAAATATTCACAGATTCACAGGAGACAACAGTTAAGAAAGGAGTCAGTGGTAAAGCCCATGGCCTCCAGAGTTTTTACAAAAATGTCCAAAACTTAAACAGCAGAGTAACTAGAGTTCCTAATACAATGGGACATATTTGACCTCTTATATATCACTGAGCCATGGTAGTGTGAAAGCATGACTGGACTATGGCTCTAAATGGGGGACATGGGGGTAGGATTGCATATTTGAAGGTAAGAAAAGAACAAAATGAAGAACATGTGGATGAACATCAGAGAAGGGAGAAGTAGAAGTGTTTGTGTTAATGGAGTATCACAGACCCCATAGAAAGAAAGAGGAAATAAATGAGGAGTTTGGGAAATTGATTAAAAGTCTAGCACAGAAGCATCACATACTAGTGATTAAGGAAATCAGTTATTCGGATATTTGCTTAAATTTCCTCTCTGCTAAAAGCCCTAATGATATCCTGATTTACCTTAATGGTAATTTCATCATTCAAAAAATGGATAAAACAACAAGAAAATTATATTCTGAATCTGATTCTCATTAATAGGGCAGAACTGGTTCATGAAGTGTCAATGATCATTACATCCTACAGTTTGTGATAGGAGAGGAAATAGAAGAGAGGAAATAGTCTGACATGCATCATATAAGGGACATAATATTTCAAAAACTTCAGAGGAAATATAGGTAGGATCCATCATAGTAAAATACTTCAAGGGAAATCAACCCAGAAAGGATAGGATGGGATCAAAACTCAAATTTTGGAAACAGAAAAGGAAACAATTACATTGAAGAGTAAATACTGCTGTTGTCTGATGAAACAAATGTGAATGTACAGAGTACTCACCAACAAAGTTTGATAAATATAAAGGTCATGTATTAGAAGATGAATATATGAACATGACACTGTCCTATAAAAAAAATAGACAGGAAGAGGTGAGGAATGCTTTATCTCTCAGTGACCTAAGCATCACATGGGAAGTTAAGGATAACAAAGAGGGTGTCTTTTTTTATTTGTGTCTCTTTTATTTGCCTTTTAAGCTATATGGGAAGTAAAAAGAGGCTCAAAGAAATGACAGTACCTATGCATCAGGTGAATGGAACGATGACAAGTGCCAAAAGAAAAAACATGGAACTCTTCAGGACTCATTTTGAAAATGACCTTTACACTGAAAATGACAGAAGAAAAATGATTAATAAGGAGTTAGTTGATACTCAAGACAATTATGATGATTAAAATGATAATATCTAAGTATTCCTAAAGAATTCTAGTCATTTATTTCACATGAGCTACATTCTTGAGTCCTAAACGAATTGGCAGATGTGATTCCTGAGTCATTATCAGTAAAATCCGGGAGATCATAAAAAATGAAGTGATGCTACAAAATTGGAAAAAGACAAATGTTCCAATTTTCAAAAATGACCAAAAAATAGTCTGCAAACCATTAAGCCTGGTGTTGATTCCTTTGGGTAAAATGAAACTGAGATGTCACCCTTCCAATGGAAAAATTCATTTACTCTGTTCAATATCTGATATTTTCTAACCTGTATAACTTCTCTAACTTCCATTTGCTACATAGCAGAATAAATGGGTTTACTCACTATTTATTACTTCTGACAGTCTTTGTGTAACTAACATTTAATAGAGAAGAGTCAATATTCTAAATACAATCTTTGGCTACTTTATCCCCTTTAAGGGATAGTCTCTAGAAAATTAATTTGAACCATTTTTTCTTAATTTTCCTAGAACAGCTGTATTTCGAATAGGCAGATAGATATAATTTTAGTCCCATATCATTCTCTCTCTCAGAGGAGAATAGTATGGCCAGTCTAGCTGCTCTTTTTCCTTCTTCCATACAAACATGAATCAAAGTTTCCCATGGACAAGGACCAGCAAGATTCCAGAGATAACCTCCCTTTTAGTTACATTAGAAACCCACGTGGACATACACACATAACCTACCTGGGCAACACACATTTTATATAAAGATTTCTTTAAAAACTGGGTTATGTTTAGTCTGGCTTTGATTCCTTTGGGTAAAATGGAACTGAGATACCACCCTTCCAAAAGGAAAATTCATTCGCTCTATGCAATGTCTGATACATTCTAATCTGTATGACTTCTCTAACTTCAATTTGCTATCTGTTAGAATAAATGGATTTACTCTGTATTCATGATTTTTGATGATCTTTGTGTAACTAACATTTAATAGAAGAGAATATTCAGGAAAAACTTAGTAGTGGTCTTCAAGTGTGGAAATATATTAGGAACATCCTTTTAATTTCAACTGAAAATATTAAGAATTAATGTTTTCTCTATCCTAAAACTTTTTCAGACTTTAGGAAAATGGGTAGAACAAAACATAGCCCTTTTTATTAAAATGGATTTAGAATAACCAAACATTTCTTGTTTGCAGACAGCTGGTTTGTATGTTGTATATAATAAACCTTATGTGATGCAGACATAAGCAGTTTAGCAGCTATCAATCACTTATCATGTCTGAGACTAAGTCAGTTTGGCCATACCAGACTGCTTGTGGTCCTTAGGAAGGGACAATCTTCACCCTCTTCTTGACATGGGGCAGTAAATTTAGGAAGTAGATCTCTTGGGAACATTGGCCCAGTTCATGAATAGGAATTTAACTTCTATTGGGCATTGAAATTTGCATTTAAAATGGCACCATTTAATTATTGATGAAAAAATATTAATACTGTCCTCAGTGTTTTAAGAATAAGCTTGCCAGGAAAAAATGGCATTTAATTTAACATCATTCTAAATCCAAGCCATTTTCTGGCTTAGAGGGAGAGATATCAAAAATGGCATAGTTTCCTCATGCTCTATACCAAGGAGATTAGAGGTAATATTTATATGAATCTTGAACTAATATTTATAGGAACAAAAATTAATATTTGTAGGAAACCTGAACACTCTCAAACATGTTTTTAAGCTCTTATTGTATGAGTCAAACCTCTTTTCTTTCTCAGATCCCTTTTTGTTCCTATTGGAATTTCTCTTGTGTTTCCTGAAGGAAAATTGATTCTCCCCAAGACCTGGATTCTGGAGAGGTGTTCTTTGCATTTCTTTTCCTCCAAGAGTGAGATCAGCCTACACTTAAAACACCCATAAGAGTCACTCAATCATGGCAAACATATAAACACCTGAAAACTTATTTCCATCACTGAAAAAAAGGACTTCCTCTCCATAGTGATTGAGATTTTAAGCCTCACTTTTGTTCTAGTTTTAGGTGTTTCTATCCCTTGCCTGTAATGTTCTCTACTGCCTCATTTCTGTCTCTTGACTTACTTGATTTCCTTCAATTCCCAGATAAAGTCTCACTTCTACAGAAAGCCTTTGCCAAATCACTCTGTGTCTCTCTGTCTGTCTGTATCTGTCTCTCTGTCTGTCTCTCTGTCTGTCTGTCTCTCTCTGTCTCTTTCTCTTTCTGTCTCTCTCTCTGTGTCTCTCTGTCTCTGTCTCTCTCTGTGTCTCTGTCTGTGTCTCTCTCTGTCTCTCTCTGTCTTTCTCTATCTCTCTCTGTCTCTCTCTCTGTCTCTCTGTCTCTCTGTCTCTCTCTCTCTCTATCTATCTATCTATCTATCTATCTATCTATCTATCTATCTATCTATCTATCTATCTATCTATCTGTCTCTCTCTCTCTGTCTCTCTCTTTCCTGATAAGTTACTTCAAGGCCTGATTGCACGCCTCCTAATGAAGCTTGGATGAGCAAAGCAGGACAGGTTTTAATGTCTTTTCTCTTACTAATCATTTCCTATGTATCCTGTACACACTTCATTTGTACATAGATATCCATGTACATATTGTCTGCCCCATTCAGTTGTGAGTTCCTCGAGGACAGGAGCTGCCTTTTTGCCTTTCTTCATACCCTCAGCACTTAGCACAGCACCTGGCATAGATCAGTCACTTAGCAGATGCTTATTGACTGACAGACTCAACACTAAATACAGGGTAAAAGCTTTTATAGTCAACGATCACCTCAATAATTTGACAACCCACTCAAATCCTTTCCTAAATCCTAATAACTCCAAAGCTCCACTCATCTCCACTTTAGGTTATACCAACCCCTGCCGTATTTCACCCATTTACTTAATTGACCTATCTATTTTCTCAATTTGCTTTACCCTTTAACTGTTCCATTATTACTCTTTCTTTCTCACTCTGCCAACTATCGTCTTTTAATTTCTAAAATACATATTTCTCGAGGTCCCTTCTCTAGATTTTACTCCTTAATTCTCCTTGATTCTTCTTAACATTAGAAGGATTGGGCACAAAAATGATGTAATTTTTAAAATAATTTCATTCTATTTACTGCCTGTGCATATGCCCTTTATATGCAAATAATTACAAGTGCTGCTGCCAGAAAATCTTTCTCCACCTCATTTTATACCTCTTTTATCATCTCACAATATTCCAAACCTTTTCATCACTTATCAAACGTCCCATGGCTTCCCCTTCCGCCACCTTCTCGACTGAGAAACTTGCTTCAGATTTTACAGGGAAAAAAATGAGGTCATTAACTATAATCTCCCCTCATCTCTCATCATTCATTTGCCTTCTGCCGCTATCCCCCCCTTCACCACTGTCTCACATACAGAAATGGCGTTATCCTTCCCATGGTTATCCTAACCCCTCTACCTGCTCAAGTGATCCCATTCTACACCATCTCCTCCAACAGACTGCCCCCTCTGTCATCCATGTGCTATCACTTACTTTCAATCTCCCCCTGCCTATTTGATTCATTCCCTACTGCCTAGAAACATGCTCATGTCTTCCTCATCCTGAAAGAAACCAACAAACCCTAACTTAATTTTTGCATCCCTTCTAAATATTGTTCTATCTCTTTTCCCTTTTGTAGCTAAACTTGTTGAAAGAAACATCTATTATAGATGCCTCCACTTTCTCTTCCCTCACTTTCTTCTTAATCTCTTATAATCTAGTTTATAGTCTTGTCATTCCACCGAAATTACTCTCTCCAAAGTTACCAATGATTTCCTAATTATCAAATGCAATGACTTCTCATCAATCTTCATTTTTCTAGACCTCTCCCCTTTGACTCAGTTGATCATTTTCTTCTCCTTGATAGTCTCTTCTCTCTTGGTTTTTTGACACATCACCCTTTCTTCTCTGGGTTTTCCTCCCACTTATCAGAGCACTCTTTCTTGGTCTTCTTTGTTGGATCCCCAGCCAGGTAACATCCTCTAACTCTCTATAGCTCACATCTTTCTATCTTGTGCCATCTTTGCTTCTCTCTACTCTACTATTTACATGAAGATCTCAACAGCTCCTATTGATTTAATTACCACCTCTATGCTAATGATTTTTGAATCTACCTTTCCAGCCCCGATTTCTCTGCCCACCCACCAGTCATTTATCTCCAACTACCTTCAGATATCTTGAATTGAATAATAGACACCTTTAACTCAACATGTCAAAACATATATATGTAAAATTTATTCTCTGCCCCACTAGATTGTGAGTTCTTTGAGAGCAGGGATTGTCTTATGCATCTTTTTTGCATTCCCAGTAATTATCATGGTGCCTGGTCCATGGCAAGCATTTAATAAGTGTTAGTTGACTGATAAGCAGACCCTATTTTACTTTGAAATAAACATTTTCATCCTGTATCTAGTAATTGCAAATAAACTGTTTCAATTAATGTAGCTTGGTCTTTCATGATATTCTTAAATCCATATGCTCCTTTATTGTCTTTTATTCTTCTTCCTTTTTAACCATGAAGTAAAATATGGGAAAGTATGTTGGTTTGTAGGTTGCTTTCCCTTAAATCTTCCTATATTTCATCAAATTATTCTTCCTTAAATTCAAATTCTATTTTACTCATCTCAAACTCTCCAAGTAACCTCCACTATATCCTTTTCTTCATTTGGCTCTTTTCTCTCTCTTCTCTTTCTTTTTCTCATATCCCTCCTCAAAATAAGTTGTACATAGAATCATGATGTCCTTAACAGAAATAAGGAAGTTTAGCACAGGAGTGGGTTTAGGAGGAGGGACATAATGAGTTCATTTCTTCCCATGTTATCTATCATATTAAAAATATGGATACTTGCAGCAGTAGAAAAATAAACTTTTGTAAAATTAGGTGCAAAACTGGGAGAAGGGCAATGCTCAAATGACATCTGTGATTTCATTAATGTGGCTACATTAATAAAAATTGTAACCCATCCATGTCAACCAATCCTGTGCAATTCAAAACCTTGTCCTCACATATACTCACTATAGGGGGTCCATCCAAAAGACAAGAGTCCTTCCTTGTATTGATGTTGAATAAATAATGATGGAACCAGATGGTTTTCCATCTGTTGTCACTCGCTTTATGTGACAATTTTTTTTCAGTTCATACTTTTCTTAGATGACACCTTTCATACATCTTCTCCTTTATAATACTTCACTTATAATATTCTATTGTTTGCTCAAGTCCCCTTGACAATTCATCCATTTGTTACTTTGGTGAGTCATTTAATTTCAAGATTTTCTGGAATTAAACTGTAGGGGATTGAAACTGAGCAGCTGAGAAATAATAGTTTCACACAAAATTATCATGCCTTTTTAACCAAAGGAGGAAATCATATTCCTAAAGATTTCTTCTTTAGTTCAAGAGGTAGTACAACTGTGTGGTGACCTTACTGGTCTCAACTTCCAACTGAAGTTACAGCAGGTTACTCATAGAATGATAACAGGAGAATACAATGTGTCATCACCATTACCATGGTACAACTGAAAGGCTTTGAAGTGCTAACCCTGCAGAAATGACACTTTATGGATTGCTAGATGGGGTACTTGCACCTTAATGTTAATTTGAGCAGAGACTAAAGAGACTATTGCAAGGCTGTTTTCAGGAGGATGGTTTCTGCCTAAGTGTTCTTTCTCAGTGGGAGTTTCCTCAGGGAGGTAAATTTAATAGTCCCTCAATGTAAAAAGGAGTTATACCTTTGGAGGGCCTAGATGAAACAACAGAAGGAAAGTTTGTTTTATTTGCCTAGTTTAATGATACTATTATGTGTTTCTCTTGTAATAATTTTCCATTATTATGGATGATATCTATAAATTGACTTAAAATTCTTTGTTTTTTAAAACAAAAAAATGTGATGTAAACAGAGGAAGGTATCTAAAAAGCCATGAAAGTGGATTTGCTCTGATCTCTTTAGAGATTAGTAAAGTAGAAATTATTTAGTCCCAGGGTTCTGAACTTGGGGTCTGTGAATTTGTCTTTGAAAAATATTTTGATAGTTATTTCTTTATATTCAGTTTCCTTTGAAAATTCTATGCAATTTATTTTATGCAATTGAAAATATTATTTTGAAAATAGACTTCATCAGGTGGCCAAAGGGATCCATGTTCCTCACACTAAAAGGATTAAAAATAAACCCTGAAAGAGTATAGAAATTAAAATAAAGCATGACTTTCCTTCTTAGTCAATTATCAACAGGCTATCAGAAATCTTTAATATCTCACTCACAAAAAACCTACACAAAGAAACAATTCATTTAGACAAATATATTGCAGATCTACTAGGTAGATGTGTGTAGAAAGGTACCAGCTACTATGAGGCAAGGCTGAGTCTCACAAACAATCCTTTCCTCAAGAGGCTTGGCTAGACGCATGGTTGAAATGGCACCCCAATTCCCCATTTGTATCCCTGTGCAAAATGGAAAATATCCAACTATCCAGATCTATGAAACATTGAGAATGGATTGTCAAGAGGGGAAGAAAGGATACTGTCACCATTGTCATAATGAAAGTCACAACGGTCATTTATACCAAGATAAAAACACTGTATGATATATTGAAAAACATCAAAGCTGATCAAATTTGATATTCAAACTACTATTTCCAATTATAATTTTAAAATATTGATTTTCAATTTTTAATCTCATAGTCTTCTAAATTATACAACTATAATCTGAGTCACAAAGAGGATAAATGAGTTCCCAGTGCCATAGAACTTCTGATGGCTGTGTTGTTTATCCTTTGTTCCTGAAGAGAACCTTGACACCAGGCAAATGATGCCATGACTTGAGAGTGAATTGGATTTAAGTGAGGAGAGCTGAGAAAGGTCACCAGCCTCACTTTCTCCTCTGGAGAAGTGGGAAACCTTGGCCTTCTTAAGCTAAGTTCTTTCTGAGTTCTCACTTTGACTGAGGCAACACCCATTCAGTAATTAAGGCTGGTTTCTTTCTTTCTTTCTGTTTCTTCCTTCCTTCCTTCCTTCCTTCCTTCCTTCCTTCCTTCCTTCCTTCCTTCCTTCCTTCCTTCCTTCCTTTCTTTCTTTCTCTTTCTTCCTTCCTTCCTTCCTTCCTCTCTTTCTTTCTTTCTTTCTTTCTTTCTTTCTTTCTTTCTTTCTTTCTTTCTTTCTTTCTTTCCTCTATCTCACCCAGAATGATTTATCTTCATTTATACTAGGGAGAAAAATGAACTGACTTTCATCATAAACAACACACAGGGGCTGTTGAAGGTTGCATACTAAAAAAAAAAAAAAAGGTACTATATCTGACATTATAGGAACCAGGTTAAGCTCCCCTCTCTGTTGCTTAAGACCTCTATGCCTTTGTGTAGTTCAGGTTTCTCTAGCCCTCACTTTTTTCATCTGTAACATAAAAGGTTGTACTAAATAACCCTGGAACAAGGTTCCAAAAACTTCTACTGCTGCAGTTTTTCCCATAATGTCTGGTCTCCATATTTCTACGCATTGGATCATTGGATGGTGATGTATATGAGGGTGGTTTTCTATCTCTGAATATTGAAACTACAAGTACTTTTCTTTTTTACTCTGGGGAATGTAAATAAACTGATACTGACTGCAGTGGAAAATATATGAGCATAGGTAGGTGTATTGATCTGACACCTTTTTCTTCTTAAGATGAGAATTCTTAAGGGCCAGAGAGGCTCTAAAGCATCTGAAATTGTAGATAACACCCTGCATATCCTCTTAGTTTACTTGAACAAATTAGGAACATCCCCATGCCATAGCTTCACTCCCTCAGAAACTACTGAATTCAAAGAATCAAGAGTATCCTATAATACCTTACTTCCCACTAATTACCACCCTCAGACAAGATACACATCGACAGACAAACAGACAGACTGACACACACACACACACACACACACACACATACACACACACACACACACACACACACCCCAAAAGGGAATATCTTGAACACACGACAGAAATGAGGTTTTTTCTGTTCCAAAAATGAAAACCAGGAAGCCATTTTTAGACCTGGCACACCACCACACTTTAGGGATGTGTTATACTATGCTCCAATCTAGATATAGATTTGGAGAGATTCAAGTAAAAAGCTACTTTAAATAATAAACAACTTTGGCAAAGTTGCAGGTTACAAAATAAACCCACACAAATCTTCTGCATTCCTATATATTAGCCAACAAAGTCTAACAGCAAGAGATAGAAAGAGAAATCCCATTTAAAGCTAGGGTAGACACTATAAAATACTTGGGAGTTTACCTGCCAAAACAAACCAAGGGATTATATGAACACAATTACAAGACACTTATTGCACAAATAAAGTCAGATTTAAGTAAGTGGAAAAACATCAGTTGTTCATGGGTACACCATGCTAATATAATAAAAATGTCAATTCTATCTAAATTAATTTACTTATTCAGTGCCATACGAATTAAACTATCAGATAATTATTTTCTAGAGCTGGATTAAATAATATCAAAATTCATTTGGAAGAACAAAAGGTCCAGAATATCAAAGGGAGTAATGAAAAGAAATGCTTGGGAAGGTTGCCAAGCACTACCAGACCTCAAATTGTACTATAAAGCAGCAATTATCAAAACCACTTGGTATTGACTAAGAAACAGAGAGGTAGACAAGTGGAATAGACTTGGCACTCAAGACACAGTAGGCAAGGAATATAGCAACCTCCTGTTTGATAAAGCCAAGGACCCCAGCTTCTGGGATAAGAACTCACTGTTTGACAAAAATTGCTGGGAAAACTGGTTAACAGTGTGGCAGAAATTAGGCGTAGACCTATGCCTGACACCGTACACAAGAATAAAGTCAAAATGGGTACCTGACAGGTATAAAGATTGATACCATGAATAAACTGGAAGAGCAAGGAATAGTGTATTTATCAGATTTATGGAGAAGGGAAAAATTTTTTACTAAAGAAGAGGTAGCATTATGAAATGCAAGATGGATAATTTTGGTTACATTAAACTGAAAAGGTTTTGCACAACCAAACCCAATGCAACCAAAATTCGGAGGGATGCAGTAAACTGGGAAAAAAGTTTTATGACTAAGCTCTGGGATAAAGGCCTCATTTCTAGAATATATAGAGAACTGACTCAAATGTATAACTATACAAGTCATTTCCCAATTGATAAATGGTCAAAGGATATGAACAGGCAATTTTCAGAGGAAGAAATTAAAGATATCTATAATCATATGAAAAAAATACTCTAAATCACTAGATATAGATTTGGAGTTGGACAGCACACCATTCCCATTTGCAGCTGGTTGTAAATAGTATTCACTAATCTCTTTTGGACACATGTGTTTTATGTCTGAGTTTTCTTCTTTCTTCTCCCTATTATGGACTTACTCACTTCTGGAGGTATGTGCTGCCAAATTAAGGAACTAATATAATCAGAAGAAACTGATCAAGTCTCCTCATTTTTCAACGTGTTGCATTCAGAGATTCCTAATTATAAATATTATAATGAATAGGTCCAATTTAGGTCCCACAGGTCTTTTCTAGCTATGAATGTATACTCCTATGTTTATTAATAAAGACATAAAAATCCTCTTAGAAGAAATAGCAAAATGCCTAAGATAGTACTTGCTTGAGAAACATTTATATTTCTTACCTTTTAAATTAATTTATTTGTTTTTAGTTTTCAACAATCACTTCCATAAGTTTTGAGTTTTCTCCCACTCCCTTCCACCTCCCTCTCAAAGATAGCAAGCAATCTTATATGAGTTCTCCACACACTTTCTTCTTAAACACATTTTCACATTAGTCATGTTGCATAGAAGAAATAAAATGAATGGGAGAAACCATGAGAAAATCCAAAACAAAACATAACAAAAGAGAAAATAATCTGCTTCATTCTGCATTCCGACTCTATAATCTATTCTGTACATGGATGGCATTTTGCATCATGAGTCCTTTGGAAATGTTTTAGGTCCTTGCATTGCTGTGAAGGGCTAAGCTTATCAGAAACAGTCATTGCATGCTGTGTATAATGTTCTCCTGATTTTCTTCATTTCACTTAGCATGAGTTCATATAAGTCTTTCTAGGTTTTACTGAAGTCTACATGTTCCTCATTTCTTTAGCACAATAGCATTCCATTACATTCCTATACCACAACTTGTTAAGCCATTCCCTTATTGATGAACATTCTCTTGATTTCCACTTCTTGGCTACCACAATGAGAGCTGCTATAAATATTTTTATACATGTGCGATCTTTTGCCTCTTTTATGATTTCATTGAGATACAGCCTTAGAAGCAGTATTGCTGGGCCAAAGGGTGTGCACAATTTTATGCCCTTTGGGCATAGTTCCAAATTGCTCTCCAGAAGGGTTAGATCAGCTCATAGCTCCATCAACAATGAATTAGTGTCTCAATTCTTCCCATATCTTCTCCAACATGTAACATTTTCCTGCTCTATAATGTTAGCCAATCTGATAGGTGAGATGTGGTACTTCAGAGTTGTTTTGATTTGCATGTCTCTAATCAATGATTTAGAACAATTTTTTCATATGACTATAGAGGGCTTTAATTTCTTCCTCTGAAAACTACTTGTTCATATCCTTTGATCATTTATCAACTGGGGAACAATTTGTATTCTTATAAATTTGACTCAGGTCTCTATAAATTTTAGAAATAAGGCCTTTATCTCAGACACTAATTGCAAAACTTCTTTTCCAGTTTTCTGTTTCCTTCCTAATCTTTGTTGCATTGACTTTGTTTCTGCAAAAAAAAAATCAATTTAATGTAATCAAAATTATCCATTTTTCATTTCATAATGTTCTCAATCTCTTGTTTGGTCTTAAACTCCTCCATTCTCCACAAATCTGACAAATAAATTATTCCTTGCTCCCCTCATATGTTTATAGTATCAGTCTTTATACTTAGATCATGCATCCATTTTGACTTTATTCTGGTATATGGTATTAATCATGGGCTTATGCTCAGTTTCCACCACACTATTTTCCAGTTTTTCCAACAGTTTTTGTCAGTGAGGTCTGATCCCAGAAGCTGGGTTCCCTGGGTTTATCAATAGTAGACCACTATAATCATTGACTACAATGTCTTCTGTACCTAACCTATTTCACTGACCTACCCCTCTATTTCTTAGCACTAAGTGGTTTTGATGATTATTGCTTCATAATACAATTTTACATCTGGTATGGTTCAATCACCTTCCCTGCCATCCTTTATCATTAATTTATTGAAATTCTGGACCTTTTGTTCTTCTAGAAGAATTTTTATATTATTTTTTGTAGTTCTAGAAAATAATTTTTGGTAGCTTGAATGGTATGGCACTGAATAAGTAAATTGATTTAGGTAGAATTGTTATTTTTATTATGTTAGCTCTCAACCTACCCAGGAGCAAATGATGTTTTTACAGTTACTTAAATGTGACTTTCTTTGTGTGAAAAGTGTTTTGTAATTATGTTCATATAGTCCCTGGGTTTGTTTTAGCAGGTAGACTCCCAAATATTTTAGAGTGTCTACTGTAACTTTAAATGAAATTTCTCTATCTCTTGCTGTTGGGCTGTGTTAGTTATATATAAAAATGCAGATGATTTATGTCAGTTTATTTTGCAACTTGCAAATTTCCCAAAGTTGTTTATTTTTTCAAGTAGTTTTTTACTTGATTCTCTAGAATTCTCTAAGTATATCTTCATATTTTCCACAGAGTGATAACATAATTTCTTTGCCTATTCTCATTCTTTCCATTTCTTTTTCTTCTCTTATTGCTAAAGTAACATTTCTAGCACCATATTGAATAACAGTGGTGATAATGGACATCCTTTTTTCACTCCCAGTCTTATTGGAAATGCATCTAGCTTATACTCATAAAATCTAATGCTTGTTGTTGGTTTTAGGTAGATACCCCTTATTATTTTAAGGAAGGCTCCATTTATTCCTATGCTCTCTAGTGCTTTCAATAGGAATAGGTGTTGTATTTTGTCAAAAGCTTTTTCTGCATCTATTGAGAAAATCATATGGTTTCTATCAGCTATGTTGTTGATACGATCAATTATGCTAATAGTTTTCCTGGTATTGAAAGCATATTGAAAGCCCTGCATTACTCATATAAATCCTACTTAATCAAAGTGTATTATTCTCATGGTAAGTTGCTGTAATATTTTTGCTAAAATCTCATTAAAAATTTTTGTATATGTATTCATTAGGGAAATTGGTCTATAATTTTCTTTCCCTGTTTTGGCTCTTCCTGGTTTAGGTATGAGCACCATATTTGTATCATAAAAAGAATTTGGTAGAACTCCTTCTTCACCAGATGTCCCAAATAGTCTATATAGTATCAGAATTTAATGTTCTTAAAAAGTTTCATAGAATTTGCTTGTAAATCTATCTGGCCCTGGAGATTTTTTTCCTAGGGAGTTCATTGATGGCTTGCTCTATTTCTTCTTCTGAAATGGGGTTATTTAAGTGTTTTGCTTCCTCTTCCATTAATGCGTGCAGTTTATATTTTTATAAATATTCATCCATTTCACTAAGATTGTCAAATTTATGGGCATACAGTTGGACAAAGTTATTTCTAGTTATTGTTTGTTCTAGTTATTGTCCTCTTCATTGGAGTTGAGTTTATTCTTTTCAGGTTTGATAATAGTAATCTGGATTTCTTCGTTTTTTAAATAAAATTGACCAAAAACTTATCAATTTTATTGTTTTTCTTTCATAAAACCTCAGTTTCATTTATTCAATAGTTTTCTTAATTTTAATTTTATTATTCTCTCCTTTCATTTTCAGTATTTCTAATTTGGTATTTAATTGAGGATTTTCAATTTATTCTTTTTTTCTAGCTTTTCCTGTTGCATGACCAATTCTTTGATCTCCTCTTTCTGTATTTTATTCATGTAAGCATTCAGAGGAATAAACTTTCCCTAAGAACTGTTTTCACTGCATCCCATAAGTTTTGACAGATTGTCTCATTATTGTTATTCTCTTAAATGAAGTTATTGATTGTTTCTGTGATTTATTGCTTGATCCACTCATTCTTTAAGAATAGATTATTTGGTTTCCAATTAATTTTGAGTCTATCTTTCCATGTCCCTTTAGTACATATGTATTTTTATTGCATCATGATCTGAAAAAGATATATGGACTACGTCTGTATTTCTGTATTGGATTGTGTGGTTTTTATGACCTAGTATATCGTCAATTTTTGTGTATGTGCCATGTACCACTTAGAAAAAGGTGTATTCCTTTTTATTATCATTCAGGTTTTTCCAGAGGTCTATCATATCTACCTTTTTCTGAATTCTACTCACCTTCTTAACTTCTTTCTTGTTTATTCTGAGGTTAGATTTATAAAGTTCAGAAAGAGGGAGGTTGAGGTGCCCCAGTAGCAAATTTTTGCTTTCTATTTCTTCCTGCAACTCCCTTAACTTCTCTAAGAATCTGGATACTATACCACTTGGTGCACACATGTTAACTAATGATATAATTCCATTGTCTATGGTGCCTTTTAGAAGGACATATGTTTTGTTTTTCCTTATCTCTTTTGATTAGATCTATTTTTGCTTTTGCTTTGTCTAAGATTAGGACTGCTAACCCTGCCTTTTTTTTATGTGAGGTGAAGTATGATATATTCTACTCCAGCTTTTTACCTTCACCTTATGTGTAGACCCTTTTTTCAAATCTTTTTCTTGTAAATAACATATTGAAGGATTATGGTTTTTAATCCATTCTGCTATCTACTTCCATGTTATGGGAGTGTTCATCCCATTCACAATCACAGTTATGATTACTATCTGTGTCTTTCTCTTCTCCTGAGATATTTGTATTTCATAGGCCAATATTAATAACTAGGTATCCCAGTGTATAGATCCTAGTCTGAAGTTTCTAGCCTAAAGATAACATAACATGTTCTACCAAAAAGAATGTTTTAATGCTAAATTTCTAGCTTATTATATATGCTAAGAATTTTTTTCCAAAATATATTTTTACCTTATAGTTATGTAACTTTGAAAGATTTCTCATGTTAGAGTTTTTATTATTATTTTCCTCATCCTACATGAAAGTGGTGCTATGATATCTCATTATAACCTAGAGGCAATTTGGATTCCTTAAACATTAAGCCAGAATATTGTTAACTCTGTCATCCAAGATCCAGCCGAGTTAAATTTGAAGAGACCCATCCTCAGGTTGGCTGAAGGGTGCCTTTTTTGACTAGAGCAGCTCTGAAAAAAAATCTTCTACTAAATTCTTAAGGTGTGATGACCCATGTTAGTGAAGGGAGAACTCACATTAATGAAAATACTGGTCATTGAAGCATTTTCCCCATCAGAATGTACTTCCAATAAAATAAGTCAGGTGGAAAACATTTGATTTATAGAAGGTAGAGCCATATTTCACTTATACTTTTATTTCACAATATATAAAATATCTGTTTCTTCTTTCATTTTTCCCTAGATCACCAGTGATCTCAGTCTATTCTAGCTGTTTGGAGATTTAAAGGAATTTTATACAAACACACACACACACACACACACACACACACACACGCACACACATGCACACACACATACTCAAACACACTAGAAAAGAGCATGAAGACCCAGGAGTGATCCCTGGCCTTTCTCAGCTGCCCTAGGCAAAGGTGAACCTTTTTTTTTTCTTTTTTTGATATTTATAATATTCTGCCCATGTGGTGGTGTCTATGTGAGGCAAAGGGAATGGAAGAGACAAAGGAGAAAGTAGTCTGCAAACCCTGTAAATTATGGAGAAAATTGCATTGTCCTGTGGGTGATTTGATGGTTCAGCTGCAGTAATCTTACATTCATGGCCTGTGCCACAAAGGAAAGTATCAATTTTCCTGTACTTTGTTCTTTTACACACACACATACACACACACACACACACACACACACACACACACACACACCTCACCTCACCTCATCTTACCTCCCTACTCTACCCACAAATACACACAGACAACTACCAAATCTCTAAGACCAAAGCATTCCAAAATCTCACTCAGGTGAGGTCTCTAGGATTGTATAGGGAGAAGGCAAGTTTTTATTCAGGTGCATATGACTTAATTATTCTTTTTGTGATGTCCTGTGATTGGAAGGAAAGGGGATAAAGTAGGAACAAGCTAACCTAGATTGGAAATGGAGCAGGCCCACACTCCTGGGAAATTCAGTAACAGAATTTGGCCTGTGAGGGGTCATTGCACTATCTTATCCAGGATGAAACCATCCTGGATGAGATATAGAAATGAAAGAGAGAGACACAGATAGAGAGAGAGAGAAAGAGAGAGAAAGAGAGGGAGACAGAGAGAAGGAGGGGAAGGAGGAAAAGGGAAGAAGGAAGAGAAAAGAGAGAACAAGAGAGGAAAATTGAATTGGAAGAGAATACTTTGGGTAAATTAGGGAAGGTTTGGTGACATTGGCAATATTTGAGCTAAGACAAAAAAGGCATTAGAGATAGTACAAATGTATGGAGGAAGAGATGGTAGGATAAGTTCAAGGAGCAATTGATTGTTTAGTATGGATGGAACATTGATTTGAAAATAAAATTGGAAAGGTGGTTTGATTTCCTTTTCTTTAAAAATAAATGTAATCAAATTTTGAGGTTTCATATACAATCCTATTTTTATTCTCCTTGCATTTTGAAATGCTCACGTACATTGATAATTATTAAATTCATAATTTTTATAAGATTCTTAGAAATGATAAGTTAAAGTCAGATTTTGTAGGCCTTAAATGTCAAGGAAAGTAATGTACATTTTATCCTGGATGCAATAGGGGGCCACTAATGGTTTTTAATCAGGGAAATGATTTCTCAGATCTGTGCCTTTGGAAAATTATTCTGGCAGCTATTGGAAAAAAGGAGAGATTGTCAATAGAGATACTAGATAGCTAGCTCATAAATGTTCAGACTAGAAGAAGAAACCTAGAGGTAGTGGTGGTGCAAATTTAGAGAAATGAAATGGTTCAAACATGTTGTGGAGATAGATTAAATGGGATGTGGCAACAGATTGGGTAGAGACTTTGGAGGGGAGAGAGAGAGAAGGCTGAGTAAAAACTGAATTCTAATAATTGCTGTTTGTGAACTGCTGAACATATGTTGTAGGTCTATGGATCTTTTCAGTTCCTGGGTCTTAGGTACCCCTAGTTTGTTTCATCTCACTGCCAACCAAGACTCAGTTATAACAACAAAGTATGATTTAGTCTAGGGATGAGTTCAATCTTTGCCCATTGTGCAGTCATTCAACTATATTCAACTCTTAGTGACCCAATGGACCATAGCATAGGCCCTTCTATGCTCCACTAACTCTCGAAGTCACTCCAAATTCATATTTGTTGCTTCCATTATGCTATCTATCTCATCCTCTGTCATCTCCTTTTCCTTTTACTCTTTCCCAAAATCAGGATCTTTTCCTATGAGCCTCTCTTTTCAATATGACCTTCTGGCCAATAATTTGAATTAATTTAAGTATTAACTTAGATTTGATCTCTTACTGTCTAAGAGACTCTCAAAGGTATTCTTTAGCACCACAGTAAAAAAGCATCAATTTTGTGGCACTCAGCTTTCCTTCTGGTCGAACTTACACAGCTGTACGTTGCTACTAGAAAAAAACAACATGGACCTTCATCAGCAAGGTGATTTCTCTGCTTTTGAATATACTGTCCAGATTTGATATAGCTTTCCTTTCAAGGAGCAAGATTTTTTTTTTGTAATTTCATGGCAGTAGTTGCCATCTGCAGTGATTTTAGAGCTTAAGAATATAAAATGTGATAATGTTTCCATTTCTACTCCCTCTGCTTGCCTGGAAGTAACAGGAATAGTTGCCAAGATCTTAGTTATTTTTTTATGTTAAGCTCTAAATCAATTAAGCTTTAAATCTTTGCCTACTCCTTGGGCATTTGTTTAAGATTTGAATGCAGCTCCAACCCTGAAGGAAGATATTGGAGCAGTAAAATGGGACTTAAGCTGTTGCCAAGTCCCTTCCTATTATAGACAAAAATTGTGAACATGCAACAATAAAGCCATGAAAGAAAAAAGTCATTCTAATAAGTTCTTTCATTTATGTAGAATTTAAAGACTTATTAAGCAAGTTCCTCATAATACTCTTATGAGAGAACCAGAAGAGAATAATTACCCTTATTTTACTGGTGAGAAGGCCAGGATTCTGGTAAATAAAACGTCTGGGGTCATGCAACTAGTCAATACAAAAGCCAAGACTCAAAAACGTGTCCTAATAAAGTGCTTCAGCCACTCCAACAAAATGTCTTTTAACATGTCCATTTCTCCATCATTTTCTAACTTCCATCCTAGCCTGCTGTTTTCTGTCATATAGAGGCAGTCAATGATGGGTTTCAGCACTGACATGGCAAGAAAATAGGTTGGAGAGCCATACAATTCGTCACACCTTTAAAGAATATGAATGATGTCGGTAGAGGAATTTATAAGATAGAAACTAACATTAATATAAGGGCCATTGTTCTGGCTAGCTGTTTTTTTAAACTCAATAAAAATCTTTTTTGTTTGTTTTTAAGGAAGAAGAAATAGAGAAATAAGTGGGAAGGCATATATGAAAACTAATATTTTTCCTAATACTTCACTATTCTGATAAAATCGTTGTATTATAAATTTTTAAATAGTCCAAAAAAAACCCTTTTACCTCTTTCTCTGTTATTTCTCTGCAACATTTGGCACCATTTAATACACCTTTCACTTTCAATGTTTAGCTGTTTGTGCTTTTATCCCCAGTACCAAGAAAAACTGCAAAGTAGATTCATAATGAATGTTTATTGATTGATTGAAAAAAGTGTCCCTCATACATATTCTTGCTCTGCCCCTTTCTCTCTGAACATTTATCTGTTTCCTTCATTTGCTTTTCTTCCATTCCCTGTTTTATGCCCTAAATCTCATTCTTCACAAGCTCTAATACATCGTACTCTCAGCTCCTTTCTTTAAACTACTACTTAGAGCTATCACCATTCTGCCCATAATGAAGAGAAGTGAATGACACCAATGCTTCTTTGGCAAAGCTGAGAGTGCTAACTTGCCATAAGATAAGCAAGGCCAAGTTTAAACCTTTCCTGTCAGTATCTGTTCCCCACAAGGACTTTTCAAATTCTCTCACTCTACAACATTCATGCTACCCAAGATTCTAGAGGAAGGTAGTTTCAAAATGAACATGTAGTCTCTGTCCAGAAAAGCCACGTGTGTGTTTCTGTGTGTGTGTGAGACAGAGGGCTTTTCACAGTCTTGTGAAGGCTTTCTACCACTTCTCAAAATAATATTCCTTTTTAAAATATATACAGCATCCTATGCATAGGATTATAAAAGAAATCAAAGGTTAGTGGGAGGAAAAGAAAAAGATGTATTTTTTCCCCATCCAAGTTCCTAAACCTCTTGAAATCTAGCCATTAATCCACTGGAGGTCTGTGGTGCTCAGGCTAAGAACCCCTGGTCTAACTAATGCTGAGAAAATCATAACATTTTTAGTTTTTTATATATAGGAGACACACACATGCACACACACACACACACACACATATATACGTATGCAAATACACATATACAGGACACGTAACTAATGATTATACAAATTAAGCAGAATGATATGCATAACCTGGAGGTGAAGCATAGTAAAGTCATTGCTAAGTCTATGTTAGGGAGAAAAAGATTTTCATAGCAGATGTTTTTAAGGCTCTTTTAAAATGAAAAATAAAGCCACTGTAAGGTTCAACTAATACCCAAAATCATATTATTCGGCAACTAAAAACATTTTGAGCATTCAAGACATGAAATAATGAAGTGACAATTCATGAAGTAGTCTGAGAGAATGATTTTCTTTTAGTTACCTTACAATTACATTCACATGTCTTGCCCATTTGTTTAAAGGTTTAGCAAAGACCTTAGATGAAAATAACTCCATTTAGTTTTATTGTATGTTATTTGGAATGAAAGTGACTAATATGAGGAAATATAAATGCCAGTGCACTGCAGTATTTAGGACTTTTAGTAATCCAATAACAACTGATATATAAATTATAGAAAAAAAAATCAGAGCTTTTCAAACCTGGTGAATATAGTTAAATGCTGAGAAAGTTTCTTGAGGCTGGTGTAACCTCTAGTGGCTGTTTATTTCCTCCCTGGTGAAATACAGGAGGGAAAGTAAGGGTCATAATTGTAAACTGGATAGAATTCATGATTCTGCCCTCATTTGAAAGAGTTATACTACTATTAGCAAGTAGCAGCTAAAACATCTCGACTCGATTACATCTTACTGCTTAACAAAAGGACTGAATAGAACGACAAAAATTGTAAGTCTTTCAGCTTACCATGTGTCACAAATCTGATGACTTGGAATCTCCTTAAAACTACAAATTAAATTTAATATTCATTCCCATCTGCTAATGATGAACATCCAGTGCACACTTTCAAGTGAGTTACACAGCATATGAATTCAGGAAAGACTTGGATCCAGAGCCCTTTCAGAAGTTAGCATGTTTATCCTCTAGCCCACCATAACCACCATTTTCTTTAGTTGGTTTTTATTATGGTTCGTTTTTCTGATGATGGTGCTGTAATCCTTTCAAAAGGTTACTGCTGTTCAGGAGTTAAGATGGAGGTAATGAACAAAGAGATTTCATCTGCAGAGGCTGCAGTGAAATTTCAAAGGTCTTATTTCCATTGCTTTATTAATTTTCCATTATGCAAGATGCTCTTGCTCATTAGAAGTGTCACGGCTCCAAATTTGAGAAAAAAGGGAGTGAGAGGTACATGTTTTTTTTCTTTCTTTTTCTTAGTAAGATTCTGTACTGACTTGATAGCAACTGGACATAGCCAGCTTATAAGAAAAGATTGTATGGGGTTAAGAAGAAGATAAAAAATGGAATTAATTTGGTGGAGGGGGGCAGGGAGGACAGAAGTCTGATAAACTCTGTTCATTTGTTTTCTTTTTAGAGTTTACAGAAAAGTTTAAATATTCCTGATTCTACTCACTAAAGGCTGATAGTTTACAACTCTTATTTAAGGAAAACTGAAGAAACATGATTATGGACAGAGGTTTGGAATTGACGGCTAATCCCAAAAATGTTTTAATAAAACAGTTTGTCAAACAAGGGTCATATATTACAAAATACCAGGATACCATTTTCTTGGCTTTGACAAGCTTTAAGGAGAGACAGAAAAGAGTCGCACATGAATTAGGCAAGGGAACAGGTAAGGTTGCATATGTAATGGGGCTTGAATATATCCTGTGTTTGCCTCTCACATGGGTGGAGTAGCTTCTTTCTATTGATTGTAAAGCTAGAACAGGTGGCATCTTTAAATCTACCTCATGATGGCATAATGACTCTCTTTCTAGTGTCATCCAAGAGTGAAAGTCTTATTAATTCCATGTTATAGACAACAAGAACTAAGCAGAATTGAGGAAGGGACAACTTCCCTACTCCCCATGGTCTGAAATTATTTGGAATTTTAGTTTGTACTCTTTCAAGTGTAGAGGTAGAGTCCTCAGAACTTGGACTCTGAGACATGTCAACCTTGGAGTTCTGGAGGTTATAACAATCCTAGGAGAGAAGTTCTAAAAGGTCAAGGCATAAACCTCATGACTTGCATCCAGGAGTCTTTGGATTTAGAATCCAGTGGAACTACTGCTATACAGAACTTGAGTTAAACCGTGAATCTAATCCCTTCATCACTCCCCAAAAACTTGGAACAGTTTGGGGAAATTATGCCCCCAAGGTATTGGGAATGCTTGTTATATTTGTTCTTGCTATACTTCTGAATTGAATATTGTTTTGTAAAAGATAGTCTAACATTTGACTGGTTAAATGGGGCTGGGAGTGCTTTAAACCCTAAAGTTAGGGGAATGCCATAAGTGGAGGATTGAGCCAATGGAAGAGTATGCCCTTATGAATACTACAGAACCCAAGGGGAGAGGTGGAAATGTAAGTATAAAGTATAATCAAAGCAATGTTTCATCAAGCACAAAATATAGTGGAAGAGCTCTAACAATGTGTGCATCAACTTCGTCATCTATGTGTACATCTATGGAAAGTATATTGCCAAGGTAAGTGAACTTATTCACAGCTTGAAAATTTCTCTATTTGATATAACCAATAGTTCCATATATGAATGTTGGCTGGTGGCGAGCCTCTGTTTTCTTGTTACTAATTGTCAGGCCAAAATTAGTACAAGAGAGAGAATGGGTTGCTATTCTATTGCATTTCAGCCTCAGAGGTTGCGTCGAGTCAAGCGCACAGTCATCTACAAACAAAATGTCAAGAACCAATACTCCCTCCACTTTAGTCTTGGTTTTTAGCCTTTTCAAATTAAATAATTTATTGTCAATGCAGTAGAGGACCTTCATGCCATTTTCATTCTCATTGAAAGTGTCTGGCAGTATTGCTAAAAGCATCATACGAAAAAGCATAGGAAGAAGCATATAGCCCAACTTTACTCCATTGGTGACTGAGAAAACACAAGAGCATCATCTATTGTCTAGAACTCATGCAAAAATTCCATCATGAAAATGATGCACAATAATACTGATGAAATTCTCTGGGCAACCAAATTTTGCCATAATCTTCCAGAAGCCCTAATGACTATTAAAGGCATTGGACAGATCAACAAATGTTGTATACAGTCCTCTGTTTTGCTCCTGACATTTCTCCTGGAGTTGTCAGGCAGCAAACATCATATCAACCATTTCTCAGTCCTTTCTGTAGCTTCACTGACTCTTGGGTCAATGATGATCTTCCAGTGAAAAATCATTCCATTAAGGAGGACTCTGCCAAATTTTTTAACAGTGACTAAGAGAGAGAGAGAGACCCCCTTGCAATTGTCACAGAGCAACCTATTTCCTTGTCCTTTCTAGAGATGGACAATGAAGGCATCCTTGAACTCCTGGGGGATAATCTCCTCTTGCTATATTATCCAGTCAGTTTCTATATGAGCAGTGGACCCCTCCCCCCCCCCCCCCCCCCCCCCCCCCCGCCTTGTAGATCTCATCTGGAATAAAATCAGCACCAGGTGTTTTGCCACTTAAGAGGAGCCTAATGGCATTTAAAACCTCTTCTTCATTGGAAGTTTAGCTAGAGAGGGATTGACTTTAAAACAAAGTATATGTTCAATGGCTTCATCATTGGCTGGAGGAAAATAGTGTTAGACAGGGAAGCAAATACAGTATGTATGCAAAGCAAATGTAAAGTCATCTGAGGAGAAGAGATGATAAATGGCAGTCAAAAATCCTTTTGTAGGGGGAGGTATTATTTTAATTAAGCCTTCATGTGAGCCAGGAATTCAAAGTCATGAAGGTCAGGAGGGAGAACATTCTAGATACAGGGGAAAGGATATGCAAAGATGTGGAAGCTAGAGAATGTCAGTGGTCAATTTAGCTGGACTGAAGAATACATGATGGTAGATAATGTGAAATGAGTCATTTGGACTGAAGTCAGACTGAAGACTTAAAATGTCAAGGAGACATGTTTGTACTTTATATTGGAGGCAAGCCACTGAATTTTCTTGGCTTGGAGAGTGGCATGTCAAGACATGAGAGAGAAAAGCATTTAAGCCTTTTAAGGAAACCATTGGGTCATTTTTGTTGCCCTTAATTATTATTTTTGTATCTCAGATATGTTTTCTTTTTTTCATACCTCTTCCAAATTTGTTTCAGCAGAATTAAAGCCTACTTTCCTGTGTGCTGTGCCTGAACCATAGTTTTAGACATATTTCCATGAGATAGGCAGTTAATGATTTGCTGTGCACTTACTTATACCTTAGGAGAAAAAGAACAACTGACTGACAGTTGGAGAAAGGTTTCTGTCACTTTCTATATTGCAAAGGCTTCATATAAAACAATCGTAAATGTGCTTAAGGCCAAGATGCTATAATATGAGCAAATGAAAAAATGTCTTCAGAGTAGCACAACACTTTTTTAAGCATTAGGGAAAATTGGCCCCAGTGAAGAATTCGTTCATGTGCTTGCACTGAGTAGCTACTCTGGCATTATCTGACCTAACAGCCATTTTCTGTTCCATTAGGCTCGTAGGAAAAGAGGAACATCTTAAAACTAAAATAGATGAGAGTGGAATTATTTCCACAATTTACTACCAAATTTGCTGCAGTCCCTGCTGAAGGGGCATTTTCTTCCTTTCTTTAAGAAAAAATAAAAGGTGCACAAATCACATCTCGATATCTCTTTTTTCTTGAGTAAATATTGACTATACTAGTGCTTTTCAGCTTACTTTAGGTTGGATTTCCTCTCTATGCATCTGAGACCATTTTCTTTGATATTTAGATAAGCACATCTGGCTTTCCTTCCAATCCCTCTAAAGCCAGCTCTTTAAAATATTTGATCATAGTTTGACTGAATGGATGTGATCAGTTTAGTGAATTTGGGGGGCTGCAAAGATGGCAAGGACATTTAAGAGCCCCAGAATATCAGTGAAGTCACAGTGTTCATTACCATCAACATAAACCCTATAAATCAACCTTAAAATATCAGTTTCTCATGTGCCTTGGGGATGTTTACTAATGTTATAAGCAATGTATTTTTAGAAATAGAAACTTAGACTGGAGTCATTCTGGGGTCATTTTCTCCACTTCTCTGATTACAGCAAACCATACTTAAACTGTTCATGGTAAATGATTCTCTCTCCAGTACTGCAAGTACAAGAAAAAGATTGAGAAACCACAATCCCTTTTCCAGGAGAAAACACATCTTCTCAGTCAACAAGCATTCCAAGCTCTGTGTTTTGTTCACCTCTGAGGGAAACCAGTTTTAATAACTTAAAACTTCTCTAAGACTTTTGGGATACACTGTACATATCTGAGCACCTATTTCATTCCTCCAGAGCCATATAAACTCTTTGATACAGGAACAAATGCTTGTTAGATTGGATTGGTTTAAGTATGTATGAAAATAAAATATGGAGACAATATTCACAAGCCTAGGAGATATTTCCTACTTTCTCCCATTTTAAAAATCATGTCAGATTGTTGTCTTAAATGAAATATTACTTTCAATTTTGAACCTTTGAGTCGCACAAATAACTTCAAATTAACTGAGAGATACTGCTATGACCTGAAGCAGAAGAAGCACATGGAGTTAAAACTTGGGCTCAAATCCCACCTTTTCTGCTTATTAATGATGAGAGGCTGGTCGAATCACTTGCTCCATCTATAGAACAGGATGAATAGTTATTGTAGTAACAAATTCAAAGGGCGGATGTCAAACTGTATTGCCATAGACTGTGTTGCTGTTCACCCTTCTTAATAGAAGTGTTCCAATGACATCAAGGCACATTGTGTTCAAATACAGCTGATCAGTCCAATATGAGCTTAGAAGGCTCAACTACAGTTCAGGCACAAATGGTCCATTTGGAATGAAAATGCCTCTAAATTTGTGTATCTCATGTTTCTTTTGAGTTACTACAGTTCTGCTTTCTTCATAGAGCATAGGACCTTCTTTGATATAAGCACTTCATGCTGAGTGATCCTGTACCAGCGTCTCCCATGTCTCACAATCAATACCAAAAGTTCTTAAGAGAGACCTGGAGAATGTCCATGTATCACGTTTTCTGGCCTCTGCATTAGCACTTGCCTTATGTGAGTTCTTTGCAAAATATCTTTTTAGGTAAACATACATTCAGCATATAAACAAGGAGATTAAAGTTGCACTCTCTAGAGTGAAGTTTGAATGCTTGACAGGCCAACTCAAGAGAGAACCTCAGTGTCTGGTACTTTATCTTGCCAAGTAATCTTTGTTTGTAAGTAGTATTTTATTTTTTTCCAATTACTTGTATAGATAGTTATCACCACTCATTTTTGTAAGATTTTGAGTTCCAAATTCTTTTCCCTGCCCTGGCCCCTCCCCAAGACAGCAAGCGATATGATATAGTTGTACATGTCTTGTCAGGTAATCTTCATGATCTTCCTAACACATTTCAAATGGAAACAATCAATTTCCTGGCATGACACTGGACAGGTGTACTGTCCAGATTTCATAGGCACACAGCAATGAAGTCACTATAACAGCTCTGTAGACCTTCAGTTTCGTGTGCAGCCTAATGCCTCTTTCCCATTTTTTTTCAGAACCTCATAAATGCTGATCTAGCTCTGACAAAGTGTGTGTGTGTCAACCTTGTCATCTGTATGTACATCCCTGGAAATTATACTGCTAAGGTAAGTGAAGTTATTTACAGCATTCAAAATTTCTCCATTTAGTGTAACCAGTGGTTCCACACATGGATGATATGGTGCTGGCTAGTAGATAAACCTCTGTTTTTTGCTGTTGGTTGTCAGCCCAAAATTAGCACAAGCAGCATGGGATAATTGATCCATACTCTGTTGCATCTCATCTACAGAGGCTGCATTGAGTACAATATCATCTACAAACAAAAAGTCATGCCCCAACTCTCCCTCCAGTTTAGTCTTGACTTGTAGACTTTTCAAATTAGTTTACCATCAATGCAGTAGCTGACCTTAATTCTGTTTTCATCCTTGATGAAGGTGTCCAACAGTATAGCTGAAAACATCATGCTAAAAAGCATGGAAGCAAGTACACAGCCCTGTTTCACTCCATTGGTGACTGGGAAAGGATGAGAGCATTGTCCTTCATACAGAACCTATGTCAGAATGCCATCATGAAACTAACATACAATACTGAAAGAATTTCACTGGACAACCAGACTTTGCCATGAATTTTCATGATATTTGGTTGCCCAGAGAACAGATTATATGCATGATGCATATATGTAATATATATAAATAATGTATTGCAAAATAATTTGGGAACTTTCAATGGATGTATAAATGTCATTTTACTTTCTACTTTTAACCAAACTTGTCATTTCATTGGTGTAGGGATATACGGAGTTTCCTGGTGAGGAAATCTGGCATCTACTCAGGTAACTTAGAATCTTAGAGAGCTGTCTTGGGAGTTGAGAGGTTAGGTAGATGGCTTTTCAAAGTCACACAGTTAGTCTGTGTCCGAGGTGAGACTTAAACTTGAAAGACTTGAGTCTTTTTAACTCAGCCAACTCTCTGGTGAGTCTCATCCTTTTCTTCTTGTATTGAATAGTGGTCAAATAGAAACAATTACTGTTCATTCTTTAAATTTAATTATTAGAAAAATTGAAGAATTATAGTATAAGGGAATCAATCAATAAGATCTTCTGTACCTGACTGAGTCTAGTATTCTTATATAATACCTAAAAATGTTCCTAAGAAGTCCACCAGTTGTAAAACTAGGTAGAATATTCATTTAAATTAAAAGTGAGAGAAGAGGAGATGTAGAAAAAGGATATAAAGAAATCAAAATGAGACGATTTTTCTAGTCAGCTAGGTGTTATAATACATATAATGATGAACTTGGTGTAACAAAAACCTAAGTTCAAATCCAGCCTCAGACAGTTGCTAGCTTTGTGACCCTAGGCAAGTCACTTAATTTCCCTGTGTCTCAGTTTCTTCATTTATCAAATAGGAATAATAATAGCACCAACCTCTCAAAATTGTTGTAAGATTCATATGAGATAGCACTAATAAAATGCTTTATAGTCATTATAGCCCTATATAAATTCTAGCTTATTATTCTGATGGTGGGTAGATGGGGAAGGTAAAGGTAGTACAAGTGTGCTAAGTTGGGTCAGGTTTCTCCAATCAGTCACTTAGAGAGGAAGTTAGAAAAAGAAAGAAAGCCTAATGTGGCTTTCTGGAAAAGTGTGTGTGTGTGCGCGCATGCACATGTGCAAATACAAACGCAGAGAGAGAGAAAGGGAGAGAGAGAGAGAGAGAGAGAGAGAGAGAGAGAGAGAGAGAGAGAGAGAGAGAGAGAGAGAGAAGAGAAAGAGAGATTTTAAATTCAGTATTTTTCCAGTATATACCTGCTAGCAAGTTGGCAAATTTAATAATAGAATAAATCTTCTCAGATATGCAGAGTTAGTAAAATGCCAGCATTTAGAAGCATATACTTCTAAACAACCTTCTAAAGAGAACCTAAAGTCTTTGCACCCTCACTTTCTCAGTTTTTTTTTCTGTTTCTGGAAGAATCAGGAGACTTTATGCATTTATGCAAAAGTGAGAAGTATTAAAAACAGCAAACTTTTACTTTTCTCAGGAACATTTCAAATTTGTATATAAATATTCATGGTGAGCCCAAACCCAGGACCATTTTTCTGCCTTTGTATTTTCTTTCTGACTATGCCTTTCATATTTATAGTACCTCAAATAATATTTTTCACCAGTGCAATTGCTATATGCTTAATCTCAAGCAGCTTCATGGGTCAGGCAGAAGAAGTCTCTTAGCTCAGTTGGCATAATACTTCTTTCCAAGGTCAAGTACCCAGAATGACATCTACCATGCAGAGTAGTACCTTGGCTCCATGATCATTCCTTTCCTTTTAGTAAGCATATATTCATGGAGCTGAAGAAATCCTCATTGGCATTAAGGAATTCCAATGGCCTTCAGTTTTTTCAGGCCACCCACATTTACTGGCATTATTATCATGGTAGTGCCTCTTCACCCATCGAGAATTGCTAGAACTTGCATATACATGTGCACATGCTTTACTTTTATATCCCAGTAAGCTTAATTGTGATGAGTTTGATTTTGAAGGACTTATATGAGTTTTTTTCTTCTGCTTTTGTTATTGCCTCTTCCTTCCCCTACTCCCTTTATTAGTTTAAGTTCCAGATTCCAGTTTGTGCATAGGATTTCACCAACATCCAAAAAAAAAATGATTTTCTTCAGAACTTGGAAGATACAAAGAGAGGCTCATGGTTACTTTATCCTTACTAAACATGATAACAGTCAAAGTGGCATGGCATGTGAGTCATCATCCAAGCAGTACCTAAAAAGGATGTGCTTACATCCAGAAATTAAACAATCTCTGATTCATTATTGAAATTACCTTGCCTAAAGATAAATAAAGAGACATAGTGAAATGAGAAATGATAATGCACAAAAAAGACAAATTCTCATCTTGTAAATGGAGTGGAAAGGAGTAGAAAAATGCTACTATAAAAGGCAGTGTGGTGGCATGGCCAGTGGCACTGCCTTAGGAGCCCAGAAACTGTACTGTAATACTTATTTCCTCCACTGATGTCCAGGAAGCTCTTAGCCAGGCACTTATTTTCAGCAGGGCTTCATCATATGGTCTCCTCAAGAGTTAACTACTCTTAGAGTCTGTGAGTTTAAAAGAAAAAAAGAAAACTGACTTGATCATGATCTAAAAGTGGGAAGACCCTAAATGCACAACCGTTGAACCCAAGAAGGAGAACGAAACGAGACTAAGGGCAATTCATGAAGGGACAATGAAAAGTGTGACCCAAATCATGAAATGAATGGGGAAGACGCAGTTAATAAAAGACAAAGGTGAAATGGTCTCTCTGGTGTCTTTTGTGGACTAGAATTCATATGAATAGAATGTGAAAAAATCATAGAGAGGAGTTTTCAAGGGGAGTGAATAAATGAAGGCATCCAAGTAAATACCAGTGAAGGGGGAGTGAGGAAGGATGCTAAGAATCATTGTCCAGAAGCCATATGGAGGGGCGGTGAGTGCAGGTGGAGACTGCTCAAAATCAGTCTCCTTTAGTGTTCTTTATCTACCCTGGAAATCTCAGTTCCTTTTCCTTACTCCTTTTTCCATCCTGGACGATGAAAGCCTTAAGGAGGTCAGGCAACAGGCAGAGGGAGCAGCTGCAGATATTGGCTCAGAGGAGGAAAAAGAGCCAAGGCAAAGAAATGGCAGGAGGCAGCTGGGCAACCATGAAACTAGGCCAAGTAGCAGCATTGTGCCCATAGGGTGGCAGATGACAGAGCAGCAGAAGCAGCAGATGGCAACATTTCCAGCAGTTCTTCTGCTCTCCAGAACATCAGTGTCTAGCATGGATGCCTTCCTGTCTTCTTCCTTTCGTTACTTCTTTCTTTCTCTTTCCCCCTCATTCCTTCCTCCCTTTCTTCCTTTCTTATTTCCTTTCTCTCTCCCTCCCTCTCTTTCTTCTTTCTTCCTTCTTTTTTTCCCTTTTCCTCCCTTGTTTCTTCCCTCCCTCCTTCCCTCCCTCCATTTTGTCTTATCTTCCTATCTTGTTTTTCTCTTTTTTCTTCCTTTCTTTCATTCTTTCTTTTCTCTCTTCTTTTTCTTTCTTTAACCTCCCTCCTCTCTTCTCTCTGTCTCTGTCCTTCTCTGTCTCTGTCTGTCTCTCTGTCTGTCTCTCTGTCTCTCTCTGTCTCTCTCTGTCTCTGTCTGTCTGTCTGTCTGTCTGTCTGTCTGTCTGTCTCTCTCTCTCTCTCTCTCTCTCTCTCTCTCTCTCTCTCTCTCTCTCTCTCTCTCTCTCTGTCTCACTGTCTCTAACAGCATGGCATCCATACCTAACTTCTGGCTAGAATATTACAATCATTAAAAATACTCATCTTTGCAGTTTCCCCGACAGGTTTTGCATTCCTAATCCATTCCTAAAATGGCCTAGGAAGACCAAGCAGGGTGGTGCCCCCCCCCCAACCACATCTCTCCATCACTTGCTCGTCATCTTGTTTTTCAGAAATTGTTTTGTTCCTATAAAGGGAACTGGAGAATAAAACTAATATTATCAAGAAATCTACTATGCTCCCTATATTTTGAACATATATATCCATACCTATGAACAAATATACATATAAAAGAGAGAAATGCATCCAGAACATTGGCTGGGTTGCCTATGTGACATTATGAGGAGTTGCTCCGTTTGGGAAGGCATGAATGGATTGTGTTCAGACCTGGAAGGAGCACTCTCATTGGAGAGGTCACTGATACAGCTGAGTATTTGAATGGCTGAGTATGTTTTCATATCTCTAAGTGTAAATATAGGAATACAAGCATTTGTACATTTCAATGCTATAATAAAACCAACATTTATTAAGCTCTTTCTACTTGAAGAACACTGTGCCAAATATGTGGAAAGAAAGTACTTAGAGAAAGCTTAATCCTATAAGCTTTTATTAAGTTTCTAATATGTGTGATATCATAGATGAAGGTCACCTAAATGGTAACTGAGACGAATATGGTGTCAACATAGAGTCGTTTACAAAAAATAACAAACAAGGAGTTATACAGGAAAAACATTCTAGAGAATATCTTCGAAGACCAGAGGAAAGATATGCTGTTCACATAATGGGATTACCATTGGATAACAGAGGGCCGTGTACTACATTAGTATTTCTTAATTGTCACAAGAGCTAAATGAAGGTCCCCAAAATGTTGGGTTGATCACTTCTGAAGAACTAAAGGCACAGGTGAGAGTTCCACAGGATGGACAGGCATAGATAGATTGTAATCTCATCTCACACTGATGAGGAGACAGATCCATTTGAGTATTTGAGATCCAGTTATGTATGGACAATGTACAGTGTTTGGGACAGAGCACAGACAGATAAAAATTAAAAACAGCTCCTGCTCTCAAGGCACTTAACCTTCTACTGGAGAGTAAATGAGGTATATAGAGATAGACACAAACAAATGGGAAAATCAGTAAAAACATTTGCCAAGCAGAAAATGCCAAAACCAAGACTTAAAGTAGGAGACAAATTCTAAAAGTAAGAAGTGAAGAGGGAGAATATTTGGGGTGTGAGCTAAAAACCACCATGAAGGCATGAGAAGGAATGCAGATTTCTGGGAAGAGAAGTTAGATTGGATGTAGAATCAAGGGTAATAATGACTGAAAGGCAATAACGTGAAATATATCTGGAAAACTAGGCTCTAACTGGATGGTGCAAGGCTTAAAATACTAGTCTTAATTATCTATCCTCAAAGAATTTATAATATGGCTCCAGACTTTTCATAGGAATGGATTTCATGCCTTTTATATTTCAATCGAACTGGCCGACTAATTCCCTGAATTCTGTGCAATTGGATCTGGCAATCCAAGGAGTGCTTCTGAAGTTACTCATCATGTTATCCTGCTAAAGGAAGAGCTATGGTGACTTTAATGGAAATGCCTTTGAGAGACTGTGAAGCAAGCTTGCACATTATGTAACTGGTTAGAGTCTACTAACCATGTAATTAAGAGAAGTATCTTTGATAGGCTGGATAGGTAGATGCCTTCAACATGTTCTCAGTCGGCCTCAACAAATTTCCTTCTAGCTGTTTTCTCGACTGCTCTGATCTTGGTCTGATTCTTGTACCTACATTGTCTGATGAGAGATAATGCTGTAAGGGGAGAGGTTGTATTCACCAAGGCCTACATATGGCATTTGCCTTTGGCCTCTATGTTCAGTTTTCATTTGTTTTACCATTCTAGGTGAAAAGGTTGAACATTCAACATTATGCGAGCTTCAAAAGGTCATGAAATGCTGTGTTCAGGCATGCCAATGTCCAAGTGTTCTAGTATCCCGATGTGTTTTACAGCCATCCTAGAATCAATGTCTCTACGGAAAAGGAGTGACTTTTAGGATCTAACCCTGAGAGAAGGATTCATCTAATATTGCCATATTGGGACATAAATTTGATGGGACTAATGTTGTATGAAATCTGAACTAAGTTTAAACATAGTCTCTCCAGAGACCAAAATGGGACAGAAGTAAGTATGCCCTTAAGGATATAGTAGAAAATATTTGTATATTTGAAGTAAATACCCACTGTAAAATCCAGTTGATCTTAAGTGAATAAATTGAATTGGAGTACTACTTAAATTGTGGAGAAATATAGGTGGTGGAGGCTCAAGCCAATAGCTCAAAACATTTTAGAACCTTTAAATCCCAAGAACAATGAAGGATTGATACATTAGGCCTTGTTTTTGAGGACAGAGCAAAACATATTTGCTTCATCCTCATTCCACCTCCATCTCGCAGCCTTTTCACAGCTACCCTCCTCCTTCTTGTAACCCATGTCACTTTTCTTCTGTCTTTTACAATCTTTCTCTTTCTTCAGAATTCCTCTATTGTAGAACCTCATCTGCAAAATCATCTCTCAAACCACCTTGCATTACGTTTTCTGAGTTCATGTAGGTCGTAAACTCCTTGATAGGAGGAGCAGTTTCATTTTCTTCTCTGTAAGCGCAGTTCTAAAACAGTGATTAATAAATAATTAATAAAGCATTGTTTAATGAGTTTAAATAATTAATTTAATTATAACCTAATGGAAATCAGAAATGCAAAGTCCATGGAAGCAAAGATATTTTAAAACTCAGGTACATTTTGCAGAAATCTAGTGGCTTCTGATTTATTATTGAATCCAAATATATCTGTGGACTACTCTGACAGGAAGGATTTTGAGAGAATTTTGTATTAATAATGTACCATTCCTGTAAGTGAGCAGAGAAGAAACACTATGAGTATAAAGCAGGTAACTAAGAAGCAAACTGGGTTGGCAAAGAACGTATTTTTGATGGCCAGAGAAGGGGAGAAAGTGAGCAAAGTGTGGGGAAATTAGAAAAGATTCAATTAATGGACCTTTCAGAAACGATCCTCATTAGGCTTGGCCATGGGAAAACAAGCATGGGCAGCTGTCAACATGGATTATTTGAGTGGTACAGAAAGACCCCACTGTCTAAATTTTTCTCTCCTGTGAAAGTTTGCCATGGTATCTGCAATTCCTAAATGTTCTGCACTCTCTCTCTCTCTCTCTCTCTCTCTCTCTGTCTTTTTTCCCTACTTCTCTCTTTGCGTGTCTCTGTCTCTGTAATATATATACACATTGTATACACATATATGCATACATATGTATGTATGTAAACATGAAAGTGTGTGTGTGTGTGTGTGTGTGTGTGTGTGTATTCTTTACATCTTACCTCTGGAATATGTTAGCTATATGAATTGAAGAAGTTATTTAGTCTCTCATAGGGCAACTCCCTAAGACTGTAAGCTGTGGAATAATTGCTGATCTATACTTATGGTGGAACATTTCTTAACAAGTATTCCCTATGTATGGAATTACTGATCTTGAGCAAAAGAGAAAGAAAATTGATTAAGCAAGAAGAATGACCCCTTTGTAGTTGTCCTTTAGGGATGCATGATGGAGAGCACCCCTTTCCCCCTTCTGCCTGCTGCAGAGGGTATATCCCCTAACTGCTTTCTATTGGTCATGATGATTCTTGGTGGGCTGCTAAGCCCAAATTCCATGGATAACTAAAGAGATCCTTTCCTCTCAGGCTTCTTTTTATCAACCTAGAAGTATGAGGATGACTTCATGAGCTCTGCAGAGGCTCAGTTGGAGACTATACTTTCCCCGACCTGCCACAAGATATGAAGTCAGAGTCTCCTAGGAAAGCCCATATCTGGTAGGAGATTGCATCCTCTTTGTCACAACTTTTTTTTTGGTACAGGACCTCTTGAGATCTTGAGAGGCATTGAATATCATCCCCTTCAGGGATAACCAGCAGTTGGAGTGGCAACAGCAACAGAGGCAGATGGGCAGAAGGGAAAGAATTATCTATGAAAAGAGATATCACAGGACAGAAATAATTAATTAATTGTATTTATATATATATATATGTATATATATATATATATATATATATATATATATATATATATATATATATATATAAATGACTTGGATTAAGCACAGAAGTCATGTTTAATCAAATTTTCAGATGTCTCAACATTATCAAGGATAGCTAACACATTGAATAGTAGAATCGGGACCTACAAATATCTCAACAGGCTAGAACTTTGTGCCAAATCTAATAAAATACATTTTAATAGGCTTAGAAATAAATACTTGAGTTTGAAAAATAAGCTTCATAAACAAAAGAAGAGGTGAAATCTAGATAAGGTTCTGAGAAAATGTGAGGGAGGATCATTCTTGACTAGGAAGAAAATTGAAAAACTCTTATAGAAGAGTTAGTACCTACCTGAGCCATGCAGAGAGAAAATTATTTCAGTAGGTATATATGAAGACAATATAATTCCCAGGCATGAAAAATGGTAAAATAAGCTTCATAAACAGTTACTTCTCTAGAACTGCTACAAGGTAAAGAACCTGAGAAGTATAATTTGAAATAAGGCTGAAAAGGTGCCAAACTACAAGGCAATACAATTTGTAAAAAGGGTCTCTACCTATTGTACCTATTGCTACATGATCTCAAATTCAGTGTCAGGAAAAGGCTATATATTCTCATCTCATGTTTCCAAAACTTCAGTTTTATTTGTATTAAAAAGAGATCACCAGAAATTATATAAACAATAACTAATTTTAACTGAATCAAGAAAATACAACTTATAGGAGGCATCATTAAATAAATATTTTAGCTATTGGTAAACCAATGAAAAATCCACACACACACACACACACACACACACACACACAGACACCCACTTGTTGTTGCCATTCATTCTTGAAAAGGACCCAAATGACACCACCATGCTAGAGACAAGTATCTGACCGTGACTAATCAGACCAGTATGAGCTCAGAATGCTCTACCACAGGTCAGGCACAAATAGTCATGTGAACATTTGAGGTGGATTTCCTAATTTGTAATCTTACATTTCTTTTGAGCTATTTCAATTATGATTTGCTCATCGAGAATAGCACTTTCTCTGATGTGGGCACGCCATGCTGTCTTGTGCCCGTGTTTCCCGTGTCACACAATCAATCCCAAAATTCTGAAGAAAGACCTTGAGTGTCCTTGTATCACTTCTTCTGACCACCATATGAGTACTTATCCTATGTGAGATCTCCATAATCTCCATTGCCTTTTTGGCCAGCTCATTTTTTGCATTCGAACAACGTTGCCAATCCATCAGAGTTGTGCTCTCTGAAGCATAGTTGGAATGTTTGGCAGTTTAGTTCGAGAAAGGATCTCAGTGTCTGGTACGTTATTCTGCCAGGTGATTCTCAGGACCTTTCTAAGACAATTCAAATAGAAGCGATTCAGTTTCCTGACATGGTACTGTAGACTGTCCAGGGATGCCCCCCTATCCCCCAACAAATATACACAAAGATTTTCATACCAGTGGGGAAAGGAATAGACCCCTGAAAGTAAAATTCAGACTTAAACCCTAGGGTCAAGATTGCCTTGAGTTGCCTCTTAAGAAGCTACTTTATTTCTTAAATTACACTGGGTGAGACTCTCTCCCTACCCTTGTCAATCACAGTTGGTTATTTCATCTCAGACTGTTGATGTCAATCATAGTGAATGCCATCTTTGTAACCTTCATGGTGTCCTAAAGCTGTCTTTCTGCCATCAGGCACTGATAATCTACCTCCATGCCTATCCTAAAACTTTTTCTAGATCTGTTATCCTTGGCATAATCTTTCTAGCTATCCATATCCACAAAGAGAAGGAAAATTCAACACACAGCTACCAGTCTTTTTGACTAGAGGCCTAGCACACCATCCACAGTGCCACCTACCCGCCCTAGATTACAGATGCTTCCACAGATCTAGATGATTATGACAGCAACGTCTTTTGCCATATAATTCTCCCACACCTTAAAAATTAAAAAAAAATTATTGAAATGATTTGGGTCATATGGAATATAAAATGTTTCTACAGAAATACTTGTTCTTATAGTTCCAGAGGTCTGGAGTATACTACACCAAGACTACAAATAGTTCTAATTTCAATCAAATTCTCTGTGTTTGTTTTATGTTAACATTCATTCAGTTTTATAATTTCATCTTGATGTCTATACAGGCCTCTGTCTCTCCATCAAATAAGGGCCTCTGAGGTACCGTCTAGCTCACGTTCTATGATTTTAATGCTTGTTGCAATAAATGTGGCTTCCACATGCCTGAAGACTGACTCATCAGCAAACCTTACATACTTCCAAATACGCGTTAATTATATTAACTCTTTTCAGGAGAAGGTACAGAAGGGCTCTGTACTCTCTGCTTCTTTCCCTTATTCGACAACATTTATATATTCTGAAGCCATTGTCTAAAACAAACATTCAAATGCACAAACAACAAATAAAAATGATTAGGTCTACATGTTTTTCCTTAGGAGCTTTTAAGTATATATGGTGACAAAAAGGCAGATTTTTTTATTTATTCGTTTAGTTTCGGGAGAGCTGTATCTTGGGAAGGACATTTTTAAATTTTATTGCTGTCTCCAATTTTTGTACCAATCATTTCCCCTTAAAATTTCCTTGCCACCCTCCCCCTGCCACTACCACCGCCTTCCATTTACAAAATCACAGAATCTCCAAATCAGAAGAGACCTCTGGGGCAATCCAGGCCAATCAGAAAAGGAACATAACTCCTCTGCAAAACATACCTGAAGCCACCTCATGTAGAGGCAGCTAGCTAGCTGGTAGAGTAGGTACAGCGCTGTACTTGTAGGGTAGGAAGGCTGAATTTAAATTCTCCCTTGCATAGTTAGCTGTATAAACCATGGGCAAGTCATATAACCTGCCTCAAACTCATATTTATCATCTGTCTAGTGGAGATTTTGTAATCTACCTTATGAGATTGTTGTGAATATCAACTGAGGAAATACATATTATAGTGCTTTATAAATCTTAAAGCTTTATAGAAATGCTAGCAAGTGTTAAGTGCTTAGATAGTATAATAGATAGAAGCTGTACTTGAAGTGAGGAAAATCTCAGTTCAAATTCAGCCTCATTGGCTGGGTGATACTAAGCAGATCATTTAATATCTGTCTGCCTTTGTTTTCTCATCTGTAAAATAAGTATAGTAGTTGCGCCTCCCTCCCTCCCTCAGAGGCTGCTGGGAGTGTCCAGTGAGATAATATTTATAAGGTGCTTTGAAAAGCTTAAAGTGCTGTATTACAAATGTTAGCTGTTACCCTTATTATTACTCAACCAATGTTTAAAAAATGTTAAAATAATGTTGGGGATATTTGACCCTGTGTGGAACATCCATTTATTCAGTTGATAGAAGGGCTACTTTCCTATTTCTTATACAAACATTGCCACATTTTGGTGGCAACAGTAAACGGTGTTGCTTGGTTTGCACATGTATTTCTAGACCATTTGTTTCATAGTCCCCAGTGGCTCTGCATCCGGTAGACCAAGAAGCACTGAGTTAGATCCACTAGTAAGAATGCTCCTCCAGCAAGTTTCAGATTTTCAGTGTACAGAAGGATTTTCTGAGCTGGAAGAAGAAATTAGGAAAGGAAATGAACGCAGGCTTAGGAAAACAGGTAAAGCATCTGGTTCTACATATGAGCTGAAAATTCAAATAAATATCCAGAATAGAAAAGGAAAACAAGAAAAAAAATATAGTTATCCTTCCCAGAGCAGTTCATAACAAATAAATAGAAACAGCAAAAGGGAAAAAATAAAGAATTCAAACTATGTGGAAGAAGAAACAGGAACTGATGGAGACAGACTTGAAAAAAAAAAAAGAAAACAGCTTGTTTCTAGAGAAATCAAGAATCTAGGTCACTGAATCAAGATATGGGAACCCAGAGAAGTTAATCTCATCCCTCATGTGCCATTAAATCTGGTCAGCTAGATGCCACAGTAGATGGAGCTCCAAGGTCAGAATCAGGAAGACCTAAGTTCATATCTGGCTTCAGACAATTATTAGCTGTGTGACTCTGGGCAAGTCATTTTCCTATTTTCCTGAGTTTGCATTCCTATAAAATAATCTGAAGAAGGAAATGGCAAATTACTTTTGCATATTTTCCAACAAAACCCCAAAAGGGGTCATGAAAAGCCACACACAACTGAAATGACCAAACAACTGAAACTAGAAAGTCTTCCTTCTGATGTTCTAACTAGATTAAATTTATATAGCCCCAGGAATTCCATGGAAACAGAATGTATGAATGCTGCATCTTGCCAGGAGAAGGTAAGTTACTTGTGAATAAGAGTAGCCCAGTTCTTTGTAGGGTTTAATAAATGTTTATTGAATTGAATTAGGAGCTAGATGTTGCTATTATTTTCATGTCTGAATTAGTATATCAGAGATTTTTTTATTATTTGATTGTTTTTTTCTTCAAATTAGTTACTAAATAGTAATTGTTTCTCTCTCACCCAGGAATTCTAAGGGTCTTCTTCTCTCAGTTTGATTTTTTTATTAAAGGGTCCATTCCTAGAGTCACTACTAAAGAGTCTATTCCTTGATTAAAGTTACTTAAAGTAACTACTTATTCATTGAATGGTTGTATCTCACTCAAAGTGAGAAGGTGATGAGACCTTAGCCTTAATGTGAGGCCAAGGTCTCACATGGCATCCTAGGCCATCTCCAGTCATCCTGATGATTATCAGGTCACTGGACCCAGTTTGCTCAGGAGAAGAAAGCGAGGTTGATGGCCTTGCACAGCCCTCCCTCATTCAAATCAAAGTCAACTGCAAGTCATGTCATCATCTTGATGTTATGGTCCTCTTCAAAAATGAAGGGCAAACACAAGAACAATATTTTCCTCAAACCAACTCCTTTCTGAAAATCTTTTTACTGATGAGCAGATGATCATCTTTCTATTTAAGACTCCATTTCTCAAACTCAATGTCATCCTTGACTGCTCACTCTGTCACACCATATATCTAATCATTTGTCAAATCTTATCATGTCTACGTTCACAATATCTCTCCTCTATCGTCCCCTCCATAGTTACTATCCTGGTTCAGGCACTCATTGACTCTCACTTGAAGTAAATGCAATAGCCTTGTCTCCCTGCCTCATCTCTCCCCACTGTAATCCAATTTCCATTTAGCTGATAAGGTAATTTTTCCTAAAATTTAGGTCTAGCCATGGCCTGCTCAATGAACTCCAGCCTTTTTCTATTAATTCACAGATTAAATGTCAATTTCTCTAAAACCTTTCACATTCTGGTCCTTTCCTACCTTTCCAGTATTTGTGTATTTTACTGCTCTCTCTGAACTCTTGGAATCCAGTTTCACCAGCTTACTTGGTATTCCGTGCACATGATATTCCACCTCCATCTCCCACCTCCATGCCTTTGAACTTACTATCCTCCATACTTAGAATATTGTCCTTTACCTCAGCTTCTTTAATTCCTTGGCCTCCTTCAACACTCAACTCAGATACCTTTGTTCAGGAGGGCTTTCCATGTTTCCCCATCTGCTAGTGCCTTCACCTCTGAGGTCATTTTCCATCTACTCTTTTTTCACGCATCCCATGGATCTCATGTATTTTTGAATAACTATTTATTCATATGGTGTTTTTTTCATTAAACTGTAAGCACCTAATAAACCCTGATTGACTGACTACCAATGTAAGAGTGGCTCGTCCATAAAGAAAATATGGGGATAGGCCTATGCCCTGACCACTTCTAGTGACATATGTATTCTGGCTATGGCATAACCCAGTGCTAAAAGTGAATCCTGGTGACTTTGGGCATGATATGTGCTTTGGCCTCATGTGTGATGGCAATAAAAATAGAATCTTTTGCTGTTTTGTTTTAGTATAATCAAGTGCCTCTGATTGAATCTTGCTTTTATCAATCAAGAGTCTTTACTGGGAGTAAAGTACAGAAACAAGAGTTTCTTTAACTAGAAACAGTATATGTATTTCTATAGTTAATTATTTTAATGTGATTAAAGATTTTCCTCTCCCATTTGTGGAAAGATCAAGGCCTTTTATTAATGAAACACTGGTTCTCAAAGGTTGTGATACACCTTGGCTCTTAAAAAAGTATAAATACTCAGAGTTGAGGTTTTACTTTGTGGCTTACTGACTGGAAATGTTTGTTTGGCCAGATGGGGACTCTGGGAAGCCATTAAAGGAGTCCCCCAGCTTTGAAAACCCAGATGTCAGTGCTTTCCTTTCTGGTAATTATGGTCAAACAGTTGGATCTGTCTGTTGAATTCAGGTAGAGGAAGCCATGTCTGTTGATCTTTGATTTCTCTGTATTTTCTTTGAAATTCAGGGTGCTGACTCCCCTAAACTCAGTGAATGAAATATGTGCTTGGTTAAAAGAATGACACATGTGCTTGATTAAAGTGATGGTTAACCTCTTGAAAGCTGCTTTCTTTTTATGAATGCAGAACTAAGAACCTGTGGTAACAGGCCCCCCTGTGTATGTTGAGGTGCTTACTGTTACATCATGCTAAAAGGAATATGAAACTGGAGATTTTTGTCAGTTAGAACTGGCTCCTAAAAGCCAATTGTTAAATTAAATATAAGCATTTGCACCTCAGAAGTTAGCAAAGGCTACAAATCAGGCCTTGATTTGATGAGAGGGTTTTTTTGTCTAAACTTTAGAAAATGATGGGAACATGTCAACAATTCTTATTTAAATGTTAATTAAGCTTAAAAATAGTCATCAGAATGCTCCTGTCTCTTTGTGTCTCCCTGACTGCTTGATTCAATCACTAAGTCCATGTTTTCTATAACAATTGAGGTAGAGGAATTAGACACCCCTTTTATAACCTCTTAAAGAAATGATTGGATTCCAAACCCTGGAAGAAATACCACTCTATATAAGATTATTCAATTCCTCTCAAGAAATATTTATTAAGTGCTCTAACTATAACAAGAACTGAAACTGAAATCTTTTCTATCCCCAAGGAGACTGCATTTAAAGGATATAGCAGATGCATATATAATTATATAACATATACACATATTTTAAAAGGTAGGGTGTGATGGGAGGGAAGGAAAGAAACAGACAAAATGCTCTTGAAAAATTTCACAAGGGGGAGACAAGATGGTGGATTAGAAAGATGCACATACTCTAGCTCTTCCCCCACAGCCCATAAAATAGCTGTAAAGAAAGACTCTCAACAAATTCTAGAGTAGCAGAAGCCACAGAATGATGGAGTGGAGGAGATTTTTAGCCCAGGGTGATTTGGAAGACCAACGGGAAAAGTCTGTCACACAGGAGGTAGTGGGAGCAAGCCTTGGCCAAATGGTGCCAAGAGAAGGACCAGAACAGGCATGGGGGCAGAATCCCTGGTGACAGCAGTCATAGTTCACAGAACCCTCAACCCACAGTCACCAAAAGCAGCTTCAAAGGTCAGTGAAAGGGCTTTTTCACCACCATGACAAGGGAGCAGGGTCCTCCTCTAGCCCCAGTCCCAGGCAGTGATGGGTGGCAGTGGCAGCAGCAGCAGCAGCAGCATATGAGTGACAGCTATTGTGGCCAGGCAGGCAGCAGTCAGCATCCATTGCTGGACAAAGCCCCTGGAAGAACTGAGCAGCTGATCTGAATCTCAGCCATGAACCTGCCCAGGGAGGAAACTCACCTGCCTTGATTGTGCCTCCTTGGAGGAATTGAGCTCTCACAGGTTGCCAGAGTACACCCTACTCTTGACAAAGGACCCAAAAGTCAAGTAACTGGTTGGGAAAATGCCCCCAAAAAAGGAAAAAAAAAAAGACTATAGAAGGTCACTTTCTTGGTGAACAGGTATTTTCTCCCATTCTTTAAGTTGAGGAAGCATGATACTTACCATCAGGGGAAGACAAAAAATTCAAGGCTTCTGAATCCAAAACCTTTGAAATAAGTATGCAGTGGTCCCAGGCCATGGAACAAGTCCAAAAGGATTTTGAAAGTCAAGTAAGAGAGGTGGAGGAAAAATTAGGAAGAGAAATGAGAATAAAGCAAGAAAATCATGAAAAGAGAATCAACAGCTTGCTAAATGAGATGCAGAAAAATATTGAAGAAAATAACACCTTCAAAAGTAAGCTAACTCAATTGGCAAAAGAGATCCAAAAAGCCAAAGAGGAGAAGAATGCTTTAAGAAACAGAATTAACCAAATGGAAAAGGAGGTTCAAAAGTTTACTGTTCTTTAAAAATTAGAATGGAACAGATAGAAGCTAATGACTTTATGAAAAACCAAGAAATTACAAAGCAAAACCAATAGAATGAAAAAATGGAAGATAATGTGAAATGTCTCATTGGAAAAACAGCTGATGTGGAAAATAGATCCAGCAAAGGCAATTTAAAAATTATGGGACTACTTGAAAACCATGATCAAAAAGAGAGCTTAGCCAACATCTTTCATGAAATTATCAAGTAAAACTGCCCAGATATTCTAGAACCAGAGGGCAAAATAAATATTGAAAGAATCCACAGATCACCTCCTGAAAGAGATTCAAAAAGAGAAACTCCTGGGAATACTGTAGTCAAATTCCACAGTTCCTAGGTCAAGGAGAAAATATTACAAGCAGTCAGAAAGAAACAATTTGATTGTTGTGGAAATACAATCAGGATAACACAAGATCTAGCAGCTTCTATATTAAGGGATCTTGGGGCTTGGAATATGATATTCCAGAAGGCAAAGGAGCTAGGATTAAAATGAAGAATCACCTACCCAGCAAAACTGAATATAATAATTCAGAAAAAAATGTAATTTCAATGAAATAGAGGACTTTCAAGCATTCTTGATGAAAAAACGAGAGCTGAGAAGAAAATTTGACTTTCTAACACAAGAATCAAGAGAAGCATGAAAAGGTAAGCAGGAAAGAGAAATCACAAGGGATTCGCTAAAGTGGAACTGTTTACATTCCTACATGGAAAAATTATATTTGTAACTCTTGAAACTTTTCTCAGTATCTGGGTAGTTGGAGGGATTACACACACACACACACACACACACACATATATATATATAGAGAGAGAGAGCAAGAGAGAGAGCACAGGGTGAGTTGAATAGGAAGGGACCACATCTAAAAAAATAAAATTAAGGGTTTAGAGAGGAATATATTGGGAGGTAAAAGGGAGAAATGGAATGGGGCAAATTATCTCTCATAGAAGAGGCAAGACAAAGCTGTTCCAATGGAGGGGAAAAGGGGAGAGGTGAAAGGGAAAAAGTGAAGCTTACTCTCATTACATTTGGGTCAAGGAATGAATAACATGCACACTAAATTTGGTATGAAAATCTATCTTACACTACAGGAAAGTAGGGGAGATGAGGATAAGCAGAGCAGAGGGATGATGGAAGGGAGGACAACTGGAAGGAGCGAGTAATTAAAAGGAAACACTCTTGGGGAGGCTCAAGGTCAAAAGAGAGAATAAAAGAAATGGGGGGCAGGATAGGATGGAGAGAAATATAGTTAGTCTTGCACAACATGACTATTATGGAAGTCATTGGCAGAACTACACATATTTAGCCTTCATGGAATTGCTTGCCTTCTTAGTAGAGATGGGTGGGGAGGGAGGAAGGAAGAGAAGTTGGAACTCAAAGTTTTAGGAACAAATGTTGAGAATTGTTTTTGTGTACAATTGGGAAATAAGAAATACAAGCAGCAGGGTATAGAAATTGATTGTGCCCTACAGGATAAGAGAGAAGATGAGGATATGGGAAGGGAGTAGAATTAGAAGGGAAGGTACATTGGTGGAAGGGGCAATCAGAATGCATGGTGTTTTGGGGGGGAGAGGAGAAATGGGGAGAAAATTCAGAACTCAAAATCTTGTGGAAATGAATGTTGAAACCTTAAAATAAATAAATTTTTAAAAAAAGAAACATTTCACAAGGCTTAGTACTTCTCACTTTCAAACGAGGGGATTAAGAGAAGCTTCCTAGAAGAGGTGATATCTGAGCTAAGTCTAAAAGAGTAACAAGCAGGAAAAGAAGGTACAGATGAAGAAGGAGTGCAATTAAGCCATGGTAGACAGTTTGCATAAATGGAGAAGATCAAGAAAAGACAAAGGTAGATTAAAAAGCAATAGTCTCAGTGAATCAGAGCAAAGAGTTTATAAAAGGAAGTAATGTGGAATAATTCTTTCTAGGAAAGTTAAAACCAAATAGGAGAGGTCCTTAAAAGAAAATCTAAGAGCTGGGCAAAGGTTTTTGAGCTAGGGAATCACATCATCAAAAAAGAGGGTTATTTGAGGACCTATCTGAAAGATGAACTAGAAATATGAGTGAAAATAGGAAGATAAGCAAAGAAAATATTAAAATTATCTAGCTAAGCCATGAGGGACTTAACTAAGTTAATTACAATGAGAATAGAGAGAGGAAGAGACATGTGAAAAACTGTTGTGAAGGTAGAATGGACAAAATATGGTAACTCATTTGTTGCTATGAGGATCTTGGGTTCAGAGATTTTGAGCTGAAAGTTAATTTAGAAGTCAACTAATCTAAACTTCTTCCTTTTATATATGAGGGAAATGAGTCTTTTAGAGGTCAAATTACTTGTTCATACTTAGAGACTTAGAGAGCCAGGAATTGAACTTGAGACTTGTGACTCTATATTGCAAAGTGTTTTTAATTCTATGTCTCAAAGTGTTCAAAATGATTGAAAGGATAAATGACTCTAATTTTGAACCTATATGATGGGGCAGTTGATGAAATGAAAGCAAGAGAAGAAATAAGGAAGTAGAGAAGAAGAGTCAACTTAGGGGAGAAGATTATGAATTTCCTTTTGGACAAGTTGAATTTGAGATGTAGGTGTGTCAGTCAGAGAGAGTAAGCATTTAACAATGTGCAAATGGAGCTCTTAGCAGAGACTGGGGCTAGATACATAGATTTAAGACTCTTGTGCATACCGATGATATATGAAAAGAGAAAATAATATAATTATTCAAATATAACTTGTCTATTATTAATCAATAAACATTCATTAAAGCTACTATGTTCCTGGCACTATGCTAGGTGTCAAAGAAATATATAAAAGTGAAACTTTGCTTACCCTTAAGGCACTTAACATATTATGGGCCAATAGCTGATATTTTTAGCAGAATTTTAAAAAGCTAGTATATACTCTTTAAGAAGCTGGCATATAGTTAATATACAGACCAAAGTACTAGTCAAGAGGTTGACACAAATACCTAAAACTCAGTGTCTGTGAAAGGTGTTTGTGGGAAAAAACAACGCTAGAAAAGAAAGACGTCACTGAGGAAATCCAAATTGTCACATCAGTCCCACCCCATAAGTCTCTTGGGTCTATGGGGATGACAAAGACACTGGCTTGACTGAAACAGGTAAGCAAGAAAAGTGAGGAGGTTGTGAAATTAAATATATTTTGATACCTTTGAATTGATGACATATAAAAATGTTAAGTGAGAATTGCTTGGATAGCCAAGGGAAAAAAGGGTTTCAGTACATAACTAAACACAACACAGAAATATAAGTATTATTACTTTTCTGGTACAATAGCATTACTTGTTATTAGGGGAAAATCATAGTTTGTTAAAATATTTAAAGATTGTTTCTGCCCAGTTCATATTTAAATATTTAATGATGAACCACTGAAACACTACAATGTCTATTCCAAGTCTGACAATGCAGCTCTCAGGAAATTCCGAAGCTCAGAATCTGTATAACAAAGCAAAGATAACCAGTTGTAACTTATGACAAGAATAAATAAATGGGTGTAATATGTGTATATAAACAGAAACATATAGATATAAATGTAGTTCATGGAAGATATAGCTGTCTTATATAGATCCTTAGGATGATAAAAATTATTGCTGAAAATACAGATGTATATAAAAAATATCTTTTAATTTCAAGGATAGTAAAATATATGAAACAAAAATACCAGACGAGCTAAAATTTTTGATGTGTGCAATAGAGAATATTTCATTAAAAGCAAAAAAAAATGACCACATCTGTCTGCATATACCATATATGATACTAATAGTACACCGTTTATGTTCCATATTGATTGGTTGGTTTTTGTCCTTTGTTCTCAAAGAGGACCAAAATGACATCACCATGATAAAGTGAAATTTCAATGTGTATGACCAACTGATCAGACCAATATGAGTTTGGAATGCTCTAGCACAGATTGGGCACAGATATTCCATGTGAACATTTGGGGCAGTTACTCCAAATTTGTGCATCCTATGTTTCCGTTGTGCTGTTTCAATTCTGCTTTGCTCATAGAACACGGCATATTTTTTGATGTGGGCACACCATGCTGTGCCAGTGTCTCCCACGTTGCACAATCAAATCCAAAGTTCTTGAGAGAGACCTTGAGAGTGTCCGTGTATCACTTCTTCTGACCACCATGTGATCACGTGCCCCATACAAGTTCTCCATGAAATAGTCTTTTTGGCAAGTGGACATTTTGCATTTGAACAATGTGACTAGCTTATCAGAGTTGCACTCTGAGGCATAGTTTGGATGCTTGGCAGTTTAGTACAAGCAAGGACCTCAGTGTCTGGTACCTTATCCTGCCAGGTGATCTTCAGAATCTAAGACAGTTCATGGAAGCAATTCAGTTTCCTCGCATGGCGCTGGTAGACTGTCCAGGTTTCACAGGCATACAACAATGAAGTCAGCACAGCTGCTCTGTAGACCTTCAGTTTGGTAATCTAATACTTCCTTCTCTTCCCAACCTTTCTTCGGAGCCTCTCAAACACTGAACTAGCTCTGGCAACGAGTGTGTCAACCTCATTGTCAATGTGCATAACCTTGGAGAGTATATTATCAAGGTAAGTGAACTTATCCACAGCATTCAAAAATTCTCCATTTGTTGTAACCAATGGTTTCACATATGGATAATGTGGTCTGTCTATGTTCATCCTTCATTTTCAAAGAAGACCATGATATCAGAGAAATAATGACATGACTTGTACTTGACTTTGTTTTGAATGAGAGAGGGCTGTGCAGGTTCACCAGCCTCACTTCTCCTCCTGGGTCACCTGTATCCAGTGATCAGATATTCATCAGGATGACTGGAGAAGGTCCGCTCTGAAGCCAGATGAGCAAATGTAGTGCTGTACACCAAAGCTCTGTAAGCTGTCCACTCCTTTTTGCTCCACTGTTGACAACTATGCACTGGTTCAACTTTCCCTCCAAGTTAGCAACAAACTGTTCATTCTCAGAGAAGAGCTCTAATATGTTGACATTAATTCTTCTGATTTTCCTTTGGAGGAGGTACTTTTGATAAATATGAATATTTAGCTTGTAAAGGATAAATCTATAATCAGTCTAGCACTCTGCACCACACATTGCCATTGGGGTGTAGGATATGTTCAGGGAGGACCAGTATCTTTGGTGTGATGGTTGCCAAGCCCTTTTTGGGGCCTTTTCCACCTGTGGTGACCTCCTGTTTCACCCAACTCTCACCTTGGCACCAAGAAGCTGCAGCATGTGCAGCAGCCACACACCCCCACCCTTCTACCCCCCACCCCAGTAAATCATTTTGGCAGATGAGCCAAAACCAGGTTGAGGGTAACCAAAGAGTCTCAAATGCATTGGAGAGTTGGGGGGGAGGGATGTCTACCCCAAGCATGTGAAGACTTCCCCTGATGGAATGGGTGGAGAACAATATGTTCCATATATTCCATTGCTCAATATTGATAATTGAAGTGTTCTGAGTTCGGATGTCTTTTAGTGTTGTTCTTTTCTTCACAATAGTGGGAGTAGACTATCATCTGCTTTCTTATCATTTCATGGAAGTCTTCTAAGCTCCTTAAAATTTCTAATATTGTTCATTTCTCATTAGGCAATAATACTCTGTGGAATTCATATACAACCATTTAGTACTTAGCACTTCTCAAATTGGCAGACAACCATTTTATTTCCGTATTTTTGTTTCCAAAAATAACACATCCAGTTTAAATTTAAAAAAAAGTTTCCAGTTAAGAACTTATGAGGGTTGGTTTGAAGGTATACATTCAAATTACTTTGATCTCTCCCTTCTAGGTGCCCTGCTACAGATCTAGATGAAACATGCAAATATGTTACATTTCCCTATGTACAGAAACATGGTGAATTCTATAGTAATTGGGATTCTACAAAGCAAATGTAATATTTAGCCACAATGTTTGTTTACACAATTTACTTTTCTTAATTCAGATATGTAAAATAAAGACAACTGAAACCCTGAATGAGAATTTTTTTTTTAACAATAGGGTTATACAAACTCAGAGTCCAACCTTTGAGGAAAAATGGACTTCTGTTTAAAAAATCTGAACTTAAAAAACAAAATAATAATTATCGTTATCATCATTTCCATATATACAATAGAACACAGAATTATCAAAGAAACAGTGAGCCTATACTTGGTGCTGATTATATATGTTGTTTATGAATGTACATTATAGGTATAGATATGTATACACACACACATATATATGTGTGTGCATACATATATATATATGTATATATATATCAATGTTTCTGACTTCCTTCTACTCTTTTCTGTGTATTAAAGAATGTTTCTTTGCTAATCACTCTTGCTCAACCCAAGTCTCTGACCAATCAATCAACACCAATTAAAAAGAGATTGGTGGGACCTTGCAGCAAATAAGCATAGTCAGTCAGAATACATCCACACAAAGACTATGTCCAAAAATACATTTCTCTTTCTCCATCACTTCTGTCTGTTGATAGGTAGCATGATTCATCATAATTCCTCTGGAATCCTGGTTGTTCATTGCTTTGATCAGAGTTCCTAAGTCCCATCAGAGATCTTTTTTCACATTGTTATTGTCATTGTAAAAATCATTCACCTTTATTTTTGAAGAGGACCAATGACATCTCTAGGTGATGTCTTGACTTGCACATGAATTTGGACTTACAGTCTTCAGCATCACTCTGTCTCCCAGAGTTATTGAAGTCCAGGGGCTAGATTAAAGTCAAGAGGCAATGGCCTGGGATGCAGTGCATGACTTTGGTGTCTTCAATGTGACCAAACTCTAAGTGCACCATGGTACATGCTTTAGCTGCCTTCATGGCCTTTGGAGAGCATTGTGCTCATACACCCATTCTGCTGGGGAAAATCTTTATATGCTTGGGATAGATACCTCCCCTGATTCACCAATGGATTTGAGTCCCCTCAGTTACCTTCAACCTGGTTTAGCCCATTTGTCAAAATGGTTTGTTGGGATGTAGCCCCTGCATATGCTACCACTGCTTCTTGGAGCCACAGGTGAGAGCTGGGTGAAGGTGGAACCCAAAGGTGGATGAGCAGCCCTCGAAAGGGCTCAGCAAGCCCTCACATAAGAGACACTAGTCCTTCCTAACCACCTGATATGCCCAATAATATTCCATTATCTTCAAACACAACATATTTATCCATTTTCTAACTGATTACTACACTCTTAATAGATTTCACTTTCCCTCCCCTCCTTCCCATTTCCTTCCATTTCTTTTCCTTTCCCATGCCCCTTCAGAATCAAGTTTATATTGTGTTTCTTCCTGTAATTGTCCACTCTCTTAGCCCCATCCACCACCCTACATGTTTTTCCCCTTCAGTTTTATGCATTTCTACACCAACTGTGTATGTGTCTGCTTTGCCTTTGTATGTGCCAACCTTCCTTTGCCTGCTTCAGATAAAAGGAACATTTACCTGATGCTTCCTCTCCCTTCCATCTCCCTTTCTGTTTGTTTATTCTTCTCCTCAAGTACCTCAAACATGAGAAATAACAAGTTCCACCCCCTCTTTCCTTCGACACAAATATTTTCTTTTTTCCTTCCCTGCTTTTTTCCCCTTTATAAACCTCAGAAGGGGAGTGGATTTTGGGAAGATGGTGGAGTAGGTCAGGAAATTTGAAGCTCTCAAAATTCCCCCACAGAAGAGTTAAAATAGCGCCTTAGGGTAAACGAAGTGTGGGCGGAGATAAATAAGAATGGGGGCACAACAGGGGTCTTCCTGGGACAATTTAAGAAGATTAGAAGAAAAATCCCTCCAGGCTAGGTTCCATTTAAACAACCAGAGGTAAACCCTGAGGTTCCTTGGTTTGAGAGACTGCCTTTGCAGAGGAACTTTTTTACCCCCCCCCCCCCATAGTGAAGGGGGTTGGGCATTTGAGCCCAGGGAAGATTGGAGGAACCTCTGCTGATAAGGAATTCCACTCCTAGCTGTGCTGTAAAGAGCTGCAGGGGTGAAAAGGATCCAGAACATGCCTTATGAGTAAAGAAGCAGTGGGGCAGAAAATCTCTGTCTGAGATCAGTAACAGGAGGTTGGAAGTTTGGCTTTGGTTCCAGGTTAGAGGGGAGAACTGAAGATCTGGGGCAAGGAGCATCATTTCCCATACCCCAGGGCTACAGGTTATTATAAAAATTAAGTTATTATCATAAAAAATGCATAAGCAAAGGACAAAGAATCTAACCATTGAAAGCTATTATGAGAACAGAAATGACAGGAGTTCATCTTCAGATGAGGATATTAAAGTAAAGAAACCCCAAAAGAGTAAAGTCAAATGGTCACTGGTCCAAAAAGAATTCATTGAAGATTTTTTAAAAGACTTTAAAAATCAAATAACAAATATGGAGGAAAAACAAAAAAATAAGAATAATCCAAGAAAAACAAGAAAGCCCAAGAATTAGAAAAGGAGATTCAGAATCTTAAGAAGAAAATGACACCTTGAAAATTAGAATTGGACAAAGTGAAGCCGGAAAAATTATAACAGATCAAGAGATAATCAAACAAAATATGAATAATGAAAAAATAGAAGAGAAAGTGAAACATTTTACAAGAAAAGCAAAAGATTTGGAGAGTAGATCAAGAAGACAAAATATAAAAATGATCAAACTAACTGAAAGTTATGATCAAAAAAAGAATCTTGATATAATAATACAAGAAACAATTAAAGAAAATTGTCCTGAAACATTAGAACAAGGGGGAGGGGAGTAGAAATAGGAAAAAAATCCATTGATCACCACTTAAAAGAGATCCTATGAGGAAAACTCACAGGAATATCATAGGCAAATTTCAAACTCCAGCTCAAAAATAAAATATTAAAAGCATCAAGATGAAAACAATTTAAATATGGCAAAGGAACTGGGACTGGGGCCAAAAATATCATACCCTGCAAAGTATTATCCTGAATGAAAAAAAAAATGGACATTTGATAAACTCTCAGATTTTCAAGATTTTCTTTAAAAAAATCCTGAACATAATAGAAGATTTAGCATACAAGAACCAAGAGAAATATAAGGTACATACCAAAGACTGATTACAAGGGATTCATAAGGCCAGACTGTTTAATATATATATATATATATATATATATATATATATATATATATATATATATATATATATATATGAAATGTAAAATGTATGTCTAAGATTCTTATTAATAATTTGTTACCTCATAAGAAAGACTGAGGTAAACCTGAGTATGATATGAATTTAAAAGGTAAAACCATTTAGGAGCAACTAAAAAGAGTAATTTTATAAAAATGAGATGCAAGAGAAAGAATTGATACAGAGAAACTAGATAAGGCTGGTAGTTCTTTCATTAGGAATGTGTTTGAGTGGTAACAATACATATATATTTAGAAGAGTATTAAAGTCTTCTAAATTCAGAAGAAATGAAATGATAGGGTTATAGGGAGGGGTGACAGGAAAAGGGAGGGATCTTTAGAGGGAACAGGCAAAAGGCTATAGAAGAGTGTTTAGATTTATGCGAATGAGACAATAGGGGAGGGATCCTTGGAGATGGGTAGGAAAGTAATAGGAGCACAGGGTAGTGGGGTAAAAGTAAAGTAGAAGAAGCAGGAGCGATAGGAAACAAGAGATATGCACAAACATAAAATCAAAGGTCAGGAATAGGATATATATGTCTATGTATGTATGTGTGTATATACATATATGCACATATATACATGCATACATACACATATGTTATGGATGTATGGCTATAGAAGAACACATCTAAACTTTATTGTAGCCTTCTGGGAGGGAGGGGAAAAAGAACAAAGTAAAAAGGTGCACAGTAGAAGCAAAAGAAAACTCATAAGGAAGCAAAGATGGACAATTCCCCATACAACGTGAATTATTTATCATACAGGCTTTCTTGAAATGACAATTTATTGTCATGTATTTTGAACCCTCTCTTCTGTTCTGTTATGTACAACGACATGTTTTTTTCTTTCTACCATTGTATTTGAGTGCCAATATTTAATATTTAAGTTTATGATATATTTTTGCTTCTTTTCTCTATTCTCTATTGGTACCCTGTCATTTGAGACTAAAATAAAATTTTAAAAAAACTCAGAAAAGAATCAATCTGTCCTTTTGACCCTCTGCTTTGCTTTGTTTTTCTTATACACTTCCAACAATCACCATAAAGACATTAAGGTTCTGAAGATACATTGATTTTTTTTCTTCTTCTCCTCCTCTTTAGTGTGTTTGTACAGCATCTTCCCATGGCTCAGATAAGCTTGCCGTTTTTGATTTCTCTTCACTGTGTATACATTTTTAATTTCCCACCCACCTCTGTTTCTGGTCTCTTACATTAAAGGTCCATTCCTCCCCTCCTCTCCCCAGGATTATATTCAACTTTACAAGATAAGTTATTTTTTTATTGTAAGCCCCAGTCTTATTCCTTTGGAATATTGTATTTCAAGATCTTGCCTTATTTATAGAAGAATCTACCAGTTCTTATGTTAACCCTGATTGTGATTCTTATTTACTGGAGTTACTTCTTTATGGATGCATTTTTTTTATTTGATATGGAAACTCTGGATTTTAGTTGATATTCCTAGAACTTTTGCTTTGGAAACCTCTTTCAGAAGGTGATTGGTAGATTCTTTAAACTTCACTTTGTGCTCTGATTATGATATATATATGGGAAACATTCATTCTGATTTCTTGAAATATAAAAGCCAAGTTTGTTTTTTATTACTATTTTTGGTGGTCAGAGTTTTCAGGGAATCTAATTATTCTTAAATGATATTTATTTGACCTGTTTTCTAGGACAGTTGTTTTTGATATTAGGTATTCCATATTGTCTTATATTTTATTTAATCTCTTATTTTTATTCTAAAATTTCTTTTTCTCTTATGGACTAACTGATTTCTCTTTTGTTTATTCTAATTTTGAGAGACTCTATTATTTGAGTTAAGTTCGCTGCTTTCTCTTCTAAGGTTTTTTATTCTCCTTTGAAATCTGTCCTCCAGGGCTTTTATATATTTATTTTTAATATCTTCCTTTTTTCCTGGATATTCATGTAGTTTGTGTGAAAAATTCATTTCATTTTCCTTTGAGTCTCTGTTAGCCATTCTTATGAGAATACTCTACTTCCAAATTGGATTTTAAGGCATCTTTGAATCAATAATAATTCTTTAGAACATTTGGTGTTCTTATCAGTTCACCAGCCTCTCTAATCTTAGTTCCTGACTTGTGGATTTTTGCCAGCACCTGGATCTACCTCTTCTTTGCTTTTGTATAGGGCGGTCTGTAGTGCATAGTCTTGATCTAGGTCATCTGGGTACCTACAATGATCTCCATCTCTGAAGGTTAATAACCCCTTAGACCATTGAAGTTTAAAATGCTGTGCCTTTAGACACCTCGATGCAGACTCAGGACAGAATGTTAAGGACCTTGGAAACTAAAGGAATGGGATGTTCTGCTCTGAGAACAAAATCCTTTCTTTGGAATTCACAGACCTTCATAATTTAGCTCCTCCTTCTTCTCAGTTTTCTTATACCTTTCTCCTAACCTCACATTTTTCAATCCAGTGACACTGGCCTCTTCGTTGTTTCACAAACAGAGCATTCCATTTTTTTCTAGCTGTCTCTCATGCCTGGAATGCCCTGCCTCCTCATCTCCACCTATCACCTTCTTTGTCTTCTTTTAAGTCCCACCTAAAATCCCAGCTATTAGGGTTGCTTTTGTCAACCCCTCTTAATTCTAGTGCCTTCCTTCTCTTAGTTATTTCCTTTAACCTCTCCCTCTCCTCTTCCTTCTCTCCAAAGAAGGTAAATTTTGATGGCCAGAAGCTGCCAAGTTAACTTGAGGTTTACTGGCTAGATTTCTTTCTTGCCTTTCTCTCTCTCCTTCTCTCTCTCTGTTTCTCTCTCTCTCTCTCTCTCTCTCTCTCTCTCTCTCTCTCTCTCTCTCTCTTTCTTTCTTTCTTTCTTTCTTTCTTCCTTCCTTCCTTCCTTCCTTCCTTCCTTCCTTCCTTCCTTTCTTTCTTTCTTTCTTTCTCTTTCTTTCTTTCTTTCTTTCTTTCTTTCTTTCTTTCTTTCTTTCTCTCTCTCTTTCTTTCTTTCTTTCTTTCTTTCTTTCTTTCTTTCTTTCTTTCTTTCTTTCTTTCTTTCTTTCTTTCTTTCTTTCTTTCTTTCTTTTTTCTTTCCTAAAACCTTATACCCAGTGCACTCTGAAACCCCCAGATAGAACAACAAAGGGTCCCTACCCAAACTCCACTCAGTGGCTCTTTTTTGGACCCTCCTGGCTTAGAGTGAATGTCACTAATAACTGTTTCTCTTTGACACAAAACCCTAAGGGTTCCGAGGTCCCTGCTAACTTCACTTATTTATTTATTCATCTGTTTGTTTATTTATTCATTTACTTATTTATTTGTTTGTTTCTTATTTTCTATATGAGGATCCATCCCCTGACTGCTTCTTAAAGAGGCCTGTTTACTGAATGGGCATTAAACCACTTTGAGTAAGCACCTGAAAAGGCCTTACACTAAAAGGCTAAGGTCTCCCTTTGCATCCTGGGCCATCTCCAGTCATCCTGATGAATATCTGGTCACTGGACCCAGATGGCTCAGGAGGAGAAAGCGAGGCTGGTGACCTTGAGCAGCCCTCCCTCACTGAAAACAAAGTCCACAAATAAACAAATCAGCAAAAAAGATGGACCAGTACTTCAAGGAGAATCTTGGAGGCATATATAGAGCTTTTGCAGTGCTTGAATTACATAGTTTTCTCCTTCGTTTTAGGATTCTTGCTTTATCAAACATTCCATTCTCACATTATGAACACAGAAAAAGAGGTACCCCCTCTTAAATCCCTGCTGCTTGTAGCTGTCAGACACAGAACCATGCTGAAATGCTGTACAGACTAGGTTTTGTCAGCTGGTGATGAAAATCTTAAATATAAAAGCTTTCTCAGTCCTCAAGAAATAGCAGCTTCTTACAAACACCTTAAAAATTACTTTTTGTAATCAATAACCAATATGAATTGCTGTTTCAGTTGTATCCGACTCTTTATGACTCCATTTGGGGCTTTCTTGGCAAAGACAGTAGAGTGGTTTGCCATTCCTATCTCCAGTTCATTTTACAGATGAGGAAACTGAGGCACACAGGGTTAAGTGAGTTGTCTAGGATCACAAGGCTAGTAAGTGTCTGAAGTCAGATTTGAACCATAGGAAGGAGTCCTTCTGGCTTCAGGGTAGGTACGCTACCCATTGCACCACCTAGATGCCCCAAACAATCTGAATACATAACTGCAAACTTCTTAAACATTTCACATAAAGAAAAACTGTCATTTTCATTGATATGTTGTCTAATGTATTTTAGAAATTAACCCACCTAATGTTCAAGGACCATTCGAGCATGCATTTAAATGGATGACACAGGTCTAATTGCTTTGTTTTCCAATAATATTTTCCAAGAATATCAGATGGTTATTTATTATTGTTATTTCAGTAATCAGTATATTGTAAATAAGCACATGGAGTGGTCACAATTAAGTAGTAGATTTGATGATTTTTCTTTTATTTTTGCAGTTGACTATACCAACTACAAATTCTGCTATGAGACTTATACATTTTCCCAACTCTTCCAATTGCTTACTTTTGATTTTGGCAGAAACATGCTTCATCCTGAAGTAGGATGAGAAAATACTCAGTTACTTTCAGAATTTTAAAAAACTTCAGTCTCAGAATAAATGGAAATGTTTATGTCAGTCATGGTTGGTTTTTGTTTGTTTAAAGAGCACAAGGTAAAATAATGCAATAATGCAAAGATCGATACATCTGAAGCTTAAAGATTTGGGTTCAAATCCCAGTTCTGCCATTTTACTGGGTATGATTTTTGAAAAAACCATATCTCCTCTCTCTCCAAGTCCATTTCCTCAGCTGTAAAATGAAGTAATTGGACTAGATGTCTCTCATGTGTCTTCTATATTCTAAATAATATGATTGTGTCTTCACCCTCAGAAGTAATCTGTGAGTCACTGCATTTTTTAAATTTGTGTTTGACATGTGCTTGAGACATTTACAAATCCAAAAACCAACTACACATAAATATCGTTTCAAAAATGCTTTCTTCTCTCAGCAAAAACAGGAAAAAAAAACATGATATGAGACCAATAAGAAAGAAGTGAGAAAATAAAAATATGTGTCCTTAGTCAAGTCACTTCTCATCTTTAAAATGAGGAGCTGGACTGGGTGATGTCTGGGTCCTTTCTAAGTCTAAATGCTATGATCTTAAACAATACTTAACACTGATAAAAATATCTAATTTAAATAATCATTCAAATAACCATAGGTAGTTTTTAGATTGGTTAAAAGCTGAATCTGCCTAAATCTTTTCTTTTAAATAAAGTCTTCTTTACTTGTTGCTTTAATGGATTTATGCATAGGATAGTGTAGTACGGGCTATTACAGAAGCAAAGATACACATACTAAGTGCTTCATATACATTTAGTCTTGATAATGATGATGACGACAACGATGATGATGATGATGATGATGATGATGATGATGATGATGATGATGGTGATGATGATGATGATAATGTTATACTGATGTATGCGATGTGGAATAGTGAAGCAGTTACTAATTTACTTGAGGTAGCTAGGGAGTGTAATAGCAGAAGAGTTGTGATAGGAAGACAATTTACCCTTCCTTAGTCCTTTTTAGACCATGCTCCCCAACAGAATGGAAAGATGGAGGGGGTATTTCTGATTTAGAAATGTATGCATGTACACATGCTAGCGAGTGAGTCTTCAAACACCTACCTGCAATCTTATCCTGGGGATCTATGAAGGGTCAGAAGAGAATTGCTGGAAAAGAATGATGAGTTAAAAGGGAAGAAAAGTAGCCTGGAGGTACACTCATTATCTTTTTTCCCTCCTTTTCCTCCTTTTCTCCCCCTATGTCTGTATATCTCTGTTTCTCAACCCTCTTTCTCTCTCATTGTTTTTTCCTCTGTCTCCCTTGTCTCTGTCTCTATCTCTCTGTCTCTCTGTGTGTCTGTCTGTGTGTCTGTCTGTCTGTCTCTCTCTCTCTCTCTCTCTCTCTCTCTCTCTCTCTCTCTCTCTCTCTCTCTCTCTCTCTCTCACACATGCGCACACATGCACACAGACACAGACAATATACAAACCTATTCAAATTAGTTTTCTCCAAGACATCACAGAGAGAAAATTAAGCTCAATAAGCCCATACTTTAAAGAAAGCAATATTCTTTGCTCTAATAAAACAAAGTAATTTGATTATTTATAGCTACAATGAAGGAGTTTGGCAATCACCACCAATTGTTCATATTTACAAAAATATATCACATCTGGCTGTATTTATATCTGGAGGGAATCTGTACTGTAGTTTAATTTTGCTTCCCTGAACCATATCCATAACTCCCCAAACAGCTAATCATGAAAATATTAATAAAATCTACCCATACTTTATTTATAAGGTTTTACTTACTGGCCTCTCTTATTACATTGCCACAGGATAAAAAAAAAAGAAGAGTAAAAACAAATTATTTCTTTGTTAGTACTGAGAATACATTAAAGAGAACCACTATTTTAGATTGCATGTACCTAGCAAATGCACCCAGACCTGAACTAGGAGAATCTGCAATTCTGGCTGGAGTACTTAAGAACTCTGAATGAATAAATTAATTGCATCTAGGTATACACACTTTGAAAGTAATCTCTTCAATTTGTTTTGCAATATTCAGTGTTCTTTGTCTCTGGCATCTGTGCACTAAGCTCCAAACACATAGTTCCACGGATGGAATGCCTCTATCTATAAAAACCCTCATCAGAGTACAATGTAGCCCTCTTGGTTCAACAGTACTAACTTGCTCTGTATTTTTACCTATGAGAGGTAATAGTGGAAGAATACGATTTGCCAGTGGTAAAATCCTTCACCAAATCAAAGAGGGAGTCTGGGATTAATTTGAAGAAGAGATATTGATTGCTACCATCTGTCATCTCTAGTTTTTAAACTATTATTCTTCAATCTCCTTTGTCACTTTTCAGAATGTTTCATTCTTTCTTGTCATCCTTACTCTTGTTCTCTGTCTCTGTCTCTAGCAAAGCACTTGACTTTATTGGGAGTCCTTTTGATTTTGACAATCCATTTCATATGTTTGACCCCCTGTAGAATTCAATTATAGTACATTTGAGAAGTAATTATGCACCTAGTATGTGAAAGGTTTATGATCATTGTTGGAGATATAAAGACCTCAAAAAAGAGACTGATAATTAGATATAGACTATATATAAAATATCTGCAAAGTACTTTCAAAGGACAAATTCAGGTTTTAATATAGGTGTTCTACATAGCTTTCACCATGGAATCTTATGCCTTTGAAATGGCATGCTACCCCACAATCAGTCTATCTATCCATCTGGCTGTTTAGACTTTACAAATTCATCCATATGTCAGCAGTCACAAATTCACCAAAAGTTGAATTTAAGTTTGCAGTTGAAACAAAGAGAAGCTTGAAAAAGACATGTCCTCATAGTTCTGTTGGGCACTTATGGATGTCTCACAAGTGACCCATGACAGATCCACACTCTCATCAAGAATGACCACTTAATTAACCTTTGGATAATTCAAAGTCATCCATTCATTACAGCAGCCAAGCAAAGTCATCACAAGGGCAGCATACTCATTCTTTTCTGTATTAGAAAAATGTCACCCTTCTCTTCCAGGATGCTAGTCTTTGGGTTCTCATCTCTGAAATTCTGTAACTCATGTATTATTTTCTTTATGATTCTTTCAGTTGGCTATTTCCACACAGGAACATATTTTAAACCAAAAGGGTATGTTAGTACCCACAAAAACTTAATCATCTATTGTTCTCAGCAGAATGATAGTCCTTAAACTCACTGCCTGTCTAGAAATGGATAACGTTGTGGCAATTTTCAAAAACATATGCCAGGAAAATAACGCTGTCTTCTAAATTCAAGTAGGGACTTTGGAGGTAACTCATTTGTATAGAATATTGAAATAAAATAAGGAGAGAGGAAAAGATGTCTAGTTTTGCTCCCCGTTAAGAGATTGGGTGTAGGGATAGAGAGAATTAATCTGGCTAAAGCTGAAATCTTAGCTTCTTTCAAAGATTCTGACCTGTATTTGCAAGAAGACCTCTTCAGCATGTTGAGCAAAATAAACCGCAGCTCCCTTGACCTTAGTGGAAGAACTTCATCACTTAACTTCATTAAAAATAGATAAATTTTGAATTGAATTTTAGGCACAAATATTGCAGTAGTATCAAGTTCCATAAATTAAAATTAATAGCAACTTTCAACCAATCTACTTCCTATGAATTGGCTAAATTAGGGCTCATGTTGCCATTTCAACTTCCCTATGAACCAAATGCCAAACATTTCTATTAATTGTTGTGTTTATGAACTCTGCACTTAGCTCATAATGTTGTCATTTGTTTTTAAAGAGGACCAGTAACATCACAGTGTGATGCCTCGACTTTTGTGTAAATTGTATTTAAGTGAGACAGAGTTGCACAAAGTTAGCAACCTCACTCTCTCTTCCAGACTCATCAAAGTACAGTGGCGAGACAAAAGTCAGGATGACCGTCAATGGTCAGGGATACAGTAGATGACCTTGGGGTCTCTGATGTCTGGCCAAGCTCTAAGCTATTCATAGCATCTTTTTCAGCAGCCTTCATGAACATTGAAACAAATTACTTTCATTCACCCCTTCCCTCTTGGGGAGAAATGCTTGTGGTAAACATCCCCCTACTTCAACAAAAGGTAGTCTCTCTCTCTCTCTCTCTCTCTCTCTCTCTCTCTCTCTCTCTCTCTCTCTCTCTCTCTCTCTCTCTCTCTCTCACTGTGTGTGAGTCTTTGTGTGTGTGGCTCTGTCTCTGTCTCTTCTTCTATCTCTTTGTGTGTGTGTGTGTGTGTGTGTGTGTATGTCATCAACTACTTACATGTTGTCTCTCCCTTCTGATAAGGAATTCTTTGAGGGCAAAAACTGTTTTTGCCTTTGTATCTTTAGCCCTTAGCACAGTCCCTGAGACCTGATAAGCATATAATAAAACACTGACTAGTGAATAATTCTGTCCACACTCATCCCTTGCTTATGGCCAGGCATCCAAATCACCATGTGTATACTTTGTATGTCGTCTGTTTTTACTTATTACCTTGAATTTGTCAAATTCTCCTGCCCCATTCCATGCCTCAATTCTTGACTCCTTGAGGCCAGAGATAGCTTTACCTTTTGCCTCTGTCTCTAGTGTATAGCACAGTGTCTCTCACAAAAGAGACAATAAATATGTGTTGTGTTTGGCTCCACTAATATAGTGAAGTATAAGGGTAGGGTTCAAACTATTCCATCCCATTATAGCAGGATACCTCCACTAGATGAGATATAGCCAATCAATACATTGGAGTATTTGCAGAAAGGCTTTTCATATCATTTGATGAAGTGAAATGCTACCAGACAAAGGGTATATTCCAGTCATCTATGAGATCTTGGTATACTTTCTCATTCTTGTCTTGGGTTAGTTGGAATGGTAAACTTTTCAGAAATTGTAAGAGTGGCTTTCGTTCAACTCAAACTCCTGAGAAGAAGCTACCTGATGAGTCACTGTTAAGAGACTGGGTATGGGGATAGAGAGAATTAATCTAGCTAAAGCTGAAATCTTAGCTTCTTTCAAAGATTCTGACCTGTATTTGCAAAAGGATCTCTTCAGCATATGGAGCAAAATAAGCCTTAGCTCCCCTGACCTCAGTGGAAGAACTTCATCACTTAACTCTATCAAAAATAGATAAATTTTGAATCAAATTTTAATTAATTTATTAATTAAATTCCTAGAAGGAAGGGTCTTGGCTTTGGTCTTGGTCAGTTCTCCTTTGCCACTCAACTGAAAGAGAAACAGAAGAATTTATAGCTTAAAAGGGTTAAGAGTAGTGATGTCAAACTCAAATAGAAACAAATCCTTGAAGAAACATATTGACTTAGAAAATCACAAACTGATATTATGTATATTGTATTGTATTTTTATTTATTTTGCTAAACATTTCCAAATTGCATTTTAATTTGGATCCTGACTATAAAGTTCTACAAGTCACTTGAGACTAGCAAGCCACCTCTGGTGCGGAGAATGTTAGACTTCCATCTTGCCATCTCTGTCCTAAGCAGCATTCCCAATCAGCTGATGACAATGTTTTTCTGCACTTTAAACCAAGGCTAGATGGACATAAATTATCATGCTAAGGGAGATTTTCTTGAGCACCTCTTGAAAATAAGGAGCTGTGAATTACCCCTTATATATACTTCAGGCTTATGTTCTCCTGGATCTGTAGGTACTTATGAGAAAGTGTGTCTCAGATGTTTGAAGGGATTTTTTTTACAAACTGTTCCAATTGAGACACCTCAGCAAAAGCCTCTCTAAAAAAATATTTATGGTTGGCTGGAAAAAATTATTCTCAATTGGTAATTTTTGGCAAAAACCATATCTAGGAGGGCTTGAGCAGATGACATTTGAGAATCACCCCTGCTTCCCCAGGATAACCCCAGAATCCTTATGGCAGATAGATGTAGGATGTTCTTATCTGAGCTCTGGAAACAGACTATACTTATGAGAGGATTTGGGATGATGATTTTTCAGAACTTAGGTGGGCTACAGTAATATTCAAGATATTAAAGTTTACCTTTAATGAATATCCATTTTTTCTCCCCTTTGTGAACAAAAATTGCATTTTTCCATTTTGTTCATCTGCAAAAAGTCTATCCAGTCTTCAGATGCTTTTGAGTTTAAGCTCTGCCTTTGCATTTAAACATTCTTATAGCTGTATAATCTAGCACCTTGGCCAGCATAAATATATTTTATTCCTCTTACCAATTATTCTCAAGTCTGAGTAATCCTTTATCCTTTCCTGTGAGCCTCTAAGAGTGCTTAAATATCCAGACATCCTTCCTTGGAGCATATTTTGAAGTAGAAAATCTACCTTATAGTCTATCAAATAAGATAGGAGAAAATAAAGTTGAATAAAACAAAACACAGGAAGTAAAAGAAGATAGAAACTGGTAATAACAAATGAAAACAGACTTAAAATTCATGGATATTTTGATAAAAAGCACACTCAAATATAAAGTGACCACAAAACAGGGAGTTGTCCCTTTCGTGATGGAGAAAGCAACAGTACAGATTCAATTTGCAAGAGTGTTATAAACATTGCTGCCCCCACCCCACAGGGAGTCAGTTGTTAAATATTCACCCACAAACCACTGCCACAAAGCCAAAATTTCACAAACGAATCTAAAACTTAAAAAAAAAAAAGCTAAACCAGATGATTTGAAATAATTTCACCTACAGTCAAGGACTGGCAGTGTAATCTTAGATCAATCCTAAAAATACACTTAAGAGAACTTTAAAAAGGCATCAATTAATAAGCATTTATTAAATGTTTGCTCCATGCTAGACACTGGACTACACTCTGGGGATACAAAAAAAAAAAAGAAAGAGTAATTGTCTTTAAGAAGCTTATATTCTAATGGGAGAAACAATGTGCCTATATAGGAATATGAAATATAATGCAAAGTAGATGCAAGATAACTTGAGAGTGGAAGGAACTAGCAGCTGGGTCTACTGTAGAAGTTGGTGTTTCAACTTAGTCCTGGAGGAAGCCAAGGATTGTAAGAGATGGATGGGGCGGGAAGGGGGGAGGGAAGGGAGAAGAGGGAGAGGGAATGCATTCTAGGCTTATGGGACAGCCAGTGCAAAAAGACACGGAGACTGGAGATGGAGGGTCTTGTGTGACAAACAGCATGTTAAGTCAGTATCTCTGCACCTTAGACTTTGTGGAGGAGGTTAATTTGCAAGAGGTTAAAATAAGGTAGGAATACTCATGGATACACTACAGAGAATTTATAAAAAAGCATTGGCAAGAATCAGATAGAAGGAAAAACATAGATGGGTTATAATTTTTTTCCACTGTGGAGAGAATAATAAAAATGATGACAGTAGCAGTAGTATTTAGTAAGAGTAGCAATAGCATACAGCGCTTGGAGCTTCCCAAAGTTCTTTACATTATTTGTCTTATTTGAGCCGTCTCTGAGGTGGGTGATACTTTTTTCATTCTTATTTTACAGATGAATAAATGGAAGATGAGATTACCTGACTTCTCTAAATCACACAAGTGTTATCTGAGCAGGATTCCAACTCAAGTCTTCCTGACAACAAATCTGATGGTCTATCCACTGTGGTATCTAGTTGCAAGTAGTAGTAGTAGTAGTAGTAGTAGTAGCAGTAGTAACAGCAGCAGCAATAGTTATCTACTCATCCACTCATTAGTTGTAATCATGGTCAAAGTAGTAGTAGTAGTAGTAGCAGTAGTAGTAGTAGTAGTAATAGTAGTAGTAGTAGTAGTAGTAGTAGTAGTAGTAGTAGTAGTAACAGTAGTAGTAGTAACAGCAGCAGCAATAGTTGTCTACTCATCCACTCATTAGTTGTAATCATGGTCAAAGTAGTAGTAGTAACAACTGACTTTTAAATAGTGCTTCAAGATTTGCAGTCCTTTTAGTAGACTAGATCTGACTTTAAACGATCTGCTACCTCATGGCTGGTATTTGAAAGAAATGAGACTTTTGTAGCATATTGTGCAATTAACAAAGGTAGATTTATCTAGCCTTAGCAGGGAGAACAAGGAAGGAAGTTCCTAGATTTTATAACTTTGATTCATTTAGACACAAATCCCCTGCCTCCTTGTTTTCCACATTGGTCCATTGGCCAAGCCTGAAGGAGGAGCTGGAACTTCTTGTGTCCTGACTTTTATTGTACTCAGTTGACCAGAAAACTTCATCACTTCTCTGGGCAGTTAGTCCCCTGAACCAAGTAAAACTCGTTGACATTTTCAATACTTTTTAAAAGGAAAATAGCAAACTTAGCTAACATGTTGGAGAGCTCTGGTAGATATATTTCCTAGTCATAACACTTTATGCACACCAGGTCACTTGAATCTCATAATAGCACTATGAGGTAGGTGCTAGAGCTATTTTTATCCCCATTTTATAGATAATTATGCTGAGGCACTAGCTATGTGAATTTTGGACATTTGTCTACCTTAATTTCCTCATCTGTAAAGTGAGCTGGAAAATGAATTGGCAAACCACTCCAGTATTTATGCCAAGAAAACCCTAAATGGGTCACAAAGAGTTAGACACAACTAAAAAAAAATGACTGAAATCCTGAAACTCAAAGAGGTAAGTGACTTGCTCATGGTCACACAGCTTATAAATGTTAGAGATAGAACTTAAAGACCGCTCTTACTGAATCTGAGCTCAAGAGGGTGAACACTAAATACAGATGTAGCTCCAGCAAAGTGTACCAGAACTATTTCTGAAAAAGAAAGAGCCCAGTGTATTCATTCTTAATTAAATTGTTTAAAGTTCTCATGTAGCCCTCAAGCAAAATCATCTTTTATGCTCCCCAGGTCTTCCTTTCTCTCTTAGGTTTCTCCTTAAATTATGTTTGTACTTTGCCAAGCACGGCTCCCCACCTTCTAGTGAATTTATTTCTTGTGAAAACTGAATTTAATAGATGCTAGGACTCTAGATCTTTATTTGCTTATTGCAAATAGTCAGTTTCACAGTGGATAAGATATGTCTTAGAACTCTCTAACAAGGAAAACTCACAGTTCCTTCTGTTGCCACACCAAAGATCTGTCTTGCAAAGTTTCTTAGGAAATGGGTCCTTGAGGTCTCCTGCAGCAATTTGCACCCTAGGAGCCAATCTCAGAAAATACGCAGTTAGGGAAAACGTAGCTCAAATTTGGTCTCAGAATGCAGGTTTTTAGCTTTTTATGTCTCATCACTGCTGATATTTTTCTTTTTTTTCTTCCAATTCATTATCAAGCACAGCTCAACACTAGAATAAAATTTAAAACCTTATTTTTCTTCACACCGTAATTGAGTTCATTCACCACCTATTCAAGGAGATATGCCTGCCCCTGATTTTAGCCTTTAAATAAATTACTGGAAGGAAATAGAAGATGGAGGAATTTATTCATTTTAAAATATCTCTACTCAATAAACTATCCCTTCATATTACAAAAGGGGAAATATGAGCTTAAATGCCAAATCATCTCAATTCTCTCTCAGTTCTTGAAGTGAACAATTTCCTTCCAATTATGCCAGCTCTTTAGACTCAAGCAATTTCTTTCACCAGGAACATCTTAAATAATAAACCAAGGTGGAGCACTACAGAGGAATGAATAGGGACAAATGAACCCTGACCCTTGACAAAAACAGTACTGTCTTCACTGTAATTCAGTGATGAATTAAGGTAATAAGATTCAATTCCCTTCATGGATACCACATTCATAGAACTATCTTTTTTTCCAGTGAATGCGTTACTTCGTAACACATTTTGGATTGAAATATAAACGTTAAACCTCCCTACCCCAATAATTTGATTCAGTTTTTTTTTTTTCCTCAGAGTAAGTAGGAAATATGCAGGAATGTTTTTAATTCCTGTCTGTGATCCCTCCCTATTTTTTCTACCTACCCTTTAAAGCCCAATTTGGATGCCACCTCCTTTGTGAAGCTTTTTCTCATCAATAAGAACCCTTCCTCTTAATCCCCACAGAGTTCTTTCTGTATGAACCCTCTTAATGCAATAATTTTATTATATTTTAAATAAAAGCTATCTATTTTAGTGTCTTACACTTCTACTTGACTTTAAGCTTTACGGAGGCAGGGGCTGTATATTTCTAAACTTTGTATTACCTCTGTCATCTAGCAAGTACAGTATTGTGCATAGTCAATACTTCATAAATTGCTTAATTTTGTAGTATTAGTGTGTGAAACAATTTTCACATTAAAAAATAAGCAAACCAAAACAAAAACAAGTTTCTGAGCTATAAAGATAAAGGTAAAGAGCTGCTATGGAAAAAAGTGAAGCATAAAATTCTTGACCTGGGGCTTGTGAACTAAAAAAATCTTCTTAACTGTATCTCAATATATTTCAATTCCTTTGTTACTCTATACATTTCATTCTATGCACATTATTCTGAAAAGGGGCTCATAGGTGTTGCTGTCAAAGGGGTCCATAACATACACAAAGAAAGGCAAAAAAGCCCTGGCTGTCATGGGAAGAGTCAGGAGTCCAGGGTTTTCCTTCTGGTTTCACCACAAATGATCAGAATGGCATGGAGCACCTCACCTAAGCTTAGCTTACCTGTGAAAGGAGGGAGTGTACTAGAAAATCATCAAGATGCCTTCTGGGTCTAACATTCCATGATTCTAGGAAAGCCTACCAATCAATCAAGGTCTAGTTCATCTTTACCTACTCCTTAAAGCCTTGCCTGACACTATCTCCTTTACCTGACCACACCTTTGGCACTCCTGTAGCATATCAGTTCTACACTTTGTAATATTGTGCTCAGATACCATCTTACATTGTACTTGTACTTATATATACGTCTTATTCCAGCCTCGCACTAGACCAAATGCTTATGTATCCTTGTATTTCCCAGGACTTTACACATAGTAATGTAGTGTAGTAGAACATAGTAGCATATAGCAGTAGGTAACTGAATATTTGAAAAATAAATTCAATGACAATTTTTTTCAAGGCAACACATTCTTCTTTCATATCACAAAAGATGAAATCAATGACAAATTATCTCTATATTCTCTTAGTTCTTGAAATGAATGATGTCCTTCCAATTATTCCAACTCTTTACACTTAACAAATTTCTTTTCCTGGAAACATCTTAAATAATAAACCACAGTAGGAAGCCATGGAAAAATGAGTAGGGACATATAAATCCTTTCCCTTGACACAAACAGTACAGTCTTTACTATTAGTGCAGGGATGAATTCAGGTAATAGGATTCAACTTCCCTCATGGAAGGTATGGGAGGAAAGAAAAAAAACTGAATAAATCTCTTCCTGCAAAATAGCAATGTGTGTGTCTATGTGTTTATACACCTAAATCTGCCAGTATGTCTGTTCATATACCTTTACCTGCTTGTCTATGTCTGTCAGTCTGTCTATCTATCTAATGTTAGTAAACTAGGCAGACATCTAAGTGTTAGAGCGAGGTGGAGGTAAGGATGCTGAATCCCTTCTTGTTAAATAATAATTATAATGATACCACCTTATGTTTGCACCATTCCTTTATTTTGTCAGTTTTTCACCTTGTTCTCTATCATATTTTGTCTTCTATTAGGCTTATTTCTCATTTCGTTATGACAATAACACTAAAAAGCTTCCCTATCTGGATGGATATTAGTGTAAAGATAGCCTTAATGTCCTGATTTTTTGGTATGAGAAGAAATCATTAGAGATGTTCTCACTTAAAAGGTCAGAGACAAAGGGATTACATTTTAAAAGCCCTGCTGACTTTTGTAAAGGAAATGAGGATAAGAAAAGTTATTAAAAAATATGAAGCTCTGAATAAGTTTGCAATTCGACCTCACATTACGTGGCATCTTCTATCACCTATAGGGCACAGAAGTGAAAATGTGTGGTTTGAGAAGGGGTTTCTAATTACATTCAGATACGCTCAGTAACTAGATCTCATAAAAATGGCATCCTAAGAATCACTGCTCTAATACAGTGACTATTGGATGAACAGATAATAATTCAAGTGATTTCTGCTACAATAGAAAACAATTTACTTCTTACCCTTTATTAAATTAGTATTTCTTTAGCACCTGCATTATACTGGGCACTGATGATACCAAGACTGCCCCATCTCTCAGGAAGCATACATTTATTCAACTGAACTCATGGCTTTGAAAACTGCCATCGAGATATAAATCACCTCCCACACATGACTTTTTGGTTCTTTGCTATTCTTGTGCATATTTTCCCATGAGTCCTACTTCTACATGGGTTCATGTAGCGTGGTGGACAATCTTTCTCTTTATTTCTTAATATTGCCTACATATCCTCCTCCTTGACCTCTTTTTATGAAAAAAGTGCAAGATAGATATGTCATTTCCCATTTGACAGCCCTCATTTTGGACTCCTTTGACTTTTCCACCATGTCCTTGTCCTGAATAGATTCCCCATGTCTCCCTCAACCTCTCTAGCTTTCTTTTGTTTGTTGACTCCCCCTATTAGATTTTAAGATCTTTGAAGGCAGGAGGTGTCCTTTTTCATTGTTGTATCCCTAGCATTTAGCACCTGGCACATAGAAGTTGCTTAATATATTTTTTTTGTTACTGAAATAAGCAGGCTCCCCATTGATTATCCTTCACTCTGTATACATGACTGATTCATCTCCTTGTTCAGTCATTCATCTCTCTGTTGGTGTCTTTTACATTCCTTCTTTGGTACAATCCTTCACTAGTAATATTATGCAACACCTTTGGACACACTATGTTGCTCTATATTGTTTTTGGGATAACTTGCAATTTTAATTCTTCAATTATTATGAAGTATTATTATACTCATAACCATATAGCATCAACAGAAGAATATTACAATGTTAATGCTTTAAAAAATAGACTTTTGTGTTAGGCAGAAGTTTTGGGTCATTAAAAGCATTGCACAAGAATAAAGAAAACAGAAATAGAAATTTATTCAGTGATGAAAACATTATAAGAAAAACAACTTTGAAAGTTCTTAGAATTCTGATCAAAGCAATGATGAATCTCAAATCCAAAATAATGAAGATGAAATATTCCACCCATCTCCTGAGAGAGAGGTTGTGAACTTAAAATACAGAAGAGATATGCATTCATACAAATATGGGCATGAACAATGTGGGCAAATTGTCATTGCTTCCCCTCCCCCTCAGATTCTGTAGCTATGTATTAAAGGCTTTGTTTTCAGGTTTCTTTATTTAATTTTAATTTTTAATTTGTTCAGTTGAGGGTAAGGCAATGGGCATGACAGATTAGTAAAATGTAATTTTGACTTGGAAAATGAAAATAACAAACTATAAGGAAAAATTTTAAATGAAAGCACTGTACACCTTCCTAAAGACAATCTAGCATAGTCTTCTCTTTAATTGTGGATCTTATTCTTTAACAATCTACAATATCAATCCCAGACGCAACTACTGATATACCAACTCTATGAGTTGTCCATTCAAATGATTTCACAATCTCAACTAAAAACATCTTTCATTCACTTGTGCTTTTACTTGTTAAACCAAATTATTAAGTGATTACATATCTCATTGAGGTCATTTTACATTATTGCAAAACCATGACAATCTCTCTCTCTCTCCCTCTTCCTCTCTCTCTCCCTCTTCCTCTCTCTCTCTCTCTCTCTCTCTCTCTCTCTCTCTCTCTCTCTCTGTCTGTCTCTCTGTCTCTCTGTCTCTCTCTCTCTCTCTCTCTCTCTCTCTCTCTCTCTCTCTCTCTCTCTCTCTCTCTCTCTCTCTCTCTCTCCTGTTAAATTTATCTACCTATTTTATATGGAAAGGGGAAATCACCAATCAATTCATTCAACCTGATGAGAACATGGGATGTAGGTCACTCTCTGGAAAGAGGAGGCATGCCACTTTATGGAATATAAGCAAACATATTGGTTCAATATTGATTTAACTTTAGTTTTATTTTTTGTTTAGGGGTTGGGTAAGTTGGTTCTGATGATTGTCTGAGAATTCAGCACTGGTCTGAATTTAAAAAGTTAACTAAGATTTCTCTCTTCTTCTGCCAAGGACTTCATCTCCTTTTTCCTTTTAATACCTTCTCCCAGAGTACAATAATAGAAAGATTCTCCCACCCCAACCTGTACCTCTCTTCTTTAGTAGGAGTTGACAAATACTTTTAGAGAAGCACGTGAAAGTGTAAGACATGACTTGCACATGACCTGAGAAAGTAATGATCCTGACTCACAATGTCTTCTCTATTAAAATAGAATTATCTAAATACATATTCTTTTAATTTTTAATTTATGGAATAAAACAAACATTTCCATAGCATAGTGTAATTTAAAGAGAAGGTAACTGCACATGAAACTGCGGATGTATTATGTGAAACTTTGTGGTTGGTTGTTGTTCTTTTTTGAAGAGGACCAAAATGACATCACCATGATAAAGTGAAGTTTCAGTGTGTCCAACTGTGGCTGATCAGACCAATACTCTACCACAGGTTGGGCACAGATAGTCCATATGAATTTTTAGGATGGATGTTCCAAATTTGCACATCCTACATTTACTTTCTGCTGACTCAATTCTGCTTTGCTCGTAGAGCACAGTACCCTTTCTGATGTGGGCACACCATGCTGAGTGGTCCTGTGCTAGTGTCTCCCATGTTGCACAGTCAAATCCAAAGTTATTGACAGAGACCTTGAGAGTGTCCTTGTTTCACTTCTTCTGACCACCATGTGATCACCTGCTCCATGTGAGTTCTCCATAAAATAGCCTTTTTGGCAAGCATACATTTTGCATTCAAACAACATGGCCAGTCCATCAGAGTTGAGCTCAAAGAATAGTTTGAATACTTGGCAGTTCGGCTTGAGCGAAGACTTCAATGTCTGGAACCTTATCCTGTCAAGTGATCCTCAGAATTTTCCTAAGACAGTTCAAATGGAAGCGATTCAGTTTCCTGGCATGATGCTGGCAGACTGTCCAAGTTTCACAGGTATACAATGAGGTGAACACAATGACTCTGTAGACCTTCAGTTTGGTAGTCAGTCTTAAAACCTCTTCTCTCCCAATTTTTTCTTCAGAGCCTCCCAAATACTGAGCTAGCTCTTGCAATGCATGCATCAACCTCATTGACAATGTGTACATCCCTGGAGAATATGTTACCAAGGTAAGTGAACTTATCCACAGTATTAAAAAATTCTCCATTTGTTGTAATCAGTGTTTCCACATACGGATGGTGTGGAGGTGACTAATGGAGCACGTGTGTTTTGTTGGTCTTAAATTATTAGGCCAAAATTAGCACAGGCTGCAGAGAATTGATCCATATTTTGTTACATCTCAGCTTCAGAGACTGAATAGAGTGCACAATCATCTGCAAACAGAAAATCATGCACCAACATTCCCTCCACTTTGGTCTTGGTTTGTAGTCTTTTCAAACTGAAGAACTTAGCATCAATACGGTAGTTGACCTAGATGCCATGTTCATCCTCATTGAAAGCATTTGACAACATGGCTGAAAACATCATTCTAAAAAGCATGTGAGTAAGCCCACAGCCCTATTTCACTCCATTGCTGTCTGGGAGCATTGTCCACTATGCAGAACCCAGACAAACATGCCATCATAAAATTGATGTACAATACTGATGGACTTCTCCAGGCAGCCAAATTTTGGCATAATTTTCCATAAGCCCTCATGGTTAATAGTGTCAAAGGCCCTGATCAGATCTACAAATGTTGTGTACAGACCTCTGTTCTGATCCTGGCATTTCTCCTGGAGTTGTTGGGCAGCAAACACTATATCTTCTATTCCTCTGCCCTTTCTGAAGTCACACTGGCTCTCAGGTAGATGACCATCTTCCAGGTGAAGGATCAACTTATTAAGTATTCTAGCAAGAATTTTGCCAGCAATGGCTAAGAGAGAGACCCCCTGTGATTGTCACAGGACAATCTATTCCCTTTACCTTTATAGAGATTGAAAATGGAGGCATCCTTGAAATCCTGGGGGTTAACTTCTTCTTGCCATATAATCCAGAAAATTTCAGTCAGCTTTTATATGAGCAATTGTCCCCTTGCCTTGTAAATCTCAACTGGAATACATTCAGCACCAGGTGTTTTGCCACATGAAAGGAGCCTAATGGCCCTCAAAACTTCTTCTTTGGTTGAAAGTTCAGCTAAGGAGGGATTGACTTCAACCTGAAGTAAACAGTCAATGACCTCAGCATTGATTGATGATGATCTGTTGAGAACACTATGGAAGTGCTCAATCCATCTCTCTAGGATTGTGTCCTTATCACTAATCAATGTGGCTCTACAACACTGAGTTGTTGTGATGCACCATAGGTTTTTGGTCCATAAATAGTTTTCAGGGAATCATCAAAGCACTTTGGATTCTTAACTATCAGCATAAAACTGAATTTCATCTTCCTTCTTACTGAGCCAGGAATCCTGCATCTCTCTAAGTTTTGTTTGTACTTTGCTTTTGATGGAATTAAATGCTGCTTTCTTAGAAGTGGATGAACTATCCTGCTGGTATATCCTGTGGAGTTCTCATTTTTCATTTAGCAATTCCTGAATTTCCCCATCATTTTCATCAAACAGGTCATGGTGTTTGTGAGTGTTCTGACCCAGATGAGCAAATGCAGTGCTGTACACCAAATCTCTGAAAGCTGCCCATTCCTTTCCTGCTCCACTACTACCAACTATGTGTTGGCTCAACTTTTTCCCCAAGTTAGCAACAAACTGTTCATGCTCAGAGAAATGCTCTAATTTATTGACATTGATTCTTCTGGTAGTCATTTTGCCTTCGGGGCAGCACTTTGGATAAATGTGTATATTTAGCTTGGAAACGATGTCTATGATCAGGCCAGTACTCTGCACCAGACATTGCCTTTGCCACTCTCACATCTTGTCTGTCTCTTCTCCTTACAATCACATAGTTTATTAGATGCCAATGTGTGCTGTGAGGATGCATCCATGAAGATTTATTGCATTTAGGTAAATGGAAGACAGTATTGGTGATGAGCACAAGTCTTCAGCAGTAAATGACCATTGCTGTTGCTGTTTCCAACTCCATTCCTGCCTAGGACTCCCTGCCAAATCTGGTAGTCTGAGCCTGTTCTAGCAATATAGTCACCCAGAATTATAAGCTTGTACTCTTTTGGAACATTGATTCAAAAAAATGTACAAAAGAGGGGGCGGAGCCAAGATGGCGAAGTAGAAAGACGCACATACACATAGCTCCAAACCCACAAACCACAGAACGGCTAGAGGGGACCAAGCCAGGGTGAATTCTGGACCCAGAGACCACGGAGTATTGGAGCGAGGGAGATTTCTGCTCCGGAGAGACCTGCGGACCTCCGAGAGGCACAGATCTGAGAGGGCTCCGGAGGTGGGATCTTCAGCGGCGGCATGGGCCGCCCCACCAACAGGTGACTGACGGGGGTGGGTGAGAGAGTCTCTTTGGCGGGTTGAGAGGGGAGTGGGGTGCCCCCATGGCTCGGGACCCCCCGGGAGGTGGGGGCTGAGAGGCGGCTGCGGACAGGGGCTCCCCAAACGGGCAGGAGCCTGGATCCATTGTGGAAGGTCTGTGCATAAACAGGAACTGTGCCTGAGAGTCGGCCCTGCCCCTGACCACCTGAACTTAATTCTCACACTGAATAGCAGCCCTACCCCCGCCAAAAATCCTAAGGCGGGAAGCAGCATTTGAATCTCAGTCCCCAAACGATGGCTGGGAAGACCAGGAGGCGAGGTGGGTGTGAGGAGAACATTCAGAGGTCAGGCCACTGGTTGGAGAAAATGCCAAGAAAAGGGAAAAGAAATAAAACTATTGAAGGGTTCTTTATCGGAGAAAAGACACTTCCTCCCTTCCTTTCTGATGGGGAGGAACAATGCTTGCCATCAGGCAAAGACACAGAAATTGAGGATTCTGTGTCCCAGCCCACCCAATGGGCTCGGGCCATGGAAGAGCTCAAGAGGAATTTTGAAAATCAAGTTAGAGAGGTGGAGGAAAGACTGGGAAGGGAAATGAGAGGGATGAGGGAGAAGCATGAAAAGCAGATCAGCTCCCTGCTAAAGGAGAACCAAAAAAATCTTGAAGAAATTGGCACCTTGAGAACTAGCCTAACTCAGCTGGCAAGGGAGGTGCAAGGGGCCAATGAGGAGAAGAATGCTTTCAAAAGCAGAATTAACCAAATGGAAAAGGAGATTCAAAAGCTCACTGAAGAAAATAGGTCTTTCAAAACTGGAATGGTACGGATGGACGCTAAGGACTTTTCGAGAACATACTGCGCAGATTCAAAAAATGGAAGATAATGTGAAATATCTTATTGGAAAAACAACTGACCTGGAAAATAGAATCAGGAGAGACAATGTAAAAATTCTGGGACTACCTGAAAACCATGATCAAAAGAAGAGCCTAGACATCATCTTCCATGAAATTATCAAGGAAAACTGCCCTGAGATTCTAGAACCAGAAGGCAAAATAAATATTCAAGGAATCCGCAGAACACCGCCTGAAAGAGATCCAAAAAGAGAAACTCCTAGGAGCATTGTGGCCAAATTCCAGAGTTCCCAGGTGAAGGAGAAAATATTGCAAGCAGCTAGAAAGAAACAATTCAAGTATTGTGGAAATACAATGAGGATAGCACAAGATCTGGCACCCTCTACATTGAGGGATAGAAGGGAATGGAATAGGATATTCCAGAAGTCAAAGGAACTAGGACTGAAGCCAAGAATCACCTACCCAGCAAAACTGAGTATAATACTTCAGGAGAAAAAATGGTCTTTCAATGAAATAGAAGACTTTCAAATTTTCCTGATGAAAAGACCAGAGCTGGAAAGAAAATTTGACTTTCTAACACAAGAATGAAGAGAATCATGAAAAGGCGAACAGCAAAGAGAAATCATAAGGGACTTACTAAAGTTGAACTGTTTACATTCCTACATGGAAAGACAATATTTATAACTCTTGAAACATTTCAGTATCTGGGCACTGGGTGGGAGTACACACACACACATGCACACACGCACACATACATAGAGACAGAGTGCACAGAGTGAATTGAAGAGGATGGGATCATATATTAAAAAAAAAATGAAATCAAGCAGTGAGAGAGAAATATTGGGAGGAGAAAGGGAGAAGTTATATGGGGCAAATTATCTCTCATAAAAGAGGCAAGCAAAAGACTTATTAGTGGTGGGATAAAGAGGGGAGGCAAGAGAAAAACATGAGGTCTACTCTCATCACATTCCACTAAAGGAAAGAATATAATGCACACTCATTTTGATAGGAAAACCTATCTCATAATACAGGAGAGTGGGGGACAGGGGCACAAGCAGGGTGGGGGGGAGGATGGAGGGGAGGGCATGGGGAGGAGAATGCAATACGAGGTCGACACTCATGGGAAGGGAAAGGACCATAAGAAAATAGAAGTAAAGGGGGACAGGATAGGATGGAGGGAAATATAGTTAGTCCTATACAACATAACTAGTATGGAAATCATTTGCAAAACTAAACAGATATGGCCTATATTGAATTGCCTGTCTTTCAAGGGGAAGGGGTGGAGAGGGAGGGAGCTAAGGAGGTTGGAACTCAAAGTGTTAGGACCAAATGTAATGTTCTTACCACTGGGTAACAAGAAATACAGGTTAAGGGGTCAAGAAAGCTATCTGGTCCTACAGGACAAAAGAGAAGACGGAGACAAGGGCAGGGAGGGAGGATATAGGAGAGAGCAGATAGGTCACAGGGGCAATTAGAAAGCTCGGGTTTGGGGGGGGGAGGGGATAAAAGGGGAGAAAATTTGTAACCCAAAATTGTGTGAAAATAAATGTTAAAAATTAATTTAAAAAAATGTACAAAAGCATCTGCAAAGATGATTCCACTCATCGTCGGCACATGGGACATGCGCATACTTACAGACAACATAAAATCCAGTAGACCTGAAAGATGAACTGCTCTTGTTTCAAGAGAACTCAACAGGTATCACAATCAGATACCAGCCCTTAGTGAAACAAGGTTGGCAAATGAAGGTCAACTTACTGAAGTCAGAGCTGAATACACATCTTTCTGGAGTGGGCGCAGTGAAGGAGAGCGTTGTGAAGCTGGAATGGGTTTTATAATCAAAACTAATCTAATCAGCAAGCTGGTATGCTTGCCAAAAGGAATGAATGACAGTCTCATGACAATGTGATTGCCACTCTCAGGAAAATGCCATGCCACCATCATCAGTGTCTATCCTCCCTCCATGACAAACCCTGATGAGTTCAAAGAAAAATTTTATGAAGACCTAGAGACCCATATCATCAATGTGCCAAAACAGGACAAGTTTATAATGTAAAACTTTCTATTACTTTTTAAAATATATAATAAAATTTTCACATAAATTTCTTTTTTTTCCTTTTCTCCCCTCCCCCCTACCTTGGAAATGGCTTCCATTAGACATAAATATGCATATGTATGTATATATTGTATATAGACATTTATATGTTTAAAAATATACACTGCATAATTCTATTTATCAGTTCTTTCTCTGGATGCAGATAGCATCTTCCTTTTTATGTAACTTCATAATCAATTTGGGTATTTATAGTAGTCAAAATGACTTACTCACTTAAAGTTATTCTTCAGCAATATTATCATTACTATATACAACATTATCTGGGTTATGTTAATTAGGTTCTTCATTATTTCATGCAAGTCTATCCATGTTTTTCTAAGATCATTGAGCTCATCATTTCTCATACCATATTAGTGTTCCATTATGATCATATACCACAACTTGTTCTATCATTCCCCAACTGAAGGGCATCCAGTTCTTTGCCACCACAAAGAGAGCTGCTATATTTTGAAACACATGGGTTCTTTTCTTTTTTCCACTAATCATTTTTGTTAATAGATCTAGCAGTGGTATTCCTCGGTTAAAGGGTATAGGAATTTTAATAATTCTTTGGGTATGATTCTAGATTGTTCCCCAAAATGTTTGGATGAGTTCATAATTCCACCAACAGTGAATTAGTGTCCTAATTTTCTCACATTCCTTCCGATATTTGTTGCTTTACCCTTCAATCATTTTAGCCAATCTGATAGGAATAAAATTATATCTCAAACTTGTATTAATTTTAATTTCTCTAATTAATAATGATATAGAAACTTTTATAATTATGAATTGTTCTGATATATTTAATAGAAAAATATTTATTCATATACTTTGACCATTTAACAATTGGAGAATGACTTGTATTCTTATAAATTTGTAGGAGTTCTTTATATATTTGAGATATAAGAGCTTTATCTGGAAATGTCTATAATTTTCCCAATTTTCTGCCATCCTAATTTAGGTTACATTTGTTTTATTTCTACGAAGGTTTATTTTTTATTTAGTGCAATAAAAATTATTCATTTTATACCTCAACATGCTCTCTATCACTTATTTATTCATAAATTGTTCACCTATCCCTATGTCTTATAAGTAATATGTTCCATGTTCTTCAAATTTTCTTGTAATATCTCTCTCTTCATATCTAGGTCAGATATCCACTTTGACCTTATCTTGGAAAATGGTCTAAAATATTAGTGTATGTCTAATTTCAGCTATATTGCTCTCCAGTTTTCCCAACGACGTTTGCCTAATAATGAAATTTTATTCCCAAATTTTAAGGTTTTATACTTGCCAAATAGAAGGTTACTATATTTATTTGCTATTGTAAATTGCAGTCTACTCTGTCCCATTGATCCTTCTCTTTCTTAGCCAGCACCAGATAATTTTGATAATTATTGCCTTATAATAAAGTTTAAGATGTGGTACTGCTAAACCCACTTTCATACATTTTTAATAAAATTTCACAGACACCAAGTAAAAAAACCCTATGGCTTTGGGAATTCATTAGGACTTTTTTCTTTCAGGATAGTTTGGCATCTCCCTTGAGTCAATCACACATCCCAAGTTTCAAGTCACTCTGGAGAGATTTTTGGTCTTCTGGAATTAAATTGTCTGTCTGAGGGGAGAAGTTGTTTATCTATTTCCAGTTATTGTTAGTTATTTTTTTTTACTTCCTTTCTTTATAGTATTTTTTGGGGGAGAAGAAGCTGGGTTACACTCTTACAAACACCAAGGCTGGTATATAAATGCAAAGAGTGGGATGTCAAACATAAAGAGCTACACAATGTCAAAGAGGAAATAACAGTATCGGACTTTCAGAAACTAAGATAACAGAGTAAGCAGTAAATGGCCATAACTCTCCCATATTCAACCCCAAACAACCATAAAATAACGCCTCCAAACAAATCATGAATTAGTTAAACCATCAAAGAGACAGTGTAAAACAATCTTTTAGCTCAAGAAACTTGGAAGATTGGCAGGAATGGTGTGTCTCACTCAAGTAAAATGGGAGTGCAGTCCAGGACAGGAAGTATCCCAGAAAGCCAGCAGAAAACCCCACATCAGTAAAGTAGTAAGAGATCATGAACCCCAGTGTGGTGAGGTAGGCAAATGAAAACACCAGGATCCCCACATGCCTCAGCATAGCCTGCAGAGTGGATGAACTCCAATTTCAAGAACCATGATGTATTTCAGCATAGCTCCAGGCAAGCAGACACCTACCAGTGGCCAGACCACCATGTGCTTCAGTGTAGCTCTAGGAAAACAGGCAGACAACAATGCAGAAATACTTCACAGGCTTCCACACACTCCAGACACCAGCACTAGGAGACCAGATCACCACCAGATAAGCTTCCAGAAACCTACAGTCTCTATCAGTGCCAACAACCCCCCACCTCACACCCTCAGCATAGCACCAGACACAAGGATACTCTGTGGGCCTCAGGACAACATCAGTATAGCACCAGGTAAACAATCAGAGCTTGCAGCTTCTAGCACAAATAGCCTGAGATAATGCCCTTTTCAACCCAGGAGCAGAGATCAAATTTAAAAGAAAGGGAAAAGGACAAAAAAGATGAGCAAAAAAATAGAATCTGATCATAAGAACTTATTATAACAGGGAAGATCAAGATGCAAACTCAAAAGAGGGCAACAATGTCAAAACACCTGTGGGCAAAGCCCCAAAGAAAAATGGGAAGTGGTCTCAAGCTTAGAAAGAACTCATAGGAGAGCTCCAAAAGGAGCTTAAAATTATATAAGATGACAAGAAAATTAGGAAAAAAATATGATGAGAGATAATTATGAAAAAAAGAGTCAACACCTTAGGAAAAGAAAACAACTGCTTAAACAGTAGAATTGGTCAAATGGAAAAGGAGGTACAAAAGGTAATTGAAGAAAACAATTTCTTAAAAATTAGAACTTGGCAAATAGAAGGTAACAACTCTATGAGACATCAAGAATCAGTCAAACAAAGTCAAAAGAATGAAAAAATATAAGAAAATGTAAAATAAATCACTGGAAAAACAACTGACCTTGAAAATAGATCCAAGAGAGATAATTTAAAAATTATTGGACTACTTGAAGCCTTGATTAAAAAGAAAAAAGAGCCATGAAAATATCTTTCAAGAAACTGTGAAGTAAAATTGCCCTGTCTTTGAATCAGAGGGCAAAATAGTCATTGAAAGAATCCACCAATCACCTCCTGAAAGACATACCCAAATGAGAACTCCAAGGAATATTGTAACCAAATTCCAGAATTATAAGGTCAAGGAGAAAATACTGCAAATGGTCAAAAACAGTTTAAATTTCATAGAACCACAGTTATGGTTATGCACGAATTAGCAGCTTCTATATTAAAGGATCGGATGGCCGTAAATATGATATTCTAGAAAGCAAAAGAGCTTGAATTACAACCAAGAATCAACTATCCATTAAAACTGAGCATAATCTTTCAGCAGAAAGGATTTCAGTCATTCCTGATAAAAACAAACAAACAACCAACCAAACAAACCCAGCACTGAGCAGAAAGTTTGATCTTCAAATACAAGACTCAAGAGAAACATAAAAAGGGGAAAAGAGAAAAGAAAACATAAGGGATTGAATAGAGCTAAACTCTTTACATCCCTACATGGGAAGATGATGCTTATAATTCTTTAAAATACATGACTAATAGTACAGTTAGAAGGAATATACATAGACAGAGGATTTGGGTAAAAAGTGAATTTTAAGGAATGACATAAAAATGATTAAGGGATGACTAAGATGAGTACACAGGATGAAGAATGAAGGGAGATAGACTGGGATAAATTACTTTACATGAAGAGACATGAAAAACCTCTGGAGGGAAAGATGGGAGGGTGGACTATGGGCATTGCTTGAAATTTACTCTCATCAGCATTGACTCAAAGAGGGAATAATATACATAATCAGTTGAACATAGAAATCTATCTTCCTAACAAGGGAGTAGGAGGAAAGAAGAATAAGTAAAGAGATGGGGGGCTGACAGAAGAAAGGACAGATCAGAGGCAGTAGAAAGAAGCAAACTAAAAGGGGGAAAGGAGGAAAGGAAAGAGAGGACAACTAGGAAAAAAATAGGGTGAAGGAAAATACACAGTCAGTAATCATAACTGTGAATGTGAATGGGATAAACTCTCCTATAAAATGGAATCAGACAGCAGAGTGAAACAAAAAACAGAATCCTACAATATGTTGTTTACAAAAGCACACTTGAAACAGAGAGACACACACAGAGAAAAGGTACGGTACTGGAGCAAAATGTATTAGGCTTCAGCTGAAGTAAAAAGAGCAGGGGTAGAAATCTTGATTTAAGTCAAAACAAAAGCAAAAATCGTCCTAATTAAAAGACATAAGGAAGAAACTGTATCTTACTAAAAGGTACTGTAGACAGTGAAGCAACAATAACACTAAACATATATGCGCCAAGTGTTATAACATCCAAATTCTCAAAAAAGAAGTTATATTAGTTACAGGAATAAATAGAAAGCAAAATATAATAGCAGGGGCACTCAACTCTCCCCTCTCAAAATCTGATAAATCCAATCAAAAAATTAACAAGAAAAAAAGACTGAGGATGTGAATAGAACATTAGAAAAGTTAGGTATGATAGACCTGCATAGAAAACTGAATGAGAACAGAAAGAAATACGCCTTGTTCTCAGCAGCACATGGCAACTACATAACAATTGACCATGCATTGGGGCATAAAACCCTCAAAATCAAAGTAAAAAAGACAGAAATAGGAAATGTATTCTTTTCAGATCATAAAGCAATAAAAATTAAACTGAGCAAAGGACAATGAAAAGATAGATTAAAAATAAATTGGAAACTAAATAAACTAATCCTAAAGAATAGGAAAGTCAAGGAACAAGCCATAGAAACAATCAGTGATTTCATTAAAGAGGATGACAATAATGAGACAATATACCAAAATTTATGGAATGCAGTCAAAGTAGTACTTAGGGGAAATTTTATTTCTCTAAAATCTTATATCAACAAAATAGAGAAAAAGCAGATCAATGAATTGAGCATGCAACTGCCAAAATAAAACCTATAAAAAGATAAAATTTAAAAAATCTCCAACTAAACACCAAATTGGAAATCCTGAAAATCAAAGGTAAGATTAATAAAACTGAAAATTTAAAAAGAATTAAGCCAATAAAGAAAACTAGGAACTAGTCTTAATGGGAAAAAAAATAATGTTAGATAAGCCATTAGTTAATTTTATCTTTTTAAAAAGGAGAAAACCAAATATTCAATATCAAAAATGAAATGAAATAAATCCCTACCAAGGAAGAAAAAATTAAAACAATCATTAAGAAATATTTTGCCCAATTACATGCCAACAAATCTGAGAACTGAGCAAAATCAATGAATATTTATGAAAATATAAATTATCTAGATGAATGGATCAGAAAGTAGAATGCCTAAATAATCCTATCTTAGCAAACCAACTTGAACAAGTCCTTCATGAATTTCCTAAGAAAAACATCCCCTAGGTCAGACAGGTTCACAAGTGAATTCTACCAAACATTTAAAGAACAATTAATTCCCATGCTACACAAACTATAAGGAGAAATAGACAAAGAAGAAATCATAGCAAGCTCCTTTGATAACACAAATATGGTGCTGATACCTAAACCAAGAAAGGCTAAAACAGAAAAAGAAAATTATAAACCAATTTCTCTAATGAAGATTAATGTAAAAATTTTAAAACACTAGCAAGGCAATTACAGCAATATATCACAAGGATTGTACACTATGACCAAGTAGGCTTTGTACCAAGAATTCAGGATTGGTTCAATATTAGGTAAATTATCAACATAATTGACCATATCAACAATAAACCACACAGGAAAAGCTTTTGACAAAATATTCCTATTAAAAACCATTTATATTAAAAACACTAGAGAGCAAAGAATAAAGGAACCATTCCTTAAAATGATAAGTACTATCTGTCTAAAACCGTCAGCCAACATTATCTGTAATGGAGATAAGCTACAAGCCTTCCCAATAATATTAGGGGTGAAGCAAGGATGCCCATTATCACCACTATTCTTCACTTATTTTTATGGAGAACTCGCATGGGGCAGGCGATCACATGGTGGCCAGAAGAATTGATACAAGGACACTCTCAAGGTCTCTCTCAAGAACTTTGGATTTGACTGTGCAACATGGGAGACACTGGCACAGGACCGCTCAGCATGGCATGCCCACATAAAAAAAAGGTACTGTGCTCTTTGAGTAAAGCAAAGTTGAGACAGCTCAAAGTAAAGGCAGGATGCACAAATTTGGGATATCCACCCCAAATATTCACACAGACTCTCTGAGCCCAACCTGTAGTAGAGCATTCCAAGCTTGTACTGGTCTGATCAGCCGCAATTGGACATACTGAAATTTCACTTTACAGTGGTGACGTTATTTTGGTCCCCTTTGAAGATGAAGGGAAGCAACCAACCAGCTATAGCAATAAGAAAGGAAAAGAAAAAAGAATTGAAGGAATTAGAATAGTCAATGAGGAAACAAAACTATCACTCTTTGCAGATGAAATGATGGTATATTTAGAGAGCTCTAGAGAATCAACTGAAAAATAACTTGAAATAATTAACAACTTTAGTGAAGTTGCAGGAATAAGTTAATAAGATAAACCCAGAGAGACTTCACCAGGTTGCCAGTAGATACCCAAAATTCAGTTTACCTCTGGAGATGAATGCTAATGAATTTCTCATATGTTTATCTGTTCATAGGTTCCTGATAGCACTGTATTTTTTTATTTGTTTCTTTTTGGGATTTCTTTTGAGAGGGGGTATTTTTTTTTTGTTTTTGCATTTTTGTTGGTTGAAGACTCTCCCATGCAGATAGTCACACTGTATCTTGAGTGCTTATAGAAAGAATGATGGAACCCTTTTATTCATATTTGGGAGAGCCAAGACAAAAGATTTAACTTGGTATATATGGTATATGGTATATATATGGTGTATGGTATATTGGTATATGAGATTTTTCCTGGACTAACCTCAAGGGACTGCAATGAACTAAAGAGAAATTAGCTCTCTTGGGGTAAATTATTAGTATATGCCTAGTCCATCTAAATGCTCATATTGAAAACCCAAGTTTCCAATGGAGTTAATGCAAGGCATTCTCTAAAACCCAGCAAACAGAGGGTAGGACATAGGAGATTACCCAATACTGACCTAGGATGCCTTCAAAGTTAACCATTAAAAAAAAAGCACATGTAGGGATTAGCTTTTCCAGATGATAAATGAATTGTTAGAAAAACACTCATGACAATGAGACAGATGGATTACGAGTACACATAGTCTGCAATCAAGTACCCGAGAAGCAGCCCAGTATTGTGGAGTGTTGACCTTAGAGTCAAGAGGACCTCAGTTCAAATTCTGCCTCAAACACTTGTTAGCTGTATGACCCTGAACAATCCATCTATCCTCTCTTGTCCTTAGCAAATTCCTCCTTTGTTAAATGAAAGTGTTGAAATAAATAACCTCTAAGGTCCCATCTAGTTCTAAATCTGTGACCTTACGTTGAAGACTTTGTCCTTCATAGGAAGTACAGAATTGTAGAAAACACAGTATTCAAAGGGATTCTTTTCTCTTTTTCCTTGAAAACCACCATTTTATTTCTAACTTTTTTGGGAAACTTAGCTTATCTTCTTATAAATGTTATCAATACTGCTAAGAAAATTTCATGTTGAAACACACTGAATCTGCAGTAACCTTTCACTGTGACTTTTGAATTAACGAATTCAGATTCTATGGCCCTTTAGAATCTCCAAATAGCAAGATAGTTTTCAGAATAAATGAAAATCTTTTCCCCCCTGATGTAGAGTTACACAGCTCATGTTCTTAACTTAGCTTCTTATTTAGGGTTCACAAAAGCACAGGTTTAGAGCACAAAGGGACCATAGAGGATATTGGGTAATGTGTCATATGAAGACACTAAGGTACAGAAAGATTAAAGCTTTACCTAGAGTCCTAAAGCTAATACATGTCAGAGAATGTGTACCCAAGTTTTCTTCCCCATCTGGTGCTTTATGAAGATCCACCTCCTTATTTTTTTTGCTTGGTTTTAAATTAAAAATGGAGATGAATTTGCCATTGCTTGGGTAGTATAACATGTTTCCTCTCAGGAGAGTATTTAATATATTACCAAGATAAGGTGTCTTCTAATCAGTCATTTCTAATAAGCATTTAATCAGTTTATATCCTTTATCATTCATTATCAAGGAGACATATAACTTTGATTTTTACATGAATTGATTCAAAGTAGTCTAGACTAGACAAGTTGCTCAGTAAAGCAGGGTTTTGAAATACACACACACACACACACGCACACACACACATATATTTCTGTATGTTGAAATCTGGATATAAAAGTAGCTGCTAATATTGAGCATAGTTAACTATTGATCTAGAAAATATATGTTCAACAGAAGATCTACTTGACTCTCTGAAATTAATTGTTCTTAAACCAATTGGTTACTCCTTATAGACTTATGTCAAGTGACCAGTAAGATAGAGGATAAGGGAAAACTATTTAATTTACATAGGCAAGTACATATACCCATACATATCTTAAATTGGTTGGAGTTAATCACTGAGATTGATATAAAACTAAAACCAGCAGATCACATATTCACTAAGTAGACCCCTGCTGACTATAAATAGAAATATGTGATTTTGAATTTCTTTTTCATTAATGCTGTTTAGTTGCTTTCATGATCATCTGAAAATTTTTCACCTCAAAATCAGTGCGTCTAAAATTATACCTTCCAAACTAGCCCTTCCTTTTAATCCCCAGTTTCCATTAATGGTAACACTAGTCTCCCATTTATCCAAGTTAGTAAATATCCTTAGGGTTTCTTTGCCTTCTTCCTAGCATCTACCAGCACCATGCATTCATTTAAGTGTCCTATATATTTTTCCCCTATTTTACCACACAATTCATTACTCCCACCATCTAGAATCATGCTATTATTATCTCCTATGGGGACTATTTCAATAATCTCTCAATTGGTTTCCCTACCTACAGTCTCTCACTTCTCTAATCCCACTTAATTTTCTGAAAGTACATCTCTAATCATGTCAAAACCTTCAGTAGTTCATCCCTGCCCATACCAACCCAGCAGGGCCTCATAGTTAACTATGCAGAACAGACAACAACAGAGATTAGCTTTCCCAGAAACTGGGATGTTTAGTGATTTTCTTTTTGTTCCATTCTAATTTTCAAGATATTCTTGGGTGAGGCTTTCTGCTATCTCTTCTAAGGCATCAATTCTCACCAATCCTCCCCCCCCCCCCAGTTATTATATTTTGTATTTCTTATTTCATTTCTTCCAGGTATTCTTGTAATTCTTATGGTCAAGATACTATTTCTGTTTTCCTCTGAGGTTTTTACGTAGACTTTTAATGGGATCCCACATTGCCTTTATCCCCAGGGCATCTATTAGTCCAAGCTATTCCCTCACAGTATTTAGGTGTTTTCATTGGTTTGCTTATCTCAAGTCACAGTTATAGTAGGATTAGGGGTTGGTTGGGCTGTGCTTGGGTCTAGCTCCATTCCTGCATCACTTAATGGTGTGAATAGGACTTGTTTAGTCCTCAGTATGGTTGTCAAGGGAAAGGAAAGGAAAAAGGAAAGGAAAGGAAAAAGGAAAGGAAAGGAAAAAGGAAAGGAAAGGAAAGGAAAGGAAAGGAAAGGAAAGGAAAGGAAAGGAAAGGAAAGGAAAGGAAAGGAAAGGAAAGGAAAGGAAAGGAAAGGAAAAGGAGGGGAGGGGAGGAAAACTTAATGAAACATTTTTTTTTTGTAAATTCACATAAGATAATAGCTTCAGAAGGAATCATAGACACATAAGACAACACTGACAGCAACAAATTGCATTTATTATAATTTCCATAATATGTAACACTTGGTTCAAAGGGTTGTTTACATGGAATTATCTTCAACCCTAGCAAATTATTGTCTCTTCCTGCCTGAATGAGGGGTGGAATTGTTTGAGAGCTGGAGAGATCTTAGCTTCCTGGATTCTAGCTTCAATAAAGAAGTCATGTAATTACAGATTCTCTTCAGTTCCTTAAAGGGAGAGAAAGACTCAGGGAAGAAGCAGACATGTAGAGAGTCATCAGCCTCAATGATTTCCCTTTCTGTAGCTTATTAAATTAGAGACTCTGGGAAATTTTCCTGTGGTGAGATTCTCTCCTCTCTCTCTCTCTCTCTCTCTCTCTCTCTCTCTCTCTCTCTCTCTCTCTCTCTCTCTCTCCTTTCCCCCTCCATCTTTCCCTCTTGAACTCATCATTTAAAATGTATATTGTCTGATATATATATATGTGTATATATATATATATATATATATATATATATATATATATATATATATATATATATATATATATATATATATATATATATACACATATATATCCTCCTAAGAATACTTTCTCTAATTTGTTTTGCTGTCAATTTGGATAAATTGATTTATTTGACATTTGCTATGTTTATTCATTACATACTTGGCACTTGGTGGAGAAGGCAGTCAAACTTTGCGTATATACAGCCTGAGACACTCTTTTCCCATTAAGAGATAGTGATCAGGAGTGTAGCTTGAGCCTAAAAATTATTTGTCCTAGACTAATATTTAAGAGAGCATGTTGACATAATTCTAACCTGACACCCCCATGTCTCTGAGGAGAGTATAATTTCTAACCTCTGACCTCAACTTGCTGCTTTTCCTCCTACTGGGAATCAGAATTTCCCTTGGAGAAGGTTGGGTGTGGGAAAGACTAAAGGGAGAGCTACTCTTCCGTGCTTGTCACATCTAGACAGACCCATGTGAACACAAATAACTTATATAGGCAAAACAGCATGCCCATACATCCCCTACATACGTAATATAATAAATTGACTGTGTTATGCTATACTAATTAATATTGTTATGATGACTTATTATTATTATATCTTAAGCTGCTATTATTATAATATTACAAAGATGTTTTGAAACCTGCATTTATTATGTTCAGGTATCTTCTAATTAACCTTTTTTCTATTTCAGTTTAACTGGAAATTTTTTGATTTCCCATGACAGTCTCAAATCAACTCAATGTCTAGGTAAAACAAACAAAAATATCTGTTAAAAGGAAAATAGGAAAATGTGTATTTAAAAAGAAAAGCAAGCTAAAAATAATACAGGTTTGAAGTTTCATGGACAATCTTCTTTTTCTATGACATCGTCTATGTAGAACTGCTAATTATAATTAATGTTTGCTAAAGTCGAATTTAAAAAGGGGAAAATAAAAATAAGGAAAAGAATAAATTCTGTTTTTCCATGTTGGAAATAATGATACAAACAAAAATATCCATATCCCAATTGAAAACTCATCAAAACTTATTTGATGATTTTAGAAATGAAATCACTGAACTTTCACTGGACAAAGATAAAGTTAGCTATGAGTATCAAGGGATATTGTTTCATAGGTAGTTTCAAGGAGATATTGGAACCTACTCCAGGCTTTATAGAAAGTGGATTGTTCAATTGTTAGTGTGACCATTTATAACTTGGAAATTGATCAATGCTACAAATCAGGGGTTTATAACTACTATTGATAGATGTTATATATCAATCGTACCAAATTCAAAAGAGGGAGGGCAGTAAACCTGTAAGGTTGTCTACTGGCACATATTCACATAGAAAACTGCATGTTAATATTATCTTATTCTATAGTATTTTTTTTAATTTTGTTAAATATTTCCAAATTCTATTTTAATTTGGAGCACTTTAGAGTGTTGTGGCCTGAATGCAGCCCCATGTTTGTAATCTTTGTTATGGATGGTATCAAAGCATTGGGCTGTGTCTTCTGAGACCCTCTTTGAATTCTGAGATTGTGCGAGTCAGTGATTCTAAACTGTGCAAGGTTAAGCATAAGGACTGAAGCAAAATTCAAAGTAATTTTGTTGTTACATTTTTTTGTCAGTAATTTATAGTCTTAGGAGAGTAGCCTGGACCACTGAGAAGTTAAGGAACTTTCCAAGGGTCAAAATACCAGTATGCATCAGAAGCAGGGGCAAAGGCACCAAGTCAACCTGATTCAAGGTCAGCTTTTTGTCAATTACATGATTATGCCTGTAAATCTAAAAATTTCAACTTTTATTATTTAGAAGCTTGTAACCAGCCAAAATATTTTGTTTTTTCTTATACGTTGATTATTTGAATTTCCATTTTATGAACTTGCCTATAGAATGTAGGGATATAGTGGTAAATAGATAGCAGAATTTGGAAGCATGATTGTTTTTAATATACTCAGGGAGAACTGAGTTTGGTGAATCTAAATTTCCTGTTGATTCAATTGTTTCCTCAGAGACTCAACAGGATTTAATCATGCATGTTCAGATCTAATCTGTTATAATACAGGTGGGAGTCAAGCAACAATTATATCCACTTGAATGAAAATTTCACTACAACAAAACTTTGCAGCACATCAGATAAAACCTCTGCATTCCACTTGGATTCTTCAGAGCAACATTTAATTAACACAAAAGGGCCATCTTTTTAAAAACCCTTTATACAACATTTCCACAAATGATCAATGAACTGAATGAACTTTGAATAGGCTCAGTTAAAGGCATGGGATATTACAGCAAACACTGAGACTTTGAAATAAAACATAAGAAAATAAACTGAGTCAAGAGCCAGCTGAAACAATAATGCTTCTAACAAATAAGCAAAAAAAATGTATTTTTTGAAATGATCATTCCAGAATAAAATGGAAAAGGAAGAATGAAACTAGTTGGTATTAATACAGCACCATTTTTGAGCAGTGTTTTTCATCAATTATTTTGATTGATCTCAAAAATGTAAAATGCCTTACAAAAGCAGATGTTGTTGTTGGGCAGATATTTTCTATTTCAGCTTATTTCCATATTCCTTTCATTGGAAATTTTGCAGTCTTCAGTAATGGTCTCATATCAGTTCAACATCTAGGTAAAACAAACAAAAAACATCCTAAGGAAATAATATGTGATTTATTGAACATTTTTGTTATCTATTAGAGATGACCACTTCTTTGTCATCGCTTCTTTCTTTTTTCCCAATGTATTCTGCTGCTTGCCCTGATGAAAAGGGAAAGTCTTCTTACCTCATGGAACAAAAATTTCTGAAAACAGAACTTACATGACTTCCTTAAAGTCACTCAGTAGATGATCATTGGACAAAGACTAAATACCATGCTGTAGTGCCAAAGGATTTCCAATTTGGTGGAATGACACTAAGCAAGAATTATACAAGCATCAATATTTCAACAATCCAAGTGTAAGTGGCTTTTGGTCTCCAAATTAGACTACTGATTTGTAGTACCAAATAAGTCATTGATGGTGTGCACCCATTACCTCCCCTCAAGGGAAAACCATCAGAATCCTTACTAATATATAAAGGTTTATCCCTCTTGGTGCTCATTCACCATGTTTCTCCTTATTCATACAGCCTACTGTGAAAGATCATCATTTTGTCCGTGTTAGTTTAATTTGCTTTACTAAGAAGAACTAATAAGTAGACATCAGCTAATGGCATTATGGTTTTGGTTTGGGGAGAACAAACCAGCAGCTCAGAACTGCCTTGATTATGAGGGTAAAAATGGCAGTGTTATATGTAGTAGATATTTAATGGGTGTGTGATGAGTTAAAATGGTACTTTGATAATTCAAAAATCTGTGATCTTATCAATATGAGTCCTTCCTTAACTGGCACGGATCACAACTCATATATACAGATCCACATTCTATGACCCTTGCCTATTCCTTTCCTAGATTTATCATAGGAGGTTCAACCAATGTGCTGGAAGCCTTCTAAATCTATGTAAATTGTGTAGATGCCATAGAGCAGGCAGGTTATCTGTTGGTTATCCTCTGTTTCTGCAAACTTTATCCAAACAGACTTGTCCCCCTTCTCATATATCTCTCTGATGATATACTTTATGTAACTGCTACATTTTTCTTGTCCAACATGCAACTTTCTGTTGCATTTTTAGTGACCTTCAACGTCAATCTTCAAAGTCTGTGTTATTCCATAACCCACAGTCTTTCAGCATCACAGGCAGAATATTTGTGTTTAAAAGATGTGTCTTTGTTCCTGGGTGAACCTTGGGGTCATTTTTTAAAAAACTGCATTTTCCCAAAGGCAATCCCACTCATTCTTGACTTCCTTTTCAATGTCTATCTATTGAATGGGTAGTGATCTTAAAATCTGTACATTCTTATATAACCACATTTGTATCATGATTCTAGCCTTAGAGTTGAGTAGTATATGTGAAATCTTTCAAAGTCCCCATCCCTACCCCTCCAAAAAAAAACAAAAAAAAAAGCTAAACCCTGAATGAAAGAAGAAAAATTAAAAGAGACACTCAGTGCTTTCTAACCAAAGTTCAGTCATTAACATAATGTTTATACACATATTTTTCTGTTGAGAGCTTTGACAGAATATGAAAGGGATAAATAATAGTGGTCTTTTGCAAAGCACTTTAGGTCTTTAGTTTTCAGTTGTTTGTGCAAATTCCTGTACATCTTTTTAATTAATATGGTTCATAACTCTGTTCAAGGGGAAAAGTAAGGCCCAAAGGGTGAGATGATTTGAGGAGCTATTTGCATTTTTGAAATAAATTACCATGTAATATCATCAAAAGGCTTTAAATCAGTTATATGAGCATGCCTGTATTCAGACAGGAGCACTGTAACAGAATATAGCCATCTATATCAATAGATAGATAGACAGACAGACAGACAGAAAAACGATAGATAGATAGATAGATAGATAGATAGATAGATAGATAGATAGATAGATAGACAGACAGACAGATAGATAGATGCTCTATCAGAATACACACACACACAAACATTTAGGAAAAGGGAGGGGGACAACTAATGAGCCATAGTCCAGCAAGACATCTGTGCTCTTTTCTCTTTTTGGATTTTTCCATTGTCAGACTGATTAATGGAATGTCTTTAAGTTTATCTCCTTTCGGATATCTTATATCTCAACAAGTCTATTTCATGTTCTTGCCACCAACATTTCCAGTAGATTTCTTCCAACATGTCAGAATGACAGATATGTTTCGGCAGCCAACCTCATAGAGAGCTCATTATTGTTTCAAACTGGTACACTCACCCTGGAGGGAACGCTACCAAGAGGGTCTCTAGGGCTTTGGGTCATTTCCAAACCAGTTTTGAGTAAAGGTATAACTTCTATTCCAGAAAAAAATATCACTAAGTTCATAGGTCAAGGTGACATACTGACCTTTGTACAGGTGAAGGTCACGATTGGACAATTAGGAAATAAATATATGCATAAAAAACACAAAGATATTTTTAAATCGCTTTGTTAATTGATGTTTGGCTATCTGTGAATTTGTCTGTGCTATTTCTTTCTAAATCATGAGAGTAGTAGTAGTCAAATTATTTTCTATAGGAAATGACAATGCTTTTGTCAGCCTATTGGAACCCTGATAATGAAAAGCCTGAATGCAATAAAATTGCCTGAATTTAGTCCAGGACCTTAAACTGCTTCAGTTTAAATTCCATAGAGCAGTATTATAATGTGAATATGTTTATGTCATTTCCCCCTTTTTGACAATAGTCTAGACCAAAAATGTCATAGCCTATTACATTCTTGACGATCAGGGAAAGGGGGAATGGGTGTGGGGGAGACATGTATGCGTGTGTTCATGTGTATGTGCGTGTGTGCACTCAAGTTCAACAGACAGAAGGAAGGGGCACATCCTGCTACTGCTTGTCACAATCCTTCTCATTGTTCCCTGGCTTGACTTTTCATGCTGCTGAAAATTCTCTCAGTTGAGCAAGCCCTAATAGTCAACGAAAGTTAGAATATTTCTTCAGCATCTCCGACAAAAATTCAGTCATCATTATGTAATGTTCAACCCTGGTCCATTCATAAAGCCATTTTTCAGGTCTGAGATTTATACATACACATGCATACATATATACAAAATTATCTATAATAGATATCTATGTGTATGGATGGATGGATTAATATGTGTGTGTATTTGAAAAACTAAATCTCAGATGTATTAAGCATCTGTTGAATATAACCCAGACAGCAGTGGATACCAGCAATGGATAGAGTACCAAGCCTAAAGTCAGGGAAGCTCATTTTCCTGAGTTCAAATCTGACCTCAGACAATTACTAGTTGTGTGACCCTGGGCAAGTCACTTAACCCAGTTTACCTCAGAAATGTTTGCCTCATCTCTTCATCCATAAAATGAACTGGAGAAGGAAATGACAAACCACTCCAGCATCTTTGCCAAGAAAACCTCAAATGAGATCACATAGAGTAAACACAACTGAAATGAGTGAAGGGCCACAAATGAGAAATATAACTCCCATTGGATTCCATGGAAACTAAAGTTTTTTTTATTCTTTTTTGACTTTACCAGTTAGTCAAGAAAGGCACAGCTCAAGTTAAATAATGCAACATAACTAATAACAATGTTACTTAGATTATATTCAAGAATTTAGACAAATTTCTAAAAATGTCAAGCTAGAGAAACCATTCTTTTCTTTTTGAAATATTGAAACAGGAGATAGAAAAATGGAACATATGATAAGTCAGAAGTAAAGGATATAAAAAGAATACAAACACATCATTCCAGGATGTGAATGAGGCATTAGAAATAAAATTCTGGGCAGTTCCATTTTGAACTTTTTTCTGGTTCTGAAGAGGCAGAGCAGAGGGGAAAGAGCTCTGGGCTTTGAGTCAGGTAAGATAAATGCAAAAATACCGTTGCTGACATTTACTATGACAGGCAAGTGGCGTGACCCATTTGAGCCTAGTTTCCTCCTCATTGGGTGGGGTTTTTTCAATTACATAGCCAATATGGGTCAGAAGCAAGAGGACAAGAACTCAACTCTTCACTCCAAGATTTGCCTTCTGGATAGTTTGCCACGGTCTCACTCAAAAAAGGAAAATGGAGATAAGATTTATAGTACCTACATTATAGCATTTTTGAGCCCCTCAGATGTTTACAAAATACTCTGACAGACTTAAAACACCACTTAAAGGTCTGTAGTTTTAGCTGATGCTACTATCACTTTGATCCAGACCTGTAATTTCATTGATGTAACTCAGCACTGATGGGAAACCTATGGCCTTGAGGCCACACATGGCCCTCTAGTTCCTCAAGGGCAGTCCTTTGACTGAATCAAAATTTCATAGAACAAATCTTCTTAATAAAAGGATATGTTCTGTAAAACTTGAACTCAGTCAAAAAGCTACACCTAAGGTCTAGAAGGCCACATGTGTCCTCAAGGCTACAGGTCTCCTACCCCTGGAAGGAAATCCTATCCTGAATATTTCCTCTACAAACATATATCAGTAATTGGTCTGTAACTGGTCTTAGAGGGTTGACTGAAGCAGTCAGAAGTAATGAGTCTTGCTCAGTCAAGTCACTAGCATGAAATAGAGGTAAGATATGAACACAGGTCTTCCTCTTTTTCTAAGGCACATCCTGGGCCATGTTCAGTCATCCTGATGAACACCTGGTCACTGGATCCAGATGGCTCAGGAGGAGAAAGTGAGGCTGGTGACCTTGCACAGCCCTCCATCACTCAAAACAAAGTCATGTCATCATCTCTCTGATGTCATGATCTTCTTTGGCAATGAAGGATGAACACAATAGTAACAAGGCTAAGCTAGATAACATGGTGGATTGGGTGCTGGTCTTGCAGTCAGGAGGACAATTTCAAATTTTGTTTCAAATATCTACAATATGTGTAACTTAAATGACTTAACCTTTCTCATTCTCAATTGTTGTGTCAGTAGGATAGGATTAATAATAGCACCTGCCTCACAAGGTTGTTATAAGGATCAAATGACTCAAAATATGTAAAGTGCTGTGCAAACCTTAAAGTTCCATAAAAATTCTATTATTGGAATCATTATTATTATTATTATTATTTCTGATTCAAAAGCCAAAATTCCAGTCATTGTGCCATGATCACTTTCTTATAAATGTTATATTTTCAAAATAAGGCAATTTCACAAGAAATGACAAAGAATGTCTTTCTTTGACCTATATGTAAACCATTTTATATACATATATGTATACATATATCCACATGTGTTTATGTATATATGTATACATGTATATGTATACACACATATATAAACACTGAATATGTATAGATATATGCAGTATATTTAGGGAGTATATTTTATGTGTATATGAAGATGTACGATTAGTATGTGTGCATATATTCACGTGTGTTTGTGCATATATAATATGTTACTTTCATACTCACTAGTCATTTCTACTATTAAATTCCTATACTTTTAGGTATATAGAATTGTCATATGCATCGACACACATATAGCTATAACATATTGATGTGTATTATATATACATACACATATCACGCATGCATTTATATATGTATATATATGCAATTGTTAGAAATTTTAATGATTATATATTTGATTTGACATCAGAGAGTCTTCAGCAGATCCACAAAACCACTTAATCTACTCTGGTTAACCAGTGTTTAGATACAAAATAAATTTTTACCAGAATACTCTCTCAAAAATCTGACTCAGAGTTTTACTTTCCATCTATTATCATGGATCATGGAATCATAAATTGAGAGATGAAAGGGACCTTAGACACCACTGAGTTCCGCCCACCCCATTATTTTATAGAAAAGGAAACTGAGATAAAGAGAAACATAAATGAATTCCCAGGACCACACAGCTAATAAGTGGAAGAGGTAGGTTTTGAACCCACATCTTCTTGATTTCAAGTCCAATATCCTAGCAAGTATACCACACTTGCAAAAAGAGCATTACCATTTCATTGACTATATATGATTATCTTCATGCTTTATATCAAGTATGTAAAGGAAAATAATAACTCCTACTTCGACAATTGATAGACATGTCAGCTAAGCAGGGTAGTTAAAATTCTTAAATCATCTTCTCGACTGCATTTTTACAGTTCAGTTAATATCCAAAGATTGTTAGATGAGCTAGAGAGCAGTATTCTGCAAGAGCAACAGTGTTATTTTAATGGCTCTCTAGTAGGCATACATAAAAAAATTATGGTGAAGCTGTCACTGAATTATAAGATACCTTGCTATTCTTTCAGAAACAAATGTTTCATTCGTAATGTCACTTTCCATCTTGTTATCACTTCCACATCTTACCAAGATCAGTATTCAGACTATATTTTATGTTAAAGCAGATAATGCAACAAGAGGAAAAATAAGAGAAAACAAACATGGAGAAAGAATTAAAATATTCATTTTTCTTTTAGGTATCAATGAGTTACTTTTAGTAAAATGGATACATTAACATTGTGTGAGATAGTGTGGCTCAGGAGAGAGAGAGAGAGAGAGAGAGAGAGAGAGAGAGAGAGAGAGAGAGAGAGAGAGAGAGAGAGAGAGAGAGAGAGAGAGAGAGAGAGAGAGAGAGCATGTGTAAATTTGTGTAGAAGCAGCAATGCGAATATTGGATAATTTCAGAGAGGGGATGCACTAACAGCTGAGCATCAGCTAACGTTTCATGCAGAAAGTAATACTTGAGTTGAAACTAAAAGGAGCCTGGGGGTCCTAGCAGGCACAAGAGAGGGAAGAATGCATTCCGGCAAATGTTCAGAGGCAGGAAATCGATTTTCCTGCATGAAAAAGCAGTGAGCAGGTCATTGTAAACGCGGAGCATGTAAAGGGTAATAATAATGTAATATGGTTGCAAAGGTAGGTTGGAGAAAGGTTATGAATGACTTTAGATGACAAACAAAGGGATTTATATTTAATTCTATAGACAACAGGGAAACAGTGGAAATTAACGAACAGTGCAGAAGAGTGGCACACAGATCTGCGACATCGAAAAATCACTGACAGTTGTGTGCAGGATACAAAGAAGCAAGGGAAAAGCTAGAGACAGAGATGCTCAACAGGACGCCATTGCAATCATCCATGAGAGATGTAAAAATGCCTGAATTAGACTGAGAGTGGTGGGACTGGAGAGGAAGGAACAGAAGTAGGACATCTCGTAAACCCAGTTTTCTGGATCTGTATCTACCTCATTGGAAATATAACATATTTCTCTCTGGAATTCTCAATAATCTCTAAGCCAAACCCCATATTAACAATGATTTTCTTCATCTTGAGTTTGAAACTCATTCAGATATTTTGAATATAAGTGATTTTGTCCATTGTTCCATCTTCCTCTTCCTCTTTGCCAACAAACCTCTTTTAAAATTTGCTTTTCACTAGAAACTTCAATACCACCATACCAACATGAAGCATATTATTTTTACCCTTAAGTATGTTCCTTCATTTCTTTACTATTTCCATTAGTGCTAATACCATTCACCTAGATTTGGCTCCCATTTAGAAAATATTTATTTTGTTTTAATTTATGGAATAAAACAAGCATTGCTATAATATAATAAAAAAGATGAGTGCACAAGAAGCTGCAAATCTATTACTCCTTTTAAATATACAATAAAGTTATCATGTATTTTTTTCTTCCCTCCCCTTCACCACCCCAGAGCTGGCTAACAGCAGAAACAAATGTATGTGTGCTTGTGTGTGTGTGTGTTTGTGTGTGTGTGTGTGTGTGTGTGTGTGTGTGTAGCTATTTGTACACGGATTTTGCAATTCTTTCTCTGGATGCAGATTTTTTCCTTCATAGTTTCTTTGTAGTTAATTTGAGTGTTTATAATAATCAAAATGGCTTATGTGCTCAAGGTTGTTCTTAAAACAATATTGCTGTCCCTGTCTCATTTTCGAAACCTTGGTTTTCCCTTTGACTTTTCCTCCTATCTCACTTCTAGTATCTAATCAATTAGCAAGGTCTATTCATTCTGCCGCCACAATATTTCTTTTATGCAATAACTTCATCACATTTATACTACATTAGCAGGTCTCTGTTTCCTAAATAAGACTAACACTTTAGTTGTTTTTAAGGTCCTCCATAATTTCCAACCATCCTATCTTTCTGATATTAATACATTCGATGTCTCTCTTTGAAGATGACATTTCCAACAAACTAGATCAATATATTTATTATATTTAATAACAATATAATTCATTATATACTTATATTACATATATTATGTCATAATTGTATTATTATGTATAATTTATTATATATTTATCAATATATAAATAATGTATTTATTATTCTAGGTTATTTCCTAGAAAAAATGAGTTCTGTTTCACATCCTTCATTCTTTTCCACATGCTATTTCTAAACTCAGGAACATTTGCTAACTCCTAACTTCACCTGTTTAATTCTTAACCTCTTAGACTAAAGATAAATCCCACTTCCTACATGAAATCTTCTCTGGTTAAGTTAATTACTTCTTCCTCCACACCACCCCCAAGACCTAGCATAGGATTTAACCTTTCCAATGTGTGAATTTCCCATGAATTTAACCTTTTTAATGTATGAAGAAATACAGTGTAGAAAAAGAATTAGACTTTATTCTGCTCTCAAGAACGTGCAGGATGTGCAGAGGGGCCTATTTCAGACTGATGTGAGGAGTAGTTTCCTAATACTTAGAGATGACCCGAGATGAATTAGACTGCTTTAGGAATTAGAAGGCTTCCATTCAGTGGAGTTCTTAAAGACTGAGCCACCACTTCTTTGGGATCTTATAGGAAGAACATTTGTTCAGGCATTGATTGGACTAGATGACCTCTAAGATTTCTTTCAACTTGGACCTGTGAATTATTAGAGTTTAACTGCACTGGATCTGTGATATATTCTCTTGCTATACCTCTATCTCCATGAGGTCAAAGACTTTGCATTATCAGAATCTTGTATCTTTTCCAATGCCTAGCACAGTGCCCTACATACAATGTGTACTTAATAAATGTTTCTTGAATTAAATAAAATTTCATATTAACAGCCATGATTTAATTATTTCACATCTTACTACAGATTATTTTTTAGACATTAGCTCTATTGTATTTTCCCCCTACTAACAGAGCAGAATGAGTTTATCATTATGAAAATGATGGAGTGAATCCATTGATTTTAGATTTCCCTGAGCATTTCCCATAGCATGCTTTCACTTATTAGAGTGTGATTGTTGCATTCTGAATTTTAAAGAAAAAAAAACCTTTATTGGAAAGGGACTAGCAAAAAAAATCAGACTCAGCGAGGATTCCTTTTGATTTTTCCCCATTATCTGGTGTTAATAAATGCTTTTATGAATGATTGAAGAAACACCATAATTTGAAATGGAAATTATGATTTCTTAGAAGCTCTCTATAAAATGCCTGGTTGTTGTCAGGCTTAGGGATACCATATTTTGATTTTGCAGACTTTTAAGTGTTCTCTTTGATCTGGCCTTGATCAGCACTAGATATAGGAGGTAAAATTAAGGCTTGGAGTAACATGCCATCAGCATCAGCAGATAGTTTGTAGTACATGATAAATCTCAGGCCAGATAAAGTGATTCAGCACTGGCATGGTGGAATTGAGCCTATTAAGGACCAAACTTGAAGTATGTAACAGAAAGAAAGACATCAAAACCAATTTTTGCATAGAGATTGAGAAAAGTCAGAGGCAAGGGGAAGGAGCTGTACATATCAAGTAGACAGCAGAGAGGAAAAGTGGAATCCCTGCATCAACAATCTCTTATTAAGCAATATACTAGATATTTGTTACATAAAACTAAAGTGGAAATTATCTTCCTTCAAGGAGTTGACATTCTATAGGGGATGTACCATATAGAAGCATAAATGAAATAAATATATGGTAATGGCAAGGGAGGGGAAGGGAAAGGTCATTAATGACTAGAGAGGTCAGAAAAGATTTCATAGAGAAAGTGGTAATTGATCTGAGTCCTGAAGGAAACAAGTGATTGTAAGAGGCAGAGGTGAAAAGAAAACAAATTCCGACCATGGATGTAAAAGTATAGAGAAAACAGTGGTCTATAGACTAAATGAACAAAAATGATGAGGGACAAGATGGAGAATGGCACTGAGTTTTTTCAAAGAGCTTACAAAAATGTGTTACTCTTAGTGAACTTGAAATTTTGTAGGAGGTTATAGATGCCAGCTCAATCCATCTCACATCTCTAATGGACCATCACTGTGGAGACCCCAGATCCATTTCTGCAGCCTTCATAATAGGAGACACCTGTGCTACTAATAGCAGAAGACAGGTAGGGAAATAAGAAACAGATGCTCTCATTAGTCCATTGATCTCGATGTTTATAAGCTATGAATATTGTTTGAAAACACAAACCAATGATCTAATCCAGCTTTCCCTGCACTACTTGCTTTGTTCCATTATGTGAGGGACAGACTGGTGAGTTTTTAGACTCCTTTGGCAAGGTTTGAGTTAGACGAAGGTTATGTTGCTCCTACATGACTATGGAAATAAGTTTTATAATCATAGCACCATCACATGAAAAATTAAAAATATTAGTAGCATGTTTTTATATAACAAAATAAACTCTTTATTTTAAAAATGTTTTTTAAAGCTTAACTATATATAAATAGACCATATTTTTTATCTGGAAATCATAAGGCTGTTCACCCTGTTTAAGAAGTTTCTTGTGTGAACTTAGGCAAGCTATCATTTCTTTGTGCCTTAGTTTCTTATTCCAAAAGAATGGATAGATGAATTTTTTTAAGTATTTACTACATGCCAAGAAATGTATTAAGGACTAGGAATATATAAGGACAAGCATGACAATCTTTGCTTGTCAAGGACTCTGACAGTAGGAGAAAGTATATATAGGAGTTTTCATTTGCCAGACAGATGGAAAGGTCCAGTGGTCCTTAGGATACAATGATAAGGCAGACAGTAATTTATCTTCTTTAGAGTCAGTTCTGATAAAACCGTATTTATATCTGACATTGAACATGTTAGTTGAGAACAAGGATTATTCTATTTTTTTCATTTGTGTGTACAATACCTAGCCCAATACTTGGTACACCATATGTGCCTCTTTAAAGGGGGTTGAATTTAATCTAAATAAATTGCATTTACAGAAGAAAAGATCATGTTTTCTCTTGTCTAATTGTGGGTAGTGAGAGAGAATGAATTAAAGTGGTGGACCATGCTTCATCAGGTCACAAGGACCCACTTCTCTGTTGTTACTCTGAAGGTCACTGGATCTCCTAACTAGCATGGTTTCCTGTCATTATCATGAGGTAGCATATCAAGTTAGAAAGAAGCTATGATAAGTGGTAATTCATTTGTATTTTGGAACCATTCAATGTTGAAATGGAAAACCATACCATTCTGAGCTATTTCTATCAAGACATAGCTAGGAAATTTTTATGCCTAGGTCAAACTCCATTGGTGGAAAAGTGGTCCAGAAATCAGGCCATGCTGGGGGCAGTATCACCAAGAGAAGTAAAAAAAAAAAACATCTTTCATTGTGTTTAGCCCATGTTTGTGCATCATAATCTGATTTCCTAAACCACGAGTGAGAAACCTGTGACCTTAAGCCCACATGTGGCCTTCTAGGTCCTTGGATATGACCTCTTGAATGAATCCAAGTTTAACAGAACAAATCCTTTTATTAAGGAGATTTGTTCTGTGAAGTTTGGATTCAGTCAAAAGGCCACATTTGAAGACCTAGAGGGCCACATGTTGCCTCAAGATCACATCTTCCCCAGCCCTGCCTAAAACTTAGAAGGAAATAGAAGGCTTTGAAGGAGGAGAGTCATGGAAGAAGGAAGGACTTGGGAGAGTTGAACCTAAAGGGAATTTCTGCTAAAGTGAATAGCAGGGCAGGATTGGTGTGGATAGCAGCCTGGATGTCCATGGCACATAAAGCAGAGGTATCATGGTCTTCTCCTTGAAGATCAAAGACAGGTAGGTGTGAGACAAGAGGGAATAGAAATGAAGGAAATCAATCTTACAGTAGAAAGAGCAGTAAGAGGTAGACAATTTAACAATAAACACTTAGGAGCACAAAGAATAAAATTGGCAGAAGTCAAATTATGGTCAATGACAAGTAGTTTCTCAGATAGGACATGGTAGTAACTTTTTATCCTCATCCTTAAGATGTCCATCAAGGATAGGTCTAACTTCAGGAACCAGATTGTCTAGGATGTAAAGAGCAAGCTTCCCAATTGGAGACACAGGTTAGGGAGATAATCCTCTGAATGAGAGCAGAATTTAAGAAGTCTTATTCATACATAGAAAGTAGACCCTATTAATTTGGGAAGAAGGAATTTGCCCAAGGCTATCACAGAACCTTTTATGATGTCCCTTTGCTTTTCCTTCAGTATACAGATGAAGAAATTATTTATTTCCCCCTCATGTGCGCTGTTTCCAATTTCTAGTGATAGTAAAGGACTCAAAGATAAGATCAAAGAGCAACAAATCTTTTTCCTCCCTTTTGGTCTGCATGTGGATCCATTGTCATGGTTTGATTTCTTTCAGATCAGATATTCTGATGAGTACTTGCATCCATCTGTGGAGTCTTTGATGTAAGCAAATCCAGCCTCCAACAACGCAGCTCACCAGCATCTAAACCTTTTCAATGTGTATTGCTCTTGTCCCTGTTTTTCCATTAATCTTTCAAAGAGATCCATCCATTGTGCTGAGGGGATTCCTTCTGGTTCTCTTGCTGTTGAAGGAAGAGCATGCATGGGGTGCTCAGGATGGCCAAATCTTATTTTCCCAATGTGGTCAGTTCATTTTTTTGGTTTCTTTAGTGTGGGCTTTTAAATCTCCTCAAGGTCAGGGCTCTTAAATCTCCTCAAGGTCAGGGATTATATCTTCTACTTCCTCTGTAATTTCTTGCTGGGCTTAAGATAATGTCATTACACATGAGATTCTTGAAATAAATTTAATGATTAAGATTAAATGGCGGTATATAATATGTAACTGTGTCATAGGAGCATAGTTTTTTTTAAGTTGGAAGAACTCCAGAGGCCATGTAGTCTAACATGAGCAAATGAGCAAACCAAGGCCCAGGGGAGTTAAATTACTTGCCCAAAGTCACATAGGGAGTGTCAAGGGCAGGATTTGAATTAAGATTCTCCGACTTTACAGCCATTTTTCTTTCCAATACAACAGGCTTCTTTCCCAATTTGATCAAACTGGGTTGTGCCTAAATTTTTATTTATTTATTATATAGATAGATATAAAGCATATATCTATTTATACACACACACACACACACACACACCTGTGTGTGTAATAAAGCTTATATCAGCCATTTTCACTGCTTTCATTGTCACCTCCTTGTTCTTCAGCACCATCAGTGCCATCATTATTAATAACTAACACTGCTTCTACTAGATTGAACCAAATTCCTTCACATGTTATCCTAAAAAGTCTTAATTGACAAATTGTGTTACCTGAGCTCAAATCTTCCATATCTTTTAATGATTGATGCTTATTTCTAGTATAAGTAGAAAGTGTATAGTGAAGCTAACATATTATCCTTGCCTTTGTTGACACAACACACAACTTATCACTCAGTTTAGAGCAGATGCTCTGCAGATGCTCCCGTTTGGGGTTGTCCTTGTGCAGATTCCATCAGTACAGTTTCCTGTGTGTGTTCGTCCTTCATTGTCGAAGAAGACCATGCCATCAGAGAAATAATGATATGACTTGCACTTGTTTAGAGTGAGGGAGGGTTGTGCAGGTCACCAGCCTCACTTCTCCTCCAGAACCATTTGAATCCAGTGACCAGATACTCATCAGGATGACTGGAGATGACCCAGGATGAGGCAATTGGGGTTAAGTGACTTGCCAAGGTCACACAGCTAGTGAGTGTCAAGTGTCTGAGGTGAGATTTGAACTCAGGTCTTCCTGATTCCTGCACTGGTGCTCTATCCACTACACCACCTAACTGCCCCACAGAGTTTCCTAAATGATCACTAACAAGAGTTTACTTCAATCATCTATCCAGGAAAACCAGGTAGGTGAAGAATGTATGTTGTCTAGACCATGACATGCAGCCAAACCTACTTCCCTCAGAGCATACTTAACTATACACACACACACACACACACACACACACATAAATATATATATACAACTGTATATGTGTGCAAAAATATACAAGTATATTTATTTATATTGTAAATTTTGCAATTTATAATAAATATAAAATATTCATCTATACACATATGTATGTGTGTATACATACATATGTGTATGTATATATCATAGCCAGGGAGTTGGGCCTCAAATTAAACAGGAAGAGGAGCACATAAATTAAATTACCTTTGCCAAAATTGTGCAGTTCTTTTAATGACCTAAATATCCTCTCCTTTTAACATCAATAGTCTTTGGGTAATGTAGAATAGTTATGAATCATGGCACATCATAGCCTCTAAAGAATTTAAGTTGCAGAATTACTCAGATTGGTTCTCCTACCCATTATCTCAAAGGGTAACGGAGAGGCAGGTACAGGGCTTAAGCACACTACTACAGATTATCAAAGAATAACGATGCAGAAGTGGGTAAAGGAAGATGGTCTAGCTAAGTGATTTATACAAGACAAGTGTCACATAGGATGAAATGGCATGATGAGTTACAAATTCCACTAATGAATAGAAAGTATTATTGAAGGAAGGGGTTATAGGTACATTAAATTATCCCCACATAAAGTCATAGGAAAAGCTGAATGTTCCATTTTGACCCACCATTTCTGAAAAAAAAACTATGATGGAAGATTTTGAGGCTAACTCTACATACATGTGGTTGGTGTAACATATATTAAGGTTCATACTAGTGTGACTTTTGTCTGTTTGTTTGTTGTTTTGATTTACTTTTCCTCAAAAGAGGAGACTTAAATGACCCAGGGGACTAAGGCTATAGATGTTCATTTAATTTCCTAGTGGCTTAAATACAAAAGCCAGGCCAGGAGGAGTCAAGAACTCCTCATATTTGACACATGATTCTAATCACTATCCCAGAGTGATCCATCCAGGGACAAGGAAGCAATGAGCCCAATTTAACCAATGCTGTATCCTTGTTCAATACCATTTCCAAGCTATACCATATCTTAGCAAATGTCATTCTGTCAATTTTTAAGTGGTCTACAAGCACATCATTTTTTTTCCTAATCCTGAACCCAAACCACCAGACAAGCCTGTCAGTTATAGCCATTCAACATGACATGTAAACCATACTACAGCCATCAAACATAAATGGGCCAGTTCACTGCATATGAAAAGAGGAAAAAAATGGAAGCATCATTTTTCTCACATGCCTAGAATGACTGCTACTTATAGTAAATTAAACCAACCTACTCTCGGAAATTTAATGCCATTTTTCTCACCTGAAAAAGGAATTTGCAAATGAAACATCCCTTGAGCCATAAACCTACCAGAACTATCCAAAACCTACCATTAGCTCAAAAATACCTATAAGGGTGATGACCAACATCTGAAAAAGCATAAGAGTAAAAGCCCTACAGTAAGTTAAAAATAGGAACTGACAAAGCATATACTATTCTGGGCAAAAGCTACACACACACACACACACACACACACACACACACACACACACACACACATACACACACACAAAGTAACAGCAAGACATCTGGCAAGAAGGTGAGCAAAACTGATGAATTCTGCTTACAGAGCCACTTATAGGAAAGAGAATCCCAGTGAACTGGAAATTATCTCTTTTTTCCAGACAAGATGACAAAGGAATTCTTAAGAATTATAGACCTATCAGCTCTTTGACTTCAGTCTATAATATTTCTCTGAAGTGCTAAGTAATTGGGCTAGAGCAGCGCTGACTTTCAACAGCTAAAGAACAGATGCTTCCTCTATCAAGGATATGTGGAGTCAAAGCACCTCTCTGTACTCACTGAAGACTCTCTCTCAGTCTCTGTCTCTCTGTCTCTCTCTGTCTCTGTCTCTCTCTTTCTGTGTCTCTCAGTCTCTGTCTCTCTGTCTCTCTCTCTCTGTCTCTGTCTCTCTGTCTCTCTCTCTCTCTGTCTCTGTCTCTCTGTCTCACTCTGTCTGTCTCTGTCTGTCTCTCTGTCTCTGTCTCTCTGTCTCTCTCTCTCTCTCTCTCTCTCTCTCTCTCTCTCTCTCTCTCTCTCTCTCTCTCTCCCTCCCTTCCTCCCTCTCTCCTCCATTTCATTTGCTCATAGCATCAAGTTAATTGCAAGAAGTGTACTTTGCAATCTGGGATAGAGGTTGGTGAAAACAGATGAGGAATATTCCACAATGATAAGCTGGATAACAAAGACAACACCTAGGTTTTGTGAAATTAACCTAGAAGTAAGTCAATTTCTCTGATACTTAAGGACAGAAATAATCATGATTAACAATAAAGCTGAATAAAGTTGTAAATGAGAGGAGCTCTAACTCATGGAGCCTCACTGCACTTAGACATTTTGGACCCAAGAAAGAGAATAAGAAAGTGAAATTTCCTCCTAACATTAGAATTGAACATTTCCAATGAGCACTCTGGCTCCATTTATCATAACCTAGATCAAAGAAGAACAGAGGGATGAGTCTTTTTTTTAACCTTTAATCGTGCTTCAGATCTGTTTGCAGCTGGAAGCCAATTTTCAGTGAAGCTAACAGTAAGAATACATTAGGTAGTGTATGTTAAATAAAGTTAAACTCCTTATCTTTTAAAGAATGTGGAATGAGAAGAAACATCATTTCCATCTGGGAATTTCACAAATAATTTTCAGCTACAACCCCTTTTTAAAAACCAAAAGCCTTAGATAAGGAATAAAACTTGCATTAACATAATCTCAGAGTTGGAAAGAACCTCAGAGACCATCTGTCTATCATCTATCTATCTATCTATCTATCTGTCTATCTATCTATCTATCTATCTATCTATCATCTATCTATCATCTCTCTATCTCTCTAGCTAGCTAGCTAGGAGAACAACCATTTCCTCTTCATCATCCCCAACAGATGGCAGATGGTTGTCCAGTCTCTACTTGAAGACCTCCACTAAAGTGGAACTCTACCATTAAAGGCAGTCCATTACATTTTAAGATAGTTCTAATTGTCAGAAACTTTTTTCTTTACATCAAGTTGCAATCTCTCTCATTAACTTCCAACCATTGCTCCTAATTCTTTTCTCTAGGGACAAGCAGAACAACACTAAAAAACTTCTTTCTCTTTTAAAAAAAATATTTATTTGTAATTTTCAGCATTCGCTTCCATAAGATTTTCACTTTCAAATTTTCTCCCCATCCCTCCCCTTCCTCCACCTCAAGACAACATGCAATCTGATATAAGCTGTGCATATACATTCATTTTAACATATTTTCAAATTATTTGTGTTGTAAATAAGAATTAGAACCAATGAGAAAAGTAACAAGAGAGGAGAGAGAGAGAGAAAGAGAGAGAGAGAGAGAGAGAGAGAGAGAGAGAGAGAGAGAGAGAGAGAGAGAGAGAGAGAGAGAGAGCAGATAGTATGCTTTGATCTCTATTTTGACTCCATGGTTGTTTCTTTTCTGTATATAGATAGCATTTTCCATCATGAGTCTTTTGGAGTTGTCCTGGATTCTTGCCTTGCTCAGAAGAACTAAGTCTAATAAAGTCAGTCACTGCACAATGTTGCTGTTTCTGCGTACAATGTTCTCCTGGTTCTGCTCACTTCACTCAGCATCACTTCATGTGAGTCTTTCCAGGTTTTCATGAAGTCCACCTACTCATCACTTCTTATGGAACAAGAGTATTCCATCACATTCATATACCATAACTTGTTCAGTCATTCCCCAGTTGATGGATATCCCCTCAATTTCCAATCTTTGACCACCACAAAAAGAGCTGCTATAAATATTTTGGTACATGTGGGTCCTTTTCTCCATTTTTATGATCTCCTTGAGACACAGACCTAGAAGTGGTGTTGCTGAGTCAAAGGGTTTGCACAATTTTATGGACCTTTTGGCATAATTCCAAATTGTTCTTCAGAATAGTTGGATCAGTTTACAACTCCACCAACAATGCATTAATGTTTCCTACATCTTCTCCACCATTTATCATTTTCTGCTTTGTCATGTGAGTCAATCTGATAGGTGTGGTAATTCAGAGTTCTTTTGATTTGCACTTCTCTAAACAAGAGGGATTGAGAACATTTTTTCATGTGACTATACATAGCTTTTTTGCTTCCTCTGACACCTGCCTGTTCATATCCTTTGTCCATTTATCAACTGAGGAATGACTTGTATTATTACAAATTTAACTCAGTTCTCTATATTTTAAAAATGAGGCCTTTATCAGAAACACTTATATAAATTCCTTCCCAGTTTTCTGCTTCCCTTCTAATCTTGGTTGCATTGGCTTTGGGCAAAAACTTTTCAATTTAATATAATCAAAATTATCCATTTTGCACTTTATAATGATCTATATCTCTTGTTTGGTTACAAATTCCTCCATCCTCCATTCATCTGACAGGCAAATTATTCCTTGACCTCCCAGTTTGCTTATAGTAACAGCTTTTATATCTTAATTGTGTTCTCTTTTTGACTTTACTTTGTTATATGGTGTAAGATGTGTCTGGTTTCTGCCCTGCTATTTTCCAGTTTTCTCAGTAGTTTTTATCCAATAGTGAGTTCTTATCCTAGAAACTGGAATCTTTGGGTTTATCAAATAGTAGATTACTATAGTCATGGATTACTGTGTCTTGTGTACCCAACCTATTCCATTGATCCACCAGTTTATTTCCTAGCTAATACCAAGTAGTTTTGATGAATGCTGCTGTAATGCAGTTTAAGATCTGATATGAGTAGCCCAACTTCCTTGCATTTCTTTTCATTAATTCCCCTGATATTCTGGACCTTTGTTCTTCCAGATGAATTTTGTTATTACTTTTTCTAGCTCTAGAAAATACCTTTTTTTGCAGTTTGATTGGCATGGCACTAAGTAAATTAATTTAGGTAGAATTGTCATTTTTATTATATTAACTCGGCCTACTCTGAGTAACTGATGTTATTCCAATTATTTAGAGCTGACCTTACTTGTGTGAAAAGCATTTTGTAATTGTGTTCATATAGTCGCTGGGTTTGCTTTGGCTGGTAGACTCCCAAAATATTTTATAATGTTTATATTAACTTTAAATGGAATCTCTCTATCTCTTGCTATTGGGTTTTGTTATTAATACATAGAAATACCAATGACTTGTGTGGATTTATTTTATATCCCGCAACTTTGTTAATGTTATTTATTATGTCAAGTAGTTTTTACTTGATTCTCTAGGATTCTTTAAGTATACCATTGTATCATCTGCAAGCAATGATAACTTTGTTTCTTCTTTGCCTACTCTAATTCCTTCAATTTCTTTTTCTTCTCTTGTTGCTAAAGCTAACATTTCTAGTACAATGTTGAATAACAGTGGTGATAATGGACATCCTTGTTTCACCCCCGATCTTACTGGAAATACTTCTAGCTTATCTCCATTACATATAATGCTTGCTGAAGGTTTTAGGTGCATGCTACTTATCATTTTAAGGAAGGCTACGTTTATTCCAGTGCTCTCTAGTATTTTTAATAGGAATAGGTGTTGTATTTTGTCATAAAATCTCTTCTTTAGACAGCCTTTCAATAAACACAGATAAATATCTGCCTCATCTCCACCACCTCCCAAATTCTGCCCCACCCAAGTCTTCTCTTCTCCAGAGTAAACATTTCAAGGACCATCAAGGGATCCTCTTGGGGTATGAGCTCAATATTCTAGCAACCTTCTCTGGATGTTCTCCAACTTCTCCTTTTCCTTCCTCAAATGTAGCACCCAGAATTAAACACAATTTTGAAGTTATCATGTAATTATCTTCTCAGTTCTTGAAAGTATACCCTTTTTATGAAGTTTGAAGACACATTAACAATTTTTTGGTTGCTGTGTGTAACCCTGCAGACTCATATTTAGCTTTCAGTCCAGTAAAACTACTGTCTAGTCAGACTTCCCCCATTTTTGGACTTGTTGTGTCAGTTTGTTTAACTCCAATAGAAGACATATTTCTGTACAGAATTTTATTGTAGCCAATTCAGTCCTGTGTTCAACTCTATTGAAATCTTTTTAGATCCTGAATCTGTTGTCATTCAAGATGTTAAATAGCTCTCTTGCCTTTACATCATCTGTAAATTCTATGAACATACCATCAATGCTTGTGTTTCTTCAATTTATTATCAATAAAAATAATGAGCATCACAGGGCTAATCACAGAAGCCCAGGCAATGTCCTTCCAAGTTGACATTTAATCATTAATGCCTGTTACTTCAGTCTGATTATTCAAGTAGCTCTGAGCTCACCTCGCAATATTATATATACTACCTCTCTCCCTGTAGGTTAAAAAAAAAGTTGACATATATTTGATTTGCAAATAATTAAACTGTAGTTACAGCATCCTCTCATTTGTTGTCTAAAAATTCTGTCAAAATAAAGATATAGAGTTAGTCTGACATGACTTATTTTTGATGAAGTGATGTTGGTAATTTATACTCACTATTTATTTTCTAGATGTTCACTACTCCTATCTTTCTTGTACGAGGTTCTAAAATTTTGCCAGATATAACAAAAATAAAACTCATTAGCCCATATTTGACTGAAGCCTATGTTTCCTTTTTTTTTTTCTTTTTAAACCAGGAAAACATCTGCCAATTCCATTCCAACAGGAGTTCTCTAATTCTACCCATTTTTTCAAAGATCATTGACAATGAAACAGTAATCTCATCTGCCAGCTCATCCTAAGTGTCCTACATTTCATCTCTCCATATTTTTCTGTCCTTTCATATAAAAAAGTCCTTACCTGGGAAAATAGAAATAAAAGTAAGCATTGAGTGGCTCTGACTTCTCTTATCAGTTATCATTATGGCATCTACTCTGAGCACAGGTTCCATTACATATTTGCTCTTCCTCTCCTTACTATATAAGGTCAATCAATAAACAAATAAATGAGTGAATAAGTGAATGAATGAATTGATAAAGCCTTTTTTGAGTTGCCCGTAGTTCTTTCTTATCACCCTCAGCTCATTATAAAAGATACTAGTAATGATACTTCACGTAGGATAAAACCAGGCTTTCTATTTATACTGCTACCTATCCTGGTGACTGTGCTCTGCATATGTCAGTTTAAAATTGATTGATGAGATCTCTTTGCATATACATCAATCTCTTTGGATAACCACCTCTTTTTCCTTCTCAGTGGAATTATTTTCCTTTATATTTCAGAGATTCTATTTTTGGAAGTTTTTCCAGGATTGGCTTCCCCTATAGAATTTTTGTCCATAGAATTTTGGCCATCCTTTCTCTGAATGCTTTGAAATTTTCCCTCCCTGATTACTTCTGAGGTTCTTTGTCACCACATCTTTGCCACATCTCTCCTTATTAATAAGAATTTGTTCTATAAAATAACTTCCCTTTGTTGGTTCCTCTATATTTGGAAGGATGAAATTATGATTAATGAAAATCAATAAACAATTGAGTGCTCTTTGGGTGGTCTAGAATGACCTCTAGCTAACATTTGGGTAGGTGAATTATCCCATCACTACTAGATCACTTGTGTCCCACTCTATACCAGAATTGGGACCTATTTCCTGAACTTAGGGAATTTGTAGTTTAATAGATAAGAAAGGTCACAGGCACAGAACATTTATATTTATGAAGTGGTATCATCTTTAAAGAAATGCTCAAATATAAGAGAGAGTATGGAAAGTAAAAGCAAATAAATCCTTTATTAGGATTTATTATATATTTTTATTTTATACATAATTGTTATTTATATTCATATATATACATTATTGTTAGGCTCAATACAGGACTTGTTCTGTGATGTTTGGATTCTGTTAAAAAGCCACACTTGAGGACCTAGAGGGCCATATGTGGCCTCGAGGCCACAGGTTCCCATCCCTGGGCATAAACTTTCAAATATTATAGAAATGTATGTGATTACTAGAATGCAGAAGGCATGCAGCAAATTCATCTGATGATAGTCACAAAATGGTTCTATGGTAACTCTTCTACAGTACTTTAGAAGTGACACAATCAAAACCAGTTCAATTATTGATACGTAGAATATTTTACTGCGGGAGTGTACTGAGGGAAAAAGATTATATGTTATATTAATAAATGAGGATAGAAGTACTTGAGAGAAAATGCTGTTTAAACAATATGGAAACTTTTCATATAGTTGAAATTTTCTCTGAAAAAATCTTCTTTGTAAACCTGAAAGTGGCATTAAACTATGAATTATTAACTATGTTCAAAATATAAACTAAACTGGGGAATAGTTTTTGTTGATGTTTCATTAGGTTAAGTTATATCATTTGTGAAAGAAGATGTGAATAGTTTGTGATTTCTTCAGAAGGGAAGAAAGGGAAATGTTATGGGAAAGTTATCAGTATGGAAATTCTCTCCACCCATAGATTAAACCTCTTATATTTTACTATATAAGTCCTTAACATTTGCATGTGGAACAAAGAGAAGAAGAAACTTACCTGAGGTCACACATCTAGTGAGTATCAGAGGTAAAATGGGAGTTCAGGTCTTCTTGACTTCAAGTCCATTGCATGATGCAGTAGAAAGTCTGATTGGTGAATATGAGTCAGAGGGCCCAAATTCAGCTTCCAATCAAAAGACTTGCAATGCATGTAGCACCCCTAAATGCTACATACAGATTCTTACAATCTATTGGGTATCCGCAGTTCTATTACACATAAACCCACATTTTCCCCTTGATCTCACCAAAGTTACAACCATGCTGTACACTGTAGTAATGCAAAACTAGAATTTACTTTAAACGTAAATTCAATAGAAATGATACTAAAGTAATATAAACAATAAACACTCTCATATCCACCCCAAAACCTTTGTCCGAAGATTGAGTTTGTTAATCTACTTTCTCTCTATTCCTTTTTCATCTACAGAGCAATGGAAGAGGTACCAGGACAATTTTACTATTATCTCACATTTAACTCTTCAGTCTTTCCACCACACCACAAAAAAAAAAAAAAGATGTTATTCACGGAGAGGGGATGGAGAAACTTGCTGCTGATCTTGATGTGTTCTGGCTTCCTCAGGAATTTTAGATGTTCTGCATTTACCCTCCACTCCCCAGGCTCTGGTCACCTTCCCTTTCCATGGCTTCTATTGAGCTCACTAGCTCTGGAATGGGCTGGCCGCTGCCATTGTGAACACTGAAAATACTTCAAAGTCTTCAAAGTTCTAAAAAGGAGAAGTGATCCAGGACAGAAGTCTTGGCTCCAGGACTACTTCTTTTCCTTCTCTGAGCTTTCATAACTGCTTCTTCCCTTTCTTCTTTTCTGGCCACACTACCCTTCAACTTTTACACTGCAAGTTTAACACATGATTTCCTAGGTTATATAATTGCTGGAATTTGGAAGCTTATCATTTCTTGAGAGTATATGTCATTCTCTCCCGTCAGAATACAAATAAATCAAGAAAGACAGAATGTCTCTTGGGGATAAGACATCACCTATAAATAAAATCCTCAAATGAAACTAAATACTGTCTAAATTCTGGTTATTAGTGTGGGACTCTACTGTGTTTGGCTTCTCATTCAAATTCAGAACCAATCTCACTAAGACCTCTCAGAGAGTTTGCTTAGCATGAAATGGAAGGACAAAATCATCCATAATAGAGTGTTGAAGCATAGCTAGTTCACCAGCACTCAAGTCCTGCTCATTTAAATTCAACTTTGCTGTTTAAGTTATGTGAAGAAAATGGATGACAAGCAGTGAATTATATCCAGTGAAATGAATGGAAGACAAATTCTCTGCAAAAGGATACCCATGACTTAACTGTAACAGAAGGAATAAGTGGTTGGCTAGCAGTCAACCATGGTCTTTACCCATTTGAGGCAAACTCTTGTGAATTTTTTTCCCTTTTTTTCTTCCTAAGAAGCAAAGCCAGCTATAACATTTTGTATAATTTGAAACTGAAGAAAATTGTCACGAACAAAAAAAAATTATCTCTGTGTACCAGCTTGACATTTACTTGTATGTCTTTTTAACTACATCTGTTGATGTAGGAAATCGATCTTGGAGATGAGGATCATAGTCAGTAAGTTCTACTTGACACTTGGTCTAATTCTCTATCCACATATCAAATTTTATATATAAAAGCAGCAGAATTTTTCTGGCTACTTTGAAAATTAAAAAGATAGGAGAAGCTATAAATCCAGGGAGATGGAGTAACAAATCTGCTAACACCATCAGCCATCTGTACCCACATATTAAAGATCTCTGATTTCCTGATTTTGAGAACTGTTTCATTGATACAGATCTTGACCTATTTTGTCACTTAGTAGATAGAACTTTACAAAACTGCCTAAAACCCAAAGTTAAGAGGGGACTTGACCACAGTCAAACATTTCACAAATATCAAGAGTGAGGTATGAATCTAATTCTTCCTTACTCTATGTTCAGTAGTTTAAGCTCCTATTGAATACTACCCCTCCATCTATAAGCAGTACAATAATACAAGAGATTAAAATGAAAGAGAATGGCATAGTGGAATGAGAAATGGATTGTAATCCATATGGCCTAGTTTTTACTTCAGAGTCTGCAATCTTGGGTTAGTCACATCACGTGTAAGTCTTAACTCACTGATTTTCAAATTATGGACTTTGAATTAGATGGTATCTGACACTTGCCAATTCTAATATCTTTTATTTTATCCTATTCTTCAGTTACCCTCATAAGACTAGTTTTCCATAGTAATAATAAATATTGTACCACTGTCCACTTGCTGAAAGGCACGGTAATAACATTTTCAATATAAGCGATTATAAGTGGTTAAAAAAGTGATTTAGATACATTTTTCTCCTAAAATACAATCCTGAGGTGATTGCTGATGCGAAAAATAATCCGTTTTCCTCTTAAAACTCTCTTTCTATACATTTTGGATGCCCTAATTTACTGCCAGTGTATCTTGATTACAATAAGTTATCATATCACCCCAAGTTAAGGAATATGCTTCAACCTGTGAGAGTGCTCCAAATCAAATAGCAGAGTCCTTGAGAGCTGGCAGAGAATCTATATATTCTCTCAGATGCAGTAAATATCAGAAATGCATTTTTAAGAATGCATTTTTTCTGAATGTGCACAGAGGAGGAAATTCAGAAATTAGACACAGACAATGGTTCATTGATATATTTTATTGCTAGTTCATGAAGGAATGGAACTGCCATGCTCCGAGAAGCACATAAACAAAGGCTTCTCAAACCATCTGCCAGGACATGAGAATCAAGAACATGCTATACAACTATCAGAACAACACTGTACACTGTCATTATCTCAGCTGGAAGAAAATGGGGACCCCTGGAGGTAGAAAAACACTGACTTCCCCCAGGATCCACAGAAATTGTTCCATGGCTCCCTTCTGTTGTACATCAGAGTACAGGTGGAAGGCCTTCCTTTCTCCTACCATCTGAATAGCTGAGGTCACTTTGAGAATAAGGATAACATCAAAAGCATTGAGTAGATCACATGTGATACATGACAGGCTTTTGTATCACATATTCAAAGTGGTAAGGCAGTGCACAGAATGCTGACACTAACAAGACCATGTCTAAAACAAGAAACCAAAAGATCTCAAGCAGATGAGTAGCAGTTTGAGATTTTTAAGAAACTAGTTTCATTCCTCTCCTCTTCATATGTTTAGGTCAATTTAGAAAGAGATTGGCGTTGGGTAGAGGAGGGAGCTCCATGAATTCCTCAACTAAATGTTTTTTCACATGTTATTGAAAGTGAATAAGTCATTCTTTTCCTGAGATGTTTTACCTGAAATTGTTCAAACATATAGAACTTAAAGCTTGCCTCTGTGGGAAAAGTGCAAAGAGTTTCATTTATTCCAGTGAATGAAGAAGCAACTTAGCTTAAAGTAGAGAACAAACTAAATATAAGCCTCTCATGACTAATGATTTAAAGTAAGAACTTTAAATATTTTCATAGATTTTTTATTTAAGTAATGGAAGAGATGGAAGAGATCTCAGAAGCCATCTAGCCCAACCTTGAGTCAAATCTTGAATTGCTTCTGTAATAATTCTTATCCTGAGGTCTCCAGATTCCTTAGGTGTCCATGGACAGATTTCAGGAAATCTTGTGAACTTGGAATAGGGAAAAATTACATCCTTATTTTTACTAATCATTAAATGAAATTGAGGATTTCTTTCAATTATAATTTTTAAAAAAGAAACAATCTGAGGAGTCCATTGGCTCGTAATGGTAATTTAAATGGAAAGATCTTTCCCATTCATTAATAGACCCATATGACCTTCCTGGGTCACATGGAAAGCTGAGTCACATGGAGCTTGTGGTGGGAGAAGTGTGTTGAACAGATAGAACAGGAAGAGGCCGAGCTAGAGCAGATCTAAGGGGAAATTAGTGAGAGAGCAGTCAGAATTGAAGGATGCAGGCAAGCCTGCAGCTGGCTGTGAGTGAGAGAAGGGCATTTTACCTATATGGCCAACTTTTCAATTTAGCAACGTACGCTGGTTTCATGAAGCTCATTAATGCTAAGTATGGCATCTGAAATAACTTGTAACTTCTCAATTTACTTAACACGCATGGAAGACATTTGTGAATTTCACTCATTTGTGCTGTCATAATTTGAGGTATACTCTAATCTATTGTGTAAAGGTTCTTAATAATTGTATTGTTTCAGTCCATTCATGGATTTATAGATCATGATGATTAAGCAGAATCAGAAATTAAAAAAGGTCCAAGCAGCAAGGTGATTCAGTGGATAGAGTACCTGGCTTGGAATTTAGAAGACTCATCTTCTTAAATTCCAATCTGGCCTCAGACACTTACTTACTGTGTGACCCTGGGCAAGTCATGTGACCCTGGGCAAGTCACTTCACCAGATTTGCCTTACTTTCCTAATTTGTCAAATAAGCTGTAAAAGGAATTGCAAACCACTCTAGTATCTGCCAAGAAAACCCCAAATGAGGTCATGAAGAGTCAGACATGACTGAAAACAACTTGACAACAAACAAGCAGATACAATTATTTTTTCAGATAAAAGTCTATCTCACTGATTTGTTTTTAATTTGGTTTTCATTGAATTTAAGCTGTTATGTAGCCATGTTACTAACCCAGGAGAAGGGAAGTAGATTGCTATTTTTTCTTTTGTAGTAGAAGAATCAGATATGCAACTTGGGTCAGAGTCTGAAAGATATATTTGCACAACTCAGATTTCCTCTTGGAACTACTCTGCATCTTGGCTAGCCATATAGAAACTAGCCATGGACCACAGAATGACTCCTGCTTAAAAAGCTACATAAACAGCTCCAATTCATCAATTAACCAATGAGCAAACATCAACTAAACACCTAACTCTAGAATTTACCAAAAAAAAATCGTATCTTTTATGTTCATTAAGAAGATGATTTGTTCCTGAAATTTCAAATTATTCACCATTTACATTCTAGCCTTACTATAAGAAAACTCAATGCAAACACCTTCTCCAGATGAATGTGGTTCTTGTTTCAAACTTATTATTGAGGGATGCTATAAAGGAAAAGCCAATTATTGCAAAAGACACAAAAGAAGCAAAAAAAATGCCACTCTGAACCTCATACTAAACAATCAGTGAAAGAGGCAGGAGTGAGTTGAAGTCAGATCATACCAAGTCTCAGAGTGGTAACATTTATACCTCTGAATATGATAAATGCTACAAATAAGCACTTGGTTTATTATTTTCTTGATTGTAATAAAGAAAGTAATGGAGAAAATGTTCAAAATGCCAGTTACACTTAAAAATGTGTCATATAGTTTTGGAGAACCACTTGTTAAACTTACCAGTACACTGTTGATAACAGAACACTACAGTAGATATTTTTTCTCAATGATATTTCTTAGCTTTATTTCCTTGATCCCTGCTACAGTGTCCAGAGAGTATGGGCATAATTTCTTTAACTATTAGTTACTCTGAGAATTTCCCCAAACACACAGGGGCTACCTGAAGAACAAGAACAAAGGGGACTTCTATTGTGATGGCAGAGTCCATTGCGCATAGGCAAAACTAAAAGAAATTACGCAAGTCTTCAAATGGCAGTGAACTTTCTGGCTAAAGAACCTTGAGACTTCCACATTCTCTTGGAGAAAATAAAAAATAACCCTGGAGCCTAAGAGAGAAATTCAAGAAGTCCCTGGGAAAAGAAAAGTGCTTCCTGAATCATGCGACATTCTAAGGAAACACTGCACATGGAATTCTGAAGGGGACATTCCTGAGATTTGAGCAGGTGGACATTCCACATAAAGCTTCCTAAAAAGTCCCAGGGATGGGGAATCTACAGGTTCCCCACACCTGCTAGATATTCATACCTTACTTCAGTAGTGGCCTGCCTCCTTATTGCATTAAATAATGCAATTTTGCTTAACCAAATAAATGCTCTTTAGTAGGTATTTTTAAAACATTTTAATTATAAGAGCATATGCACTGAGTGCTCCTAGCTACAGTCCCTGTTCATGATTTATTTTACAAGATTTCTCACACAACTCTCAGCTAAATAGACATTCTTTGTGTTTTATTACTGGTTTCTTCCACTGAGTCATGCTCTCAGTGGGATGTTGTGTCTATATTTTACTTTCCTCCTGCCATTAATTACCTGTGGGCCTGTATCATATCTCACTCAGTCTCATTTATTACAACGGCGCCTGGTGGTACCCCTGCAGTAAAGAGTCTGTCAGTATTTCCATTAGAAATCCAATTTCTCAGGGGTTTAAAACCCAGCTGAAAAATTCTGCTCATGGCTAATGGCTGGTATGAGTAGTAGTATCAGCTGTGGAGTTTTTCAGGGTCGTTTCTATTATTTTTTAATGGGGATTTATCTACTTCAAAATCAAAGAAGCACATGGAAACTTTAGAATTGGACTGTCTTGAAGTTAAAACCCCAAAATGAATTTCTTTCTTTCCAATGGAATTTTGCTAAATAGACTTTTTTTTTTGTTCCACACAATAAAATAATGCTTTATATGCAAAAGTGTATATTTACAAAGCACTATGTGGGCATTGAGGAATTAATGATGATTAAGGTGATATTTTAAATTGTACAGACTTCTGCTATCTCTGAAAATGCAAGTAAAGTGATAATTTTCTGGCAATTAGAAGTGTACATTTATATTTGACCTGCTAACGAAACAGAAGTGAGAAACAATGCTGATCTTACAATATACGTTATATAAAATACATTATAATATGTGTATGCATACACATTATAGAATCAGCATTGCTTCATCTATATTATATATATGTATATACAGTTATATATGTTATACAAGGACTCAGTTTATTCAGTTTATGTGGTTCCAATATTGAAAATATTAAGAAAAACCACCTTCACACACCCCCAATCCAAAATCATAGTTCCCTAAGTCCTTGGCTTTAGATATATTGTTATCCATGTACTTTTACTGGAAAGATAAAAACATAGCAAAAGAATTAATGAGAAAAAGAATAAAATATATATAAAAACGATATTGATTGCTTTAAGTTTCAACTTCACTAATGGCATTTGATATAGGAATGAGCCTTCTAAAGGCATGCTTATGTAATTATGAATTAGCAGAGGCTCAAAATGCTAAACCTACCTAAGAGAAATGATCAAAGTGTTTTTTATCAAGCATACTTTTTGATAAAAATTCAAACTATGACCCACAACACTTTTCTATCCTTTTCTTTTTTTCTATCTTTTTTCTTCCTTTCATTTTTTTCTTTCCCCTTCCTTCCTTCCTTCCTTTCTGTTTTGATTGGGAGAAGAGACAGTGGCATTAATGAGAGAGGAACTAGGACAAAGAATAAAATAAATAACCGGGATAGATTAATTAAAAGGTTTCACAGAACAAGATATGGTAACTTAAGAGAATGGAGCTTACAAATTTTAAGGCTGTCATTTTTGGATAAGCAGAAAGAGCAGTAAGAGGCTAAGGAAATATAAATCAATTATCCATAAGCCCTTGTTGAGTATCTAGCTTGTGTTCATCCTTTGTTTTCGAAGAGGACCATGACATCACAGAAATGATGACATGACTTGCACTTGACTTTGTTTTGAGTGAGGGAGGGCTGTGAAGGTCACCAGCCTCACTTCTCCAGAGCCATCTGGATCCAGTGACCAGATATTCATCAGGATGACTGGGGATACTCCAGGATGCAATGGGAGACCTTGGCTTTTTAGGCTAAGGCCTTTTCAAGTACTCACTTAAAGTGAGGTAATACTCATTCAGTAAACAGGCCTCTTTAAAAGGTAGCCCCTTTAATAGAAAAGAAAAAATAAATTGATAAATCACTCTGGGAGGGGCAGGATCCTCAGGGTTGTTGTTTGGAAGAGAAAATGTTACTATTGACATTCACTCTAAGCCAGGAGGGTCCAAAAGCAACCGGCCTAAATGACATGGGGGAAAGAGGAAGATAAAGGAATTTAAATATGACAGAGCATACAAACAAAAGGTTCTTCTTTCTCTGTCAGTGGCTACTCTGTCATTGTCAAGCATCCAAAAAGCTGACAAAAAGAAGAGGTCTCCTTGCAGCTGGCTTTTGCTACCAGATAAATCCAGTCCCCAACTTGCTAGGTTTGCTAGTGCTATTGTACTCCATTTTGGACAGCCTTTAACAGAGTGGTCCTTTCTGGAATTTCCATGTTGAGCTTGCAGCTGTCGGTTGTACTGCCTCACATAATCCTTCCAGGATATGAGCTTCTGTTCCTTGCCTGAGATTTAAGAACCAAAGCTCTACATCCTCAAGAAGGCATGACTCCCTTGGGAAAATTCTCTAAGTATCCCATAGCCATTCATTCAAGTCCCATAGATAAACTAGCCATTTCATTATCTACAGCAGGACTAACCAATATAGGTAATAGAATATGAAAATTACACTGTAGGCAAATAGAAATTTTCATGGCTTACCAAAGCTCCATCTCATTTACACATCCTGAAAAATTGGAACGACCAGCTAAAATTCCATGACACCATGAGTAATACTGTCATGACCTAGATATCAACAAAATATTACATGCCAAACATAAATCAGCTTTGCTAGTCACTTGTTTCATGAAGCTGGCACTTCTGTTAAACAAGTGATCATTGTATTTGAGAGTGTAAAACTACGTCTAGAGATAATGACAGACATGAGAATTATCCTTTTCAAAGTAGTCACTTTGAGAGATTATGTATCTATTCCAAATTTCAAATATTTTTTTTTGAAATTTACTTTGAAGCCAATGGGATATTCTTTAAAATAACCAGGTTGCATTTCTTCATCTTTTATACTAGATTTGATTTCTTCAAATTGCCAAATGTCATTTTGAACGAAGTCCTACGAATGAATTAATTGATTGATGTTTCTTTTGTTAAAAATTATGTGTGGACCTCATGAACCAGCTCAAATTTTAAAGGTCATATACAAGAATACGTAAGAAAAGGCAAATAATTAAAGATGAATGAAAATCAATGATATAATTCTGTCAGAATAGTGTCAGAATTGACAAAAATATCATGATTTGAGATTGGCAATGAAGGCTGACAACAAAAAATATCTATTTTAGTTATGTTATAGGGAAAAGAGGCAAACAAAGAAGAGGTAGGATCACTATTCAGAATACATGTAATGATTATTCTCCTCAAAGAAGATTTTGGGCAGTCTACTGAACCTTTATTTTGTTCAACAATAATAACTTTTGAACAGAATAAAAACTGTTAACCAGAACTTGAAATTCAAAATAAGTAGGGATTAGTTAGAACACTCCCTTGGTGAGCTCAAACTGCTGAGATCAGATAAACGATGTCAGAGAGAACTTGTCTGAGTGATTACTTTTGCCAATATAAGGGAATTTGAAAAAATGTGGAGGATGAGGGGCATATTATAGGAATGAAGATAAACATTTTCATCAAGAAGAAAAAGGAAAATGTGATGTGAGACAATGTTAGCTTGACTGAGTCTCAGAAAAAAGTTTAAAAGGTATCTTCCAGGGATAGATTTGGGGCTCTTAGAAATGAAAAACTAATCATTAAGAGCCAATGTGATCATCAAGAACAGATCACACCATACTAACTCTCGTTACTAAACTGAAGATCAGAGGCATGTAATAAACATGTCTACATTTAAACCAGACCTTGACAAAGCCTCTCATGGCATCTTTTAGACAAGATGATCATTGTCTAAATTCCACTAACCCATATAGTGTAGGCACTATAAAAACCAGTGAGCTTTGCTGTGAGAGAAGAAATAGACATGTGGGCAAAATGAGAGTGCAATTAGATGGATTTGAAAGATTGACTAACTGGATTCAGAGAATACTGATGACTGAATCAGAGCCAACTTAGAGAGAAACTTGCCTGAATTGTGCTAGGCATCTCTTCTTGCCTACTTCCCTATTCTACAGGAAGAAGACATAAGTGGCATGAAGATGGGAAGGATAAGTAACATACTGGATAACAGCCAGGATTTGGGGGAAAATGTCATTAGTACAATGAACTTACTAATAAAATGAAATTTATGATTGATGAACATAAAGTCCTACATTTTAGTACTCCCACCCCCTAAAAAAACATTATGCATCTCAAGAAGGTAAAGAAAAATTGATATCAAGTTTTTTGAAGGGAGAACTGAGATTTTAGTGGATAGCAACTCAATTTGAGCCAAATTGACTTGGTATGACTTGGTAACCAAAAATCGAATAAGATTTTATCTTGATTGAATAAAAACATAGGACAGCAGTAATCTTGCTCTCCTCTACATGACACATATCAGGTTTTGTATTTAATTCTGATTACCACATTCTAGAAAAAGACAGACACCCTAGAAGAAGCATGTCTAGAAGAGAGTTACTAAGGGACCTGGAATCATGCCTCATGAAAATTATTTAAAGGCACTCGGGATGTTTAATCCAAAGAGAAAGCATGATGCATATTTTCAAGTGTTTGAAATGCAGTCATATATGAGAGATTATGCTTATTCTTCTTGATTACAGAAGGCAACAATAGTAGCAATGAGTGTACATTAAAGCGAGGCAGATTTAAGTTTAATGTAAGAATTAGAGTTATCTAAAACTCAAGTGAAGATTTTTTTTGTAAGTAATGAGCTTCCCATCACCAGAAATATTAAAGCGGATAATGTGTCTGAAGCATCTTCTAATTCTAAGATCCTGTGATTGTAGGATATTATATTATGAAATAAATTTTACTGTGTAGCTTATAAATTTGTATAAGCACCCTGCATCAAAATCCATAAAAGCACTCAAGTTGGCTGGAACATTGGACCAAATAAAAAGAAGGAATTTAATGGAAACAAATGTAAAGACTTAAGCTTAGGTTTAAAAAAAAACTTTACAAGTACTAAGTGGGAAAGGCATATTTGTCTAGAATATATCTTACATTTTAGCGACCTACATGCAAAATATAAGTCTGACATGTGCTTCAGGAGCCAGTAATACAAATGCAATGTTCAGCTGCATTGAAAGAAGCTTAGAAACCAGAAATAAGTGAGGAACGCTTTACCCTAGTCTGGTCAAATTGCAGGTGAAGAATTCTGATTGGTTCTGGGAACTATGGTTTAGTCAAGGTATTGATATGTTGGACAACATTTGGAGGTGAGCAAAAGAATGAAAGAGAGTTGGCAACAGGATTTATTTGAGGATCTGGGAATGTTTAGCCATTTAAAGGCTGTATGAAGATTGTCCAGGAGTACTTTTGGAGCTGTTATATAGAAGAAAGGTTGGACCTATCCTGTCTAAACCCAGAGGATGAAGTCAGGAACAATTTTAATTTTTGGTTGACGTTGGGAGGTATTGCACTTGAAGTGTAGAAAAATTTCTGTACAATTGGAGCTATGTAAAAGCAAAATGGACTCCTCAAGAGGTGCTAAATTCTCCATCTTTCAAAGCCTTTAAGAAGAGGCTGGGTGACTACTTGTTGCATATAGGTTAATAAGAATTCTTTGGAGGATACAGATGACCTTTGAAATTTTTCCAACTTTGAAATCCTAATATTCTGTGGCAGCAATGATTTGTATATACGGAATCTGACATGTTGGCTTTAAGAAATCAATTTTATAGACATTTAAATATGTATTATTCCACAAAACTCATTTGAAAAATTGAATAATGAATATGATAATATAGCAATACTTTTCCTTTGGACATACTCAACATGGTATCTTTTTAGAATGTATTTATGAAATGATAACAATAAACCAACTGTTTTTGACAGTAGGATTCCTCCTCCCCTCATTATTGATATTTGTAGCAATTTGCCCACACCATAGTACCATATTACCTATTCTAGTACCATATTATCTATTCTGACTCAAAGAAAGCCTAAAAAATAATTGTTAAATGAAGAGATGGTTTATTTCTACACCCTAAAGTTCAACAAAAATGAGCTATAAAATACTTATAACAGTAGTAAGTGCTTGCCATTCACAGAATCTTGAAAGACAATTTTCATGTAAAAATCTTTGTGGACTATAGAAAAGAATAGTGAGTCAGGAGAGAATGAATGAATGAATAAATGAATGAATGAATGAATGAAGCATTTGTTAGCCTCTTACTAGATGCAAAGCACTGTATTAAGTACTGGAGATAAAAATAGAAAATCAAGTCAGTCTCTGTTCTCAAGAATCTCACATTCTAACGGGGGAGAAAACACATGGTATTTTTTATCTACAAGTCAAATATCCAGGTTCCACGGCCCTTAGACTTCAGTTGCAAAGCAGATGTTAACCCTTCTTTAATGATATTTCCACTGATGAAGTCATATCAGTTTCTGATGTTGAACAATGAGACAGTGCAAAGGACTTTGTTAAGAAAAGAAAACTTTTTCTGAATGTGTGTGTGTGTGTGTGTGTGTATGTGTAAGTTTATAGCACCTGCAGAAGCAGGTCTTCATGTCCACTGGAAGCTGCATGTCCATTGTAATTTCTTCCTAGAGTGATAGCTTTGGACTCTAGACAGAAAAGTATTGCTATTCCAAAGGCTCTTGGATTTAGCACCTTGGGTACAACCCTCTGGAATGTCTCCATCAGAATCTGAAGAAGGTGGTGGTCAAGATAATGATGGTGATTTGACTTGCCTGGCGCATGCTGCTTCCTGTTTGTCCCTCAGGGTGCCCTATTGTTTCAGCTAGGCTGACATGCCTCTCCTATGAGTGGATTGGCAGTGGTGGAGATGACTGGCCCATTCTCCCCAGGAATTACTTCCCCAGATCATGGTTTGGAGGGCTGGGCTGGAAGTAGTGGCTGGGACAGCACTGCTACTGCCAGGACCTATCTGCTTTTTGGTAACAATATGTGAGCAGTTGTTACTGGTGGGAAATGAAACCCTTCTCCAAAATAATTTCTTCACTCAAAGGATACTTCCAGTACAGGATCTTTCTGTCTATGGGGTTCATAATCTTATATCTTAATAGTTAATCTTAATAGTTCCATATCTTAATAGTTAAGCCCTAAGGCATGCATACAAGTTAGGTGACTTACCCACCATAATACAGCTGCTAAGTGTCAAAACAAGGTCACCTTCTATGGGTCCCTTTTATCCCTGAAAATTTTGTCATTATGACACCTATTTTTTCCCCTATGATAATGTGATAATAATTAGAAGATCGTGAATGTTCCAAGTTTACCTTTGTAATTTTTATACGTATACTCTTTGCTAAAATTCTAAAAAGAGAATAAAAAGAGATAACAGGGCATAGTGGAGGTAGGTGTAGAACCCAATCAGGATGTCTTGTTTCCTATTTCATTATGACACCCTTAAGCTTTCAGATGCCAAGCAAATAACAATCTCTGGTTGCCTTTGCCAATTCTCTATGACTTGCCTCCTGAGCAGTCTATAGTCTACAGTGATGGGAAAAGTTCCCACACTGGGATTTCCCTATGCAGAGTAAATGCCATATCTTTCCTAATATGTAATGACTGTATCAGATCTGATGAAAATATCAAATAATATTTTATTGTCATTTATACAACTGATTTGCTACCCTTCCCTTCTTTCACTACCACCAAAAAAAAAAATAATCGGTGATAAGAAAATAAAGCTTAATGTTACTTGGCTAGTGTTGCAGATTAATAAGTTGAAAATATTTTAATTTAAGCAACATATTTTATGCATTTGTAGAACTCTTATTACATCAGAGACATATGAAAAGCCAACATATACAACTGCCAGAATACTAAGAGGGAGATGGATTTTCAGATGGCAGTCTCTGTTCTAGACTCTGTCCCAGCAGGGACTATCTGTTCCTTTCACATGAACTGGTGACAAATGGAGCTAAGAAAAATGATTCTACAACCTGGCTGTTTTTCTTAAATTGATAGGTGCTGTGTCTGGAGTTTTACTTATGTTTCAGGGAAGCAGGAGCATATGGAATTCATCAGTTGAAATAGCTAGTGAGCCACAACTGAAAAAGCAAAACGTGTTAGTGATCAACCAAGAAATGGTGGAATTTTTATTGACACTGGCCTTTCTGTCCCCCAATTGGAAAGTTTGAGTTACCTGGTACAATACTCAGGTTTCTCAGTTTCAGGAACCTATTCAATCAGAAGCAATAGAGGAACGATGGGACCTTAGAGTTTGAAGCCCTGTCTTACAAGCCTGCCTCTAAATCAGACAGGCTGTGTGAGAATTCCAAAATTACTTACCCATTGAGTCCTTCAGGACCTAGAAGAAGGAGTTGTATTACACAGAGGGGTTCTTAATCTGTTTTGTTTCATAGACATCTTTGGCCTGGTGAAGCCAGTGGACTCCTCTAAAGAACGGGACGTAAATCCACTATGCCCTCCGATTTCTTTATACTCTCATCATAGAGTTTTAGGAAGAGTACATTAGTATAAAGAGGTAATCTTGGAATCTGCATGATCTTCTAAATGCACAAAATGTAACACATATGACTAACTGGGAAATTAATTATATTTAAATCATTATCAAAATGTGTATTCTTCAAAGTTCATGGACCCCAAGTTAAGACTCTCTCGACCAGAGGATTTCTGAGTCCCCTCCCAATTCAAAATCTGTGATCTTAAGACTTAAGATTCTTGGGTTTTAGACCTGCAGCTGTCACTGAGCAACTGCTTGCTGTTGAGTAAGTCACTTAGTATCTTCTTGAATTAATTTATTCATCTATGAAATGCCAGATTAAACATTCTCTATATCCAGTTTTCAATTCTATTATCTATGATTTTTGTACGATATAATAAGCATAGTAACCACAGGAATCTGATCCTTACCTCTGATAATCAGAGATTGGAGTCTCACGCACAGATATGCACTTGGGCCACAGGACTAGCTCAGAAGTAGTTTAAGAGAAAGAGCATCTATTGTATATCCCCAATTAAAGAGGCTTCCAGGCAAATAAATGTGCCATTGCCAAAACGAGAGCCCAGAAATGCCACATTTGACCCTCCCTGGGATCTCAATCACTGAGCTCATATAGACCAGCCAAGTTTACAAATTCAACTGGCTCTTCCTTATACTACCCTTTCACCAATACTCTATACAATACAGAAAAACTAAAGCCAATGCTTCAAGAATATGACCACTCCATTCTCACTGTCCATGTTCCTTCAGAATCCTAGTTGAAAGGGCATGTGTCATCAGCCAGCCAGTGAAAGCCCCTCAAAACAGCTTTTCTCACACTGAACACTGGTGTTGGCCATTTACTTCTCCTACTACGTTCCTAAGGTACCTAAGGTAATTCACAGGGTCAAAGAACCTTTCTGAGGATCCTAATCTTCAGACTACTCATGAGATACCCTGGGATCAAGACTTCCAAGAATGGGTGCCATGTCAAGTCATATTCAAAGGGTATGAGTCTAGGAAACCAAACAAGATAGAACTTAGTTAATAGGTAATGCCATTATAGCATGGTCTGAGAAAGTGCAGGGGACTTACTTCAGCCACTATGCCAAATAATAATATTCCCCCGCCACATACCCATGTCTCTGTCTCTCTCTCTCTCTGTCTCTGTCTCTCTCTCTCTCTGTCTCTCTCTCTCTGTCTCTCTCTCTCTCTCTCTCTCTCTCTCTCTCTCCCCCATATCTATGTCTATACAGACATGAGCATATATATAGATATAGGTATAAATAGAGATAGATATTGATATAGATACAAATATGATAAAGCCTTCAACTCACAAAGCACTAGGCTAGGTACTGGAGATGCAAAGATAAATAGTCTGTGCGCTCAAGGATCTTACATTCTCTTGTGGGGGGGGGGGGCAGGAAACATAATGTGCACAAATAGTAAAATACAAAATTTACCCAAAAATGGATTGGTAGTTCCTTTGAAATGATTCTTCCTTCTAGTGATGGAATTCACAAACCATCCATGCTGATGAATCATGGGTAACTACTTCCTATATCCCAGATGGCTGAGATCAGCTAAAGTCAGACTATGGGCCTTCTTGTCCTTCTAATAAAAAGAAGATATCACAGTCTATTCTTTCCTTCTCATCCTGTGGGGTCCATTCTGTCCAATGAAAAAATGGAAAGTATGAATAAACTCCAACTCCCCAGCCGTGGCTCTAGAGTTCTTAACCTGCCCTTTGAAGGCCCCCTGTCACAGTTATGACAAAATCTAACAGGGGAGAGGGTACAGCTACTCTGTGTAGAAATCTGAGATGTGATTAAATTCTAAACACCACAAAGAGACTGCTGGTGCAGAAGTAGAGAAATTGGGAACTTGTATAGTTATTGAAGATTAGTGGTGAGAGGAGGTGGAGGGGGAGAGTTTAAAGTGAAAATAGGTTAAAGGAGTTCTGTGATTGTATTGTAAGCTAATGCTGTGATTTACTATTGAGGAGAAAGTGTGATGTGACCCATCTTCCTACCTCTATGATGCTGCTCATATGTCCTTGGGGTTATGCCACTGTCAACCAGGTGCTGAGGTCTTCCACTTTGGTGACCACTGCTCTAGACCTTTAAGATCATCTAGCTCAACACTCTCATTTTATCTAAGTCAAACTCTTCAATGGAAAGAGGAAATTTAAGTCCAGAAAATTTAAGTGATCTGCTTAAGGATCATATAATAAGTGTCTGAGGAATGATTTAAATTTGGGTTTTTTGACTCCAAGTCCAGAGTTCTATCCACTACATCATAGTGCTTCTCAATGGATTTTAATTTAATGCAGATACTATATGTGACTTCCTCACATATATCTAGATTTATATTACAGTATCAATTGTAGTGATTCTCCATTTCCTCATAGATGCATTAATTTCCTTGAGTAAAAGAGATGATCACAGAGAAGATACAGTGCCTGGCATAAAGTAATAGATGCTTAATAATGTTTGCAAAGTGATAGATTTTGAAAAATACATGCTCTGGCTGCCATGATTCAACAAATTAATGCACTGTTAGACATTCTGTGAATTGGTCCATCTAGTCTGGAAAGCAATTTGGAACTATGCTCAAAAAGTTACTAACCCATATTTACCCTTTGGTTACAACCACCAGGTTTGTACTCTAAAGAAGAATAAAGCCCATAAGGACAAAAATATTTATAACAATTTTTTCACATGGCTATCTATCAATTGGGTAATGAGTAAACAAATTATGGTATATACATTTAATGGAATTTGTCTTATTTGAATGAGCTTCTATGATTTTGTATTTCTTTCTATATTTCTTTTTCTAGTAGACAGAGAAAAATTAAAAGAAAAAATAATGATTAATTATTTTATAATAAATTTACATTTTATAATAAATTGAGAATAATTTTTAGGAAGAAAATGTGAAAGGGTGAGTTGCAGAGAAACCTGGGAACATTAATATGAACAGAGTAAAATGAGAAGAATCAGCAGAGTAATTTAAAAATAACTATAAAGGGAAACAGCTTTAAAAGACTTACCAACTTAATCAAGACAATAATGATGTCAAAGGACTAAAGATGAAGTATGCTACCAACTTCTGACAGAGTAGTAATTGGTGCAGGGCATAGATCAAGATATATAGTTTTTGGACATGGCCAATGCAGATTGCAGAAATTTATTTTGCTTAAGTATGAATATTTGCTATGAGTGTTTTGTTTAATTTTTATTTTTTTCCCAAATAGGGCAAGGAGAGGGAAGAAAAACTGTTTTGTTGTTTGCTAATTAAAAAAGAGAAATTAATAATTTAAAAAATAAATTTGCTTTTTAGAGGTAATTTACTAATCTATCCCCCTTTGCTTTGGGGCAATTTTTTTTCCACATTCATCAAATGTGAAACAACTCATCTTAAAAAGAATGATTTGCTCCCAGTTTTATCTCCTTTGTATTTTACATTTAATTTAAGACTTCATTTGGGCAGAGAAGAAAGCACAGTAACTCATTTATAGCCCTTATGCATTCCTAGTACAAACATAGTTACTGCCAATGAATCAGACAAGAAGTCCTCTGTAATTCTTTGTGCAGGCTAGCTCTCTCATCAAAAGAATAGTTTTCGATTAAGTTTATAGGCCATTTTCTAACACATAATAAAGAAATTTCAACTGACACTTTTTTCTTTTAACTTTGAAATCCACAGCGTGTGCCATATAGTACACACTTAGTAAATGTGTTTTCATTCACTCAGTCACTCATTCATCTACTCATTAGTTCTATGCTTATTTTTTAATAGAATAAAATCTATTTTTCATTGTACTTATACTCTTGAACTTAACCCTCTGACACCTTTTTGTGGCATAGAGGTGACTGTGGACTCTCAAAGGCTAGCTTGCAGAAGCATAAACTCAGCAGAGCAGAGAGGGTGAATATGTGATGTGTGTGTGCACGTAAACTTAATAATCAGCACATAAAATGATCAATAAAGAAGTTTGCATAAAACACTCACAAACTGCTCATATGTATTAGTCAACAATGATTTAGTAACAATTACTCTGTGGTGCCATGTCCTGTGCTAAGCATTGAGAATACAAATACAAGCAAAAAAAAATACAATCCCTACCCTCAAGGTGCTTACATTCTAACATAGGAAGACAACACATAAAATGAGGCTGAAAAGGGGTGTGTGTGGAGGGGTATGTGTGAAAGTATCTGGTACAGCAGCATGGTGGAGAAGTCTGGTTAAGAAGTAAAGAGACAGACAGTGACATGGGTACCCTCATTAAACGAAGGTTCTGGCAGGAGCTATCCAATAAGGAATGAGAAGTTTTCTAGGGGCATGAAGAAGTGCCAATTGCTTATTGTTTTACAAAATGGGGAATGTAGAAGAAAGAGAGCTTGCCTTGGCATCCAAAGAGCTGGGTTTCAGTCCTGACTCAATATCTAACTTTGGGACCTTTGATATGAGTCACTTGATCTGTGAGACTCAGTTTCTTCAACCTCTAAATGAAGATCAAATATTTGTAAAATACTTTATGAACTTTAAATATTATGTAAATGATACTTGTAGTGATGATGATGATATGTAGATTTTTAAAAGTTAGTTATTCGGGGCAGAGCCAAGATGGTGGAGTAGAAAGAGGCACATACACTAGCTCTTCCCCCACAGTCCATAAAATACCTATAAAGAAAGACTATCAACAAATTTTAGAGCAGCAGAAGCCACAGAACAACAGAGTGGAGATTTTCAACCCAAGGTGACCTGAAAGGCCAATAGGAAAGGTCTGTCCCACTGGACGTGGATCAGAGCCCAGCCCAGCCTTGGTCATGTGGCACAGCACTGGGAGGAGGACCTGAGCAGGTCTTCGGGGTGGAATCCCCAGCAGCAGTAGTGGCAGTTGGCAGATCCCTCAACCCCCAGGAGCCAAAGGTCAGTTTGAAGGCTTTTTTCAGCTGGCAGAGAAGGGAGCAGGGTCTTCCCATAGCTCTGGCCTCAGGCATCAGCAGAGGTTGTGTGAAGTTGCATCAGGCAGCAGCAGCTTCCCCAGCAACCCACATCCATTGTTGGATCATAAAGCCCCTGGGGGAACTGAGCAGCTGATTCATGCCTCAGCCCTATCTGGCAACCTTGCCCCCATCTAAAGTCCCTGGGGGAATTGAACAGCTTCTCTGAATCTCAGCCCCCAGTGTTGGCTTGGTGGAATTGGAGGTCAGGTGGTTATGGAAAGGAAACTACTGTTCACAGATTCTGGCCACAAAAGTTTCTGGTTGCTCCCAGACCAGTGTACATACTTGATTGTGCCACCTTGGAGGAACTGAGATCTTACAGATCCCCCGAGTATACCCTACTCTAGACAAAGGAACCAAATTCAAGTAACTGGTTGGGAAAATGCCCAAAAAAAAGGAAAAAAAATAAGGCTATAGAAGGTTACTTTCTTGGTGAACAGATATCATCTCCCATCCTTTCAGATGAGGAAGAACAATGCTTATCATCAGGGAAAGACATAAAAGTGAAGTTTTCTGTATCCCAAACATCCAAAATAAATATTCAATGGTCTCAGGCCATGGAAGAGATCAAAAAGGATTTTAAAAATCAAGTAAGAGAAAAGGAGGAAAAAATCGGAAGAAAAATGAGAGAGAGATGCAAGAAAACCATGAAAAGCAGGCCAACAACTTGCTAAAGGAGACCCCAAAAAAATGCTGAAGAAAATAACACCTTCAAAAATAGGCTAACACAATTGGTAAAAGAGATTCAAAAAGTCAATGAGGAGAAGACTGCTTTAAAAAATAGAATTAGACAAATGGAAATGGAGGTTCAAAAGCTCACTGAAGAAAATGTTTTTTTTAAAAATTAGAATGGAACAATTGGAGACTAATGACCTTATGAGAAACCAAGAAATCACAAAAGAAAACTAAAAGAATGAAAAAATGAAGATAATGAGAAATATCTCATTGGAAAAATAACTGACCTGGAAAATAGATCCAGAAGAGACAGTTTAAAATTATGGGACTACCTGAAAGCCATGACCAAAAAAAGAGCCTAGATATCATCTTTCATGAAACTATCAAGGAAAATGCCCTGATATTCTAGAATCAGAGGGCAAAATAAATATTAAAAGAATCTACAGATCACCTCCTGAAAGAGATTCAAAAAGAGAAACTCCTAGGAACATTGTAGCCAAATTCCAGAGTTATTAGGTCAAGGAGAAAATATTGCAAGCAGCTAGGAAGAAACAATTTGAGTATTGTGGAAATATGATCAGAATAACACAAGATCTAGCAGCTTCTACATTAAGGGATCAAAGGACATGGAATATGATAGTCCAGAAGCCAAAAGAACTAGGACTAAAACTAAGAATCACTTACCCAGCAAAACTGAGTATAATACTTCAGGGACAAAATGGTCTTTCAATGAAATAGAGGACTTTCAAGCATTCTTGATGAAAAGACCAGAGCTGAAAAGAAAATTTAATTTGCAAACACAAGAATCAAAAGAAGCATGAAAAGGTAAACAGGAAAGAGAAATCATAAAAGATGTACTAAAATTGAACTGTTTACATTCCTACATGGAAAGACAATATTTGTAAATCTTGAGACTTTTTTCAATATCTGGGTAGTTGGTGGGATTATACACACACACGCACACACACACACACACACACAGACATAGAGCACAGGGTGAGTTAAATAGGAAGGGATCATATCTAAAATAATGAAATTAAGTGGTGACAGAGTAATATATTGGGAGGAGAAAGGAAGAAATGGAATGGGGCAAATTATTTCTCATAAAAGAGGTAAGAAAAACACTTTTCAATGGAGGGAAAAGGGGGGAGGTGAGAAGGAAAAAGTGAAGCTTACTCTCATCCCATTTGATTCAAGGAAGGAATAAAATGCACATTCATTTTGGTATGAAAGCCTATCTTATAATACAGGAAAGTGGGGGAGAAGGAGAAAAGCAGGGTGGGGGGGATGGAAGGGAGGACAGTTGGAGGAGGGACCAATTAGAAATCAACAGTCTTGGGGAGGGACAAGGTCAAAAGAGAGAATAGAAGAAAGAGGGCAGGATAGGATGGAGGAAAATATAGTTAGTCCTATACAACATGAGTATTATGGAAGTCATTTGCAAAACTACACATATATAGCCTATACTCAATTGCTTGCCTTCCCATGGGAGATGGATGGGGAGGGAGAAAGGAAGACAAGTTGGAACTCAAAGTTTTAGGAACGATTGTTGAGTATTTTTCTTGCATACAACTGAGAAATAAGAAGTACAGGTAATGGGGTATAGAAATTTATCTTACCCTATAGGGCAAAAGAGAAGATGGGGAAAAAGGAAGGAGGGATGTTAGAAGGGAGGGCAGATGGTGGTAGGGGTAATTAGAATGCATTGCATTTAGGGGTGGGGGAGAGGAGAGATGGAGAGAAAATTAGGAATTCAAAGTTTTGTGGAAATGAATATTGAAAACTTAAAATAAATAAATAAATTTAAAAAAATAAAAATAAAATGAGTAAGGGTCCCATATGTACAAAAATGTTTATCGCAGCCCTCTTTGTGATGGTCAAGAACTGAAAATCGAGGGGATGCCCACCAACTGGGGAATGACTGAACAAGTTGTGGTATACGAATGTAATGGAACACTACTGTACTATATAAGAAATGATGAAAAGGAAGACTTCAGAAAAACCTGAAAAGACTTATATGAACTGATGCCAAGCAAAAGGAGCAGAACCAGGAGAACCTTGTACACAGCAACAACCACAGTGTGAGGGGAATTTTTCTGGTGGACTTAGTCCTTCATAGCAATACAAAGACCTAAAAAATTCTCAATGGACTTTTGAGGCAAAATGCCTTCCACGTCCAGAGAAGGAACTATGGAATTGGATCACAGAATGAAGCAGACCATTTTCTCTTGAAAAAAAACAAAATTTAGTTTTTCTGCATATTATTTTTAAATTTTTTTCTCCCAGTCCTGATCATTTCTCTTTGCATCATTTCCCACAAATATTTCCTTGTTTCTCTGAATCTATCATATTCAAAATTTTCCAAAACACTAATATTTTATTGCATTCATTTACCATAATTTATTCAGCTATTCCCCAATTAGTAGACTTCAACTTTCTTTGCTGTCACTGAATTGGAAAGTCTGTGTATAAGGTCAAAGACAGGCTATGTTTGTTGTCCAAAAACCACCCTATGCAAACAGGTTTTTCGTGAGGAGAACAAGCTTTTGGCCACAGTAAATATCAGGGACAATCTACTAAATCCTAGATTGGGTGTCATCTCCATAGGTGAAGAGCATATATATTTTAGCAAAATCACATATCTTTGAAATACTGAAACTATAGAATTACTATGTTAACCTTTCAAGTATAACAATTATATTATTTTCATATCCCAATAGTGTGCTATTTTTTTTTCCATGTAGGAATTCCTTCCTGCCATTTCTTGGGAAATCTACATGCTTTTCTCAAACCTGGGAAAAATCAATTAAGAAACTGAGGGAGATGTTAAGTTTTAACAGTTAATTTAGATACATTACTAATTTGAAGGAATCCATGGAGAGCAGGAAATGCTGGCAGGTAGAGTCAAAGGTTAAACATGAAAGTCTAGATTCCCAGGAACCACAGCAGAAGCACAAAGAAGAGAAAGAGAAGTAAAAAATCCATACAGTGATAATTAAAAATGTATGTCTGTGTTTAACTTTACAATCTATAAACAGCATTCCCATATGATTTCACACTTTTTCAATGTCTACTAATATCTGTTGTGTACTAGGTGTTTAATAAATGCTCAGTTGACTGAGACTTGGAAAATTTAAGCAGCTTGTTCAAGGTCACACAATTTTAGACAGAACTAAATACCAGTTGTCTTACCTTAAATATTGTTGTATAGTAAGGAATTATGAAAGGAAAGAATTCAAAGGAAGATAGATCTTTATAAACTTAAAGAGAGTAAAATAGGGAAAACCAGAAAAACAATCTATACAATGACTACAAGAATGGAAATGTTAAAGGTCACTAAGAAGAAGTTGAACTCTAAGTAAATAAAAAGTCAGTAATGGTCCTGGAGAACAAATGATGAAACATCCCTCTTACCTCTTGTGAGAGAGCAGAGGAACTACAAAGTAGAATGTTGGATATATTGCAAAGTGTGATCACTGTAGTATTTTGGTCTTGTTTAATTATTTTCTTTTATTTCAGAAAAAAATATTTTCCCCAGAACACTATGAATGCTAAAGGTCATCAATAAAATTTATTTTCAGAATATAAATATCATGGATTACTTCAAATCATTAATAAAGAAATTCAAAATTAAGCAATTCAGTGAGACTTGGCATCCATTTGGCAAAGATTTATAAAAATTGCAGCTTGTCAGTGGTAAAAGGACCATAAGAAGATAGGTACCCTAATAAATTCTTAAAACAACATTTCTATAAAGGACACATGAAGAAAAATGCTATCTGCCTCCAGAGAAAGAAATGATAAATAGAATATGTATAGAATAATTATATAATATATACCTGTTTGTGTCTAATGGCAACCATATCTAGGGTGTGTGTTCCTCCTTCATTGCCAAAGAAGACCATGCCATCAGAGAAACAGTGACATGACTTGTGCTTTACTTTGTTTTCAGTGAGGAAGGGCTGTGCAGGTCACCAGCCTCACTTCTCCTCCAGAGCCATGTGAATCCAGTGACCAAATATTCATCAGGATGACTGGAGATGACTCAGGATGAGGAAATTGGGGTTAAATGACTTGCCCAAGGTAACACAGCTAGTGAGTGTCAAGTGTCTGAGGTGAAATTTGAACTCAGGTCCTCCTGACTCCTGCACTGGTATTCTATCCACTTCACTACCTAGCTGCCCCTAGAGGAAAGGGAAGGAAGGGGGGAAAAGGGAAAAAAAGAAAAAAACAAGAAATGCACATGATAACTTTATTATATATTTAAAATGAATAGCAAATTATGCATAATAAACTTACAATTTCATGTGCAATCATCTTTTTTTATTATGTTATGTTATCAAAATATTTGTTTTATTCCATAAACTAAAAATTAAACAAAAAGGAAGATATGCACAGTAATAAACTTTTTGTGGCATTATGAAGTGGTTGAACTCTTTTGGAAACTATTTTGGAATTATGCAAAACAACGACTAAAATGCCTATATTTGTTGACCCAGATATTCCACTTAGATGGATAGAGATGGATCTACTACTACACACACACACACACACACACACACACACGTATGTAAGTATGTATGTATATGTGTATTCCTGTGTGTGTATAAACAGAAAGCATAACCAGAAAGTCTCATATGTACCAAAGTATTCAATTTTGATTGTGTATTGGAAAGAACTGGAATCAAAGTAAGTGTCTTTTGGAAATGTCAAAACAATTTGTTTTACATCCATATAAGAGAATATATTTGAACCATGAAAAAATATGAATATGAAGAATTCAGAGAAACATGAGGAAATTAATATGAACCAGTGTTGAGGGAAGTAAGCAGAACAGAAAAACAATATACACCAGGGTTGGAGTAATAAAAATGGATGGCATGATAAAACAGGACTTAAATATATAAACAATGACTATAGGATTATAAAGTATAGCAACGCAAAGAATAGCGAAAGCAATCTAACCTCAGATTAAATGCAATGATCAATCTTGATTCCAGAGGGCGGATATTGAAATATACTTACCTCTTCCTGAAAGAAGTATGGTCTGATTACAGGTGTAGAAGGCTGTATATGCTGTCAGATAGGATCATTTATTTCACTTATTTTTTTTCTTTATTGCAACGAAGGATTCTATGGAAATGCATAATGGGAAATGACTTCCACATAAATAGACATCACTGAAATGTTATTGTTTTTAAGATATGAAGGTTGGTTTTAAAAATCCTGACAGATTTGCCTTTTTTTCATTGCATGAATTGGAACTTTTTCTTACAGTGGTTATTGATCTGCAAAGAAGAACACAGAAAGAGAAGAGCTAAGGGGCAAGATGGTCTAGGAAATAGAATTGACAATTTTATGGGCAATTTGAGCCAATCATTGGACAATTGATTGGAGTGTTCCACAATGAATTGATTCCATCAGCTGTTATGAACGCTTGGAAGGGGAAAAGAGTCAACATCTAAACATTCAATTCATTGCCTGAGTTTTAGCTTTCAATCACATATGGCCCGGTTAGGACTGTCAATAATGATTATGTTATCCAGGGGACAATCAATGACCTCTTCTTTTCTCTTATTCCCTGGAGAGCTTATGGATATGATGTCATACATCAAACTTCCATAGTTATAGATCTCTTCCCCTTCTTGACTTAATTCATTGGTTCTATGCATATTCAGAAGATTGAATTCATTTCCTGGTTGCCAACCTCGTAATAATGAGACTCTCTGAAGATATCTTCACATAACAGACATACAGACGTTAGTGGGACAAAGATTCACAGCCTCTTCATCTTGGTTGGGCATGTCGGATCAACTTGCACTCCATCAAAATTTCTTCACTTTTTTATTAATTCAAAAATGATGTCATTATTTCCTATATATCTCTTTGTCCTTCCCCGAAGATGTCTTTTAAAACAAAGAATGTTTTAAATGATTATTTTAAAGTGTAACAAGACTAAATGAAATGTTGAAAGCTGACAATATATCCTGTGCCCCATCCCATCATCCTCTGCACTTCTGCATTAGTAAAGAAGAGGACAAGCATCCTCTTATCTTTTCTTAGAAGCAAAGCTTGGTTGTTATCATGGCATAGTGTTCAGCTTTCATTTCTGTTGTTTATATATATATATATGTATATATATATATGTATATATATATATACATATATATATATATATATAAAATGGTCACATGTATTATTTTGCTTCCTATACATACTGTGCATCTGCTAATATGCATTTCTTCCCATACTTCCCTTTGTTTTTCAAATTCGTTTCATAAGTAATATCCTGGTTCTATTGACATTCTAATAATTCAGTATCATTAGCAGATATTAGCTTAGGATTTAATGGGAGAAAAAACATTAATTACATTCAAAGTTAATATAAAAGCATTAACACTATTAGTACCTCAGACTCAAAATATGTCACTACATGAAAGCTGTGATCATGAAAATGGCATCATCTACTAGAAACTGTGGCAATAAAAACTCCAGTCTAATTCTGCTTCATATATATTTTTCCCCAGTTTAGAGGAAGTGACTGTTAAGGATGTATCACTTTTCCACCTTTTTTTTTAAACCATTAATTCCCTTAACACTCCAAACTTTATACCCACAGCCATTCTTTGCCTTCTTTGGCCCTTTTCCCATCTCAAGAATTTACTGGGTTTTTTTTCCAGACATCTCCTCTGTATAACTTGGCATAGGAGCCTTGAACTAAAAAGGACTGCAAGACTCTAAGTTTAGGAGGAAGATTCCCAGACCTTGCTTTGCAAAAAAAAAAACAAGTCTTATGATATCTTGTACTGGGACTTGGAGATGTCTATAACTGGCCAATGTCTGACAACAGCATATTAGTAGATTAGCTTTGTTTCCACCAAAAAGGAATTGGTCCATCATTTAAATAAAACAGTCAAATTGAGCATTGTTCAGCTTTTTCCAATGTGATGTTCTTCTATTTCATTGTTAGGTATATATTAAGAAAGGGATATATAAGCTACCTCAAGAAGGTGGAAGCAGAAGGTAGACAACTTCCTTCCTGTTGGATATGTTAAAATGGGAATTAAGTTTATACTTGGACTAGACAAAGTAACTGTCAAAATTGAATGCTGAGTCCTTGAAAAAGAATATTAAAATTGCACTTTTCCAAAGAATAAAATGTTTATACTAAAGAGTAAAATGTTTATGTCAAATAATATTCATGAGAATTAGAATCTTTCTAGATACTAGAGATTGAAAAAGGTTGCTAGGAAGATGAAGTAGTAGAGAGAAAAGATCTAGATCTTGAGTCAGAAGACCTGGATTCAAATCTCTTATTCTACTATTTATTGAGGTCTATTGTCATAATCTTTGAAAATACAGGGTGACCTCAATACCGCTATGAAGCATATGGAAGAGGTCTTGTTACTGACTAGCAGCTACTAAAAGTAGTGCTCACATTGCCGCTCAATTACTAAATCTAATCACAGTATTTTTGTCATTCCTCTTAGACTGTAAAGTACCTTTAGAGGCAGAACTGAGTTGTTTTCCATCTTTGCATCTCTTATGCCTGGTAAAATGATTTGCACATACTACGTCCCATCAGTTAGTCCATAGTTATCTACTATGAGCCAGAGACTGTGCTAAAGCAGATAATAGAAAAAAGGGCAAAACACAGTCCTTGTCTTCAAGAAGCACACATTCCGGAGCAGCTAGGTGGCTCAGCGAATAAAGCATAGGTCCTGGAGTCAGGAAGACCTGAGTTCAAATCCTTACTTACTAATCGTGTGACCTTGGGTAAATCACTTACCCCAGTTGGCTTACCTTCCCCCCCCCCAAAAAAAAGAAACACACATTTTAATGGGAGAGACAATAACACACACAATTGTGCACACAAAAGATATAAGCAATGTATACTGTAGACAATTTCAAAGGAAGCATACTAGTAGTGGGGGAGGACCAGGAAAGGTCTCCTATGGAAGATGGGGTTTGAGTTGACTCTTAAAGAAAACAGGGAAGCAGAGATAAAGGAGACAATGATAATGCATAGATTTGGAAAGCTTGAGTGTCCTGTGAGGGACAACAAAAAGGTTGGTATAGATGATTTATGGCATGCATAGAGAAGACGGTTAAAAAGATGGCAAAGTAGGAAAGGGTAAGGCGGGTCTTAAATGTCAAACACAGGGCTTAGCATTGTGTGTATTTTGTTAAAGCAAAACATGGGTTTCTATATCCTATGACTTTCAAGCATTTATTGGCCTTGTTTCAACTTCTTTTTTTGTCTTATTAGTTTTTGTGTACTTAATAGCTTTCTCTGATTTTCAGGATTATTATGACAGTACTCCATTGAGAGTTCAGGCTTCTAGAAGTCAAGAAATAAATGAATACAAAGGGATTTGTAATGAATTGTTTTCTTCTGACACACAATATATTAAAGTTATTAATTGTATTCATTGTAGTACAACCCTTGGACTTCAATGTCAGAGAAAATACTGAAGAATGGAAATTGCCTTTGCCACTCATCGGCTCTTTCTCCCTTCTATGGCTTTCTGGTATCGGTAGCAATGTAGAAAAAACTGAAGCATCTAAATAATTTACTATGTCTGTTCTACCTAGCAACTCTTGGTATCATTAGGATTAAGACAGGACTAATGAAGCTATGTACCGGCCCACCACCATTAGCTTCAAGTACGTAATAGGAATCTGGTTCCTAACCTAATTCTCTTTCGGTGGAGTCTATCTCACATCTCTCATGGTGGTATAAGTGGTTCTCTGGGGGAACAAATGATACCCTTTCCCAATGCAAGTGAATTCACTTATCTTTATAGTATCTTTGGTGCCATCCCTTCCAGTCCTCCACTACACTGTCCTCTTCTCTATCAATTCCTCCCCATCACACACACACACACACACACACACACACACACACTCACAAACACACACACAAAATTTTGTTGTTTGTTGCTTAATCATTTTTTTTAAGAAGATCAATGACATCGCATGGTGATTGCTTGACTTCTGCATGAATTGAATTTAAGTAAAGCAGAGGTGCACAAATTCATCAACCTCACCCTCTCTTCCAGAATTACCAAAGTCCAGTGTCAAGACAAAAGTCAGTATGACTGGTGATGGCTTGGGATACAGTGGATGACCTTGGGGTTTTCAATGTCTGACCCAGCTCTAAGCATGCCACAGCACTTGCTTCAGTCACCTTTATGATTGCTGGAATAAATTGTTTTCATCTGCCCATTCTGCCAGTGAAAATATTCACATGCTTAGAGTAGACATCCCTCTAACTCCCAGATGAGTCTGAGGCCTGTCAGTTGCCCTCAACTGGGTTTTACCTGTCCATTGAGATAGTTTACTAGGGTATAACTGCTGAATATGCAGCAACTTCTTGGAACCACAAGTGAGAGTTGGGTGAAAGGTAGATAGCAAAGGTAGATGAGCAGCCCTCATAACAGAGGTTCTAGTCCTCCTGGAATACTCCATGAACCCTTATATCTATGGCACACATCAAAATAGTCCTGTACATACCCAGTCCAAGTTCCAGTAAATAAACTCTTCCACTATCCAAGTAACGGCCTTGTATCCTTTGCATATCAGTATCTCAGCTCAAATTTGGGCTACTATTACCTAGTTCCTGCATATCTGGTGTGTATTAAGCTTCCTAGAACAGAAGTGTCAATCAACCATGTGGCCTGCAGCTACATGCACCCCACAACACTCTCAAGAGTGACCCAAACCAAATTAAAATGAGGTTCCTTTCTGATTATAATGTACTTTGCCTTAACAAAAAAAAAAAGAAATTTTTTAACATGCAGTTTTCTAAACCAGTATGAGCCTCATAAGGATCCTTATGTATAGTTTATTGTCCTCTGCTTTTATTTGAGTTTGACATCACTATTCTAAAGACCAGGAGGCTTATAGATATAGAGGTAGAAGGAAACATTTAGGTCATCTAGCATACTCCCTCTTCATTGACAGATGAGGAAACAGAGACCCATAGAAGTCAAGTCACTTTCCTAAGTTCTCATAGGTAGTACTTGGCAAATCCAATATTCAAATCCAGGTCCTCTGAATCTAGGTCCAACATTTATTCAAAATGTACCGTTTTGCTTCAACTCTATTATTGGTGGTGTGCAGCGTATATAATAAATTGGTTACATGAAGCTTTCCTTCTCTTTTCTCCTATTTTCTTGAAATATGATGCCTCCAACAAAAGTATAGGAACATAGATGCTGATTGGCAAATGGATGGAATCTGCATTCTGAATACAGCTCTAACCAAACAACAAGCAAAAGATATTTTGTAAATTTTTCTTTCTGAATTTGGATGGTATGTCTTTTGATGTTCACATGCTTAGAATTGATTTTGTTTCAGTTATCTACTATACCTTTAATTTTAATGCAATTATTTTTATCTCTTGATATTAAAAACCCTTATTTTGGATTTGTCTGATAGCATAATTACAATTTCAACATATTTGTTTAGATTACTTGACACATTGTCCTGTTCCTATCACTCTTATTCTTCTGACATATGTCTTCTTTTTAAGATGGATTCCTTAGATGCAGGAAGTTGTTAGATTTTTCTCTCATTTTTTTTACCATAACCCTTCATTTTATTACCTTAATCTCATTAAAGGATATTATTGCTAAGTTGTGGTCTATAAATGTAAAAAAATACTATTGTTCTGTAAGAAATGATGAGCAGGCAGATAAAAAAAACCTGGAAAGACTTACATGAAGTGAAACTGATTGAAGTAAGAATATTGTAGCAGCCACATTGTGCAATGACTAACTTTGATAGACTTGGCTCTTCTCAACAATGCAGGGTTCTAAGACAACTCCAAAAGACTCATGATGGAAAATGCCATCCATGTCCAGAAAAAGAACTATGGAGTCTGAGTGCAGATGGAAGCAGACTCTTTGCTCTCTCTTTTTACTTTTGTTTCTTCTTTCTAATGGTTCCTCCCATTGCTTTTAATTCTTCTTTACAACATGATTAATGTGAAAATATAACAGAGCCTATGTCAGATTGCATGCTATCTTGGGGTAGGGGGAAGAGAGGGAGGAGAAGAAAATTTGAAACTCAAAATCTTATGTAAGTGAATGTTGAAAACTAAAAATTAATTAATATTTTAGAAGAATATTATTGTTAGGTTTATGTCTTCTATTTATTTCTATTGTACTGATTTTATTTCTATTCTTTTATGTCAGAAATGTTCCTTGCAATTAATGGCTACTTCATAATCCTTTCTCTCCCAACACTTCTCCCATTTACTTAGTAAAATACAAAATATTTTATAAAGCTATTAGCCTCCTATGAAGTTCCTTGTCTTGTGCGTTCAGTTTTAATTATTCTAGATGTAGTGCATATCACTTTATTCTGAGGTTTATTTTAGTTTGGAAATGTATGTGGGAAACACAATCACATTGATTCATTCTATTAAAGAACATGTATGTTCCTGTAGGAAGAAGGTACATGTTGAATGCAAGGGGAAATATGATTCTCTGTTTAAAGGAACAAAAATAATAAATATTTCAATATTTGACTAATGGTAAGTAAATCATGTAGGAGTAGGAGATGTTCTAAGAATCAAGGAAGCTTTGGAGAGAGCTGAGATTATAGGCAAAGCATGTCATGAACTTTGCTATAAGCAATAACTCTGCTTCAAAGCTGTAAGTCCCTAGGATCTCATCTAGTATTTCTCTCATTTTTCATCTCAGCTTTAAGTACAGGTTTCAAGCCTTCATTTTTTAAATAATTAATTGTTAGTTAAAGTCCCCAGTAGAATTTATGGATTAAAACCCATCAAAAATTAAAAGACTGGTGTGAGAATTTTATAATAAAAAATTGAGGCGGTAAGAACTATGGTCTAGTAGATAAATTATTGGTCAATGAATCCCAGATTATTTTTCTGATTGAAGAGGTATACAGATAATTCTATCACCTCCAAGTACCTTATATTTCTATAAAGAGAAGAAGACAACGATGACAAAGAAGAAGAAGAAGAAAGAGGAGAAGAAGAAGAACGAAAAGGAGGAGGAGAAGGAGGAGAGAAATAAAAAAAGAAAGAGGAAAAAGAAAAAGGAGGAGGAAGAGAAGGAAGAGAAAAAAAGAAGAAGAGGAAGAAGAAGGAAGGAGGAGAATGAGGAATACCATTAAGCCTTTATCTGAGTATTTGTAGAATAATTTTGGCAGAATTACTTAGAAGACAGGAGATACATATATTGGACCAGAATGTAAAGTAATATTTTATTAAATTTATTATGACTTTGATAATATAATTATTAAATTATAATTTATAATTGCAAATTATCTTCATAAAATAAAAATACCTTTTTATATGAGAGAAAAAAAAGAAAAAGGTTATGAGGGAAAAGTCTACAAGTAGATAAGAAATCTTATTCCTTACCTTAAGATGTCAATTATGGACAAACTTTCAAAATGTCACAGAGAAACAAAACCCTGGAAACAAAATGTGTCTATATAGGTATGTAGGTATTTAGGCATCATGCACATGCATATATGCACACACACACACACACACACACACACACACACACACACACATATATATGGTATGTGTGTGTACAATATAGGTAGTATAATCTTCCTGAAATATGTGTATATTTTTATGTGTGTGTACACATGCATGTATACAATTTACTGAACATATATGTGTGCATACTGTATAATACATATGTGTATAATGCTTTATGTGTGCTCATTTCTATACTATATGTCCATGTGCATTCATATACATAAGTATATATAGAAATAGGTATACTCACACACATATATATGTGTATATCTGTATATAAATGGGTATGTGGATACATGTATGTATATGTATATATGCATATGGATATTTACATGTGTATGGATATGGATAAATAATTGATCTTTTCCAACTTTCACCCTTCCCTCCTATTTTCCCACTGAGTGAAATTTTAACTCAGTGTATGTATTCTTCTTTTCATTGACCTGTTCAGATAAGAGCAAAATTTACACGTCAGCATAATGATAATGGAATTTCAAGATCTTCCTTGCCGCTTAAGAGGCCCATATGACCTGGGTTCAGCTTTGGCCCAGACCACAGCTTGAATCACATGGAGCCAATGATGGGAGAAGCTTGCCCGAATGGGTGAACAGGAAGAGTGAAGCAGAGCTGAGGCAAAGCACCTAGCATGAGTAAGAGAGGGAGGAATTCTGCCAAGGGGAGCTTGTTTGTGGGGAGGCCTAACAGAGGGGAGACTTGGGGATGGTGGTGCTCCCTGTATTTGTAATGGGAGCAAACTTCATTTTTACCATGGTGGAACTGGCTTTCTGGTATCTGAATAAATATCTTGGTTTCATCTTTGAGGAAGAGAGATTATATTTTATGAACTTACCCTGGGAATTGGCATGCATATCCATAGTGGCTGCTGTGGGTATCCCTTTAGTATTACAGTCAGCCACTTTCCACTTCTCTCTGGTCTGCATAGATTTCCACTTGAAAATGCTGATTTTGTGAGATAATTTTCTCTAACTTTCTTTTCCCTTTCTTAGGGTATTCTGCTTCCTTTCTCTTTCCATTTTTCTAAGATCATCAGTATGTAACTGAACCACTATCAGGCCTAATTAGACATTCTGATGGTGATATGGTATAGGGGCAATACATGCATGATCTCCCCACATTAGAATGTGAACCACTGAGGAACCAAGATGGTGGAGTAGAAAGATGCACATATGCTAGCTCTGAACACACAGCCCATAAAATACCTGTAAAGAAGAACTCCAAACAAATTCTGGAGCAGCAGAAGCCACAGAACAATGGAGTGAAGGTGATTTCTGTTCCAGAGGGACCTGAAAAACTGACTAGAAAGGTCCGTCGCGCACCAGACACAGAGCAGAACCCACTCCTGCCTTGGCCACCAGAGCACTGAGTGGAGCAGATCCAAGCAGGCTTCAGGGATGGAATCTCCAGCGGCCATGCAGGTCCCTCCACCCACAGGAGCCAAATGTCAGTAAGAGAGTCTTTTTGGCTTGCCGAGAGGGGAGCAGGGTGTCCCCATAACTCAGGCCCCCTCAGGAGGCAGCAGTGGAGTTGGCAGCAGACAGGGGCTCCCCAAGCAGGCAGGATCCCGGATTCATTGTTGAAGGTCTCCACATAAACCCCTTGAGGGAACTGAGCCCTGTGAGGTGGCCCTGCTCCCACCTGAGCACCTGAACTTAATCTCACACTGAATAGCAGCCCTGCCCCCACCCAAAGCCCTGAGGCTGGGAAGCAGCATTTGAATCTCAGACCCCAAGTGCTGGCTGGGCTGATCTGGAGGTGAGGTGGGTGTGGAAAGGAAACTCAGAAGTCAAGTCACTGGCTGGGAAAATGCCCAGAAAAGGGAAAAAAAATAAGACCATAGAAGGCTACTTTCTTGGTGAACAGATATCTCCTCCCATCCTTTTTGTTGAGGAAGAACAATGCTTACCATCAGGGAAAGACATAAACGTCAAGGCTTCTGTATCCCAAACATCCATAATTAATATTCAATGGGCTCAGGCCATGGAACAGCTCAAAAAGGATTTTGAAAATCAAGTTAGAGAGGTAGAGGAAAAACTGGGAAGAGAAATGAGAGAGATGCAAGAAAAGCATGAAAAGCAGGTCAACACCCTGCTAAAGGAGACTCTCAAAAAAATGCTGAAGAAAATAACACCTTGAAAAATAGGCTAACAATTGGCAAAAGAGGTTCAAAAAGCCAATGAGGAGAAGAATGCTTTCAAAAGCAGAATTAGCCAAATGGAAAAGGAGGTTCAAAAGCCCACTGAAGAAAATAGTTCTTTCAAAAGTAGAATGGAACAGATGGAGGCTAATGACTTTATGAGAAACCAAGAAATAACAAAACAAAATCAAAAGAATGAAAAAATGGAAGATAATGTGAAATATCTCATTGGAAAAACAACTGACCTGGAAAATAGATCCAGGACAGGCAATTTAAAAATTATGGGACTACCTGAAAGCCATAATCAAAAAAAAGAGCCTAGACATCACCTTTCATGAAATTATCAAGGAAAACTACCCTGCTATGCCAGAACCAGAGGGAAAAATAAGTATTTAAGGAATCCACTGATCACCTCCTGAAAGAGATCCAAAAAGAGAAACTCCTAGGAACATTGTGGCCACATTCCAGAGTTCCCTGGTCAAGGATAAAATATTGCAAGCAGCTAGAAAGAAACAATTCAGGTACTGTGGAAATACAATCAGAATAACACAAGATCTAGCAGCTTCTACATTAAGGGATCGAAGGGCATGGAATATGATATTCCAGAAGTCAAAGGAACTAGGACTAAAATCAAGAATCACTTACCCAGCAAAACTGAGTATAATACTTCAGGGGAAAAAATGGTCTTTCAGTGAAATAGAGGGCTTTCAAGCATTCTTGATGAAAAGACCAGAGCTGAAAAGAAAATTTGACTTTCAAACACAAGAATGAAGAGAAGCATGAAAAGGTAAACAGCAAAGAGAAGTCATAAGGGACTTACTAAAGTTGAACTGTTTACATTCCTACATGGAAAGACAATATTTGTAACTCTTGAAACTTTTCAGTATCTGGGTAGTTGGTGGGATTACACACACACACACACACACACACACACACACACACAGCGTGAATTGAATAGGATAGGATCATATCTTAAAAAATGAAATTAAGTGGTGAGAGACAAATATATTGGGAGAAGAAAGGGAGAAATGGAATGGGCCAAATTATCTCTCATAAAAGAGGCAAGCAAAAGACTTTTTAGTAGAGGGAAAAAGAGGGGAGGTGAGAGAAAAATATGAAATTTACTCATCACATTCGACTAAAGGAAGGAATAAAATGCACACTCATTTTGGTATGAAAACCTATCTTACAATACAGGAAAGTGGGGGAGAAGGGGATAAGCAGGGTGGGGGGATGATGGAAGGGAGGGCAATGGGAGGGGGAAACAATTTGAAGTCAACACTCTTGGGGAGGGACAGGATCAAAAGAGAGAATAGAAGCAATGGGGGGCAGGATAGGATGGAGGGAAATATAGTTAGTCTTACACAACACGACTATTATGGAAATCATTTGCAAAACTACACAGATATGGCCTATATTGAATTGCTTTGGGAATGGGTGGGGAGGGAGGGATGAAGAGAAGTTGGAACTCAAAGTTTTAGGAACAACTTTCAAGTACTGTTCTTGCTACTGGGAAATAAGAAATGCAGGTAATAGAGCACAGAAAGTTATCTGGCCCTACAGGACAAAAGAAAAGATGGGGACAAGGGAAGGGAGGGATGATAGAAGAGAGGGCAGATTGGTAATAGGAGCAATTAGAATGTGTTTTGGGGTGGGGGAGGGGACAAATGGGGAGAAAATTTGGAAACCAAAATTTTGTGAAAATGAATGTTAAAAGTTAAATAAATTTTTAAAAAAAGATTAAAAAAAGAAGTTAAATTACATTATGTTGTATTGTTTCCTTTTAATTCATTGGCCTTATTTAATTGTTTTTAATGTAAAAAAGTCTGTCTCCTTCTGTATTCAGGGTCCAGGCCTAAGCTGAGTTGTTCTGCTATGTGTTACTTAATAAACTGATAAGCTCAGAAGACTGGAAAAAAAAAAAAAAAGAATGTGAGCCATTTATCCTTGTTTTATCCCTTATGATTTTTCCTTCATGTTTATCTGTGTTTGAACTTCACAGTGCCTACGCAGCTCTGATTTATTCATTAAGAATACTTTGAAACTTTTTTCATTAAATACATTTTTTGTTGTTTTCTCATTCTTCCAGCCTACTTCCTGATTTGGGGTTTGATGTTATGACTGGGCTCTGTGCCCTTCTGGAGGGAATATCTGGGTTGGTCCTACTTCTACTGTTCTTTTGGGGGTATTAAGGATTATGTTATTCTAAGATCTCAAGGGCAAGCTAGGAAGTTGAAAATTTTCAGTTTTCAATGGTCTGATGTAGGGTGAGGTTTGATCACCACCTCCTAGTCCAAGTTCTGCAACTTCCTGCCCTGGGTTTGGGTCTGAACAATAATATGCTGCTGTTGGACTCAGCCATCATCAGTCAGCCACTATCAACTCTGATATTTCAGTCCTTTGGTCAGAGACTTCTGTCCTGGCTATTTCTCTCTAAGCTTCAGTCTGGGCAAGAGGCTGGAACTAAAACCATGTTCTACTCCTTGGGTTTAGGTCACTTCTAAATTTGATCTTACCTAGGTAAATATTTCAGGGCCTTCTATCATGCTTCACCCTGGACTGCCATCCCTAAGTACAAGTACAAGTCCCTTCTTCAGCCTACCCTGCATCTGTGACTCAGAACTGAGTAGCTGGTACAACTGACAATTGAGGTTTATTACTACCCTCAACATGAGGTCACCATGGATTTCAGATCTTTTCTCACCCTGTTGCATTTCCTCTCCCAATGCTTCATGCCTATGAGCTCCTGGACAGACTGTTCCCAGGGTCACCAGATTTCTCTGCCCCTCTCGTTATGTTGACATGGGCTGGAAAAGTATCTCATTGTTACTTTTTCTTGAATTTTCCATCAGGATTTGTTCTGGTGTACTTTGTAGATGTGTCTGGAGAATTTTTGTTGTATAGGGGGATCTCATTTCTTTCTGCTATTCAACCATCTTACATCTACCTAGCTCTTTGTAAGTCTTCTGGGACAGGTCTGATAGCCACTGCCCTCTTCTCCCTTCTGCTCCTGCTAGGAAAGAGAAAAAAGGCCTACTCTTCTTTTAGTCAGTCAGCAAACATTTGGCAAGCACTCACTATATACCAGGCTCTGTGACAAGCAATGGATGTGTGTCTGTGTGTGTGTGTGTGTGACATCTTCTCCAAACATGTCCAAAAAAGAATGTACTAAACCATCCCTTCACCCACAATGCTCTCAAGAACCAGGGCTGTTCTATTTTAGTCATCTCCCCCCTCCTCTCCCTTCTCCCTGCAGAAAAAAATAATGCTCTGAGATGTAGTTATTCTGCTTATTATTTCTCCCCTGCACAAATTCCCTATGAATAGGCAGTGAATTCTTAGACTCTAAATTTTGCTTCAATCCGTAATAACTAGATGGGTAGCTCATGGCATTTGGGATTTAAAAAAATATAATATCTCATCAGGTGGTAACATACATTTAACTAAGGGTAAAGCTTAATTCCCTACAGCCCCTGAAATGTAAAGTCTAATAGTCTTACTTTTCAGGTAATATCTAAAAGATCTGAATGTTTCTCTGTATGACTGCTGTGTGGTAATTTCTCTCCTGCATTGTATATTCAATAAAGTTTTCTTAGAAGTAGAGCTTTGAAAAGGTTATTATTTAAGCAATTATAACCTATGAAATGACATGAATGTTTTCCATTTTGCCTGCTAAAACAATGGGGAGCAATTTAACAGTATAATAGTTTTATGGAACACGTGGAAAAGTAAAAAAAATCATAATATGTTTATTTCTTTTCACATAGTTTCGCACAGACAATGAGTCATTAATAATGATAATGACAATGATGGCTCACATTCATTCAGTTAACCATTGATGATTTATCAATCATCAAGTATTTATTAGACATGTACTTTGTAACAGGAATCATGATATGTTGCCAGTGCCTTCTCAGAAATTACTTGTTTTGTAATTCATTTGTATATTCTTCCTCTCCTAGCAGAATGTAAGCTCCTTGAGGGCAGTGGTTACATTTTTTTCTTTATTATAAAGGGCTTCAAGTTTATATCATAGAAGTATAGGTTGAAGAAACCGCATAGGAGAAGACTTAGGTCACATGGGAATTGTCTTCAAGTATTCGAAAAGATCATGATGTGTTCCGTTTGTCTCAAGGGGGATAATCTAGAATCAATGAGTAGAACTTTCCAATGAATGGAAACAGATTTTTGGATCTAGATCAAAAGAACCTTCCTAAAAATTAGAGCCTTCAAAAAATGGAGTGAACTGTCTCTTCGCATTGTACTTGCCTCTTTCCAAGAAGACTTCTAAGGAGAGCTGAGTGATCCTTAGCAATAAATATATAGAAAGGATTCCCATTTGGATAAAAGTTGCATTGAGATCCCTTGATACTCTTGGGATGTTTTGAATTAGCTGAACCAGGAATTCTGATCTGAAATCGAGGAATCTTACTACCATACCAAGCTGCCTGAATATCCACTTGACAAAGTCAACAATGAAATGCCATTGATTTCAAATGCATAGCTTGTAGACTATATTTAAACATTCAACTACTTTGAGCATGTTGGACTGAATCATCTGGTCATCTCAAAGAGCTAATGTGATTATTTTTTTCTTCACTGATTTTATGAGTTATTTGACTAAATTGATTAAACAAGCTAATTGTTTTGCTGACATAATTATAACATTCTGTAACAGTAAGCACCCTGACATACAGAGGGGTCCTGCTATCATAGTTTCTTTGATCTACTATTCTAAAAGGAAAGACAACCTTTGAGGAGTTAACAATCCCCTTTAATCAAGCATATATATCATTCACTTAGTTCGGGGGGAAAAGTCAGTACCCTGAGCTTCAGAGAAAATGAAGAGAAATCAAAATCAACAGACAGTGCTTCCAAACTGTCTGACAGTAAGCAGTACATACATCACAAATCAATAGACAGATGCAACTGCCTGACCATACATACATACATAGTTACCAGAGAGGGAAGCACCAATATCTGGGTTTTCAAAGCTGGGGGACTACTTAATTGACTTCCCAGAGTCTCATCTAGCACACAAAGCTTCTTCCAAAAACTAGTCCCCAAAGCACCCCAATCTCTCTCTATTTTTTTAGGGCCAGAGGGCATCACAATCCTTGAATACCAATCTCAAAGTGTGGGTCTTCCTACAAATCTTCCCAGACCCATTAAGGGGTGAGGAAGATCTTCTTTAATCACATTAAAATGATTAAAAATTCAAATACATATACAGAATTTCTTGTTTCTGTACTTTACTCCTAGTAAAGACTCTTGGTTGATAAAGGCAAGATTCAATAAGAGGCATTTGATTATACTAAAACAGAAACAGCAAAAGATCCTACTTTGCTTTCCATCACACGTTCTCCCTAATACCTTTAGGTAATATTTCCAACATTCAACTATAACTTTTCTGTCAGAGAATTGTAGATGCTCCAGATGCTGCCAAGATCATACATCTAGGGCCAAGTCTAGAGCTCAGAATTCTAAACAGACAGCTTTCTATTTTAATTGTTCTTGACAATTAGTCACTAAGCTAAATTGTCTCTCCCTACTGAAAAAATAGAGGTGTTGTTAATAGCTTTAGAAATTCTAAACCTCTTTCACAGGGTGTTTAGGGAGAAGTAGAACCTCTGGTATAAGAACTTGCTGAGGACTTTTTAGGACTGCTCATCCACCTTTGGTGTCCAATTATCACTCAACTCTTGAGACTTCAAAAAGCTATACCAGCAGCTATGCTCTAGTAAAATGGTCTCTACAAACAAGATGAACAAGGTTGAGAGTAACCAACAGACCACAATCACATCAGTGAGTTAGGGAAATATCTCTTCCCAGCATGGCAGAATGGGAAGAAGAGAATGATTTGATCCAATGGCCATGAAGATGGTTGAAGCAGGCACTGTGGAGTGCTTAGAGCTAGACACTGAAGACCCTGAGATCTACATCCAAGGCCATCATCAATCAGCCTGACTTTTGTCTTGGAAGAGAAAGTGAGACTGACAATTCTGTGCACCTTTGCCTCACTTAAATCCAATTTGTGCATGAATCAAGGGCTCATGACTTCACTGGTCCTCTTCTGAAAGGGGACGGACAACCACAATCACAGCAGCAACCACAACCTCACAAGCAAGCCCTGATGGTTCTCCCCTACTTGCAGCTATTTATACCAGTTCCACATTCCCATGTGTATAGTTGGACATTTAAAAGTATATAAACTTTTGGAAGCCAGGGAAAGGGAACGTGGTAAGCTATATCCCTAGAGTTAATGTGGAAAAAAAACTATTTGCCCAACTAATGAAATAAAAAATAATCCTCCCATTTATTAGAAAAGAACCAAAATGATTTTATTCAGTTCACTTTTTAAGGTAAATTGGGTAAAAATTAGACACCAAAGGTGGATGACCAGCCCTGAAAAGTGCTCAGTAAGAAAAAAATCCTCTTTTACCAGAAAGTAACTCCATATTTTTTTTGATTCAGACTAAATTTCCTCAGCTATATAGTGCCCTACTTGAAGCAGCCATGTATAGATAAATATATTGTGCATATCCTTATCAATCTGCTTCTTTTATATTTTGTGTTCACTGCCTCTGTCACACTGAGTCACGAAACTGCAATAATAGTAAGAAGTTATTCACATCTGTGTTCCATAAATTAGGTGTTTAAGGTATTTCAGATTTCTTAATTTTGTAACAATCAAATGGATTTCTTCATTACTCTCTGGAAATGGAAATTTATTAGGGCTTGTAAGATGGAACATTAAGTACTCTATAATCATGAGAGATTATTTTTCTTGAAATTTCATAGACTGCATTTTTAATGAAATAATTTTAATCAAGTTTATGAGTGGGGCAGGCATGCGAAACTTGAAAGCCTTTCTTAAATCACAAACCATAGATGATTACAGCCATATGAGACTTTCAAGATTGTCTCAATCAAATTACTTGTTTTTAGAGGAAGAAACTGAGACCCAAAAAGATGAAGTGACTTGACCCAAGTTTATTTATTGCAATAACTTAGATGTACTCATAGACTTACAGATGGAAATGACCTTAGAAAGTTTAAGTTAGCATCCTCATTTTATTGATAAGAAAACTGAGACCTCAAGGAGAAATGTGATTTGCCTACGATGCCAATGGTAAAATGAACTGAACCAAAATTCAAACTAGGCCATTGACTCCAAATATGAAGCACTATCTTTCTGTTGTTGTGTTCATCCTTCGTTTTCGAAGAAAACCATGACATCAGAGAAATGATGACAAAACTTGCATTTGACTTTGTTTTGAGTGAGGGAGGGCTGTGCAAGGTCACCAGTCTCACTCTCTCCTCCTGAGCCACCTGGATCCAGTAACCACATATTCATCAGGATGACTGGAGATGGCTAAGGATGCAATGGGAGGCCTTGGCCTTAGGCCAAGGCCTTTTCAGGTACTCATTTAGAAAGAGGTAATGCCCATTCAGTGAATAGGCCTCTTTAAAAAGTAATCAAGGAACGGCCCCTTTAATGAGCAAAAGAAAAAAAAAAACTAAATCAAGCTGGAAGGAAGAGGGAAACAGTTACTACTGATAATCACTCTAAACCAGGAGGGTCCAGAGAACAGTCATTAAGGGGAGCTTGGGTGGGACCTATTGTTGTCTAGTCTTTGGGCCTCTTGGCCTGTGTTTTACAGTGTACTTTTTCAAGTGCACTGTATACTTTTTCAAGGTTATGCTTTGAGTCCTTTCCAGTCATAATTAACCCTTCCTTCTGCTCTTCATGAGATCCAATTTGCCATCCCCAGTAACACCCCTAGATGAAAACTGGTTACCTCATAAACCTGGTTAAAGGCTGAGAATAAACAATTAAAATGCCCTTACACAAGGACTATGGTCAGTTCCTTGGTTCAAATATCAATCAACACAAAATTGTTTTTGAACACCTACTATGTGCTGGGTTACAAAAACAGGCAAAAGACAATCCCCACATATCTCACAAGCCAATTAGGAAAACAATAGGCAAGCAAGCCATATATATATATATATATGTGATAACTAGGAATTAATTAACAGAGGGATTAAGAGGAGTTGGGAAAAGCTTCCTATAAATGATAGGATTTTACATGACAGGGAAACAAGTAGACAGAGAAGAAGAGGGAAGACATTCTAGGCATAAAGGACAGCCAGAGAAAATACCTGGAGCCAAGAGCCAAAGCATCTTATTTGTGGAAGGGGAAAGGAGGGAGTTCATGGTGAATGACTTTAATGTTTTCTATAAAACATGAGGCAGAGCTTTCACTTGAGAGTAGGGTTGGGTTGGGGAGGGGAAGCCACAAAAGGTCTGAGGAGGAATGAAAATGTTTCAAAGAAGAGCTGTGGACTACATGAAAATTAAGAGAGTCCATATTTGATGCAATTTAACAAGCATTTGTTAAATTCTTAAGTACAAGTTCTTCTTCAGCAATGAAGGATGAACACGAAGTACAAGGCAATAGGTCTACAAAGACAAAAATTGAAATAGGTTCTACCTGTAAGCAGTTTACCATCTACTGGCAAGCACAACACAGGCTCATAGTATAATGGATGCTGCTTTGGAAGGGGCAGTTGACTACATCCTCAACATCACTAATATTTTTTTCTTTTTTCTGGATATTTAATCAGCATCTTCCTGTTATAGCAATTAACAGATGTTTTTAGTCTTTGAGCAATATGACTCTTTGGGTCCATGTGATTTTCTCCTCAGCTGTTCATATTCAATGAAAATTTAGGAGTAAAATAACCATAGCTTAGAGCCCCTCATTAGGAAATTTCCTAGTATGTCAATAAAGGCATGTCTCTGCTTTTATTTCAATTTATCTCCTTCCTTCCTCTTTGCCTGTCTCTTAAAGATTGTGTGTAACTCTTTAAAAATTCCAGAGCATGACTCAATACTTTCAATCTCTTAAAGCTGAAAGAAAAATAAATGCCTTTCTGAAATTCAAATCCTAGATGCCAATCAGTTCTCAAGCCCCAATACTCAAACCCCAACGGGACCTTTTAACCATCTATTCAGGTAGTTAAATACAAAATATATACAAGGTAATTTAGGTGGCAGAGTGCCAGTATTTATATTCCTTATGTCAGGGGTTAGTTACTTTTTTTATCTTGGACTTGGAAAAGCCTGCACATCCCATTTATGAATACTATTTTAAACACAAAAATTAAAATATGTAAGTTCATAAAGGAAACTATAGTTTGGTCAAAAGAAAGATACATATTTTCCCACCCAAGGTCAATGGTCCCCCTATCTAAATACCTTCCCTTGGGCTTCAAGCTAAGAACACCTGTCACGTAGAGTGGCTTTTGAGCTATATTTTGAAGGAAAATGAGGATTTAGGAGATGATAGTGAAGAGGGAGGACATGCCAGACATGGGGAGCCACTTGTACAAATGCATAAAGGAAGAAGATGGCATGCCCAGTAGGAGGAACTAGCAACAAGTTTCGACTGGAATGGAGAAGGAAAAAAGTAATAGGAAATAAGATGGGGCAAATACGAAGGGGCAGATGGTAGAGGGCTGTAGAGGAAGGGTGGGGATTTTGTATAGTGTTCTAGTAGCAACAGGGAACTTAGCGTGAACAGTCTGACTCTGAGTTGTAGTTGACACTGGATGTTTGGAACCCATTCTATTTTATTTTTCAAGCAAGAAATTTGCTCACACTTTGCTTTCTTGTGCTTGTTGTTTGGAAACCAATAGTAGCTCAGCAACAAGGATTCACATAGTGTGAGGCCCTCCCAGTTCAAATGTGCAGAAAAATAAAAGAAAATTTTCTGCAGTACTTCACTGGTATCTTAATCCTAAAATGCTGCTGTTTGTATAAGCAGCTCACTTTCCTTATCAGGTCATTCCAGAGCTTGGCTTCTTAACATGTTTTGGGCCATGTTGTCTTAAAGACTCTAATGGAGTCCTCACAACAATGTTTATAAATACATAAGATAAATAAAAATTCAAAGGTGAATAATGATGATAATGATGATGATAATAAAGGAAATCAAAGGTGAGTGAGTGTAAAGATGTTATCCAAGTTCATAAACTTCTGAAATCTAACCGCAGACTCTTTCCAGATCTAGGGTTTGGGTTATGAATCTAATTTATTTTATTTTTTTGTCTTGGGGGAAAAACCCTACAAAGGATTCAGTTGAGAAGAAATAGATTAATAACTTTTGGGGATAAATATTCTAAGGAACCTGCTATTTAGTTGCTAGGCTCAATAATAATAATAATTACCATATAATATAGTGTGATAAATCAAGAAAATATTTTTCTTAGTAATTATGGGGACTACTACTCTGACAATCTAAAGATGGAGAAAGGATGTAATGATTATAGAAGTTTATTGATGCTGACTTTATCCACCCCATACCTGAGGACAAAATTATTATTCAATACTGATCATTCTAGCATAACATTGGGAAAGGAATTAGAATGTATTTGGAATTGGAGTTAGGATGATAAATTTAGAAAATAAAGTCCTGGAAAGTTTTATTTGAAATTCTTTTCTGTTATTTTATGGTGTATCTTTAGTCAGTTCTGCTAAGATTCTAATTTAATTAGTATTAAATGTAGTTTTTGTTTGGATTTTTGTTCTCAAGGTTCTCCCCTTTCCCCTGTTACAGTCTGATATTCAGCTGTTGCTGCAGCTCTAACGCAGGTGTATAAATCAAGCTAGTGCATGATGAATGGGCTATAGTACATTAAGTTCCGTGTCCCCGGAAAGAGATGAATAGGTTTTGAAGGGGACAATGTTCTTCCAGTCCATCCAAAATCCTTCTTATCTACTTGTTCTTGCCTGCCCATGTGAACATGGTCCAGTGAGCTACCATTGGCATCCAGAAATTCAAATCATCTGGTTTTATTAATATTTTTTTTTATCTGTGACCAAAGAGGAAAGAGCATAGGCTGAAATTCAGGGAATGAAAATGCCACGCAAATCCCACTGCTGCCAAGAAGAAGACCTATTTTACCCAGTGTTCTTGAGTCTCTCTTTTTACAGGGACTCATTCTCAAAGCAGTTGCACACAAAATAATTTATCACTTTGCATTGCAGCTCCAATCTCTGGACATAACCAGTATAGAACTGGCAGGAGGTAGAGCAGGTGTCAGCATTCACACAGTAGATGCAAGCAGCCCTCTTTCTGCATACAAATTTCACAGAACAGTACAACAGGCAAAGGACCTTGTGGGCAAGAATTCCATACGCCTGATGAATATTTTGAAAACTGTAGGGATAATCAAGCAGAGATGCATCATATCTTGTGGCTATGTTTATCATTTAGCAATATGTTTTTAAAAGGGAATATCAGCTGCAAATCCTGTAATTCTTAATATGAATAAATAGATAAAACTCTTAATGAAATACTTTATACCAGGAATTGTGCTAAGGGCAGGGATGAATTTGAACTGGTTGTTCTAACTCCAAGGCCAGCTTTCTATACACTTTGCTATAGCTGGCTCTCTTGTAATCAATCCTCATAAGCTTTTCCTCTGTGAAATGGGAGGAAATAGATTTTTGTTATGAAGGTATTATAAAATCAATCAATTTGGCGAGTTGACGGAAGTGAAACAAGAAGAGAAGCACGCTAAAGAAATAAAATACCAGTGAATCTGGAGGGTATGTCACCGAATCCCAACTCTGCTATGCTATTTTTGACTTAAGGCAGATAATTCCCTCTCTTATAAACCTCAATTTCTTCATAAATTAAAATGAAGGCACTGGCTATTAGGAATTATGCAAGATGATTTTTAAGATCTCTTCCATCCTGTGATGCTGTGATGTACTATAATTCTTAGAAATTCTTCCATTCAGAGATCTATTCTCCTGACTAGTGAGCCCCCAGTGCAGATCACCACTTTATAACAGTTCTCCTGCCATACTGACTTCACTCCCAGCTAAATTCACTCTTTCATAATTCTCTTCCTCTTCAACAGCAGCCTTACCCCTCCTATCTTTATTAGTTTTCTGGTTCTTCTTTATGTATTGTCTCTACCGTTTCAAATATAAGCTTTTTGAGGGCAGAGATTATCTTTTTAGCAAGTATTTGTATCCCCAGCACTCAGGTGTTTTAGAAAAGGAGCAGAACACCCACGTATTTACCACTTAAAGCCAAGTGACATTAAGACATCCTTCTTGTCAGATCTAATGATGCCCCCTCTCAACAGTGATACAATTTATAAAATGCAACATTGGTGTGGCAAAAATGAATGAAACTATTCTGCCTTAAAGGCTACAGTTAATGGAGATAGCAAAGGAAAGACAATGCAGAATGAACTGTACAAATGTCTCGTTTTCCAAATGAATTAGAGATAAGATATGAAAATAAAATGGCGTTTTGATATCACCCATCACTATAGTACTCTTGTTGATAAGTAGAAAGAGATGAAGAAAGTTGGTGGGAAAACTCAGAACTCCATCTAGGGGACAGAAGAAGGAATGAACAGTGAATGGTTCATTAAATTCTTATACACAAGTTGAAAACAGGTAAAAATGAAACTAACTGAAAAACACATTGACCAACTATATCTTCTTGGTCAATGGTGACACCAACAGGGGCTCACATTTTTCTAAGCAAATTTGCAAAGCAAAAGCTCCCCCCGCCCTTTCTCTCTGTCTGTCTCATCAATAACTATCTTTAAATTTATCCAGATGACTTAAAAGAGGCTGGAAAGTGCAATTTATACTTCTCTCTCACCGTCCCGAGAAATGGCTCTCAGAGCAGCTTGTTAAACAGTGAGTAGCAGTAAAAGAGCGTTTAGCAATCTGCTCCACATGTACCACCTTTCCAGCCAAATTGTACCTATTGAGTTAGAGTAATGGAGCTCTGGAACCTAAGTAAGCACCAGCAGAATATTTTACAGGCTGTGCAGTGGTTATTGGGAGCAACTGTTTCTTAATTAGCATATCTATGGATGACTTTCTTTCTGAGGATTTTATTATTGTCACAGTAATTCAATAAAAGTATTCTAAACACTTACAGTGTGGAGTACTTCTGATGATTTACACTTCTTGAATGGCATCCCCAGTTCAGCACATTCTCATTTTTTTTTTTAAAAAGCCACTTTTCATAGCTGTGGATTGCATGTATAAGCTGGGAATCCATGAGTTTGGTATGAATCCTAATTTCCTGTGCAATGTTATAAGCCATCCCAATGAATTTCTTCCTTCTCCATAACTCAGCTGCTTGGCATAATGGCTAAAGAGATAGTCTTAGCATAAGGACATAACTCCAGTTCTGCCTCTCATACCATTCTACCTTGTATGTCACTGGGCATACCATTTCACCTCTTGAATCTCTAAGCAATCCCAGCTATATCTCTAAGACCACAAGTCTGAAGAATAGTTACTTGTCTAATTGCTAGTTTCCTCACTCACCTGGTTGCTACCAATGACTCCAGACCTCCTACCACCCCAAAAAGACATAGTCTATCATCCACAATACTCAACTTAACTGATTGAGAATTTGTGAAATTTCTCCTTTTAAAAAGAGTAAAATTATATGAAAATTTAATCTGTTCCCCTTGATTTGATTTTTTAAAAGCCCATAAACAAGCTTCATTCCAAAGAGGTCTCCTTGTTCTGTGTTTTTTATATATTTAATTTTGATCTCCTTATAGCTATACCATTCTAGAGTAGATTAAGTTCTGTCTCTGGGTTTCAGTGGGTCAAAGTTTGGTAGACCAAAGATAAATGAAAATTCCCTGCAGACTTTCGGATGGGTCATGATTACATCAATGAAACTCGCTTCTCGTACCGGTAACAGCGTGCCCATTGATTGCAGCTCCACTTCCAAAGATTTCCCTTATCCCAACATCTATTTTCTACACACAGTTTTGCTCTGTCTTTGTTCAGCATTCCACCTTACCTTCCTATAGGTACAGAGAATATGAAGTTTTATCACTCTTAGTCATTGCTATATATGTATGTATGTTTCTATCTATCATCTGTCTATCTGTCTATCTATCTATCTGTCTGTCTATCTATCTATCTATCTATCTATCTATCTATCTATCTATCTATCATCAGTATCAGAACTGCTGATGCTCTGAAAGACAAGGGCTAGTCATCAGAAACAATCTATTTCTTTTGACTCAAGCACCTACATTACTTGATCAAAGTCAAGTCACTTCTCTCTGTTTTGGTTTCCTCCTCTATAAAATGGGAATGATAATAGCACCTATTCCACAGAGTTGTTGTGAAAATCAAATGAGATAATATATGGAAAGCACTTTGTAAGCCTTAAAGTGCCCTGTAAAGGACAGGTCAGTAGGTCAATAACACTTATACCTTACAAAGTGATTACACTTTGCAACTGTCAGGCACTGCATTATTATCAATCCCCCAATGCCCTCAGGAGAATCTGTAATACTGTAAATCTTAAACCACTTGCCAATCAACATTGATGAAGGGGTTTTTCACACCAGTAGTTTCCCATACTAATGAAATAATAGTATGGCTCTAAAATATCTCTCTGACTTAGGTAAATGCTCAAAATAAATTAAATGAAAAGTCATAAATGGATATGAGTTGTTTTTTAATCATCTAATTATACTAGAAATAAACATATTCATGACTTTATGGAGCTCTTCAAATATGACAAAGTGTTCTAAATAATAACAATATTGGATATTTAAATGCATTTTGTATATCATCTTATTTGAGACTTGAGACAACCCTTTGAGAAAGGGGCATTATACCTATTATTATCTCCTTTCTACAAAGAAATAAACTAAGGCTAACGAGTTAAATGACTTACCCAGGGTCACAAAGCTAATTGGTTTCTGAAGCAAACTTTAAACCCAAACTTTGTGAATCATAGTCCAGCATACTCACTATGCCATGCTTTGATTTAGTGTGTGTTTTTATCCCCATTTTACAGATGAGGTAAAATGCTTTGTCTGGGATCAAACAAGTAGCACTGGGAATTGATGCCATTATTTTCTAACTCTCCTTCAATGCCTTTTACTGACACACCTCTCCTCAATCCACAACCTCTGATTAAAATGCAGAAATTTGTTAGGGCTTGGTGCCAAATGAAAATATGTGCACAAATAATTATGAAACGTCACTAACTTAATAAGAGGTTTCTGCTTCGGCTAGCATAGTACAATGGTTAAAAATCTCACTGAAGTTACAGCTAGAGAATCTGGGTTTTAATACTAATTCTGCCACTTACTTGTGTTTGTTTGGTCACATCCTTTAAGTTATCTGGGTCTTAGTTTCTTCATCAATAAAATGAAGAAGACTGGAACAGATGACATTTAAGGTCCCCTATACCTCTGATACCATGATTCTTCCCTGTTTTCCTTCCCCATCCTGATTTTAAACAGGTAGGAAAAATTCTAGGAAACTCAATAAGCTACATCTGAGGTGTTCACCCAATGGCATTCCCATTTGAGATGGAACTGTGGAATATTGTCAGACTTTAAGATTCTGTCTATATAAACCTTTGTGCCAAGTGTTCCTTATGCTTTCCAAATGCTTTGACACTTTGTAGAAGTGACACAGGAGAGCTTCTGGGTACTTCAAAAACTAAGGGCCCATTGTCTAACTAAAAATAACAGGAGAAATTACATCAAATTCTCAGGTTTCCACATGCCAGATATAAACAGTTTGTTCTCCTGACATAAAATATAAAGATGAGATTGAAGAATTAATATTTCTTTTATATTTTCATGTCCATTGCTAAGTTAGTACAAATTAAGATTAAAATTATGCTTTTATTTAAAAATAGTTTTAAAAATATTTGAGTGTGCAGGAAAGGAGATGAAGGTAACAAAAAATTCAAATTACTAATGATTCTAGTTCTTTTGTAAAGCAAAATATAATTAGTTCAAATCACCCATATGGGATGAATTAAATAGAAATCAGGAGGGAAGAGGAAAACAAGGAAAAATCAAAAGAGCAGTGATATATAGCTAGAAAGTGCCAGTGACAATAATTTAGATCTGATGTGTCAAACATATTGGCCAGCAACACTCCTGGAAAAAACCAGATGAAAATGTAATTGGGAAATATTTGGCAAAGTAAATACAAATACAATAGAACATAAATAATGTTAATATATGGTTTTCTAAGTCACTAGCTCACAGAGATCATAATGTACAATTTAGCGGGCTCCATATTTGAGTTTAACACCATTGATCTATACCAACCCCCTCATTTTATAGATAAAACAACTGAGAACCACGTAAGTTAAGTGATTCATTATTGCATGAGTATTGAATGGAAGAATTGGGAATGAACTCATTTTCTCCAAATCCAGAATTCTTTCCATTATGTCGTGATGGTTCTCTAAGGTAGGAAGGATAAAAGAGGAGATCATAAAGCTAATACCTCAATTAGTCAGTCACCAAGGCTGTATTAATTGCCTATTTATGTGCTAGATATTGTGCTAAGTACTAAGGAAACAAAAAAAAACCCACAAGTTATATATATATATATATATATATATATATATATATATATATATATATATATATATATATATATATATATATATATATATATATATATATATATACATATATATATATATGAACATTGAATGAACATAAAAAGTAGTATAACTTTAGAAGGAAAGGCACTACCATCTGTAGAGATCAGCAAAAGCCTGCTGTAGAACACAGCACATGACCTGAATCTTGAAAGAAATCAGGGATTCCAACAGCCAATATATAGGCACAGAGGCATGAGGGAGAGTCTCCTTGATAGGAAACAGCAAATAGACCCACTGAAAAGGAGAGGAATAATGTATAGGATTAGAAGGGTAGAAAGGATCCAGGTTATGAAGTGATTTAAGTGTTAAACAGGAGCTTCTATGTGATCCTCCATGTAATAAGGAGTCATTGGAGTTCAATGAGATGGTAGCAAAGGGTTAATGGTCTCATCTGAACATTTGGAAAACCACATGAATTAGAGCAGGAGGAGACTTGAGGCAGAGAAGTCTGTTAAGGAGCTACTGAAATGACACAGGCAAGAGATGATGAGAACCTGAACTTGGGAGGTGGCTCTGTGACTGAAGAGAAGTGGAGAGATGTTGTAGAGATTACAAGATTTGACAGATGAATGGGGTAAGGGAGAATGAGGAGCTAAGGCTGAAACCTGGAGACTAGAGACATGTGTGGTAGTGTCTTCAGCTATAATAATGAAGTTTGGGAGAAGGGAGAAAATATTTGGAGAAGATGATGGGTTCTGTTTGGGGTATGTTTAGTTTGAAATGCCAGATAAACAACACTGCCTTTTTAGCCTCATCATCCACTATTACCTTAAATGAATACTCTTTTCCTTTAAGTAACTATCAGATTATACCCCTTCTAATAATGCTCTCCTCATCCTCCCAGAAATCCTTTTCCACATAATGGTTCAAATCTTATTCACTTTTTAAGGTTCAGATCATTTTCTATCTATCTCCTTTATAAAACTTTCTTTGATTAACCCAGTTCAGAGTGATCCCCTAACTCTTATAAACTCTATCAGACTAATACTTTATTTCTTTTAAATATACCTTTGTTCATTTGTCCAACACAATCTTACCACCATTATTTATTAAAATTGAAAGAGATCTAGCCCAACCCATAACTGAGTAGAAAAGTATAGAACTACAGAGTAGAACGTGGAGCCCTAAGTCACATAGTGAATTAGTGACAGGGCTGGACCTACAGACCAGGACTTCTGCTTCTCAGTTCACAAATAGTGCAATATGTTACTTCTTTTTTTTTCCCTTCAATCAATAAAAATCATCTTCTTCTCCTTTCATCATTCCTCTGTTTCTCTGTCCCCTACATTGAAAAAATCAAAACAAACAAAATCCCTGTCAGGAAGGACTTTTCAAAGGAAACGGATTAGCAGTCAGAATCATAGACTGTTAAAGCTAGAAGGACTCTCAGAGACCAGCTAGTCAAATCTTATCATCTCATAAAGAAGAAAACAAGTCCAGAAAAGGGAAATCACTTCTCTAAGGTCATATACTATCTTTAAAGGTATAGTGAAAAGAGCACCAGACTTTAAGTCAAAGAACCTGATTTGGAACCCTTTTACATTTCTGAGTTATATGACCTTAAAAAGTTTTCTCATTTATTAAAGGAACAAATAAAACTCATGCTACCTAACTCCCAGGGTTGTATGTATACTACCCATGTGTATGAAAAGAACTTTGTAGGCAACAAAACCCTATATATTTCTAAAATATTATTATTCTATGCCTACCTATAAGTTCTTGAGGTTAAGTAACATGTCCCATGCCCATGCTCAAAAACTATTGCTTCCAAGGGGCTTAAATTATTATAGGAAGAAACAACATGTATGCAGAAAATAAATAAAAATTATAAACAATGTTAATACAAATTAGTTTTACACCTTGAAAGTGAACTTTGTCTAATTTCCTGATTTCAAGCAAGATCCTATTATGTCATTCTTCATAGAGATACAAACATCCCCCTTTCTCACCAATAATCAAGAGAAGAGATTCCAGAATGCTTCCTGGGCACCAAATGAAGTCATCTTTCAAAGATATTGTTGTTTGACTTTAGAAAAAATGACAAAGCAAAATAATGCTCATGTGTCCATGAAGACAGTTAGATTCAAAGATGATGCAAAGTAGTTAGAAGTTTTGATCCACTCTAGTTCATACATATCTGAATCATTTGTGTTTTAAATGACCCATAGACCCTAAAAACTAATATTCAAAGTTCAAACCTCTCTCCCACGGTTATGTGAGGGCTGCTCTTCAGGACATTGCTTAAGTATCAGGTAGAGTACAGAAAAATAAAGCCCTAGATAAGGTCCATTAATTATAAAGCGATGCTTCAGCCAAACAACAGTTTGGCCTTAAATCAATACTCAATTAAATACTTCCTGCAGTTCTAGCCATTAATTGCTCTACTGCTTAGAAAATAACATCCTAACTGCTTGCAGAATGGTAATCAAAATCTATGTGTGAAACTTAGGATTGGTTTCTTTGCAAGTATTGGCCCTCACTGAGGGACACCCCCGTTTCACTGAGCATTTCAATTTTTTTGAGTGTCTATTATATCACATTAGTAAATATCATTTCAGAATCTGTCAAGAGAAAGCAATTCTAAAATAAAAATACATAAATATACCTGTTCTCAATAAAACTATGTCTATTGTCTAAGTTCAACAGCCAAAAAATTAGAGATAAGTAAATAAATATCTTAAAGCCCCCAAAAGGAAGCATATCAACATTCCTTTAATATTCCTCAAATTTCAAGCAAACAATTGTTCATTTCTGGCATGAGAACTTTCCTGACTTAAACCTCATAGAACACCTATGGTCTATCATCAAGGAAAGACTTAGAAAAATGGACTCATCAAAGACCTTTGACATCATTTATCATCTTCTACTGGACATATTTTCCCCTTTACATTTTGAAGGTGGTTTTTTTTGGGGTTTTTTTTTTTTGGTTTTTTTTTTTGGTGCTCAGCCTACCTGTCTGTTCATGGCTCAATCTGTTTCACTGGTTCTTCATCCAAGACATGATCACTAACTGTGGATGACCTACAGTGTTCTATTCTGCTCCTTCTCTCTTTATACTATCTCATTTATATACTATCTCCTCAAGTTCCATGGGTTTAATTATTATTTCTATACTTAATTCCCAGAACTGTATACTCAGCCCTGACCTCTCCTGTGAGCCCCAGTCTCACATTACCATCTACTTCTTGGGCATCTTGAATGGATGTCTTGTAGATATCTCAAACTCTATGTCTATGGTGATGATTCTCAGATCTACCAATGTTGCCCCAACCCTTATGCTGTCTTTCAGTCTCACATCTCCAATTGCCTTTCAGACATGGCAAAATGAACATCCAGTAGACATTCGAAACACAACATGTCTAAAACAAAACTCAATATCTTCCCCCAAAAATCCTCTTCTCCACTTTCCTATTACTATAGGAAGGAACCACCATCCTCCCAGTCACTCAGGCTCTCAATCTTAGGATCATCATGGGCTCTTCTCTCACAATCACTCTATATAACTAGTTTATTGTCATGACTTGTCATTTTTATCTTCATGACATCCCTTGTATATGAACAGCTGGTGCCACAGTGGATAGAACACTAGACCTGGAGTCATGGAAACCTGAGTTCAAATCCAGCCTCAGACATTGAGAAGCTGTGTGATCTGGGGTTAAGTTAATTAACTTTTGTTTGAGAAGCTTCCCTCAACTATAAAATGGGGATAATAATAGCACCTACTTCACAAGGAGGATTAAGTAAAGTAATATCTACAAAAGTAAGAAGCATAGTATATAAGTTTTCTTATATTTACTTCCCTTGTCTATGTTCCCTTTCCTCCATTCACATAACCACCACCATGGTACAACTCTTTGCTGTACTATTGCAAAAGCCTTCTATTAGTTTCCCTGCCTCTAGTATGTCCCCACTCTAGTCCATCATCTTTTCAACTACCAAAATGATCCCCCTGAATTCCAGATCTAATAATAATAGTTAATGGCTAGTGTTTTATGGCACTTCAAAGTTTGTGAAGCACTTTACAAGTAATATTTCACGTTTTCCTTGCTGTAACCCTGGAGTGTAGGTACCATTATTATTTTTGTTCTACAGATGAGAAAACTGAACCTGACTGAGCTTGAGTAATTTGCACAGGATCACATAGCTAGTAAGTATCTGCGGTAAAATTTAAACTCAGGTCTTCCTGACTCTGGATCCAGCACTTAATTCACTATGTTGATCAGACCTTGATTCCAGAACTGATGATGCCACCTTCTATACCACATACAACAATGGTTCCCTACTACTTCCAAGATTAAAATCCTCCATTTAATTTTAAATCCCTTCACAACTTGTACTCTTCCTTCCTTTCCAGACTTCCTACACTTAACTTCCAAGCATTCTCTGAATCAACACCAATTGATTTCTTGGTGTTCTTCAAACATAGTATTTTATCCTCCAATTCTGGGTATTTCACTAGCTATATTCCATGCTTTGAAGGTTTTCTTTCTTCATCTCTTCCTCCTGGATTCCCTGCCTATCTTCAAGACTCAATTTAAATCCCACCTTCTGGTTTTCCTGTTCAGCCCTTTCTTCCACCCCCAACTAGTAATGCTTTCCCTCTGGGATTACCCCTTCATTATATGTGTGGATATAGGTATGTGTGTGTTTGCATGTTGTCTCCTGCATTAAAATGTGAACTGCTTAAAAGCACGGACCATATGTTTTGTTTTGGTTCTGCCTTTCTTTGTATTCCCTGTGTGTTATCAGAGTATCTGACACATAGTAAACAATAAACATTTGTTGATTGAAAGATACACTAAATATCCAATATGATGGATGCTTTCATGATCAAGAATTTTTTAACATGTCAAAAATCTCATAAAATCCATGTCAAATCTTGAAAACAAGTGATGACAGAAAATTGAGGACACTGAATATTGTTCAATATTTAAAGATACATAAAGTTGTGAGATTTATTATCAGTAAATTTACTTAATTTGAATTGTACAAAGAAATTTAAACAACTCTATTTCAATTGAATATAATATGATGAAGACACTAGACTAGACTCCAGGGTAGCATAGAGCTAATTGGATAAATACAAAGAAGAGTGAGACAGGATCTTTACCATTATGGTCATTTCTTGCCCTTATCTTGTCTCATTTGAAAATAATATCTCACATTTATATGTTGCTACTTGGTTTGCAAAGCTTATCAGAATCACAAGTTCTTAGAGAAGAAAAAAACTTCATATGCCACCTAATCTAATTCCAACATGGATAGGAATACTCTCTACAACATACCTGAGACATGCTTATCCAAGTTGGATAAGCTGGCATGGTTAGGAATTTTTCCTTAAGAGAATTCTAAACTGCTTAAGCATCTCCCCACTCACATCCTGATCTATTTCTCTTCTGTCTTCCTATAGAAGACTTGCATAACAAGGCTCATCCCCTTCTATGTGAAGAGCACATAAATATTGAATAACAACCATCACATATCTCTATGTCCTCTCTTCTCAAGGTTAAATAGTCCGATTCTCTTCAGTGCATCCTCAGATGCTATGATCTCAATTCCCTTTATGTCTTCTTTTTTTTTTTTTTTGATGTGGACTTCATTCAGTTTCAGTGTCATTCCTAAAATGTGGGCCCCAGAACTGGTCACAATTTCCTCCAATGTGATCTGATCATAGAATAGAACAGAATTTTACACCTACCTAGTCTAGTCCCTGGTACAATGTCTCTCTTAACAACTGAAGCTCAAAATCAGTCACTTGATTACCTGAGCACAGAGGGAACTTTTCATTTCTGGCAGAACAAAAATATACATATCGGATAGCCTCAGGTTATATCTATCTGGAGCCTACTGAATAATCAATTTTAAAGAAAGAATCTAGGAAATCAATGAGATAATCAGGTTGAAAGATTGTTGTCAATTACTTGATTGACTTTGAATTGCTTGACACTCCAGTTATATGGGCATCCTTCAGATGATTGAGAAAGATGTCAGATGATGGATCTTTGCCAATTGTCTTTACTAATGCTGGATATGGTCCTCTAGTGACAAAGAAAAAAGAAAAAAGAGAAAGAAATTTGCCACACATTGGTAGGCCACTGAGAATAAGTGATTTTTCTACAGTATCATAATAAAACTTCAAGTCTTTCTGCAGTTACCTTTGAACCCTTATGTAGGCAGAGGCATGTCACCTTTTCTTTTCTAAATATTCAGAAATTTGGACAATGTGGATATCTTTTCTAGTACTTGGGATTTAAAAAGTCAGAAAATCTCAGCATTAGAAAGGATCTTAGCTGTCACCTTGTCCAGCCCCTACCACCCTTCTTTTCCTCCCTCCACCATCAAGGAACCCTTTGCCAGTCCAAGTGAAGCACAGAGGCTTTACTCCTTCTTAGAATAATTTTAGGTGCCTAAAATAAAATATAGAGTATTACAAAGGAAACAAAGATCATTGAAATAAAGATGTAATTGTTTTACCATCCAACATCACAGACCACCTAACCCTAAATGCACTCTATCCATGGACTCTATGGTTGTCCATGGACCTCAATTTAAGAACCTATACCTTTAATCTTTTTTATAACAAACTCACCTTCTAGGCTTTGTTTGATCTCAAAAAGTAGCCCTTCACTTTTGGAAAGCTCTGTGGTTTTTTTTTTTTCTTTCATAAGTCTCCCAACCCCCATATAGAGCAAAGAAACTGACCACAATTACCATAGCAAATTTTTCCCAGTTTTGCCCCTTGGCATCAAGAAATTGTTCTTTGACATGACATTTCTCCAAGTATTTTGGAGTAGCTATCATGTCACCACAAGTCTTCTTTAATCTCAGTTAAATATCCCCAGTCGATTCAACCTATCCTCCTATGACATGACTGCTAATGTTCTCACTGTATTGTCCCCTCTCTCACTTTGTCTATATTTAGCTTATTAATAATTCTCCTAAAAAAGTTTCACCAAAACAGAGTGCGATAATCTGGATCTTCCCTAATCAGCATAAAATACAATGATACTGTCACTCTCCTGATTCTATATGCAGTATATCTATGCATGAATCTTCAAATCTCATTGACTCTTTTGATTGTCATATAACAAGTCACCCACAATATATAGAACAATCATAGCAAATAGGTTTTTGCAACGTGGATTCCCTGGTATTCCTTTCATTCTTGAGTCATCCCTCAACTTCTCAATGAAGACTTGTTTCAAAGGAATATGCTTGGAGGTTAAGCCAAGATTATGGAGACCCAACTGAAGTATGCTAACATTCCTCTCCAAACAACTTTAAAATAATGGCTCAAATCAAATTTTAGATCAGCAGAATCAACAACAGGTAAGACTAAAATATTTTTCTAGCCAAAGACAACTGAGGAAGTCAACAAGAGAAATCTGTGACACTGGAGCGAGGGCTAGCCCAGAGCATAGGAGCAGTAGTAGTAGCAGCAATAGCTTTGGATGTTGAAGATAGCTGTGAGATCAGAGGCAGTCGGAACAGCAACTTCAGGAGCTCTCAGTCCAAGAGATGATAAGGAGGTCAAACAACTGCTCAGAAAGAGATTAGAGGCTACTGTTTGCTGATTCTAGATGCTGATTTGCAACACTATGGCTCATTTGTAGTTCTGGGTCACAGTTGCAATGTGGACAGGAGTGCATCAGGTCACTAAGAAGGGAGAAGGAGACCTAGTCACAGTTCCATTGCCAAGAGAAGTACTAGCAATTTGGGAAATCAGAGGATTTTGCCCCTCAAAGGTCCAGACTGTAGATGAAGAGAAGTGTCCAAATGTCTCCCTAGATCATACCACCTTGTAAACACTAAAATCTTGTAGACTCCCATGCCAAGCCTAGAGGCCTGTATTGGGCTACCCGAGTCTTTCTTACCTCACCTCCGAGGTCTTCGGCTGGCCACGCCGGATGCACGTATGAGAGAAAGGACGTTCCAGAGTCGAACAGGGGTTGAGCTTTATTTCAGGGTCTGGGTTACAAGTGCAGGGTGGGTCTTCCTTAGGAGGAAGAGGGGGAGATTTCCTAAGGAGGCTAAGCTTAAGGGATTGGAAATAGAAGTACAAGCGGGGAGAGAGGGGGAGGGGAGAGAGGAAAGAAAAGAAGCGGAGCCCTACTGTCCTCTTGGCTCCACACTGCTAAGAGAGAGCTTTCTGGCTTCCTCAATCCTACTTAATCTTCAGCCACACAGTTTGCATCTCAATACCATGCTGTTAGGTAACTAGGTGTGCTCCAATCCGGGACGACCTCGAGGGCAGGGAGACTCCACCCATCAGGTATCTCCGGGGGAGAGGCGGAAATACCCGAGCTAGCCGAGCTAGCTCAGTCTGACCTTCTCGAACCCCGGCTGTTCATGGAGGGCCACGTAAGACTCTAAGATTTAGAAGTCCCACTTTTACCTGCCCGAGACCATCCACACGGAATTGAGCTTCCAGTCCCAACACTCCCAGAATTAGCTTTGAAGTCAGCAGCACAAAAAAAAGCCTGAACCTTGAGATAGTACATCCCTACCACAAAAATGAGCAGATTCTAACATAAAATTTGAAGTCAAGAAAGAGGTTGAGAAAATAAACAACAAACAACCAAAAAAGAAAAGAAAAACTTGACCACAAAAAGCTACTATAGCACCTGGGAAGACCAGGACACAAACTCAGAAGACAATGTGAAAACAGCTATAAGCAAAGCTTAAAAGAGAAAAGCTACCTGAACCCATGACTGACAGGAATTCCTGAAAGTGTTAAAGAAAGAGATGAGTGGTAAAGGAAAAGCTGGGTTGGGAGAGGGAGTGGAATGAGAGGTATGTAAGAAAATTATGAAAAGAGAATGAATAACTTGGCTAAAAAAGTTTTTTAAAAAGCCAACTAAAAAAAATAATACTTTAAAAAAAGAAAATTGGCCTAATAATAAAAGAAGCACAAAAAGTAACTGAAGAAAAGAACCCCTTAAAATGCAGAATAGGCCAAATGGAAAAGGAGGTACAAAAATTCACTGAAGAAAATAATTCCTTAAAAATTAGAATTTGGTAAGTGGAAGCTAATAACTGCATTAGACATCAAGAAACAATAAAATAGTGTCAAAATGAAAAAAATGTGAAATATCTCATCAGAAAAACAACTGGTCTGGAAAATTGATCAAGGAGAGATAATTTAAGAATTATTGGACTACCTGAAAACCATGATTTTTAAGAAAAGAGCCTAGACATGATCTTTCCAGAATTTATTAAGGAAAAGTCTCCCAATGTCTTAGATCAAGAGGGTAAAATATAAATTGAAATAACTCACCAATTACCTTCTGAAAAAATCCCAAAGTGAAGGCTCCCAGGAATATTATAGCTTACAGGTCAAGAAGAAAATATTGCAAGCCAAGCAGACAGAAAGAAACAGTTCAATTATTGTGAAGTACATTCAGGATCACACAAGATTTATCATCTCCCAAATTAAAGGAGTGGAGGGCTTAGAATATAATATCACAGAAGGCAAGGGAGCTAAAATTACAACCAAGAAACCAGCAAAACTGAATGTAATCTGGGGAAAGACAAGGGAAATAGATATTTATTGAAATAGAGGACTCTCAAGCATTCCAAATGAAAAGACCAGACTATAAGAATTGAGAAAGGATTATCAGATTTGGCAATTAAGATATTATTAGTGATTCTGAAGAAAATTATTGCATTTAATTGAAGAGTCAAGGATAAAATGGACATAGAGAACCAAATTAAAGAGTATGGGAGACTGTAAGTAGGGATAGTAGTACTCTTGAGAGAAATTGGGAAGTTGGGAAGAGGAATGGGTTTATGGGGAAAGATAATATAAGATCTGCAATGCACGCAACAACCTATTCATGGCTTTTCATCCTGTGTTATTTAGTATTTTCCACAAAAAATAAATTAAAGCATTAAGGTCTTACTGACTGGACAAGCTAGTGGGTGAGGTGGAGAGTTTTGAGCTTTAATGGAGTTTAGTGGTGTTAAATAGAAACTGTAGGCTGCATATAGCATTATTTATGTTCTATAGTATTTTTATTTATTTTGTTAAACATTTCCCTCTTTTATTTTAATCTGGTGTGCTGCCCTGGGAAGTTTTGCAGGCTACTTTGGCCTGAAGGGCTAGAGTTTAACACCTATAGTGTAGGGCAGTTAAATTTCAAAATGTGTCTAGATCAGGGTTGGGGAACCTGCAACCTCAAGGCCACATGTAACCCTCTAGGTTCTCAAGTAAAGCTCTTTAACTGAATCCAAACTGCACTTGAGGACTTAGAAGGCCACATGTGGTCTTGAGGTCTCAGATTCCCCACTCCAGTCTAGATAATCCTACAGGTTCCAAAGATTTTTGTAAGCAAGCTTGAAGGTCAAAATTATTTTCATAATAATACTAATAATACATATTTAATACGGCAAATATCAATAAATATAACACATATTAAAAAGTTCAGGTGAGGGGAGATCCTCAGTTTTTAAAAATGTGAACAGGTCTTAAAACCAAAAGAACTGTTGATATGATTATATTGGAGACAAGGCTAGGAAGACTGGCTACTGGTGGAAGAGTAAGATATGACCCATGTTCGCACTCTGGTTGACCAAACACCCTTGAGAGTGAGGTCATGAGGTCCATTTTGGAGATCACTGCTTAAGATTATGATCAGGTAGGGTGAGGAGACATGCATTGAAAAAAGCTGTCCTACAACAAGTAAGACGAAAGTGAAAGTGTAGATTAATGGGACCATTATGATAGAATTCACATATTACAAGAAGGCTTTAATGAATTGTGATCTGCAACACTGGAGAGAGGGACCAAATGGGCCCATATCAACACAACCACATGTCTATTGACTGTGTAGAAGTCAATCCTATGACCTGTTCTTTTACTTCAGCCAGTGGTAGAGAAGATAAAACTGGATTTCATCATTAACCACAACTGTCCCACTTTCTCAATCATAAAATCTGGTGGTACTCTAGCTGATACTAAATTCCTACTTCTCCTAAATGTATTCTTTGCTCTTATCCAGAGTTCTCCTTCCTCTTTCCCTCACTATTTTTCATACCATTACTCTGCTCAGACTTTACATTCCTTCTTTTCCCACTTCAACTCATGAGTTAGTCTATCTTCTGCTCTTGGTTCCCTTGACCACTTTCCACTCATCTCTTTCCAAAGCTCAGCCCATAATTACTCCCACCATCTTCTTCCTCTGCTCCTATGCACAGGCTTCTGAACAGAGATGAAGGAAATCTCACAATCCACCTGACTAAGTACATCATAAATTCATATTTTCCAAGTTCAACTGAATTCTCAATGGAAGAAGACAATCCTTAAAATTCCTGTTTAATAGATTACCTTTCTTGCTCCCCACAGAAGATATTCCAAACTTTTTTCCTCCTTAAGCCTCACAAACCACCCTCTTTCCCTCCCTACCATCTCTCAGATAAGAACCTTGCCTCTTATTTTACTGGAAAAAAGCAACTGAAGCCATTCGACATAAGGTTCCTCTTCTCTCCTTATCTTCCTGTCAAAAAATCTTAACATAATTTCCCATTTTATCTTCCTTTCCAGCAGTCTCTGACAAAGAAGTGGCCCTTCTCCTTGCCAAGGTCAACAATGCCTCTATATGTTGCCTTTCGCCTAACCTCTCCAATTGTCTCCAACAGCTTGCAATTTAAATGGCTTCTCTCTCATGAAAACTTCTTCTTTCAAAGTACTAGTTCCTTTTCCTACCAATTTCAAACTCTTCCTCCATGCTTAAAAAGCCATCCTGAGGCCCTCTCATCCCTTTAAGCTGTGGTTCCTAGATCTTCCCTCTCCATCAAACTCTTTGAAAATGCTCAAATTCTATACACTCATCTCCTTCACTTTCTGTCCAATAACTTATTTCTCAATCCTTTGTAGTCTTGGTTGTTTCATCACAATACTAAAACAGTTCTCTCCAAAGTTGCTAAAAATCTCTTACTTGCCAACCTTGATGGCTTTTTTTTCAGGCCTCATCCTTTCTATCCTATCAGCTACATAAGATTCTGTTGGCCCCTCTCTCCTCCTGGATAGTTTAAATTACTTGGGTTTTCCTGACCACTCCTGGTTCTCCTCCTACAAGCACAACCATTACTTTTCTGTTTCCTTTGGTGGATCATCATCTAAATCATGTCCACAAAATGTGGGTGCTTCCCAAGATTCTAGCCTAAATCCTCTTTTCTTCTACATTCTGTCTCTTGATAGCTTCATCAGATTCCATGAGTTTAACATCCAAGTAGATGATTCCAAGTTCTATACATCTGGCACAGTTTTTCTCCTGAGCTTCAGACTTGAATCACCAGTTGCCTAATGTACATTTCAAACAGGTTGCCCAGAAAACATTTTAAGGTCTAGGGTGGAACTGACTTTCTCCAAAAACTCTCTCTTACTTATTTCTCTGTTTCTGTTCAAGGCAACATCATACTTTAAATTTTTAAGGTTTGACACATTATCATTATTCGTTGTTCCTCACTCTCTCACATGCCTCATCTAATCAGGTGTCAAATCCTATAATTTCTACTTCTGCAACATCTCTCTCACTGGATTCCTCTCCATCCCCCCAGTTCCTAAAAGTTCAGACCGTGGTCGCTTTCCTAGATTATTTCAACAGATTCCTAGTTGGTCCCTTTGCCTCAAGTCTCATCACTGGAGACCTTCAACAAACTTCTGTCAAAACAATTTCCCATAAATGCAAATCTGACCATCTCACTCCTCTACTAGATCATTTCAGTGGCCCCTGTTTCCTCTGAGACAAAATGTTGATTCCCCTATTTAGCATAAACTGACCCCAGGCAATTTCCAAGCTTCACTGGATATTGCTCATCTTCCCACCCTCCACCTTCCAGCCAAACTGGCCTCTCTTTCTGACATATAATACTTAATCTCTTGTCTCCATGAGCTTGCACTGGCCACCTTCTGTACCTGGAATGTCCTCCTCCCTTATCTCTTCCTCATAGAATCCCTCCCTTTCTTCTAGAAACCTTGCCTGCCTAGTGCCCTCTCTACCTATAAATGTGTATATATGCGTGTTATCTTTCTAATTTGAATGTAACCTTCTTCAAAAGAGAGCTTACTTTCTTCTATCTATGTGCATTCCCAAAGCCTAGCCTAGAATTTGGCACATAGGAGACAATAAATAAATGTTTGTTGATTGACTGCTACAAAAAAAAAAATCTATGAGATTTCAGAGAATGGAGGAAAATGTTGGCTATAGACAGAGAAATAATATATAAACTGGACCCTGAAAGATGGATAAGATTTCCACAGATAGCAATCAGAAAAGGGTATTCTAGGCCATGGGCGTTATTCCTAATAAGGTCTTCCACTGAATTATGCAAGGAAATTATTTTGTTGTTATTTTTTTTCAATACTTGAGAAATGAAATACTTAAGAGAAAAATACATAAATACGAGAAATGTACAAGTAAACAAAGTATGTGCCAGAAACTATTATTCATTTAAATTTCCTTCCAAATCCATTCTGAATATGTAAAGCTTTGTAGTTCTTCATTTTCCCAGGAAAGTTATTGTTTGTATTTAAGTAAATGTGATGAGGAGAGCTTTAGTGAAACTCAAAAGAAATGGTCCTCTGATTGTTTTTCAATTTATTTTTCATTATGACTACCTACCTAAACCATTTTCTGATGCCTATGTGTCACTGATATCTAGTCATCATATATATTTATTCTTAAAGGATGCTACAGTTTCAAAGACTAGCATGAGCCCATGAGAAATTAAGAGCACAGACTGAGATAAAGATTTATTTTTTATTTATTCATTCATTCAACTATCCATTCATTTACTTATGCATTCATTCATTTATTTATAGAAAAGGAAAGGATGGAAGAGGAGAGAAGGAGAGAGAGGACAGGAGAGAAGAGGAAAAGAGAGGACAGGAGAGGAGAGGAGAGGAGAGGACTTTGGGACAACATGTGCCAAAGTGAATCTTCACAAGTCATATTCTCAAACTGGTAGGTTGGGTGCATGTTGGGCAACAGAGCTTCTTACTAATTTATATCACAGGTTAGTTTCTCTTATGACCTGAGAAAGTTGAGTTATGTCCTCAAATGACTCTCCAAAATTAAAGACAGGCAAAACACAATGAATGTCCACTTCATAATCTTTATTCTCTCAAATACAAAAATATGGGACCAACTTCTTGGCTCTAAACATAACTGAAAGAAATCCCAGGGAGTGGAACACCAAGATGGTGATCAAGGATCTTTCTTGACCTTCTTAGTGGCAAATCCATCTCTTTGGTGAAGGATGATGTTACCTGTTTCCCCCAAGTTAAAGGGGGGTGGGAGGGTATTTGCAAAAGTATCAGTATCAGCAAATACTAGGATACTAACTTAAACCCACTTGTTTTTACTGAACTAGTACTCACTATAGGATTTTAAAGGTTGTTATCAGGAATGTTGTAGAGAAGAATTTAGTTGAGGTGTTGGATGGAAGAAACACTGTAGGCTCTTCCCTCTCTGAGATTCTATGATCCTTTGAGTAGTACTGGGTAGTAATTGGACATGGTTGCCTGAGTGGATATTAGAGAATGCTTCACTTGTGCCCTGGTGAACTAACTTTCAGTTTGGTTATTTTATCGTAATATGCACATATCTCCCCTATCTCCTAACAGCTCTAAGGAGGAGGCTTTCTTTTATCATCAAAATTAGCAGAGATATATCCACCTAACTATTAACTTTATATTGCCCCAGAAAATGCAGTTGCTGCCTTTACTGTCTTACTGCACATGTGAAATACTTTCTTTTTTGTTTCAGCTACTGTATTTAGATTGTGACTCTTGCTTTAGGCAAATATCCCAATCTAGGACCTTATATTTAAAGCTCATTCCTCTATCTCAATAGGTAACAGCACAATTCTTGCTTTCAAATACCTGAAAGGTTATTTGGAATGGGATTAGATTTATTTTGCTTAGATCCAGAAGGAAGAACTTGGACTGAGTTGAAACTAAAGGCAGAAGATTTACTCAATATATGGGAAAAAAACATCCAAAGAATGAGCTTTGCCAAAAGGAAATTTCTTTCTTTAGAAAATATTAGTTTGTATTTTTTTAATTGTATATGTGTTGTCTCTCTTTCTTCCTGTTTCTTGCTACCACAGAGAATGGAAACTCCATGAAGACAGACATTGTTTCATTTTTTCCATTTTATTCCTCAGCACCTAGCACACTACTTGGCACATAGTAAGTGCACAATAAATCTTTGTTGAATTTAACTGAATGATGAATTTGTATCATTGGACTTTCTAAGTGTAATATTATTAAGGATATGCTGTATATGATATGCTATATATGATTCTTCAGGTACAGGTTGGATTAAATGACTTCCTGTCTTCCAACTCTGAGATTCAATGATTCTGTGGGAGTGGTCACAAATTTCATCAAGGAAGCTTCAATAGTATTCTATCAACTTAACTTATCTGCAAACAAAAGCATTTGTAAGACTGAGTCATTTATGAGGCAGCTAGGTAAAACTGGAGACCTCAGTTTAAATTCTAACTCAGGCACTTACTAGTTATGTGATTCTTGGCAATTACAATTACAATTAATTAATTACAATGTAATTGCAAGGTCTTCTATGACATTGTACTCCTACTATTATTGAACAAAGTTCTTTGTTGTTCCATCTTTCAAGGAATCTCATATAAGCTTAATACATATATATATACATATATATATGCAATAAACCTTGTTAGAGGAAAATTTTTAAAGCAATATTTTGCTCTCCTGAGTCAAATCCTTTTGTATAGTCCACAAACAATAACTTAAGTAGAATCTTGTATTCTCTACATCTTTTGAACAATTATATATCAATAGAGAAAACCTTTTGTGAAAGCTTGCCTGTTCTTTTCTCATCTTTTCACTGAGTATAATCTTCAATTAAAGGGTGTGTGTAGGTTGGATTAAATGACATCTGAGGTTCTTCCAGCCCTGAGATTATGTCATTCTAAGGTTTGGATGCCATATGAAGGTTCTAAAAAGTAACCTAACTACCTCAGCTATTTGACTCCTCTTAAATCATACCTTATTAAAATTTTCAGATCCTTAATTTTTTGAAGATTATTTTTCATTCTGAACAAAGTCAGAGCTATCTGAAATGAAAAATTATATAACATTCTTTCCCTAAGTCATTATCAGTTATGATAATCATGCAGTCCTCTCAGTCAGATGCATCTGTTTTTAGGAAACTGTAAATAGAACTAGAGATTTCATACAGTTTGAGTATATGATCTATTGTACATGACTGAAATAATTAGAAGTATATATGCATTTCCACTGGGGACTGATTTACATGGGTAAATATCACCAAGGTAAATATACCTTTGGGTTTTACTGAATTGACATAGTTCAGTATTGGATATGTTTAAAGGATTATAATAATGAGACTCTTATGAACTAGTATAGCACAGTTGTAAGGTAGACTTTTCCTAAATGAGTCATCATGTGCTATGACCCACTGCCAAGCATCCTTTTCTGGATTATGGGAAAAGTGAATTTAGTAACCAAAGGTCCTAAATGCAGCTTGAGTGAATTTGCAATAGACATTAGTATTTCCCAGATGCTTTTTTTCACATACTTTATCTCTGGGCATTGGAGCAGTAAGGTCCTGACTACAAATTTCAAGAATGTATGAAGCATTCAGGCACACCAAGGTTCATGGCTACTTCTCCTTGGTGACAGGAGGTGGTAGCAAAAGATCTAACAAAATAAAATAGCAAGAAAAATTAAATGGATCCTAAATTTATTTCTACTGATCTGTGTACCACTTTTTTGGAGTTTTCCTGGCTATTAACTCACATATTCCCACCTGTTGCATGATGTATGCAAAGAGTTAGCCAGTCTGAGGTCAATGTAACTTTCCCTCTGACTCTCCCTCACCCATCAAACCACAGCTAATTACAGCCCCTGGATGCCAATACACTGAATTACTATTAGATTCAATTTTTAAAGCCCTAAGAGATTGGAAGCATTCTAGGGATAGATACTTCCAAGGGTGGTATTCCTATTCTCCCTTAATTCTTCTGATCATTAAGTCACATGAACTTTCCTCAGTACTGTCAAATACTCCATCTGAACAAAGTATTACAATATTTTAAAAACAAAAATAGTAGAATGCCACATTATTTACAACCAGTGAATGAATAACAAAATTTCAACTATTGGGAACGTATGCCAAACTTCAGCATTATCCAAAGGAATTATGTTAGTTATTTATCAGTCAGGCAGAATTCAACTTGACCCTCCTATCTTCTCTATTCAATCAATCTGTTAATGAGGGAATCTTGACTGGTCTTTGTCTATGTCAGATAGAATTATGTTGCTCAGTTAAAAAAATAACTTGACTGTGATATTTTATGTCAAGTTTCATTCCATCAATCAATGAAAATTAGGAAAACAAAAAGAAAAGAAAAATAGCTGTCAGTTTTTATTTGGTTGGTCATTTAAAAGGTATTTAAACTTTGAAGGCCTGAGGTAACTGGTTCAAAGAGTCACTTAAAATATTTTTTAGAAGGAAACTTAAGTCCAAATGAATTTATGTCTTTAAATTTTTAATTTTCTTTTGTTCGATAATAGAAATAAAAACTAAGGCTCTGTTTTGAAGTTAGACTATATTTATGTCTTAGAGTAACTTCTGAACCATTTTAGTCATTTCCTTTGAATTGATTTTCATATTGACATGTGAACCAGGCAAGTCACTTAACTTCTTTGTGTCTCAGGCAATTCTCTGGGCCTATAACTTTCACAACATTTGGTGATCTGTTCTGGCACAAAGAATTTCCTCCTAAGGAATCCGCTACACTATTGTAATCATAGGTCAGATGAAGTATGAACCAGAAAGAAAAAAAGTGGGAATCACCCTTTAAAAGACTTCAGAAGAGCAAAATTATTATTTGAATATATTTTCATCAATTTAAATTTTCCTTTTCTGATTATCTTTCAAAAACCTTTCTTGTGGGCAGTTTCAAAGATTCATGATACAGAGTGTTAAACCAAACAGAAAATTCTACAAAACAAGTCTAAAATAAGCACATAAATAAATAAGTACTGGAGCCACAGTATCTACAGACTCACCACTGCCACCCCTACCACTACCACCACCATCATCCTCACTATCATCCAAAAGAAAAGGAAAACTCAGTTTTTTACCATTTAGATTGCAAGTCAATACATGGCAATACTCCACACATAGTTACAAGCCAAAGCAGGAAAAGAAAACATCCTGTGGCACAAGAAAAAGTTGTCTTTATGAGGCAACTGAGCTTCTGATCACAAGCCATTACCCACTGGCATTTTCAGTGTATGGAAAATACATAGTCATGTTGAGTTACAATCAGTCAGTTGCTGGTCTATGAAGCAGTTCATTTCAAGGAAGAAGACAGAGATTTTCTCATCTTCTAGTGTATTCTTAACCTCAAGAGTATGGGAGAAGGTCACAGTCCTCTCTTGTTTTTTGGTTGACCTTGCACAAGAACTGGAGGAAAAGGAGACAAAACATAGAGGTTTGATATGACTACCCATTTACTCTGACATGGAGACATTCCATAATGGATTTTTTTGAAGAAAAGGAAGACACCATGTGCCTCTCTTTCGGTCACCACAATGAAAAAAATATAGCACTTCACTCCTTTCAAAGCATTCCATGTGTTCCTGTGTGCTTCCACATTTCATCCAATCTTTAAAGCAGCTCAATGAAAGAAGCAGATGAGGTATTATTATTCTTATTAGTAGATAAAATTGGAGATCATCTAAAGCAATGTCATCATTTTAAAGATGAGGAGAATGGGTCTAAACAGATGCAAGGAGGTGCCTGAGGACCCACAGGTACCAAATTTATGGACAAGTGTTCTGAATGATGTCTTTGGAATCCAAATCTCAAAGTCTTTCCACTATACCATGCTGATGTCAAAGAGGAAAAGCTACTCACCCAGTACTTATTAAGTGCCTAATGCCCTAAGCTAGGCGTGATGAGATAATGCAAAGAGAAGCAAAGCATGACACTCACAATTGAAGACAGCTAGGATTATTTTAATATACCTGCTTTATTTTCTTGGTAACATATAAGTTCCTTCGAATCAGAGACCACGTTTTATCTAAACTTTCTATCTTCCTTAGTGATTAGCACAGGAGTTGGTGTGCACAAATAGCTGTACTGCCAAATGCAACATATCTGCATTTTGCTCTCCTCTGAAAGTCCATAATTCTATACGAACTTTCTCCCTGGGGTGTGACATAGTTGGAGGTGAATACTGTTGGAGGTCACCCAAAGGGCAAAGGAAATGTGGCTGTAAGAAAGCTGCTGCATGTTCTCAGTCATCATTCATACATAGGACTCACTGCTAGATCTATGTATCCAACTTTACTATTGGGCAGCTAGAGACTCATGGAGAGACCACTGGACCTGGAGTTAGGAAAATCTGAGTTGAGATCTGGCCTCAGACACTTACTAGCTGTGTGACCCTAGATAAGTTGCTACTGCTATAACAACAACTACTACTGCTGATGCTTCTACTACTACTACTGCTGCTACTACTACTACTACAACTACCACCACTGTTATTCCTTCTCCTTCTCCTCCTCTTCCTACTATTATTGACTCCCTTGAGTTCTAGAACTGTATCTCTAACCTCTTATTAGAAATTACAAAGCACATGTCCCATAGATTCCTCAGAATCAAAATGTCCGAAATAGAACTTGTTTCTCCTCAAATTCAATTCTATTACATATTAATGTGAAAGGTGATACCTCTTTGGAATTGCCAAAGTTCACAACCTGGGTATTACCCTCAAATCATTTCCCATATTCAATCAGGCACTAAATCCTGCTGTTTCTATGTCCACAGCATCCCCCCAATACATTCGCTTCTCTCCATTCCCACAGGCATCATTTCAATCCAATACCTTGTAACCTCCCACCTGCACTACTTAAAAAGTAGTCCAAGATTGTCCTTTTTCAAATATATCCTTCATGTTGCCACCAAAGTGATGTTATAATGTGAAGATATGACCATGCCATCCCCCTAAATTATAAATCGCAGTGTCTCCCCATTACCTCTAGGATCAAATATAAGCTCATGCATCTTCAACTATAAGTTCTTCACAACCTTGCTAAAACCAGACCATTCTAACTTTCCAGTCTTCTTAAATATGGCTCCTTCCTTCTCACCCAAACGCACTCTATAATCCAGTCATTCTAGTCTATGTATTGTTCCTCCTAAGAAAGATTCCCATTTCTAATCTCTATGTCTTCCAACTGGATGCCTCCAGTGTCTGGAATATGGTGCCTCCACACCTTCACTGCCTAGAATCCTTGCTTTTAGTCAAAATGCAGGACCTAGGGTGTAACACTCATTTTCTAAATGCTTGTTTGCTTGATTGATCAAATATTTCTTGATATCCCCAGTCTCTTCCCAAATCTAACTTTCTATACTTATGTATCTGTTTAGACAAGTACATATTGTCTCCCCTGTTGGAATGGAAATTTTGTTAGGGCAAGAGTTGTTTTACATAGATGTTTATATCTCCACCCCTCAGCACAGTGCTTGGCACATAGAGGCAATTAGGTGGTACAGTGGAAAGAGAAATGGAACAAGAGTCAGGAAGATCCAAGTTCAAATATGGCCTCAGACTAGTCATGTGACTGAATAAGTCATTAAACCTCTCTGATTTTCTCTTTTCTCAACTGTAAAATGAGGATAATAATAGAACCTATCTCCCAGGATGGTTATATGGATCAAATGATTTGTAAAATCAAATAATTTTATATTTATTAATATCAAAATATTAGTAAACTAGATTTTATATTTATTAATATCAAAATATTGTGCTTAGCTCAGTGCCAGGAACCTACAGATGCTTAATAGATATTTTGTTTTCTTCCTTTCTTCCTGACAATAACTAGGAACTTAATAAATATATGTTGACTGATTAAAGACAATGACCAAGCCATGTATGGCCAGAAAAAAAGGGGACATGTATCAATACTGAGGGATAATATATGAGTAACCTGCATGATTCACTGCTATCCATGAAAATATTCCTTAAAAAAAGGAAAAGACCTCCAGGATATCCTTCTATGGAGATGTTCTATGGAGAATCTAACAAAATGACTAGAATAGCTCTGCATAAGGATTGTTTTCAGTATGCACAGAAGGAGAAACCACCCTTGCCAATGATATAGTTCCATCAAAGTAACAAGTGCCATTTCACTGAGAAAGCAAGGATGTACAGAGGAAGGACTCAGACCTAGATCTTCTTGGTTTCAAGGCTAATACCCCACTGGGGCTGTATAGTAGCACATAATTAAATAGTGAACATAAAAAAGTTGTCATGGAAAGATAAAATTTATCTTCATACTTTCATGGATCAAATCTTAACTGTTGTAAATGAAGGATTTAGCCCTTTTGATTAAGATCATCATAAGTGCATTTTGTAAATTTTGGGCAATCATATCAATATCATTCATTGTAATTATTATCATTTCTGTTGTTGACTCAACAACAATTCAGCAAATATTTTTTCATCGTATCCTCGATGCTGACGGCCATGACAGTCACTAGAAGGGAAAGAAAAAAACTGGTTACATCTGGTCCTTTTTCTTCTACTAGACTATAAGTTCCATGAAGACAGAAACTATAAAATGAGTACCTCATTGAGGTCCCCTGTGCTTCTGTTTCTACAGTGTTGTGATTCTAAGATGACCAGTACACTCAATATCAGGAAATCTAGAGGTATTTCCCTAGTGAACCCCTATGCAAGATGTGTGGCAGTATGTGGATGCAGGATTTATAATATAAGAAGCTACATCTATTGTTGCTGTTTATCCTTCATTTTCAAAGACAACAAATGACATGAAGACTAGATATCTTCATTTGTGCACGAACTGGATTTAAGTGAGGCAGAGATGTACAAAGTTGTCAGCCCCACTCTCTTTTCCTGAATCATCAAAGTCCAATGGTAGTCCAAAAGTCATGATAACTGATGATGACCCAGGATGCAGTGGATGACAATGGAATCTTTGAGTATGACCAAGCTCTAAGAGTTCCACAGGACCTGCTTTAGCCATCTTCATGGCTATTGGGACAAATTTTTCTCATGCACCCATTCTTCTGGGAGAAGTCTTCATGCACTTGAGGTAGATATCTCTCTGCCTCTGACTCATTGACCAGTTTGAGGCCTATCAGTTAACCTCAATCTGGATTAGCCCATCTGCTGAGGCAGTTTTACCAGTACGTGCCTGCTGTTCATGCTACAGCTTCTTGGAGTCACAGGTAAGGAACCATACCTGCTCTGGTTTGCAATCTGCACCACTAGACAGAGTGCCTACATTGGTGCCTACACAGAGCCCTCAGAATGGCAAAGCACCAAATAGAAGTGAACTTAACCATGGTATCAAAAAAAGTAATCACATAGGGCTGTAATACTATCCATGGCCATAGTCAAGTTCAACATACCTGGAAATTGCTCAGTCCCAGTCACAATACGTAGCTCTTTGGGAGAAAACCAAAAGCAAAATTCCACAATCATAGAGACAGTTTGAATGCAGTGGAATCTGACTTGAAGAGGCAATCTCATAGCATGAAAAGAGCAACAGTTTGGAACTGGAAAAACATAAGTTCAGATCCTAATTCAGCTGCTTATTCCTTCTGTGACTTGGGCAAGTTATGCTAACTCTGAGCTTCAGAGGAAACTCTGCTGTAAAATAAAGGAGATGACTTCAGTGAACTTTCAGCTTGAAATTTTTTATCTTCATCAATATGGCTGAGTCTTTCATTTACATTTGCTTAGGTTGTGATTCATGGAAACACAGCAGTTCTCCACTTCTGTGCCTGCTTTCTGATTCCAGCCCCAGAGGGCCAATTTTATAGCCAGGGGCACTATTAGTTTTCAGTTTGATATTTCCCTTCATTCTTTTATCGCTGACTCTAAATGGCTCCATTTGATGTTATTTCTCCTTAGATGTGTAATCTTGTATTTTTCAAGTGAAATCTGATTTTGCAGTCCTGCCCTTTTTCAGTTCATTGTTATTACTTCAATATCAGAGATGGTATTTGTAAAAACAATTTATTGTTATTCCCAAATTTCATAAGCATGATTTTTCCATCCCCTTCCATAGATAATAAATGTTATTAAATAAGGAATGTCATAATACCTGTTTTGTGATTTTTTTTCTCTCCACTGGGTGTATAGTCATCTATCATAATCCTTCAGTTTATAGCATTTCAGTCTAGTCCAAGCTAGAAGAATATCAAGTAATATTGCACAAATAAAATTTCAGACGAAAGGGAAATGAATCACATTACTTAGGTGTAAATGATGGTGTATCATCATACTTCTTCTTTCTTACTAATCTAATAATATATATTCCAGTCAGTATTTGGCCCATACTATGACATGGAATCAAAGCATATTATATGAGTAGAGTTGACATGCAATCAACAAAATGCTCTAGTAGAGCTATAAATTATTACATGGATGTACTAACTGCAATTCCTATGGTAGCCATTACTATATTCTAGCTAGCCATGGAATACACCCACACCCCCACACACATACACACACACACATACACATACACACACACACACACACTAGACAGAGAGAGAGAGAGATGCATATAAATATATATATATACATGTGTATATGCACCTATATGTATGTATAAAGAGTCAGGCAAACATGCATATATGCATATTTAAGTCTATTTGCAGAAACCAAGTCAGAATAATAAAATTAAAGTTGACATGTACTTAGAGAATATCTACTCCTACCCTTATTCAATATATGAATGCCCACTTGAGTCTCCCCAGCATGTAATTATCCAACCTCCACTACAACATGTCCAAGAGAAAGAGAGATCACTACCTTGTGAAGCAGGATATTCCATCTTTAATAGCCCTAATTGTTAGAAAAGTAATTTTTATTCTGAGCTAATATCCACTTGCCTATAATTTCCATCAATTGTTTTTAGTTCTGTCCTCTAGAACCACATAGAAATGTAATTCTTTATATTGATCAGTATTACACATTTTTTTCTTTTTAGATTGAATCCATTATTTCATTTTGTTGAGACATTTTGGAATTCTGAATCTTCCATACTATATATTATCTGTACTTCCTGGTATCATATCACCTGTGCATTCTACATACATGTGGAGCATATGTAGTGTTCAGGGATCACTACATCTCTGGTGAGAGGGTTTCCCAAGCCCTTTTCAGGGCTGTCCATCCACCTTTTTCACCCAAATCTCATGGTCCCAAGGAAGTGTAACATGCACAGTGGCCATACTCCAGTAAAATCATCTCTGTAGATGGTCTAAAATAGGTTGAGGGTAACTGACAATCTTCAAACCCTCTGGTGAGTTAGGCAGATGTCTTCCCCAAGTACTCAAAGACTTCTCCCTAAGGAATGGGCAGATTACAACAATTTGTTCCAAAAGTCATGAAGGGGGGGGGGGGGGTGGAGCCAAGATGGCAGAGTAGAAAGACACACATACTCTAGCTTTTCCCCCACAGCCCATAAAATACCTGTAAAAAATGACTCTCAACAAATTCTAGAGCAACAGAAGCCACAGAACCACAGAGTAAAAGAGATTCCTAGCCCAAGGTAGCCTGGAAGGCCAATAGGAAAGATCTATCTCATAGAGCATGGAGCGGAGTGCAGCCCAGCCTCAGCCACACAGAACCAGAAGGAACAGGACCAGAACAGGCCCTGTGGATGGAATCCCCAGCAGCAGTGGAGATTCTCAGATCCCTCAACCCACAAATGCCAAAGGCAGCTTCAAAGGTGAGTGTTTTTTACCTCAGTGACAAGGGAGCAGGGTCTTCCCCTAGTCCTGGCCCCAGGTGGCAGCAGTGGCTGTGGCAGCACTGGCAGCAGCAGCAGCAGCGACAGCAGCAGCATCCATTTGTGGAGCTCTCAGCCTAAAGTCCCTGGGGGAATTGAGCAGCTGATATGCACCTCAGCCTTGGACACGATCCTGGGGTGTGGGGTGCTAGAGGCGATTGTGGAGAGGGAATTCTACTGCTGGGAGATTCTTGGCAGAAAAGTTTTGGTAGCTCCCAGACCAGTGGGCAGGCCCTTGATTGTGCCACCTTGGAGGAACTGAGAACTTACAGGTCCCCATAGTATACGCTCCTCCTGACAAAGGACTCAAAAACCAAATAGCTAGCTTGGAAAATGCCCAAAAAAGGGGAAAAAAAATAAGACTATAGAAGGTTACTTTCTTGGTGAACAGATATTTTCTTCCATCCTTTCAGATGAGGAAGAACAATGCACACCTTCAGAAGAAATCAAGGCTTCCATAATCACCAAAGTAAATATTCAGTGGTCTCAGGCCATGGAAGAGCTCAAAAAGGATTTTGAAAATCAAGTAAGAGAGGAGGAGGAAAAACTGGGAAGAGAAATTAGAGAGATGCAAGAAAATCATGAAAAGAGAGTCAGCAGCTTGCTAAAAGAGACCCCAAAAAATGCTGAAGAAAAATAACACCCTTAAAAATAGGCTCAATTGGCAAAAGAGGTCCAAAAAGCCAATGAGGAGAAGAATGCTTCAAAGAACAGAATTAGTCAAATGGAAAAAGAGGTTCAAAAACTCACTGAAGAAAATAGCTCTTCAAAAATTAGAATGAAGCAGATACAAGCTAATGACTTTATGAGAAAACAAAAGCCATGAAGGTGACTGAAGCAGGTGCTATGGAATACTTAGAGCTTGGTCAGACAACTAAGACACCAAGGTCATCCACTGCATCCCAGTTCATTGACAGTCATCTTGACTTTTGTCTTGGCAACAGACTTTGATGACTGGAAGAGAGTGAGGCTGATAATTTGTGCAATTCTGCCTCACTTAAATCCAATTCAAATGAAAGTCAAGATACAACCCCATGTCATTGGTCCTCTTTGAAAATAAATGATGTACAACAACAACAACATCTGTATCCATGTTTTTTCATCCAAAGCACTGATAAAAATATGGTCCAATGTAGTTTATATATTGTGTATTTTAATTTAATTGTTCTTCTTTGTTACTGGGGAAGTTTCAGTCAGGAGAAGTAAATAGGAAATGGTTGTGATAGAAAGACAAAAGGCACAACAAAATATTTCAAAGCAGATGTTCTATGTTAACAGCAACAATAAAGCATTTCTTATCCTTCTGATCTTTCAAAGGTTTTCAAAAAAGAAAATGAAATCAATTCAATATGATTTGTTCTTTAGTGAACCTATTTTAGCTATTAGTGATTCAGTAACTTGAAAATTCATCAGTTCATTTGTCTATTAACATGTTCTCATGTTCAGAGAAAACTTTCAAAGATTATATAAAACAACAAAGTTCATTTAAAATTAAAAACTTATTTATGTCAAAAGGCATTTACTTTGAAATTAATTCATAAAATTCTATTTTAGTAATTCTGAAATAATTTGTAAATAATGTGTCATTGCTTTTAAGCTCTCAACTCAGTAGTTTATTTTTTAATGATTAAATTGGTTTTGAAGTAATTGGTTTTAATCAAATAACAGTGCTCTAAAACTAGTAACTTTTTTTTTAATTACATACACAAGTATAAAGCTTTTCTCTGTATTTTTCAGATCCTATAAGACAATCTGGGGATAGCTAAAGTGGACTACTGGGCCTAGATTCAGGAAAACTCTTCTTCCTAAGTTCAAACCCAGTCTCACACACTTACTAGCTGTATGACCTTAGGCAAGCCACTTATCAGTGAAATGAGCCAAAGAAGGTAATAGCAAAGCACTCCAATATCTTTTGCCAAGAAAAAGTAACAAAGTGTCAAATGTGTCTAAATCAATAAGATAATCTGTAGTAGAATTTAACATGTGTGTTCCTCAACATGCAGATACATACTAATTACTGAATAATTAAATTGATAATACAATAAAACACATCAATTTCAATGATTTTTAATGGGAGAAGGAAAATCAAAATAAAGGGATAAGTCTTAGTTTTGGAAAAAATACTGTAACCTCTTTAAACCAATTATAAATCTCTCTTGAGATGGAGAAAATATGGGTGGTCCCTCATTCTTAACTTTAGAGACTATGGTAATTTCATAATTCAAAGTCATTTTGGGTTTTTTCCACTTTGGATGTGTTGTTATGCCAAAGAACCGTCACCAAGTTGGTAGCCTTTTGTTTATATGCCTTTCCACATTCAACTAGGGTGACCTTCATAGTCAGCTTCCTGGACTGTACTTCAAAGTGCTCAGAGATACCATCATGACAGGAAAAGAAGAAAAACCAGGACATCCTACTCTGGGGCTCTGGAGAAGAGGACCTGGTTTTAAATATTGACTGCCATTTAATACCTGTATGATTCTGAGTTGTCACTAAATCTCCATGTCTAAGTCTCTGTCTCTTAAAAGTAACTTTCCTCCAAGACTACTTTCCATTTCTTCCCCAGATGTTTGGTATGTACCTACTTATTGTATGGTATCCTCCATTAGAATGTCAGTTTCTTGAAGGCAGGGACTTTGTATTTACCATTCTTCATATTCTCAGTGCTTATCAGAATACCTGGAATACAGTAAATATTTAATAAATTCTTGCTGAATAACTGTAAGATAAAGGAAGGGCTTGGGCTACATTACTTCCAAAGTCTCTTCCAGCTCTAAATCTGTAACCTTATAATTCTTTATTACTTCATTTCCTATAAATTTAGTTGAGTTGCATTATCATTGTCCTAGTATAGAACAGGTCCTGAAATAGTTATTACATTTTATAATGTACTTTGGAGTCAAAAGAACTGGCTCAAATGCTTGTATTCACTGCATGATCATGGGAAAATCATATAACCTTCCACAATCTCAGTTTACTATTACAATGGGTGTAATAATATTCACACTACCTACTTCTCAAGGTTGTTGGGAATACACGTGTTTCCTATACTTTATACACTCTCCAAGTATGAGGCATCCATTTGTTCTTCACTTCTAAAAGAGTACTTCAACAAAACGTCCATATTTCACTCATTTATCCCAACTAGTGACCATAATTAAAATAAGGGAAACTTTAACATTGAAACACTAAAAAGGACCTGAGATCTCATCATTATGGGTGCTTTCTCCAATAAGGCAGATAGTAATCCATTCATGTAAGTCCTGAATATTCTAGAAAACGTTTAGCAACCTTATCTCTCCAAAAAGAAAAGGAAAAGTGTGTTTAGAACATTTATGTTTAATTTGTATTATTAATGTTTTCTCCACTACTTTCTTAAATCTAGACAATCAACAAAATAATAAATCAATCCATAATTTATAGTACTTGCCAGTCACTGAAGTGTAAATGCTCATGCTGAAAATTTAGCAACTTACTCTTCGGAGCTTTTTTGAGCTGGCCCTGGGATACTCCTGAACTGTGAGTCTGACCCATATAATTCTTATCCAAGTCTTGCCATAAATCCACCAAAAGACCTAGTCCAAAGTGCTGAGGACCATTGTCATATTGTAGCTATACGGTTAAAGCTTGAATAACAGCCATGACCTCTTCAGCTTTTAATACACTACTTTAATTTGAGAACTGATCAATACAATAATCCATTGCATTTCCAGAGGACTGATGTTGTAGTGTAACACCCACCTCTTGACAGAAAGATGATGGACTCGAGATGCACGATCACACGTTTGTTCTCAAATGCAGACAATATGGGGATTTGATTGTCTTAACTATGCGTATTTGTTATGAGTGGTCTGTTTTTCTTTTTTTTTTCATCAGCTGAGGAGATGGGAAAGGAATGAAAGAGATGGGGATAGAGACAGAAATAAAGATAGAAATAGAGGTAGGGATAGGGACTGAGATAGGGCATGGAGAGGGGAGGGGAGGGGAAGAGGAGAGGAGAGGGGGAAAAGGAGAAGGGAAGGAGGAAAGGGAGGGCAGGGGAGGGGAGGGAAGGGGCGGGGAGAGGATGGGAGAGGAGAGATAGTCACTGGGCTTTTTTACATAGAGAAGAGGACAGAAGGAAGGGCAGAAAAGAAGTACAGGTAATCAGGACAGCTTTGAAAGTTACAGGGTAAACCTCCAAAAAAGTAATGAAGCAAGTTGTAAATTTTTGAGACCTGCAGTTTTCATGTGCAATCCTCTTTTTCTATACTGTTCTTTATTTGGAAATGCCTATTTTATTTGATGTTTCTTAAGTTCAGAATAAAAATAACAAAAAAAAAAAAAAACTTACATAAGAGTTTGTCAGTAAGACTTACCTATAGTGGATGCTTCTTCCTCCCTTATGATATAACAAAGACACTGTCAAAAGAAAAAAAATAATACATGAACAATAATTGCCGGGTGTAGAATAAGCAATGTGGGTTTCAAGGTTTTTTAGGAAACCTTGAACACAGCAACTCCTGGATTCAAACTTAATTAAAAAGTGATGCAATGTTTGCACTTTTCTTTGTTACATGCTCTCTGAGAGGCAAGGGAAAGTGAAATTAAAATGATCTCATTTTTATTCATAAGTAAAGCTAACATATTATGAAATGTGAAAATTAAGACAACCGTAAAAAAATTCAAGATGATGGAGCTTTAAGCCAGCCTCAGTCGGTGGGCTCAAGGGATCGCTAAAGAAAGCTGGAGGCAGATCTGACATTGGCCTATATCTATTTCTATCAAAAATACCCGCTGACTGCTCAGGTACACCCAGTAAGAGTTTCTTGGCACTGAGGCTTTTCAAGTGTTCATAACATGACAGCTTTAAACCATAAGGGCCTTTGGAGATGATCTAATCTAACCGCAGTTTTATAAATGAGGAAATTGAGGCCCAGGGAAAATAAAGGACCTATCTAATGTCATGTAGATAGTATTATCTACTACAATAGAAGCAGGATTCACATCTAGATCCTCTGACTCCGAATGGACTCTACAGGAAGGGATGTCATGAGGAGTTATGAACCTGACATCCTGAAGAACAGTTGATACTTATCAGACTGCCAATGTAACAAGTTTAATGGGAGTCTGGCACATGGGCAGACCCCATTAGTTGATGTAACCTCTCCCTATGGAAAATGATAAAGAACTTGCAGAAGAAACAACAGAAAAGAATGCAGAGCCTACATAGACAGGAATTTGGGATAATCCCAGTCTCTCTTCCCTCAAAGAGTCTCAGACTCTTTGGAAAAATAATACTATGAACTACATTTTTCAGAAATCCTTGCAACTTATCTCTGAACATTTGATCTTGCCTACAGAGGTCTGTTTCCAAAAACCTGCTACATTACCATTGGAGGAATTCCATTATCTTGCCTTCCTGTGGCTATTGAACTATATTTCTAGTACTTGACAACATGGAACCTCAATTCTGTTCAGACATAGCATGCTCTTTCCCAGTTGTATGATCTACCCTTCATAGTCCCAGCTCCTGTTAGACATGGTCACCCAAAAGTCTTAGTATGGTTGTAAACCTTAATAGTTCACAACTGCACTAAGACTTTAGTCTATATAAATATAAATCCTATCTCTCATTCAAAGTCTTTAAGTCCCACTATGTTCCTCAAGCCTTCAAGTATTATGCCATCCATTTTATTACCCACAGATCAGAGAGTTTGTCACTATGCTCTCACAGTTATCACTGTGTGTACCTATCCTCCCCAATAGCCTACATTGCTGCAGTGCTGGTTACAAAGATGTTTTAAACAGATGTGTGCATACACATAAATATGTATGTACATGATATAAAAATATAATTCAAAATATTCAATATAATACATAATCAATATAAATTCAATAATATATACTTACATATATGCACATACACGTTCAATGGATTATTAACATTGAAATGGATATATTAACATTGAAAGCATCAAAATGGTTCAGTGAAAAGAACACTGGCTCTGAAGTCAGAGAAATTGGGTTCAGATATTGCCTTTTCCTAAACCTCTCTGGGCCTCAGTTTCCTCATCTGTAAAATAAAGAAGTTGGTTCAGAAGGCCTTTGAGGTCCTTTGAGCTTTATGTCTATAATCCTATGAATCAAAAGCAATGACGAAACCATTTTAAAGAAATGAACAGGGGGCGGAGCCAAGATGGCGGAGTGAAAGCAACGACTCACCTAAGCTCCTGGAAAAACTCCTTTGGATATTTCTGGGGGGAGAGTCTGACCAGACTTTGGAGGTGTAGAATCCAGTGGGAGACGGACTTTGACAGATTCGGAGCCCAGGCTGGACTGGAAGGTCCACGGGAGGGATCTGTTCCGCGGGGGTAAGAGCCCGGCGCACAGCGCAGCGCGGTCGGCGCGGCAGGGCGGAGGCGACCCGAGGGGCCCGAGAGTGGCGGGCGAGACCAGCGGAGCAGGAGATAAGCCAGGCCGAGCCAACGATATCAGCGCAACAGCCTTTGAAATCTTCAGCCTAAAGACGGGACTTCAGTGGGTCACTACTTGAACATCCAGAAGCTGGGATGCCGGAGTGATCAGTAAGTGCTCTCCCCTCCCCCCCATGACCGTGAGGGAACCATAAAATTCTTCCCCAGATTGATCCTGGATCAGTGGGAGCAGCAGAAAGGGGCGAGTGGTCTCGTAACACCAGAGGCTGGAGAGGTGGCAAAGGGGGATTCTTCCTACCGTGGTGGAGGCTATCTGGAGGGACAGACGACCCAGGGCAGAGAAAAATTCGCACTGAGACCCAAGCAAGCCTCAGCCCGGGAGACGAGCCCCAGGAGGGGCGGGAACACGCATTAGCCTCTAGGCGTGCCCCAGCCCTCCAGGGGAAAAGGGAAGACAATAGGGAAGCTGGGATCACCATCCCCCTGGACCTTGCCTTTGCCTCAGGCCAGCTGAGAAGATAGCCTGAGACCAGACCACACCTCCCACACACCTATCAAGCTAAACCCAGGGTTGATCTGGGAAACAACAACAACAACAAAAAAAAAAGCCTGCTTTTAGCCTAGACAAACATCAACTCAACTTAAAAGATCTGTATCTTCTGACTGAAAGAACCAAAAGCTACAACACTCAGCCAACATCATGAATCGGAAAAAGCAGACGAAAAGTGAAAAAACCATAGAATCTTTCTATGGGGATAAGGACCAAAACACAAACACCAAAGAGGTCAGAGCTGAGACTGTACTTCCATCTGAAACCTCAGATGGGACTATGAATTTCTCGCAAGCACAACTAGATTACCTGGAACGTCTGAAGAAGGATATAAAAGAAAAACTGGCCAGTGATTTTAAAACCATAAAAAAAGAATTCACTGATGAGAACATCAATCTGAAAAAGAAAATTGAAGAAATGGAAAAGGAAGTTCAAAAATTAACTGGAGAGAATAATTCCCTAAAAGGAAGAGTTAATCAAACGGAAAAGGAAACTCAAAACCTAATAGGGAAAATTGATCAGATGGAAAAGGAAACCCAAAACCTAACTGGGAAAATTGGTCGAATGGAAAAAGAAGTACAAAAATTAAATGGAGAAAATAGCTCCTTAAAGGGAAAAATTGGCCAGATGGAAAAGGAGATGCGAAAGCTAACTGAAGAAAACAATACGATCAAGATTAGAATTGGGCAAGTAGAAACTAATGACTCAATGAGGCAACAAGAGTCAGTCAAACAAAATCTAAAGAATGAAAAGATGGAAGAAAATCTAAAATATTTAATTGGAAAAACAACTGACCTGGAAAATAGATCCAGGAGAGAAAATCTAAGAATTATTGGCCTGCCAGAAACCCATGATGAAGAAAAGAGTCTGGACAATATCTTCCAGGAAATCATCAAGGAAAACTGCCCAGAAGTACTAGACTCAGAGGGCAAAATAGTCATCGAAAGAATCCACCGTTCCCCACCGGAAAGGGATCCCAAACTCAAAACCCCAAGAAATATAGTTGCCAAATTCCAGAGCTATCAAGTGAAGGAGAAAATACTACAAGCAGCCAGAAAGAAACAATTTAAATATCAAGGTCACACAGTCAGGATCACACAGGACCTTGCAGCTTCTACATTAAAAGATCGAAAGAATTGGAACCCAATATTCCGTAAGGCAAAGGAGTTGGGACTCCAACCGAGGATCAACTACCCAGCAAAGTTCAGCATAACATTTCAGGCAAGGAGAAAGTCATTCAACGAAATAAGGGATTTCCAGAGCTTCCTGACCAAAACACCAGAACTCAATAGACAATTTGATCTTCAAATGCAGGTCTCCAGAGAATCATAAAAAGGTAAACAGAGGGGAAAAACAAAAACAAAAACTTGCAACTCAATTAGGGCAATCTGTTTACCTCCCTGTAAGGGAAGATGCTACCTGTTAATCTTGAGAACTGTGCAGCTATTATGATAAAAGGGATATATGTAGAGGGAACGGGCATAAAGTAAATGATGTCATGGCAAAAATATGATTTAAGTATGAGAAGGGAATGTAATAGGAGGTGTGGAAAGGGGGAAGCAGAAAATGGCAAATTATATCACAGGAAGAAGTACAAAACCATAGTAGAGGGAAGGAGGGGAGGGAGATGAGCATTGTTTGAGAGGTACTCTCATCTGATTTGTTCAAAGGAGGGAACAATAACCTTAAGCAGATAATCCTAACTAGCTCTATAGGTAGTAGGAGGGGAAGGGGGAAGAAAGGGGAGGGTGGCTAAAAGGGAGGAAAGAAGCAATAAGAGTAAAGGGGACTAAAAGGGAGGGGGGCTAAAAGAAGGAGGGGAAGGCTGCAGGAGGAGGGGGAGAAAAGTGAATACTATTGAGGAGGGGAAGGGAGACGGGAGAGTTAAAAACACAAATGGTGGGAAAGAGGGTGGAGGGAAATACACAGATTGTAATCATAACTGTGAATGTGAATGGGATGAACTCTCCCATAAAACGGAGACGGATAGCAGAATGGATTAAAAGCCATAATCCAACAATATGCTGCTTACAAGAAACACATTTGAAATGGGGGGATACACATAGGATAAAGGTCAAAGGATGGAGCAGAATATATTGTGCTTCAGCTCATGTAAGAAAGGCAGGAGTAGCAATCCTAATCTCAGACAAAGCAAAAGCAGAAATAGATCTAATCAAAAGGGATAAGGATGGAAACTATATCCTACTAAAAGGCACCATAGACAATGAAGCAATATCATTACTAAACATGTATGCTCCAAGTGGTATAGCATCCAGATTCTTAGAGGAGAGGTTGGGGGAGTTGAAGGAAGAAATTGATAGCAAAACTATACTAGTGGGGGACCTCAACCTCCCCCTCTCTGAACTAGATAAATCCAACCTTAAAATAAACAAGAAAGAGGTTAAGGAGGTAAATAAAACTCTGGATAAGGTAGATATGATAGATCTTTGGAGAAAATTAAATGGGAATAGAAAGGAATATACCTTTTTCTCAGCGGTACATGGAACATTTACAAAAATTGACCATGTACTAGGACATAAAAATCTCACAATCCAGTGCAGAAAGGTAGAGATAATCAATGCATCCTTTTCAGATCATAATGCATTAAAAATTACATGTAATAAAAGGCCATGGAAAGAGAAACCAAAAATCAATTGGAAACTAAATAATCTAATTCTAAAGAAGGATTGGGTTAAAGAAGAAATCATAGAAACAATCAACAACTTCATTCAAGAGAATGACAATAGTGAGACAACGTACCAAAACTTATGGGACACTGCAAAAGCAGTTATTAGGGGAAGTTTTATATCTCTGAATGCTTACATAAATAAAATAGAGAAAGAGGAGATCAATGACTTAGGCTTGCAGTTGAAAAAGCTAGAAAAAGAACAAATTGAAAATCCCCAAGTAAATACCAAATTAGAAATACTGAAAACCAAAGGAGAGATTAATAAAATTGAAATAAAGAAAACTATTGAATTAATAAATAAAACCAATAGTTGGTTTTATGAAAAAACTAATAAAATTGATAAACCTTTGGTTAATCTGATCAAAAAAAAGAAAGAAGAAAACCAAATTACTAACATTAAAAATGAAAGGGGTGAACTCACCTCCAATGAGGAGGAAATTAAAACAATAATTAGAAACTACTTTGCCCAACTTTATGCCCACAAATTCGACAATCTAAACGAGATGGATGAATATTTTAAAAAATACAAATTGCCCAGATTAACAGAAGAGGAAGTTGAATACTTAAACAACCCCATCTCAGAAAAAGAAATTGAACAAGCCATCAATGAACTCCCTAGGAAAAAATCTCCAGGGCCAGATGGATTCACAAGTGAATTCTATCAAACATTTAAAGAACAGTTAATTCCAATACTACATACACTATTCTTGAAAATTGGGGAAGAAGGAGTCCTCCCAAATTCTTTCTATGATACAAATATGGTTTTGATACCCAAACCAGGAAGAGACAAAACAGAGAAAGAAAATTATAGACCAATTTCCCTAATGAATATAGATGCAAAAATTTTAAATAAGATTTTAGCAAAACGAATACAGCATCTAATCACGAGATTAATACATTATGATCAGGTAGGATTCATACCAGGACTACAGGGCTGGTTCAATATTAGGAAAACTATTAGCATTATTGATCACATCAACAACAAAGCTAACAAAAACCACATGATTATCTCAATAGATGCAGAAAAAGCTTTTGACAAAATACAACATCCATTCCTACTAAAAACATTGGAGAACGTAGGAATAAAGGGAACTTTCCATAAAATAATAAGCAGTATCTATCTAAAACCTTCAGCAAGCATTATATGCAATGGGGATAAGCTAGATGCATTCCCAATAAGATCAGGGGTGAAACAAGGTTGTCCATTATCACCACTATTATTCAATATGGTACTAGAAATGTTAGCTGTAGCAATTAGACAAGATAAAGATATTCAAGGAATTAGAATAGCCAAAGAAGAAACTAAGTTATCACTCTTTGCAGATGATATGATGATTTACCTAGAGAATCCCAGAGATTCAAGTAAAAAATTACTTGAATTAATAAACAACTTTGGCAAAGTTGCAGGGTACAAAATAAACCCACACAAATCCTCTGCATTCCTATATATTAGCAACAAAGTTCAACAGCAAGAGATAGAAAGAGAAATCCCATTTAAAGTTAGGGTAGACAGTATAAAATACTTAGGAGTCTACCTGCCAAAACAAACCCAGGGACTATATGAACACAATTACAAGACACTTTTTGCACAAATAAACTCAGATTTAAGTAAGTGGAAAAACATTAGTTGCTCATGGGTAGGCCGTGCTAATATAATAAAAATGACAATTCTACCCAAATTAATATACTTATTTAGTGCCATACCAATTAAACTATCAGACAATTACTTTCTAGAGCTGGATAAAATAATATCAAAATTCATTTGGAAAAACAAAAGGTCCAGAATATCAAAGGGACTAATGAAAAGAAATGCTTGGGAAGGTGGCCTAGCGCTACCAGACCTTAAACTGTACTATAAAGCAGCAATTATCAAAACCACTTGGTATTGGCTAAGAAACAGAGAGGTAGACAAGTGGAATAGACTTGGCACTCAAGATGCAGTAGGCAAGGAATATAGCAACCTTCTGTTTGATAAACCCAAGGACCCCAGCTTCTGGGATAAGAACTCATTGTTTGACAAAAATTGCTGGGAAAACTGGATAACAGTGTGGCGGAAATTAGGCATAGACCCATACCTGACACCGTACACAAGAATAAAGTCCAAATGGGTACATGATTTAGGTATAAAGATTGATACCATGAATAAACTGGAGAAGCAAGGAATAGTGTATTTATCAGATCTATGGAGAAGGGAAGAATTCTTTACTAAAGAAGAGATAGAATGCATTATGAAATGCAAAATGGATAACTTTCAGTACATTAAACTGAGAAGTTTTTGCACAACCAAACCCAATGCAACCAAAATCCGGAGGGATGTAGTAAATTGGGAAAAAATTTTTACAGCTAAGCTCGGGGATAAAGGCCTCATTTCTAGAATATATAGAGAACTGACCCAAATGTATAATCATACAAGTCATTCCCCAATTGATAAATGGTCAAAGGATATGAACAGGCAATTTTCAGAGGAAGAAATTAAAGCTATCTATAATCATATGAAAAAATGCTCTAAATCACTATTGGTTAGAGAGATGCAAATCAAAACAACTCTGAGGTACCACATCACACCTATAAGATTGGCAAACATGACAGAACAAGAAAATGATAAATGCTGGAGAGGATGTGGGAGAGTTGGAACACTAATTCATTGTTGGTGGAGCTGTGAGCGCATCCAACCATTCTGGAGAGCAATTTGGAACTATGCCCAAAGGGCTACAAAAATGTGCATACCCTTTGACCCAGCAATATCGCTACTAGGACTATATCCCCAAGAGATCATAAAAATGGGAAAGGGTCCCACATGTACAAAAATATTTATAGCAGCACTCTATGTAGTTGCCAAAAACTGGAAGTCAAGGGGATGTCCATCAATTGGGGAATGGCTGATTAAATTATGGTATATGAATGTAATGGAGTACTATTGTGCCATAAGAAATGATGAACAAGAAGACTTCAGAGAGGCCTGGAAGGACTTATATGACCTGATGCTGAGTGAAAGGAGCAGAACCAGGAGAACTTTATGCACAGCAACAACCACAGTGTGTGAGAGTTTTTTCTGGTAGACTTAGATTTTTGTAATAACACAAGAACTTCTGAAAAAAAAAAAAATCCCAATGGTGGACCTCAAGGCAAAAAGCCTTCCACACTCAGAGAGAGAAATATGGAAGTCACTCACATAATGTAGCAGATCATGTTTGTGTATGTGTATCTGTTTGTATATCATGTTCTGATTTGTTATACGGATTCTTTCATTTATCTTAGTCTGACTACATAGCATGACGATAGTGAAAATATACTCAATAGGAAAGTATATGTAGAATCTATACAGAATTGTATGCAGTCGTGGGGAGGGAGGGAGGTAGTGGGGGGTGGGTGGGGAGGGATAAAATCGCAATTGTATGGCAGTGATTGTTAAACATTAAAAAAAATAAAAAAATTAATAAAAAAAAAAAAAAAAAAAAGAAATGAACAACCACTAATGCCTGCCCCTTCGAGAAGCTACTTAGTCCTGAAAGATCCTAAACGTTAATAATGTACTTAACAACATTCCTTTAAATAGCAGGAACTTTCCAACCAAACTTCTATTTTTTGAAGTCTCGTCACTATTATCTTAACCTGCCATCACATCCACACAAAATTAATTAGTTTCAATGATTTCCTTACCTTGGAGCCCAGTCATACTACAACACACTCCCCCCTTCCCACGAGTCCCCAAAGCCAAGCTCTGCTGTTAATTTCCTGAAGACTGCATAGAATGCCTGCCTAAATGAGAAACACCAGTGCTGAGGATGTAGGCAGTGACTTAATTGATCAGATAAACATGGTCCATTTAGTTTTGTTTTAAATCAGACTTCAAAGTCCCCTCCTAAAAGTTTGCTTGTTTTTTTGGCACAGGCTGAAAGCCCACAGACTCTTCGGGATGTATGGCAAAAATGGAAATCAGGCATCTGCCAAATTGTAGACTGAAGAATAAACACTTGAAGCCCATTTTTATTTCTAGATCCGATGAGGTGGTGGGTGGGAACAATTCCTAAAAACCTATGAAAAGAAGAAAATTATTCAGGCTCATGGATTCGAACCTGTCTGAAATATTGGGATGGAGTCTCATTGCCAAAGAGCTCTGGGCTTTCTTCATTGAAGGTCTATTAAGCCTCTCAAGGCGAAACATTAGCAGTCTGGGTTTTAAGTTTTCACTCTCTCTTCCAACTGCCTTGTGTTGTGATTGGATTTGGACTCTGCTGGGGAATGTTTGGAAAAACCCTTAGCTTCAGCCAACTCAGCTTTAGTTTGAAGACCCCACTTAAAAAGAGGTTCAATTTAATTAGCCTCATGTTTTTCTTTGCCTCTGCTGCCAAGGTGTGTCTCTACTGTCTGCAACCATTGATAGAGATGGTACTTACACAGTGCTATGCAAACTCAAATCAGGAGGAAAATGTCTAGATAGTTATTTTGAATACATTCTGTTCCTAATTATGATGGATGGGCAGATAGGTGGTGCAGTGGATATAGAGAGCTGGGCCTGAAGTCAGGAAGAAATGAATTTAAATTCAGCTTCAGACACTTACTAACTGCATGACCCTGAACAAGTCATTCAACCTCATTTGCCTCAGTTTTCTCACCTAAAAATAAGCTGGAGAAGAAATGGCAAACCAATACAATATCTTTGCCAAGAAAACCTCAAATGAGGTCATGAAGAGTCAGAGACAACTGAAAACAACTGAACAACACGAACAATCATGGTGGACACCACTGTCTACCAGTCAACAAGATATGCTGCTGGGGACCAGAGTAGGGAGTCCAATAATAAGGAGCTTCTAGGTGATACAGTTGATAAAGCACTGGTCTTTGAGTCAGGAAATTTAATAATCTCAGTGATCATCCCCAAGACTGGCCCAGGGCATGACTCATTGCCATCGGTTATGATTGGTCCTGACTATGTTCTAGCTGGATTTTTTTGGTACTGCTTCTGCTGCTTTTACTGTTGTTTAAATAACTTTTTAACATTCATTCTTTTCTATCTCCTCTTCCTCCTGACTTAAGAAAAAGAAAAAAAAATACTTATTACAAACATGCAGTAGTAAGCAAAACAAACTTCCACATTGTCCAGGTCCAAAAATATATCTCATTTATCATTTCTAGTCCATCCCCTGTCAAGAGATAGATAGCATTATTCAACAATAGTCTTCTGGAATCAGGGTCAATGATTGTGTTGAACAGAGTTCCTAAGTCTTTCAAAACTGTTTATTTTTACAATGCTATGGTTATTGTAGCAATGATTCTCCTGGTTCTGTTGACTCCACTTTTCATCTGTTCATACAAGTTTTCCAGTTTTTCTGAAGTTATCCCCTTGATCATTTTTTACCTCCTGATAATGTTCCATTACATTCATAAACCATAATGTAGCAGCCATTCCCCAATTGATGGTTCCCCCTTAGTTTCTAGTTCTTTGTCACCACAAAATGGAGCTTCCATAAATATTTTTGTATATGTTGGCTATTTTTCTCTTTCTTTGAGGCAGCTAGGAGGTGCAGTGACTAGAAGACTAAACACATAGTCAGAAAGACCTGGGTCAAGTCTAGCCTCAACCACATACTATCTGTATGACCAAGCCACTTAGCCTCAGTTAGTCTCAGCTTCCTCAACAATGAAATAGGGATAATAATAGCCTCTCCCTCCCAGAGTCACTGCAAGGAATAAATAAGATAACACCAGTAAAACACTTAACAGTGCATATTTCATAGTAGGTGCTTAATAAATTCTTGTTTACTTCCTCTGCTCTCTTTGCAGTACAGTTATATGCTTTTGAAAATTATATTTTATATGTACATTTTCTCTTTTATTTGAATCTTTTAATGCTTTTATGATGAGTGATCTATGCCTTCTAAAAGTGGGCACTACATTCTTCTGGGGATATTTCACTGAATGGTAATATCACCAAGTTGAAAGAGATCTCAGAGACCATCTAGCCAAACCTGCACTTACTGGAGAATCTTCTATGTGACAAGTGATCCTGTAGCCTTTACTTGAAGACTTCCCTGAGAGGTTCAGCCTTGTCCACTTTCCTTATCTCCATCCCAAATTTGCCTCTTTAAAAGTTTCACCCAGTCTTCCCAGTTCAGCTCTCTAGGACCAAGTAGAAAAAGGCTAATTCCTCTTCCAAGGGACAGTTCCTCAAACATTCAAACATTCCTTTTGTATCCATCCAATATCTTTCTTCCAGGCTAAGCAACTCCAGTTCCTTCTGCTGATCCTCAAGTGATATGAACTCAAGGTCTTCACCATCCTGGTCTCCTTCCTATGGCTGCCCTCTAGCGTCAGCCTAAAATATAATGCCCAGAACTGAATGAATGCAATGTACCAGATGTGGTCTGACCAGAGCAGATTTCAGCAGGAGGCACTGTCACTGCCCTAGTCCTGAAAAGCTTTATAAAAAGCATCTAATACAAATTCATAGTCACGTAGCACTTTCATGTTGGCAAAGCAACCTGCTCTTGCAAGTTTCCTGTAAGGTGGGTAGGTCGTGAAGTCAGTATTATGTTTTAGTTTTGTTTCCCTTTTTTAAATAGATGATGAAACTGAAGGGCTGATTGACTTGCTCGTGATAATGACCATCAAGTCCTCCTATGACAGAATGTTATACCCATCACCATTGTGATTGACCTTCTCTGGAATCTATTAATTCCCTTCCTAAAATGTGTTATTTACTAAATAACCTATTTTTTAAATCTAAGTCTCCTTATCTCTCCTAAGCTCAAAGTACAGCCTGATGCCACTACTGATCAGTGCTGAAACTTTGACCTGCTCTATTTTTGACTTGGAACAAACAATTCACCCTTCCTTAGGCAGCCTGGTTGCCTTCCCACTCTCCCTGATCCCCATCATATACATTTTCTGTCTCTATCTCTCTGTCTCTGTCTCTCACTGTCTCTATCTCTGTCTCTCTCACCTTACTGATGCCACAATGTAAACACCTGGTTGCCTTTAATCTACTGCAGCTCAGAATTTCCAGATCAAATAATCCACCAGACTCAGTTTCCTCCCAGTAGTAGGGCTTGCAGGTATATGCCAACACACCTGGAGAAAGTCTAACATTCACATTTACTCATAGGGCAGTATGTCTTATTTATCTATTTTTAATGAATAAACATCAATGCAGTTGGAAAGAATAATTGGGAAATAGTAGCTCTGACTCTGAAGAAATTTTAAATAGGGTAGGAAGGAGCTCACAGAATCTAACATTCCACAAGTATTCATTCATAGCTACTTATTAAGCACCTCTTGTGTGCAAAGCTCTGCTCTAGGCCTGGAGAGAGAAAAACAAAAATGTTCCTTCCCTCAAAGAACTTACATTCTACTGGAGTAATAAAATATATACACAGAAACATAAATACAATATAATTTAAGTAGAGAGAGGACTACCTAAAGGAATCAAAAAAAGTCTTCCTTTAAAAGGTTGTATCTTAGCTGAGATTTGAAAGCAGCTAAAAAGGCCTGAGAGGTAGAGAGCCTAAGAGAGTGGATTTCATTCATGCCTGACACCCAGAACAAAATCATGGAGTTGAAAGACATAATGGCGGGCTCTTTGAGCAGCAGTTAAGCCAATTTGGCTGAAATACAGACTGCATGAAAGAGAATAATGTTTAGATTAGAGCCAGACTGAGAAAGACTTAAAATAACAAATGGAAAAGTTAGTATTTTATTTTATAGGTAGTAGGGAGCCACTGAATAATTTTGAGCAGAGAAGTACCACGATTAGGTCTGTGCTTTAAGAAGATTGTTTTGGCAGCTAGGAGAAGGGTGGATGTCTGCGATAAGCAAAGAAATGAAAAGGAAGTTGATAGCTAATAGAAGAAAGAGAAAAAATTCATTTTTCAGATTGCTACAGAGTCTACTCCTACTCTTTTGGGTTTGCATTTGTAGTTTCCTTTATATTGTTTCATTTTATTCTTCCTCACATAAATTATCTAAGTTAAAATGATGAAATTGAAGAGCTCTTGCTGATATGGGAAATCAGTTAGTCTAGTTTTCTAATTTTACAGACAAGGAAATTGAGGTCCAGAGGGGTTACATTATTGGTCCTAGGTTGCCCAGTGAAGAGTGTAGCCAGTACCAGAACCCAAGTAACATATTATTATTCCCATTTTATAGGTAAGGAAAATAAGGCTCAGAAAATTTAAAGTAATATTATAAGGGAGCAAACTGTTCCCAAACAGAAAAAAAACCGACTGTTTTGCAGTGCCTGTGCCTCTGCCATTTTTCCAGGGCTCAGATGAAGCTGATCTTTACTTATAAAAGTACCACAATCATGATGAGGCTCATGTGAGATTTTGAAAACTAGGCTGATGACCCTATAAAAAGAGGAGAAAGAAAGGAAGAAAGAAGGAAAGAAAGAAAGAGAGAGAGAGAAAGAAGGAAGGAAGGAAGGAAGGAAGGAAGGAAGGAAGGAAGGAAGGAAGGAAGGAAGGAAGGAAGGAAGGAAAAGAAAAAGCAAGAATTTCTTCCTGAATTTCTTTCCGAATTGCTTCCTCGTCAGTCAGGGTATTTAAACGACTCCAGAATTCTTCGCAGGCCCAGCTGCCCTGTTCTCTGTTCGCTCCTCTCAGCCTGCAATCCCCCCCCCACTGCTCTGACTAAGGCAGGCAGAATGGCTGTTTGTGATTGGGGAGACGCTCTTTCTCCCAGACAGGACAGAGCTCAGAAGTTAAGTCTATCCTTTCATCTTTCACTAGCATGAAGCAATACTGTCACTTAGCATAGAGGAGCTCCTGGTAGCTAAACAGAGAAAAAAAGAGGAAAAAGGGTGCCCACAGGCCCACCGGGCATCTCATTTTCGACCAGAAACTGCCTGAAGTTAATTGCTTGCAGAAGATGAACTGGCAGCGCTATAATTGAATTTTTATGGAAATAAACAGGTGGCAGATTTACTAGGGCTGTGGGGATAGTTGGGGGGGGGAGCGGGCAAGATGCTCTGGTCCCATTAACCTGGTTAATTCAAATAGCTTCTGTATCCCTGAAAAAAAAATCCACAGCAACTCGTTCAGTCAGTTGGATGCCAAATGTAAATAACTACAATTTCCCTCAGATGTCTGTGTGGTTGTGGAAAAGAAGGCATTTTGCCAGCTTCCACTGGGTTACCATGTTTATTAATTAATCTTCCAAAACTGCAAGAATCAAAGTTTTGAAAGTAGCAGGACAATTTTAAAAATAGAGAAGGAGGGCAGTAGGAGAGAGGGAGAGAGAGAGAGAGAGACAGAGAGACAGAGAGAGACAGAGAGACAGAGAGACAGAGAGAGAGAGGGAGGGAGGGAGAGACAGACAGAGACAGAGAGACAGACGGAGACAGACAGAGAGAGAGACAGAGACAGACAGAGAGAAGGAGGAAGGGAGGGAGAGGAAGGGAGGAAATATAAGGCATCATGTCATGCACAGGTGCTTGAATGAATGGTACCTCCCGCTCAGACAGGCAGAGAGCAGAGGGCTCAGGATGCTGAGGGATGCTGTCTGCACAAAGGAATGAGGGGATGGGTAGCTTTGCGCCATGCTGCCCCCGCGTGGTCAAAAGTTGCCAATTCATTTACTCAAGAAAGATGAGATGAAAAATGTTCCAGGATACAGAAAAAAAGCAAAGAGAAAGACTGTTTCTGAAGGTTAGCGACGCTCCCCCTGCTTACTGTTGTGCTAAGGAGCAGAGGTAGATGAGTGATCTTCCATCACAGGGAAAACAAGGGCTGAATGTTGCCTCGGGAATGAGAGGATGGCAAGCTGATGAGATGATTTCAGATTTCTGTGCCTGGAGCTGAGGTTGGTTGTTTCACAGATCTCCCAATCAGTCCTCTTTGCTTCTAAATCAAAAAAGATCCGTTTGGAGACAATGAGTAGCAATTCCTCCAATGGAAATCAAGCTTCCTGAAGAGGGGATTAGTTTCACTATTGTCCTTTGTATAGCCAGTCCTATTAAATGCTGCATATATACTCATGGAAGATTATTGAGTTGACTTGAATACTGGAAAAAAATTCTGAGCTAGACTGAAAGGAAGTAAAGACCTGAGTTCAAGTCACGCTGTTGACACATCCTAGTTGTTCTAAATAGAAAAGTTGTCACCCTTCGGTGACAGTTAACATTTATAATCACCACTTTCAATTTTGCAAGGTGTTTTGCATCCATTAACTCATTTGATCCTCACAACAATCCTATGAAATAGGTGTTATTATCCCCGTTTTACACAAGAAGAATATGAGACTGAAAAGGGATTAATGACTTGCCCAAGGTAATATATTTGGTAAGTATTAAGGGGAGAACTCAGATTTTAGGTCTCCATGACTCCAAGTCCCAGTATCTATCCACTATCTATTCACCAAGATGTCTTTAGACAGTTCCTTAAGACCATAAGATATTAATACGACAAAGGGAGTTTCCATACCAGGAACTCCTCATTACTGATGAAATCATATCTCTCCACCTATCTTGGCCTTGTTCCTGATATTTTGCACTTCAAAACCATGCTTTTCCTGCTGTCTCATCCTAGAACTTCCTTCAACACCTGGTCTGTCTTTGCCCTGGAACATCTTTCCCTCCTTGTGGATTACTCACCATGGGATATCTCTCTCCAGCTCCTGCTACTTCTTTCATTGGTGAGTTCATCCTAGAGCCTCTATTTTGTAAAAGTCCTGCCTGTATGTCTTCTCCCACTAGAATGTAAACTTTGTGAAGGCAGGGACTTTTTCTTTTTTCTTATATTTGTATCATCAGTGCTAAGCACAATGCCTAGCACCTACTAAGAGCTTAATAAAGCCCTTCAAAACCCTCCTGCTTTGTTGAAAACAGCTGATATGAAATTGCAAGCTATTACTCTTTGGGGTGACTAGGAGCTTAAATGTTGTTGCAAATTAGGTTAATAATCTATCTTGGAACATTCTTCCTGCTTTGGAGAGAGAACCAAGAATTTGGAAAGCATTCTCTTGACACATCAATTAATCAATCAACAGGCACTTATTAAATATCTACAGCAAAACCGTCATACTTGAAGCTATGTAATTACTCACTACTCTGAAAACTATCTGTGGTGTGAAAAAAACCGGAGGAGATTGGAGCAGAAAACCAATGGGGCATGAGGGCAACCGAGGAGGGGAGAAATTCTCTCTCTTTCTTCCTCTTCCCAATAACCCTACCCTGATTTTACCACCCTTCTTTCTACTTGATCTTGACTCTCCACCCCTAGTGGATATAATAAGTGATTACTCCAGTTAATATATACTCTTTTAATTCTTTCTTTCCTATCGCCCTGCTCTCTTGCCATCTCACTACCATCTCTTGCCAACTTTGTGAAGAGAGTAGATTGCTAGCAAACTATTTGAAGATTGTCTTTTTTGAGTTTATGTCTGAATATTTAGGGTACTATCATTAGATTATTAGTTGTATCGATAGGATATTGACGTTAGCACCGAAAGTGACCTTAAGAATCTAGCCAAACAATTTCATTTTATTGATGAGAAAATAAGATCTAGAAAGATTGGGGTACTTACCTGTCCAAGGTGATACAGGTAGAAAGTAAAAGATGCCAGATTTGAATCCAAGTTCTGAGTCAAAATCCAGTGCTTTTTCTACTATAATGTACTATGTTTCTTCTTATTTTTTTGATATTTTAAAACTTAATTTAAATGAAGTTCAATTTAGTTTTCATCCATGTTGACTATCTGTAAACTTTTGAAAGTGATGATACATAAGTAACTAATATACACAGCTCATGTGGAGAATCTTTATCCTCATTTCATTTCCTAAACAAATGTACTCAGATATGATATGGGACATTCTTTAATCCTTTGACCCAAATAGTTTTGTTGAGTCTGGTGCCAAAGCATACATCTGGAGTTCCCATTTCTTTCACTGCAAATTTGTAGATTTCCTTTGGAGCCTGAGGAGCTCACTTTTTGAGACCTGCTCCTTGAATGCTCTTGTGAATGTTGATGTTATACTCTCTGGTCACCACCTTATTGATGGCAGAACATCCCTTCTTTATTTCTCCTCCTTTTATTTCAGGAAACATCCTACCTGGGACCCATTGGAAAAGCCACATCTCTTCTAATACTCCGATGCACTCAGTTTCAGGGTTAGAAAATACCTCAGTGGTCAGAGTCCAGCCTATCCAGAGAAAAGAATCTCCATTACAATGTTCCTGATATGTCATCTAGACAGTAACAACAAATCCACCACCACCCAAAGCAGCCCTTCCATCTTTGATGGAGTTCCAAAGGCCTAGAAAATTAAGAAAAGATATTTCCTTCAAAATGTCAAGGAGTTAGTTTAGTCTATGTTGGCATTCCTTTCCCAGATTTAGATTATGCTTCTTCTGAAGCTTAGGTCTCAATCATTTTAAGTTGCTGCTACATACTTGAAGAAAGACCATCATCACATTCACCACAACAGTGAAGAGATTTTCTTGGATTAGTTAGGCTGAATCTCAAATAACTGAAATATGTTCTCTATATTTGGCAGAGCTTTCATAGCCCTGGCATAGCTTTCAATGACCCAAGATTATCTCCATGCCATGAGGAATCTTCAGCAAAGTATTATGAATGAAAACTTTTGGGTTTTTTCTTTTTTTTAAAGCAAACCAGGTAAATCAAGAATATATTGCATGTATCTGCAGCAAGGGGAAAAAATTCTGGATTTGGAGTCAGAGAAGCTACCTAAGTTCACATCCCAGCTCTGCCACTTACCACTGGATCACCTTGAATAGGTGCTTGAGTTGGTGCTAAGCTTCCCAGGTCTTACCTGTGAAATATGGAAACAATAGTTATACTACCTATCTCACAGGGTTGTTTCAAAGGGCTTTGTAAACTTTTAGGTTTACATGTTGTTGTTCTTCAGTCACATCCTATTCTTCCTGAACCTATTTAGGAGTTTCTTGACAAAGATACTGAAGTGGTTTGCCATTTCCTCCTTCAGCTCATTTTACCGATGAGGAAACTGAGGTAAACAGGGTTCAATGAGTAGTGCCAGGTCACACAGCTGGGTAAATATCTGAGGCTGGAACTGAACTAGCCTAGTGCTCTATGTACTGTACCACCTAGCCAATTTTGGTCATGGAATGGAGTAAACTGTTACTTTAGTGTCCTATTGACACAACTCATTCATTGTGTCATGTTTCTAATTGTGTAAAGAAAAAATGAACTGCCCAACTAATCTGTGGCCTTGTAACTTAAAGCAATAAGCTTTTTATTCAATGAAAGTTTTTTTTTTAAAGCAATTCCTTTGTGTCTAGGGCTCTGAATTAAGCACAAGGGATAAAAAGGCTGAGATATCCCTTTCCTAACTTAATACTTACTAAGAGAAAACAGTCTATTCTTGGAGAAGTAAATATGTATGCCTGCATATATATATGTACATATATGCATATATGTCCATACATGTACACACATGTACATGCACATATATGTACACATGGGTAGATGCGCACATACATATGTGTATGCATACCTATTGTGACCATATTGTACATGTGTGTCTTGCATATGTATATTCATATGTACATGTACACATGCATATTTATCCATATACATACTTGTGTATGCACATTTATATCTGGGTACACATACCTGTGTGTGAATATACGCACATGTGTATTGTGTATATATCCACAATTATACATATGTATGCAATGGGGAGGATGGAGGGAGGGCTCAGGGACTTGTTCTGTTGCTCCATTATTGTAGGAAACTCTCAATGAGGAACATTGTAGCGCCAATGAGATACTCACAGTAGCCACTATGGATATGCATACGTATTTCCAGGGTAAATTCACAAAATGCAAACTCTTATGCTCAAAGATAAAATCAAGATATTTATTCAGATACCAGAAAGCCAATTTTACCAGGTTTGCACATATAAAGGGAGCATGGGCATCCCCAACTCTTCCCTCCATCAGGCCTCCCCACAAACAAGCTGCCTTAGGCAAAATCACTCCCACTATCACTCACTATTAACAGTGAGCACACAGGCATTCACAGGAGGGCCTGCTGTACAGGTTCTTTCATCTACTTTTCTAAAAGGAAAGCAATTTTTGAGGGGTCAACAATCTACTTTAATCACGCACATGGATCATTTACTTAGTTCAGGGAGAAAAGTCAGCACCCTGAACTTCAGGGAAATAAAGATCAGCAGACAGGGTTTGCAACTGTCTAACCATAAGCAATACATACATCCTTACCAGAGAGAGAAGCACCAGCATTTGGGTTTTCAAAGCTAGGGGGCTCCTTAGCAGCTTCCTAGAGTCTCATCAGGCAATCAAACACTTCCAATGAGTAAGCCCAACAAAGCCTCACCACAGAGTATTTATACACTTTTTCAGAGCCAGAGGGCAGGACCCTCTGACCCAATACCTCAATAGAAATTAACAAAAGATGTGAGCCTCCACTAATTAAGCTTCCCTTAATGGGCAGCCCATCAATGGATGGGAAAGATCTTTAACTTTCTAATTAACATTACACTCATGTTAGCTGCACTGCTCTGCTCTGCCTGCTCTCTCCTAGCTCAGCCTCATTCTCATCTCTGCCTTTCCTGTTCCACCAGTTTGCCAAAGTCCTCCAACTGTGGGTTTCATGTGACTCAAGTTGTGGGCTGGACAGGTCACATAAGCCTATTAAAGGGCAAGGAAGATCTTCAAACTCCCTTACCATTACAAATGTCCACCTACCAGTGCAGATCCACAATTCTCTGGTGCAAATCAGGAATTGCTCTGTGACCTGGGACACTGAAACTTTAAGTAAATTGCCAGGATCTAGAGGCACTAATTGTCCAACTAAATACCTGAATCCAAATTGTCATGACTCTGGAGATAGCTTATTCTTCTCTGTACAGCAGTCAATGTCCAGGATAAAACCTGTGCAAACCAATAAGGAGAGGGGGTTGAGAAAACATTAACAGTTGAGGAGACCAACAAAAGGCCTCTTTTAAAAAAAAAAATAACAAATTGATCCCCCTTTATTCAGTAAAATTGGCACATGCATATTGGCACATACCTATAACTATCTCCCTTGACCTGAGTTTTCACATCTGGAAAGTAAGAGACCTAGAATAAGTATCCTCCGAGGTACCTGCCAGTTCTAGATACATAATTCTATGAAACTCAATACTGTAGTAGGTGCTGGAGATACAAAGATGACAGACACTACCCATCTCTGTTCTCTATGAGTTTGAAAACTTTTTAAACTGTATTTTGATTTTTTCAAAACATTGGCTTCCTTGATTTGATTTTCATTTTCCTTATCTATCAGTGGCCAATTTGCAATGTTTTTCCTGAAAAATTCCAAATCATCTTCTTTGGAAATAGTACTTATACCACTTACCTCACAGGGTTTTTTCAAGGGCTTTGTGAATCTTTAAGAATAACCTAAGCCAATCAGTATGTATTAGTACCACCAGAAGGTCACCATCATCCATGCCAGAGCTTTGATAGATATCCCAAATGAGAATTGTACTTTCATCTTCTTTTAATGGAGGGAGGAAGGGAGAGAGAGAATTTAGAACTCAAAACATGTTTTTAAATGTTAAAAAATTGCTTTTACATGTAATTGGGAGAAAATAAAATATTTTTTAAAATGTCTGTGGCCTAGGAGCTGCTGCCACTGCTGCTGCTGGTGGTAGCAGTCCTCCATTCTCATGTTGAATTTTAGGGCAAAAAATGTAAAATATCTGGGCTTTTTTATCTGGTCTTCCATAGGCCCAGGACCAGTACCTCACACGTTCAAATTAGATGCTTAACTAGCTTTTGGTGATGCTTCATGCATAGTGAGAGGGAAGATTTTCCCAACAGGCTCTAAAGCACAGACTAAGTCCAGGCCCTGTCTTCCTATTAGCATCATCAAGCATGGCTACAAGACAAATGCAAAATAAATTATATTTGCCAGCCACATTCATAATGATTGCATAGTTACTGATTTATTCTCAAAAAATGGACTCCAGTACTCTGAGGGGATTAGTAGAGTTTGGCATCTGGTCAATGGAAGAAAAAGTTTTAATATTACACATCTGTATAATGATTCAGAAAGTAAGTAGTTCATGCAAATTGCAGGTAAGTCCACCCAGAAGTAGTCTGGCCCTTTCAGGTATTCTCCTTATCACCCTTAGGTTCCAAGATATATTTTCACTCATGCATTTTACCAAGACATTCCATCAAGTTGCTGTAATCAAATATCGCAGCCCAATCTGCTAACATAACTGTGAGAAGAAAAGGATTCTCCATCAGAGACACTTATTCATTCATCCTGCTCCATACCTCTTCTCCTTCTGATCTACCCAGTTAAAAGCAGAATACACCAGAGGAAGACGGTGCTATATTTCATGAGTGCTCAGGACTGCTGTGCAGGGACAATCCCATTTGTTATTTTCTCTCAGCATTGTGGACTGATAACACAGGAAGGACATATTGCTACTGGGTGCTTTGAAGCAAAAGGCTCCTCTCTTTCCTGCAATTAATGTTGATAAATTATTTCTGTGGTAAACGATGCATCATGCAAAAACTCCTAAATTAGCTGCAATAAATTAGAAATGCATTTGGACTGCAATATAACTTCATTGTTCAGCTCTCTATTGTATCCTTTGTGCAGAAATGTTGAATGAAGTCAGACTCTGTTAACTCATTTCTTTGACTATGATTCTATTGCACTCCTCCCAATAAAGTCATATGATCTTAAGGGCATATGATGGACACTATGGAATGGTTTCAGGTTTGACAGTTAAACCAGGCTCACAGCTCCTCAGATAATCAAAACAACAATTCAGTTCATTTCTCTCTGAAGTAGCAGAGAGATGCCCAGTAAGAGCAAACCATGGAGATAACTAGTGACTTGTCATCTCTTGGATTATTGTGCTGTTCCAATAATGCAAAATTTAGAAAAATGAGAAAGAACATGCAAATTTTTTACTTCTGTTCCATTTCATAAAGGCTTTTTCACAGATGTTTTTCACTAACTTATTTTCTACAGGTTCATACACATATTTAGTATGTTTTTTTTTCAATATATTTATGCTTAAGTAAAGTTATCTATGTAGGTACTACCTCCAACAGTGCAGATCTCAACCCAACCACACCTTGTCCTGAAATTCTTGTCTATGTCCTCCAAGTGATATGCATGGAGTTTGCCTCTAAGTGTCTTGGCATCCATGGATAACAATGGAGAACACATCTTTCCATTGACTGCCCCACACTCTTGTAATTATTATCAGTCAACTTCATTTTTCAAACATTCATTTCTTTGATAATGTGTCATATGTATCCTCTCCTACTCAATTCTTTATCATATACTATAGCCAATTCACATCCACCATGTATCTCTCCATTGCTCTTTGGACATCCCAGAACTTTCATTCTGTAAGAGCCGTGTTCTTCCATTATCCACAAGCATATAGCATCATCTGAAGAATATTGGTATCACAAAAATATGAGCCTTTGTTTCAGGACAGAGAGACACTGTGTTAGTGATAAGGATATAAAGAAAGGCAAAAGACACTCTCTGCTCCCACACAGCTCACACTGGGGGAGACAACATGCAAATAAAAGACGTACAAAAAGCTAAATATAGGATAAATTAGAAACAATCAACAGAAAGAAGCCAATAGAATTAAAGGCTATCTAGTGAGGCTTCCTGTAGAAAGTAGAATTTTATCTGGGACTTGAAATTCTTTTTAACCCTAGTGGGAAGAGCAGGTGGTGGATAGACACTGCCAGAAGGCCAATTTAGGCCTGACCTTTAATCTAGCAAAGATGCCCTATAGTAGAATGACCTTTCTTAGGAAATAGTGAGTCTCTCTGATCTGATTCTACAAATAGAGGATGGAAAACACCTTGCCATGTAAGTTTTTAGGGGCTTCTCTTTCAATTATGGATGAGACTCAATGGCTTCTGAGTTTCCTTCCAGCTCTAACCAAGTATATTGGTTTGATAATAATATTACTTAAATGGCTTTTTGACCTCATTGATTCAGAAGTTCCCTCCAATGTTGCAAATAGAAACCCATCCATGCCCTCCCATTCCATATTACACTGGTTCATACCTTCCCATAAGTTTGCCACTGACAGCCCACTCAGTCTGCTGAAGGATTTCCTCTCTTTCTCCTGATATCATGAGAGTTTTAATGGAACACTCCAATTATCTGCTTGTCAACCTTTGCTCTTGCCATGTGGCTAGTCCTTCTCCTATTTCTATCATACATCCATGAAGGAGAAAATATAAGGAGCTACTCCTTTCAAATGAGTTCACACAGACTGGGAATATTTACAGTGGGGTGAGGGTTATGCAAAATGAGGAGCTCAGCTTGATTTTAGTTATTTTCTTCTGGGCCAAGTGATTAAAAAGGTAGGTAAAAATACTCATCTGAGAAGTAATCCCTAGGTTCCACCAAACTGCCCAATGGTTCTGTGATACAAAAATGGAAGGAAGGCAGGAAGGAAGGAAGGCAGGAAGGAAGGAAGGAAGGCAGGAAGGAAGGAAGGCAGGAAGGAAGGAAGGCAGGAAGGAAGGAAGGAAGGAAGGAAGGAAGGAAGGAAGGAAGGAAGGAAGGAAGGGAGGGAGGGAGGGAGGAAGGAAGGAAGGAAGGAAGGAAGGAAGGAAGGAAGGAAGGAAGGAAGGAAGGAAGGAAGGAAGGGAGGGAGGGAGGGAGGGAGGGAGGGAGGGAGGGAGGAAGGAAGGGAGGAAGGAAGGAAGGAAGGAAGGAAGGAAGGAAGGAAGGAAGGAAGGAAGGAAGGAAGGAAGGAAGGAAGGAAGGAAGGAAGGGAGGGAGGGACGGGAGGGAAGAGGGAAGGAAAAGGAAGGGAAAGGAGAAGGGAAAGGAGGAATAATAAAAGGGAGGAAGGGAGGATGGAAGGAAAAGAAACAGAGGCACACATAAAGAGAGAGAGAAAGAAAGAGATGACAGATATGCACATCCAAACATGCACATATATCTGTATACATATTCAGGTGTAGGTTTATGTGTATATGTGTGTTTGTGTGAATGAATATAAAGACAAAAGCTGGCTTATGCAAGAATGAGTAAACAAGATCCTGGCACTTTAGTGGACAACAGACTAAATAAAATTAGCAATGTAATTTTATTGTCAAAAAGAGGGTGAAAATCATGCCAGAACACATAAACAGACAGTATATTTCTCCCTTATAAATGGTAAAGATGGAAAAATACAAAGTTTTATCAATAAAATGTTCTTCAAATCTCATGTAGGAAGAAATAACATCAATTAGTCCTCAGCTCCATAGATGTGAGCCCTGGTGAGTAGATAATATGCAGTATAGGGGTATGTTTTCCTCTCACAGTTTAAAGGAATATTTAAAATTGGTGAAGATGGGACACAAAATTAATTTCCTAACAAGGCAATGATTGCCAATATTCTCAATGCTATGAAGAGTTAAATATAAAGATTGATTGGTTAGTTGTTGTCCCTTGTTCTAGAAGAGGACCAAAATGACAACACCATGATAAAGTGAAATTTCAGTGTGTTCAGCTGTGGCTCATCAGATCAATATGAGAATTGGGCTACCACAGATTGGGCACAGATAGTCTGTGTGAATATTTGAGATAGATACTCCAAATTTGGGCATCCTATGTTCTTTGTGCTGCTTCAATTCTGTTTTTGCTCATGTAGCACAGTACCCTTTCTGGTGTGGGCATGCCATGCTGAGAGGTCTTGTGCCAGTGTCTCCCATGTTACACAATCAAATCCAAAGTTCTTGAGAAAGACCTTGAGAGTGTCCTTGTATCACTTCTTATGACCCCCATGTAATCGTCTGCCCGATGTGAAGTCTCCATAAAATAGTCTATTTGACAAGCATACATTTGGCATTCAAACAACATGGCCAGCCCATCGGAGTGGCACTCTCTGAAGCATAGTTTATATGCTTGGCAGTTCAGTTCTAGCAAGGAGTGCCTAGTACCTTATTCTTCCAGATGATCCTCAGAATCTTCTCAAGACAGTTCAAATAGAAGCAATTCAGTTTCCTGGCATGGCGCTGGTAGACTGTTCATGTTTCACATGAGGTCAGCACAACAGCTCTGTAGACCTTCAGTTTAGTAGTTAGTCTAATACTTCTTCTCTCCTAGACTTTTCCTTGGAGCCTCCCAAACACTGAGTTAGCTCTGGCAATGCATGTGTCAACCGCACTGTCAATGTGTGCATCCCTGGAAAGTACATTACTGAGGTAAGTGAACTTATCCATAGCACTCAAAATTTCTCCACTTCTTGTAACTGATGGTTCCATGTATAGATGGTGTGGTGGTGGCTGATGGAGCACCTGTGTTTTCTTGGTGTTAATTACTAGGTCAAAATTAGCACAGGCAGCAGAGAATTGATCCATACTTTGTTGCATCTCAGCTTCAGAGGCTGCATTGGGTGCACAATCCTCTGCAAACAGAAAATCATGCACCAGCACTCCCTTCACTTTGGTCTTGGCTTGTAGCCTTTTCAAATTGAAGAACTTACCATCAATGTGGTAGTTGACTTTGATGCCTTATTCATCCTCATTGAAAGCATTTGACAACATGGCTGAAAACATCATGCTGAAAAGCATGGGAGCAAGCACACAGCCCTGTTTCACTCCATTGCTGTCTGGAAAGGCACAATTTCCTAACAGGACAATTATTAACAATTTTCTCAGTGCTAAGAAGAGTTAGGAGATAGTGGCCAATTCAACACAGTGAATTAAATACAGAACGACTGTAGAATCATGTAGCTGATTTTTCTTAAAAGAGCGCGTACTAGAACTTATGCCTTTTGGTGAGTATCTGCCTTCAGAGTTGTCACCTAGGGAAACTCTTCACTTACTCTAATGTTGCTACCGAAGTGCAAAACATTTTTGGAGTGAAATTCTCTTTGGGACTTGCCATCAGTGGCAAAGTACGAGACATATTGAAAAAGTTTCATCACTTTATAATTACCTCGCACATCATGGATTTCCTCCCACTCATATTCCGAAACTACAGAATAATCATTTCATGATACGGTTTGTGCTTTACTCAAAATATTTAAATGACACTCATAATATTGACAGAGTTTAATTAAATAGCAGGAAAGAAAAAAGAAAAATTCTGTCTTTGGAACTGCTCATATAAATCCAGATTCATGGCCTTTGAATTTTTATACTATTATGTTTTATATATTGGAGCCCTCCCTCTCTGCTTTTTCATGTTTTGTGTGTATCCATGAGTACTCAGGCTCCATCCAATTCTTACTGCTCACTCTCACAACATAACTAATCCATTTGTATTTCTAATCATGTATTTTCCCAGTGATATATATGTGTCTTTATTGGAAATATGCTGAAGTTTCCTTACATTCACCATGAGTTTATCTATTGGCCTTTGGATCATCCATAACTTTAATTCATTGGAGAATATGAATAATATTAAATGTTAATTAAAATATGGATAACGATAAAAGATTTGATACCACACAGCAATATGGAATTGAAAAGATGGGTCTTTATGCCATAGAACTTTCTGAGAAAAAATTTAAAATGAATGCTTAAGAGTGATGCATAATATAATCTAACCTATGATCTTCCTCCTTTTCTATTCTGTCCTGTCCTAATCGCCCAACTACAATATCTGTCTCAGTCATATGTACTGATGTGTTAACTCCTCTGATTGATCATCCAAAGACATATCTGAATAATAGGCATTCCTTGACATTCATTTAGTTCCTACATAAATTGTTTGGTCAGTAACTGATCATGCATCACATTGAGGACAATTCATATAATTTGCTGAAAATAGCACAATATCACCTGCAAATAGGAGTAGCTAGAGGATGGCACTACTCATAAGGATTTTCTCTTCTATTGGTCCATTTAGGTAGATTCCCTATCAAAGACTATGGAAGAACATGTACAAGAATTGTGTGAAATGAGAAAATATAGATAGCTTTGATCTGCCTATACTGTTGCTATTACACCCCCAATGGAGCATTGAAAAACATGTGCCTTAAGTAATCTATTGGAATGATTCTGAAATAACCTAAATTTTACTATTGCTTCCATCATACAAAGATAATTTTTTCTCCATCACTATATAGAAAGATTTCTCTGGTACGATGTTTCAAAGACAATGGAGTTTGAGTCACTTCATAATTCAACTCAATTAATTTCAATAAGCATTTATTAAGCTTCTACTATGTTCCTGACATGAAGATGAAAATAATATTAGGCCAGCCCCCAGGGGCTTACATTCTGCTTAACATTAAATCCCATTGAATTAGACTATATAGTATATGTTAACATTTCCCTTCCTAAAAGAGCCCAACCTCATCTGAGTGTCTCTCTTCCCAAACACTTTTATCAGGAAACATTAACAAATCAATAACTGATCTTAACTACTTGGTCTCTACCTCACAGGCTTCTGTCGTCGGCAGTGGAAGGAATCAGAGATGCAGAAAAGGATACAAGTATCTTGATTGTTTTTTAAATGGTCACATTCCGTATTTGGAGGAGAAATCTGTCAGTCAAAAACTTCATGTATTCATATTATGGGGACAAAAGATTTGCCATTCTCTAGTTTGATCAATGAGATCATTTTAATAATCAAAAAGTTAGGTTTCATCATGCAACATAATGCGATAAAGTATACAGAACGTACCATACAGTAGCTAAACATATACATTCTAGGAAATCATTGTCTAAAATGGTAGTTGTTTAGTTCAGCTGTCTCCTCATCATTTGCCATATTCCTAGATAAAAGAATGACTTTTCAAATGGAATTCTCTTAATATTGAGTTGTTGTTAGAGAAGTGGACAAATATCTGATTTTTCATTTAACTTCATTCATAAATATACTATATTAATAATTAAATATACATTTATATATAAATATAATATTTTAATAAACAGTTGGTATTTAGGTAATTCTTTAAGGTTTGCAAAGTACTTTATATCAATTATATTGGTTGAGCTTCACGAGAATAGGCAGGGATGCTGAAAAATATTTAACAATCACCTCTGGAAAAAAGAATACCCAGCATGCTTTTATATTTAATCTGCATTATTAACATTCTATTACTTTCTTCTTAAGTCTAGACAATCGGCAAAATAATAAAACAGGTCCTGATTTGTAGTGTTTACTAATTTCAGTTGTAAATGCTCACACTGAAGATTTAACAATAGGTCCCATGAATTGGTTTGAGCTGGCCCTAGTACCCCCCTGATATAGCTATTATTATCCTCAGTGTATCAGCAAGGAAATTGAAACTCGTTTTACTGTCTGGATGTTGTGGTTATGCCTTAAGAGGACACAGCTTGAAAAATACCAACTATCTGGGGATCGGTTTGATAATCAAAAGTGTTAGAACTGGCTTCTATCATACTAGAACAGAAAAATTCTTAGACACTAGGTATTTACAATAGACATATTTCTTTGTATGTTTGACTATGTACTACCAAAAGAAAGACAGATGGAAAAAAATAAGTCCGAAATCATACTCTGTCTCCCTTTAAAAATGTTCAAATATGGGTTTGAGATAGGGATTTTTTGTTTTTGTTTTCCCAAATGCATTCTGCTTAAAATGAAAAAGACTATGGTTGGAATTCCACAGCTGAATCTCAAGTCATCTGAGTCAAAGTTGTGTTTGTCATTTCCAAGAAGGAATAGAAATACAAGTGAAAAAGATCTCAGGAGAAATTTGTTCTTGTGAAGCCTTTCTGTTACAAGACTTTTTCCCTCAGGGTTCAAATCCATTTCAGATAATCATTTTGAACTTGGGAGTGAACCAAACTTCAACTCAGAATTGGGCTTTTTGTGAGGTCAGCCCTTCCATTTAGGATAAGGCAAGGCTTAAAGTGACAAACCAGGTTAGGTCAGATGTTCAATACTTGGCAAAAGCCTCAGTGTCTGCCCAGAAACAATGTTGACAAGATGGCAGGCTTTACAATAAATCCCCTGTGGTGAATATTGATATCACTCTGTTTTTTTTTTTCTTTTTGTCTTGCAGCCAGCTTGGCTTCTTCCTGTAGGGCCTGCCAATCACACCCAGCAACACTTACTAGTAACAGCAGGGAATAAGCCATAGGCCAATATTGATTTCCAGCAACTGGAGCCAGTTTTGGGTACAGACACATGCTGAGGAGCCCTGACTCCTTCTCTCTCTAGAAGGAGATAAGGTGCATGTAGCTCATCAATCAAAAAAACACTATAACTAGGCCAGTCTAGTTGGAGTTCTACTTCAGTACTTCCATGAATCTGTAAGTCCATTAATGTGGATGTTCCTTCCAAACATGCAGAACATGAGCCTTGCCTGTCTGCTCATTTTGTGAAACTCCCATCCATGTCCACTCATGAATCCTCTGCGGGGCATTCATCCAACATTCATGGAACCTTAGTATGGATATGCTAGCATGGCACGTTGACCAATGGAACACATGACCAGCCCATTGGTTATCCCTCAACCTTGCTAAATTAATGATCTATCTTTAGAACTTCCCCTAACCTACAACTAGAACCTAGAACTTCCCCAACTCTACAAGTTAATTGACAGTTAATCTTTTATGCTTATCTCGTGGGCCTAATCTATGGAGATGACCTTCCTATTACCCACTTTGGCTCAAGTTCAATTCAAGTAAAATCTTTAGCAAAAATGTATTAAGAACCAAATATATTCCAGACACTATAAATAAAAGATATTTATACTTTACTAGATCAGAGGGGGAAAAAATTGCAAAGAAGTGCAAAGTATAACAAAAGTAATAATAACTAGCACTTTTAAGACTTGCAAATTGTTCTCCGTGTGTGATCTCATTATCTCTTCATACTATCCCTATAAGGTAGATACTACTATAATCCCATTTTAGAGATAAAGAAACTGGCTCCCAAAGAGATTGTGTGATTTGTCCAAGATAATACCCCTAGTGTCTCATATAGGATTGGGTTTACTCTAGGTCTAATGCTCAATTCAGTATAACACCTATATTTGACATAATAACAATGTATTATTGGATGGAAGTCTAGAAGGAATATTACAGATAATCTAACCAACTCATTTATTTTACAAATAAGGAAATAGGCTATGAAAGACTGAATGAAATGCCCAGAAGTAAGAAACAGGGAAAGGAATCAAATGTCTATCCTTTGTCTCAATCCATGAGACCTCCACTAACTCCTACGCATGGAGAAATTCTTTTCAGCCAACATTTTTGGAAAGACTTATTGACTGGTATGAGGTAACACCGATGGTTAAAAATGGTCAACAAGAAGCTGATCATGAATGGCCAATTCTAAGCTATTTCCATCAAAAAGAAGGATACATAATATATGCTTAATAAATTGTCATTGAATCAAAGTGAAAGTACATGACACAATGTTCTGCCTGTAGTTGACAGGGAATAAATGTCTTTCAACTAAACTAAAAATATAATAAAAGCTGAAAACCAAGCCCAGCTTCCATCTGATATAAATCTACAGCATTAAAAATATAAAGCCTGTAAAAATCAGAAGATGCTTAATCAGAAAGTTTCAGAAAAGAGTTTATGAAAAAGTAGGAGGGCAGAGCCAAGATAGCAGAGTCATAGTATGGACTTTCTAGAGCGCTCCCGCTATGCCCAGTCAAATACCTGTAAAAAATGGCTCTAAACAAATTCTAGAGCTGTAGAACCCAGAGAATGACAGAATGAAGCAAATCTCCAGCCCAAGACATCCTGGAAGGTCTCCAGAAAGTGTCTATTGCACGGTACACCATGCTGGGAACAGAGTGCAGTGAAGAGTGGGCCGTGGGTGCACCAAGCGGACTGAGCAGGCCTGGAGGAGAATGAATCTCTCACACTCATGGTGGTTCCAGACTTCATGACCCCAAAACACTGAGGATAAGTTGGAAGGTAAGTGGGAAAAGCCTGTAGGACCAGTGCAAGAGAATGGAGTGATCTGGCCCCAGCCCCAGAGCGGCAGAGGGGAGAGGAGACAAATGAACCTATGACAGGCACAGAAGCAGCAGAGGCAGCTGCAGCCACCATTCCTGGAACTCTAGGCCCACAGATTGCAGGGGGATTGAGCAGCTGACAGTACACCCACCTCCATCCCCACTGGAAGCAGAGAACTACCTTGACAAAGAGCTCAAAAGTCAAGTAAATGGCTGGGGTAATGAGCAAAAACCAGAAAAAGAATCAGATTATAGAATCTTACTTTGGTGACAAGGAAGACCAAAGCATGCAAACAGAAGAAAACAAAGTCAAAGCGCCTCCAAGAAAAATATGAATTGGTCTCAGGCCATAGAAGAGCTCAAAAAGGATTTTGAAAATCAAGTGAGAGAAGTAGAACAAAAATTGGGAAGAGAAATGGGTGATGAAAGAAAATCACGAAAAATAAGTCAGCAATTGCTAAAGGAGACCCAAAAAATGCTGAAGAAAATAACCCTTAAAAAATAGACTAACTCAAATGGCAAAAGAGATCCAAAAAGCCAATGATGATAAAAATGCCCTAAAAAGCAGAACTGGCCAGATGGAAAAGGAGATCCAAAACTTCACAGAAAAAAACAACTCTTTAAAGATTAGAATGGAGCAGATGAAAACTAATGACCATGAAAAATCAAGAAATTATAAAACAAAACCAAAGGAATGAAAAAATAGCAGATAATGTGAAACACCTCATTGGAAAAACAACTGACCTGGAAAATAGGTCCAGGAGACACAGTTTTAAAATTATGGTACTACCTGAAAGCCATGATCAAAAAAAGAGCCTAGACATCATCTTTCATGAAATTATCAGGGAAAACTTCCCTGATATTCTAGAACCAGAGGGCAAAATAAATATTGAAATAATCCACTGATCACCTCCTGAAAGAGATCCAAAAACAAAAACTCCTAGGAATATTGTAGCCAAATTCCAGAGCTCCCAAGTCAAGAAGCAAATACTGCAATCAGCCAGAAAGAAATAATTCCAGTATTGTGGAAATATAATCAGGATAACACAAGATCTAGCAGCTTCTATATTAAGGGATGGAAGGACCTGGACTATGATATTCCAGAAGTCAAAGGAGGTAGGATTAAAACCAAGAATCATCTACCCAGCAAATCTGAGTATAATACTTCAGGGGGGTAAATGGTCATTCAATGAAATAGAGGACCTTCAAGCATTCTTGATGAAAAGACCAGAGCTGAATAGAAAATCTGACTTTCAAACACCAGAATCAAGAGAAGCATGAAAAGGTAAATAGGAAAGAGAAATCCCAAGGGATTTATTAAAGTTGACTGTTAACATTCCTACATGGAAAAATAACATTTGTAACTCTTGAGACTTTTCTGAGTACTAGGATAGTTGGAGGGATCATATACATATTAACAGAGGGCACAGGGTGAGTTGAATAGGAAGGAATGATATCTAAAAAGTAAAATTATGGGATGAGAGAGAAATATATTGGGAGGAGAAAGAGAGGAATGGAATGGGGCAATTATCTCATAAAAGAGGCAAGAAAAAGCTTTTTCAATGGAGGGAAAAAGGGGGAAGGTGAGAGGGAAAAAGTGAACCTTACCCTCTTCACATTTGGCTTAAGGAAGGAATAACATGTACACTCAATTTGGTATGAAAATCTATCTTACATCACAGGAAAGTAGGGTAGAAAGGGATACGTGGGGTGTGGGGGGATGAAAGAAGGGAAGGCAAATGGGAGGAGGGGATAATTAGAAGTAAACACTTTGGGGAGAGGGACAAGGTCAAAAGAGAGACTAGAATAAATGGGGGGCAGGATAGGATGGAGAGAAATGTAGCTAGTCTTCCACAACACGACTTTTATGGAAGTCTTTTGCATAACTGCACAAGTATAGCCTATATTGAGTTGCTTGCCTTCTCAGTAGGGATGGGTGGGGAGAACGAAGGGAGAGAAGTTAGAACTCAAAGCTTTAAAACGAATGTCAAAAATTGTTTTTACATGTAACTGGGAAATAAGAAATACAGGTAATGGGGTATAGAAATCTATTTGCCCTACAAGAAAATAGAGGATGAGGATGAGGAAAGGGGAGGAGTGTGATAGAAGGGAGGGCAGATTGGGGGAAGAGGTAATCAGAATGCACAGTGTCTTGGGGCTAGGGAGGGGAGAGATGGGGAGAAAATTTTGGAACTTGGTACTCAAAATCCTGTGGAAATGAATGTTGAAAACTAAAAATAAACAAATAAATTTTAAAAAAGAAAAAAGTAGAAAGGACAGTTTTAAAAAAAAATGGGAAACCTTCTCTGACCTGAGGCAGAGTAAAATGAGAACTAAAGACTAATTTATACAATAACAACATTTTAATGCCAATCTTTTAAATGACCAATGGCTATCCAGAGGAGCAGTGATTAAGAATGTTGCCTACCTCCTGACAGAGGTAATAGAGTAAATATGGAGAATGAGACACTTATTTATGGACAATAGAAACATTTGTTTTGTTCGGCTATACATATTTTACAAAGGTGTGGTTTCATTTTTTTTCTTTAAATGTCAGTGTGTAGGGTGGGGAGTGGGGGAGAGAGAAAATAAATGTTAATTTTTTAAATTGATCTTTAAAAAGAATCAGAGGTGACCACTGTAGGACAGTTGGGTTGTAGGTGGTTGTAGGTGAGGGGAGATTCTTTCCAATATAAAAGCCAACAAGATTCTTGCCAACTGGCCCAAATGTTATTTAAATCCATCAGTCAGTAAAAATTTCTTAAGTACTTATTTATTAAGTGACGGCATTGTGCTAAGCATTGGGGATTCAAGGAAAGGCAAAAGACAGTCTCTGTCTTCAAGGAGGAATACAACAAATTAAAAAGGGGAGGGGTGAGGATACCCAAAAACCATAGAGAAGGGAGGAAGGAATGAATGAATGGACAAAAGAATTAAGAAGCAAAGGAATGCAGGAAAGAAAGAAAGAATAAAGGAAGGAATGAAGGAAAAACAAAGGAAGGGAAGGAGGGAGATAGGAGTGAAGGACAAAAAGGAAAAAAGACGGAATTGATTTTATTGGCAACCCATTGAACGAAAACTCTGATGACAGCACACACGCAACCCAATTAATTTATTTTTCTTCCATAATGCTCAATAGCACTCCAATTTTCTGGGGCAAAACACCCTCCTCAGGAAAATGAAATAAAACATATGGGAGGAAACAAGGAACTGTTGTCAAAGTTATTCTACTGTGAAATTAGTTCCATTTCACAAGAAAATATAATCACACTACAGGTTTCTTCCTCTAATGACTCTCCCATGTGCTGCTATGGAAAAAGAAAAAAAAACAAAACAAACAAAAAAAAAAAGCTGGTATTCATTCAGCTTGATGAGCCACGAGTGCCATTGGCTTCCCAAATCCATTCATGTTTGATGGGGCTCAGCCCACTGCAATCCTTATCAAGCCCGAGTGGATACTTTCTTCAGCTCATTGAATAAAACATCCATATCAGTCAGCAATGTCTGTGTCTCTGCTATCATAAACTCTGCTACCCATCCCTTTCAAAAAATACAAAAATATTTAAAATACTGCAAGAGGATTCCCTTCCAAATAAAATCTACAAAAAGGAGAGTTAGCCAAAAGAGTGGTGCCAACAAGAACCGCTTCCTGGAAGGGTTTCAGCATTTCTTAAATACTCTGTGAGAAGCTAACTGAACTGCAGCCATGTTGTCAATCAAGCATGAAACTTGGGAATTTGTTTCTGTTTCCATCCTATTGGAGCCAGCATAAACTGAGATTCTTCCACAAAGTAAACACCTAATTTAATTTTTGCTGGCACTGTTAGCTTCCTTCGTGTTTGCCTTATTTGGCCCGATTTGGATACAGATCTTTAAGGCCTTTATGAATCCAAAATGCTACAAGGAACCGTGGCCTGAGAAGTCTACTGACTTCTATGATTCTCTCTCTTTTGTCCTTTGGGTCACCCAGAGCATTGATTCATTGGAGATGGTGGTATTTAAAAAATCAGAGTATTTCCAGGAGAACATTCGTGCTAAAAAAATAGATCTTTTCAGTATGGAATAGTTTGAGATCATTAAAAGTATTACAGAGGGTACCATTTGGAATACTCCAAGTCACCTCCCACACATATTTATTATCAATAATTCATGTACTAACAATAATTCATTGCTCATATGCACTTCCTGTCCCAAGTATATACAGTAATGCACTAAGTAAATGAGCTATCAAAACTGGAAGTCACAATTTGAGCAATAGGCATTTTTCATCCACTTAGTTTTTTCATACAGATTTGTAGGCAATTTCTTTTGAATAATCATATATCTCATGGAGAACAAGATTTTCATCCTATAAACAGCTCAAAGAAAAGGACATTTCAATAAGTCCAAAGTTGGAAAGAACTTCACTATTCATCTAGCCCCACTCATACTTGAAGAAGAAATTTTCTCCACACTGGTGCTGTTTAAAGACATCCTGAGTTAGGTAACTAATTACTTTTAAGGCAGCCCATGCAACCTTTTCAGTCAGTCATTTTCTCCAGTCTTGTCTGACTCTTCATGACCCATGAAAGGTTTTGTTAGTAAAGATGCTGAAGTGATTGCCATTTCCTTCTCCAGCTCATTTTACAGATGAGGAAACTGAGGCAACTCATTATTAATAATTATTTCATGGAATTATATAGAAATCTGCCTCCTACTGATGCCCATTCTGCCTTCAGGGTCAAACAAAAGAAGTCTAATAGTACTTCTGGGTCTTCAGGTTATGGAGTAGACAAAGGGACATGTGCCAGTTTTGCTTAGCAACTAGCTTAAAAAGCATATGCCTACCTTGCTTTGTGGAAATAGTTAATCCCTTTGAATTTAGTCTGAATTTTCATCTAATATATACAAGACTCTTACTGTCTCTGAGTGGATTCACTCAGGAATTTAAATACACAATTGAAACATGATAAATGCTCACTCTAATACATATAAATGATACCTATTTTAAAAGTAGTGATGGGAAATGTTCTTTGACAATCAATCTGCCAATTTCTATTATTATCATTACTAATATTACTATTACTGTTACAAATCCAGTTCAAATTAGATGCGTATTTATTAGGCACCAAGTATCATTCTGAGTACTAGGTATCCAGATAAAAATGAAACCATTCCTGTTCTCAGGTCAGTTGCATTTTCACTGGGGGGAGTTAGGGGAAACTGCATATATGCAAGTAAGTTTATTCAAATTTTTACTAAAGAAACACAAAGTAACAGGTCAGAAGTGACATCATGCAGGAAGTATCAGGAAGTTTTGGAAGCTCCCAAGAGGTGGTGCTAAGGAGGGAGAAGAGACTAAGCAAAGAAGACCCCCTGAGCAGGCTGGTAGGGGGTAGAATGTTCTATACAGTTATCCCTTCCACGTTGCATCTTTCACCATCACGATTTCAATATATTGCTGATCAGCTTAAGAAATTAATGGGAATTTGGGGGGAGTTCTGTGGAAGCCACAGACAATATGCAAAGGACAGCAGATGACACAGAGCCTATTACCAAATACTTAAATCAAATTTTACTGTACCCCATAAAAGAAAAATAAAAAATTCAGACTTCTTCTCTGGTACAGAGGGCCAAAATATTTTACATAGATTTTCCAGATCATGGGAGCACTGCTCCTCTAACTCCCACATTGTGGAAGGGATAATTGTATTCAGAGAACAACAAAAAGTCTGGTGTACTAAAATGTGGAATAATTTAGAGAGGGTGATGGAATCTCAATTTGGAAATACAGGAAGGAACCATACATACCATGAAGGACTTAAGGTTACTTCAAAACATCAAAGATTTATAATTTTTTCAGTATGGGTATTCTCTCTACTAATGCAAAAACATCTACAAAAGTAGATGATAGCTCCTTGAGGGCAGGGATATCTTTTGCCTCTTTTTGTATCCCCAATTCTTAACACAGTGGCTGACATGTAGAGGGCACTTAATAAATTCTGATTGATTGATTGATTGACTGATTGATTCAAGAGTCACTGTGGTTAGAAAAATCATCCACTTCTAGCCTGCCTGGGGATGAGGCTCTCTGAAATTTGACAAACTGATTCTTGGACAGAAGTTATGTAGCCCATCAATGGGTTTCTATTCAAAGACTTCAAGCTTTGTAAGAGTTGCCATACATGAGCTCCAGTAGCTTAGCCTTCTAGAGCCCAGGGTCATCTCCACAGTAAGATGATGCATTAGTGGAGGACTTTTCTGTCAAACTGCTCTCATTACTGTTGTTTTATTATTTCCATTCTGACAGACACACACAAAAGAATTTCAGTTCATTTTTCTTTGTAATTCTTCCTACCATAACCAGGAAACAAAACAGTACCACCTCAAATTAAAATAGCTTTGGAAAGAGTGAACCAAACCATTTCAAACTTCAAAGAGGCTGCAGATCACATTCTGATTGCAGTTCAGTTACTTCTTCATTTAATTTGAAGTGTTCTACAATCCTCAAGCAATGTCTTTTTCCCTCCCTTATGGACATAAGGTACAAAGGGAGCACCAAAAACTTTTACATGGATATGGATATGGAAATATGAACTTGAAACCTATTTAAATGATACTCAGCTCTCATTTGAACTCTAGTCCCCTTTGGTGAAATAGGGTATAAGGACAAACAATTATTATACTGTACATATTTTCAAACTAATCATATCTGCTTATTATTTTGGAACATGAGACCACTGAATCTTACAGGGGTTCAGAAGAATTGTATTCCACTCCTTAATCAGCTCCTGCTTGTTATATGACCTTGAGCAAACCATCACTTTATTCTTGCTCATATAGGTTAAGTATAAAAGGTTCTCTGCTTATCTAACTGCTCATGGATTGACCTCCATGACGTTGTTATCATAAAGCATACATGTATGCCATTTGACTTTCATAAAACCTTCTGACCCTTGGATACCTAGAAGGATGGAAGAAAGGTAAAGCGATTATTCTCACTGAGCTGCATTTTGGCCAAAACTGTAGAGTTTTACTAGGAACATCTCCTATAGGCATTCTATACTGATAATTATTCACCCTCCTGCCTGTACCCACCGGGAATATTTCCTTGACAGAAACATGCTGTCTCTAAGAGCTCTCACAAAGATGAAACAGAATTCTTAGAATTCTTAAACTAAGTAACAGCAATATAATGGCAAATACAAGAATATTGTATTTTAACTAAACTTAGATTTGAGATTTTCATGATTCTTGATGGAATTATAACTGAAAATTTCTTTGAAATGCAGTATAAATGCCCCCAGGGCAAGTAGCATAAAATGTGCCCTCAGATAGCTTATGATGGAGAAGTTCCAGAGGAACTGAAAGGGATCTGTGACACAGGGCTGAGACTGATCCCACCTACGATGCAGTGAACAAGGGGAGGAAATACCATCTCTTAGCTCTCTGTGTAAACTAATGATCCTTCCTAAATTTAATTGTTTCTATGTTCCTGAATGACTGCAAGTGTTATCAGAATCCTCTCAATTCTGATGCTTTGGAACAAAGCCTATATAATCACAGGCTAGTACTAGCTCTGCTTCAATGGTATTATGGCACATAGTTGACTTGATTTTCATGGAATTTGCATTATAAAAACAACCAAAACAATCTCTGATTTCAATATTTTAGAAAATTCATTAAGAGAACATTACCCAAATATATAAAATCTATATAAAAATCTATCTTCTCCAGAGTCTGTCTAAAGAAATGAGATCTAAAGATTTTATTAACCGACTGTTCAAATGTGTGGCAGGGAAACAAAAAGCTTCCTTCCTGCTGACTCAGAAGAAGATTCCTTACATTATGGGCTGAGAAGACCTAAGCTATCTATAAAAGGAAGAACATATCACTTAAAGTAACATAGTAGAATTGCCTCATATTTCATCTCTACTACTAGGTTCTACCACTCTGGCAGGAGGAGCAGAAGTCAATAGAGTATTCATTTGGCAAAAGCAGTGCTTCGTCACCTGCTTTGAGGGTTCATCACGCATGCTGAAGTCACGCTGTAAAGATGCTCAGATTAAAAAAAAGTTTGAAAAACATTATCCAATATAGTCAAGTAACAACAAACTCCTATATAAGCCTTCACAGTACTTAGGAAGTGTATTGTTAGTGAAGGTGAAGGGTGACCCTACTTCTAAGCAGAATAGACAGCTTTGAGAGCCCAGGCTCATCTCCACACTAAAATGACACATTAATGGAGGTCTTTACTGCCAAACTGTTCTCATTATTATTGTTTTTATATCATTATTCTGCCAGGAACTAACCAAAGAGCTTCAGTTTCATTATTCTTTGTGATTCTTCCTACCACAGCCAGGAAACAAAATAGCCCCACCTCCAAAATGAGTATTTATGGCTAATGTGTAACAAAGGAGAGAGGATTTCATGAGGAGGTATTTTATGTTCCCCTCCCATGATAACCTTGACTTTGGATAGGGTACTGAATCTGCTACAGCTTTATGTTGCCTCTTCCTCGATATTACCATTTGTTCAGTCATGTTCGACTCTTTGTGACTCCATTTGTGGTTTTCTTAGCAAAAATACTGGAGTGGTTTGCCATTTCCTTCTCCAGATCATTTTATACATGAGGAAACTGAGGCAAACAGGGTTAAGTGACTTGCCCAGGGTCACATAGCTATTAAGTGTCTGAGGCCACATTTGAACTTGTTTTCCTGACTCCAGGCATAGCACTCTATCCATTGCACCACCTAGCTATGTTATCATACTTTTCCTAATTATACTGGTTTGTTTTACTATAACAGTATACCTATGTGATTTTTAAACAGTTTTACCTATGGGGAAAAGAGTTGCCAGTGGGTGGGAGTAAAATGATTCCTTAGGGAGTAAACTGAATCCAGGATCCAATTCAAATTTCCAAACAACACAAAAGGGTTGCTTCACTAAGATCTTTAAGAACCTTTAAGAAGCAGTTAGAAATGAAAGCAATGCATGAATTAATACACAAAAAGGATTGGGAGAGGTAAATTAATGATCTGCATTCATATCAGAAAGTAAAGTAGACACTTTTCTGGGTGTAGTCGTGTGGGAAAGGAGTAGGGACAGGGAACAGAAAACAGAATCAATAGAGCTCAGGAGCTCAAAAAAGGGCATAGGGAGAAAGTGAGGTGCCTAGGACAATGGAAAGGGTTCTGGCTTTCTCGGGGAAACCCAGATTTGTTGTGTGACAGGAAGTCAGTTGCGACCATTGATCTGTAGTTGCATTTTCTGTTAAAACAAATAGAACAGACATATGTACATACATACATATATGCATGCATAAATAAACAAATAGATAATGACTGCATACATACATAAGTAAATAAATGCATGCATGTATACATAAGCAGACAAATACATGCATGCATGCATACATGTTTGCACAATAAGCAAATAAATGAATGCTTTCATGTACTGCTACAGGCATACATGCATGCATGCACTTATTACCCAGATCACAGAACTTTTAGGAGGACAAAATGAGATTCAGGCTGGTAAAAGTACTTTGAAAATCTTAATACAATGTGCGATATAGACAGAGTTAAGGTTAGAACGAGCCAGGAAAGAGAGGGAGGGAAGGGATCTTGGGAGAAGCGCAAAACAAACTTTGTCATTTTGCTTATGGCCAGCAGTATTGAAGGCAAAAGGCAACCCAAGACAAATGGTGAGTGGCTTTATCTGTAATGAAGCTGGAACAGTGTATGTTTCTTCTAGGGAAGAATTGTGACTGGCTTTATAAAGAACTGAATGTTGGGTAAACAGCACGAAAAACCTTCTTGACCTTCTGAGCTAAAACTCAAACAAACAAAAAAAAAAAAATGTGTTTTTAGGACTGTTTTGTTCCTACAGACTTGTATTCACAATTTCTATTTTACTTTGCCAAGAAATACGCTTGCCCCTGTGGGGTTATGTATTTTCTTGAAAGTCCTGGTGTGGCCTTAGGGTGTTTCAATGGGGCTCAGAATTTTCCATCTGCAGCATGTGCAAATATGTAAAGGACTTATTTTGACATATTTCTCTGTACCCAAAAAGTACTTAATAGGTGCTTACCATGTGCCAAAAACTGTTGTAGGCCCTGAAATTACAAAGACAAACAAAGAGTTTACCTGTGGGGGATACTAATGTGCACCAAATAAGAAAATATGATAGACATACATAGACACACGATTATGTATGTATGTGTATGTGTATGTAGGGAGGGGTATACTAAATGCATATAAAAATTACTGGAAGGCAGGGGATCACTAGCACCTGTTACTGGAGCTGAAGCTAGAAGCTACAAAGCAGGTGAGAAGAAGGCATGGGAACCAGCTGACACTATAGTCATTGAGGTAGAGATGGAGTATAAGTACAGTGAGTGGCAGGTACTCCAGTTTGGTTGGAACATAGACTGTGTGAAGGGAAGAATGGGTAACAGTCTGAGAAAAGTGGGTAGGAGTCAGATCATAAGAACTTTTAAATGACAAATGGAGGAATTTTATTTTATCTTTCAGGCAACAGGGAAGTATTATTAGTTTTTGTTTCTGTTTGTTTAGGGTTTTGTTTTTGGTTTTTTTTGAGCTGGAGAGTGAAATGGCCAAATCTTCTATTTAGAAATATCAATTTGGCAGCCTTGTGGAGGACGGATTGGAGCCAGAAGAGACTGGAGGCAGGGAGGCAAAGCAGAAGTCTGCTGCAGGGCAAGTGATAAGAAAGCCATGTGAATGGCAAGAGGAGCTGAGAATCTATAAGAATTAGCCAGTCACTGGATGTAAGGGAAGAGAGTAAATATGCAGATCACAATCCATTTCTGATTTAGTTGGGTTGCCTGAGTTCCCTAGACATTCAGTGGCTGCTCAGTCCCATAGCTAGTGAGACTTATCTTTACCCTTTCCTTTACCAAGGCCAACCTATCTATGTGTGCATTTGGTCCCTTCCCCTCATCTCTTCCATAACAGATTGAATACTGAATCAGTTCTTTTTCTGCTCTTCAGTCTCTTCTTATTAACCAGTTCTTTTCATACTGTATTCAATGTCTAGTAAGTGTCACGAGCAGGATTTGAACTTAGGTTCTCCTCAGTAAGCAGACAAAGAGATAGTCAATACATCCACACATAAGTAAATCAATAAATGTATGCACATATATGTATAAGTAAACAAATACATGCCTGCATTCACACTTACATACATAGGCAAATAAATAAATGAATGTATTCATACGTTCACAAAGGCATACACACATTTATCACCTAGATCACAGAACTTGTAAGAGGACAAAATGAGATTCAGGCAGGTAAAAGCACTTTGCAATATAGACAGAGTCAGGATTAGGATGAGCCACTATGGTAGTGATGGCTCACTACGCCATCCCACCTCTGTGGATTATTTGTTAAGTTCAATATTGCAAATTTTTCTTTCCATATTCATGAATATGAATGAAGCGTTTTGTAGGATGCAAGGCATGGGAGCAGGCAAATTCAAATAATTTCATTCTGCAGCTATCAGCATCCATCTAGCCAATTTTAGAATAATCAGATCTTTGCAGAATAATCTATTTTACAGTCCTGCTCCAGTCTATTAACTTTTTAAACTGACCATTGTGCACTCTATGTTTTTTTATTATTATTATTCTTAGCTTTTTCTTTAGCTGCCTTGCTGCTAGAACAGGAGGTTTTAACTCTGAGAGTTCTGATATTTCCATCTTGGGAACCTGATGAACCTCCCCCTAACTCCCTAAACTTCCATTTTTTCCACCTCCTTAAGTACTATCATCTACTCCTTAATTCTAAGTAAGCCACGCTCAGGCATGGTCACATACTGGATTTTGCCAAGTGTTCTGTTTCTCTAATTAGAAACTCAGCATTATACAAGGACCAGATGAGATTAAAGAGGATACACTTTCTAATTCTAATTAGAAACTCTGATATTCCTGTACCTAATCTTTCCACTATCAAGACTTTTTATGCCTAAAACTTTCTTAAAACTGACTTCACTTTCCCCCTCAAATTCCCCCAAAATTATCGATTTCAACACAATTTCACCCTTTGCTCTTGAGTCCCTTGCCCCTTTGCCCTTCTGCCTTTTTTTTTTATGAAGCCTTAGCCCTGGGTAATTCCACTATCTCTATGAGGAGATAAAAGGAGATAGAGAAAGTCTTATGTCTGTGGTGATTGCTCACATTACAAATTCATGCTATCCAATCTCAACTGGAGCCTCACTGTAGCAAGGAATTCCTTTTTTTTTTTCTGTAATTGATTCCCTGTCTCAATGCCCATAGATATTCTCCCAAACCTTTTCTTTTTTTCCCAAATCTCTACCCTCTCTTCCTCACCACTCGTCCTTGATTGTGGATCTTACCTCTTACTTTACTTAAAAAATTGAGTAGACCATTAGATATAAATTTCCTCTTCTACTCTGCTCATCACAAAACTCCTTAGCATAATCTCCCACTCTCTTCTTTTGAGAGATGGTCCTTTTCTTTACCCAGGCCAACCCAACTAGATGTACACTTGATCCCCTTCCTTTCCTCTTCAGTAACAGATTGAATCCTAAAACATTGTCCCCTTTCCGATCTTTAATCTTTTCTATCAACCAGTTCCTTCCATATTGTCTTCAGACAATCACTTTCTCAGCCAGCTCCTTAAAAAATGTTATGTGTACATATTCTACTTCCTATTTTTTTACTCCTCAGCTTTTGTAATCTGGTTTTTTATCTCGTCATTCAAATGAAACTATTCTCTCTAGTTACCCAGTGATCTCTTAATTGACAAATTGAATGGCAATATGACAGTCCTAATTCTTCTTCATCTGTCTACTGCATATGATAAGTACTGACCACTCTCTCATCCTAGAAGCTCTCTCTCTCTTTTTGAGTTTTTGTGAAATGACAATCTTCTGACTTGCCCCCTCCCTGACTGACCATTTCTTCTCATTTCATCTCCTTTGTTGGCTCATCAGATCCCTTAAATGTTCAGCAAGGTTTCAATCCTAGAACCTCTCCTCTTGCACCTCTACATTCTCTCTCTATAGTCTCATCAGCTTCCATGAGTTTAATTATCATTTTACTACAAATGAATTCCAGAGATATGCATCTAGCCTGTTTCCTACCTGAACTTCAGTCCATCACAACCAGTCCCTTTCTGAATATTTCACACTAGATATCTCCAAAACACTTTATACACAACATGTATATATTTTTCCTCCTAAACTCTCCCCTTTTCCAAATTTCCTCATTTCTATTGAAAACAACACAACAATCCTTCCAGTTCCATGGGTCCTTGAGTACAAGATTAACCTGGACCCCCCCATTCTCTTCATTCTCCATAGCCACTCAGTTGCCAGATTTCACTGTTTCTACTTGCATAACATCCTTCTCCCCTGACCCAGTCATTCCATTCATACTGCTCCCAAGTTATTACAAGTCTTCATCACCTCTCAGCTTAATTATTGGAGCAGCTTCCTAATTGTTTCCTCTCACCACCCTAGTCAATCTTGCACACTACTGTCAAAGTAACTTTCCTTAAGTACAGATATGACCATGTTACTCTCCTACTCAGTCAACTACAGTGTCTTCCTATTCCTTCTAGGATAAAATATAAACCCCCCAACCTGACTTTTAAAAACCTTATATAATCTGACACTAACTTATCTTTCCAGACTCAGTCAGTTATTTGTTTCCTTTACTCTTATATCCAGCCAAATTGACTTTCTTTCTGATCTTTACTCAAGACATTCCATCCCGCACTTCCATACCTTTGCATTGGCCACGCCCCATACCTGGAATGCACTCCCTCCTCACTTCTCTTTCAAAAAGTCCCTTTCTTCCTTCAAGATGCCACTCAGGCGCCATCTTCTTGCAGACTTTTCCTGATCCCCCAATTACTGGTGTCCTTCCTAAACTGCAACATATTTACCTTATTTGTATTGATTAACTTTATATTTATGTTATATGTATGCATGTTGTATGTATATGTATTGCAGAGGGATAATACTGCACCTATATAATATTGTGTTATGTAACAGTGCATAATATGTAATATAAGTGATATTGAATCATATACCCAATACTATATTATAATGCCATGTATTACATAGTAGATACTAAATATGTATATAAGACTGTGTGCATATATACACAGTGCTTATATTATGGAGGAAGCAACATGTATTATTTATATATACACAGCACATATGTGTATATATAGTACTATATATGCAAATTCATACATGTGACTGTATGTATACATACACACGTATGTATGACATACACAATATACTTGTAGACTGATTGTTGCTTGATTAATGAAACCCCTGGGAAGCTTGAGAGTCAGGCAGCCTTCCTCCCACAACACATACACACACACACTCACACACACACGCACATATACACACCCAAAGGAAGTCCAGGTGACCTATCTGATTTACTTACTGGCTTTCACATAGTAAGAATAATGGTTATTGCTCCAAAATCTCTATGTTCAGTATAAATGGATTTGCAGATTGATTAAGAGCCCCAACTTTATAGTGACTATTAATCAATCTCAGCCTCTTATTGTGTTTTGTGCAATAAACAAAGCAAAAGCAGATTATCAGAGAGCTTAGCTAAATGCATTTTTAATTTGTTCAGGCCATTTTTTAAAATTTCATTAAAAAAATGGAAAACATAATAGATATTATTTGAATGAAACAGAAACTAAGGTAAGTGGGCTTTCATCATACTTGAGCCAGAAAAGTTAGAACTACATTTATGAATTTTTAGAATAGACTTTAATTCACAGGATTTTAAGCTACTTTTAAAAGATTTGAAGATATATTTTTACCACAATTCATAGACTCTACTGTAATTTTTAATCTTTATGTGTCTTGGGAAAATATTTAACCTTCAATATTTTTAATTTCAATACATATATATGTACATGTATATGTATACACACACACGCACACACACACACATATATTTCCCTTATCTTCCTAGATTCACACCAGCTCACTGATCCTCTCCCCACCAATTGTTGGTGTTCTATAATGCCTCAAAAGTTTCATTCATTCACTGAACAAACACTTCTTAAGCCCTCACAATACAGAGCTAAAAACTAAAATAGTTCCTGATCTCAAGGTATTTACATTTCAATGGAGAGAAGCCACACGTGCAAAGAAAATAATGGTAACAGCTCGCACTTACATAGCACATTAAGATGCACTTTATTTATGCTGTTTCAAGAAAAACTGTGAAGTAGGACCTAATATTATTCCATTTTTAGGAAACTGAGTCTGAGAGAAATTAAACGAGTTTCCCAGGATCATAAAGCTAGTAAACATCTGAGACAAAATTCAAATACAGGATTTCTTGATTCCAAGGTCAGTGGTCTATCCACTGGATGTCTCGTTTGCTATAATAATACTCCACTTTGTATTATTATATTTATCTGGATGTATTTCATATCCCCTCTGCCTTGAAGGCAAAAACTGTACCATCTTTATGTCCCTAGCATAGTCTTACACTCAGAACAGACATTTGACAAATGCTTATTGAATTAGTTTTTTTTCTTCCAGTTATACCTATAAGTAAATATTTAAATGATTTGGTCAGGTTTGATCTACCTACATCAAAAAGAGTTTTTGTATGAGAAGTAAACTGTTTGAGGGTTAGATAATGACCCTTGCAGCACTGAAAAGAAATCATGTAACAGTCCATCATTTCGGCAGCTAAGAACATTTGCTTATGAGATGGACTTGCATGCCATAGGAAAGAAGTCTTACATCCAGAATGCTTAGCTAAGGAAGGAGAACTCTTAATTTTTAATATCTTCTATTCTGTCATGTTTGATAAGCCAAAATAAGATAAATTATGCCAAACCCGGCAGGTCCCGGGCAGTCAAAAGATCACAGAGCTCAGAAATTAATTTTGTTGCTCCAGTTATCTTCACGTTGGAGGTGAATTCAGCAGCACTCCTGACCAGTCACCTGAGCGTCATATCAAAGGTTATTTACAAGTCAAATTTTATTTTGAAGGGCTATTTTGCAATGATAAAATATATCCTGAAAACAAAAATTAGCAAAGCAAGTAATGAGTGGTCTGAGTCTCATGATCAAAGGGGAAGTGCTGGAATGATCTATTTCAGCTTCAGTGACTTATCCGTGCAATTAGGTTTTCCTAACCTTTATGTCATCAGGTAAGCTTGAAGCATGTTTTTCATTGTTACAGACATAAGACTTATGAAAATAATAGCTAACATTTATATGGCACTTAAAAGTTTGCCAAGTAATTTACATACAGTAATTCATTTTATTCTCACAGAAACCATATGATTAGGTATCATTATGATCCCCATGTTGCAGATAAGGAAACTGAGGATGAAAAGGGATCTAACAGAGCTAGCACATAGGTGTCAGAGTTTGTGCTCATGTCTTACTGACTCTAGGTTGATACTCTATCACCATGCCACCTATGCTTGACAATGCATGCTTAGATAGGAATAAGTCTTCTACTTATCAATAAGATCTGGTGAAACTCCTTAACCACAAAATAGTTTTTTAGTAAAATGTAAATGGTCAAATAGGTGACCAGCAATGACTGTTTAGCACCAGAAGATTCTTGTTTTATTTTTGGTTTTAATTGTTTTTTGTTTTCTGTGATGTTGTTCATTTCTAATGTTCTATTAGAATTCAGAAGACAATAAACTGAGAGAATTGCATCATTATCGTCATGATGTCCCCATACCTTATAGCTAAAGGATATGGGGACAAATACTAATACAGCCATAATGTTAATAACCATGTTCTTTTGATGGTTGCTATACCTTTAAAAAACGTCTGTCTAGTGTTGTGATGTATGCCTGTAACGTAAGCTACCATGGAGACTAAGGATAGAGGGATCTCTTGAGCTCTGGAGTTCTGAGCTGCAGGGAGATAAGCCAATCTGGTACCTACACTACATCTAGCACCAACATGGTGAGGAGAGGTCAGATAGCCCCTGGTCAGAAATGGAGCAGCTCAAAGTTCCCAGGCCAGTTGGTAGTGAGATTGAGTAGCTCTTGTACTTTCAGCCTTGGTGAAATAAAAAGATTTAGTATTAATAAAAGAAATAAATTTATATTTTCTAGATAGTAGAAGATGCTCTTGTAATGAAGCTTTGGATCTGCTCTAGAAAATAATCTACCTAATAGCTTTTGTGTAACAGTTTCCAAATGTCTATACCCATGATATATTCAATTTAGAGTTGATACTAAAAGAATCAACGAGTATAAAGATACAAGACCTGGGAAGCAACTTTAATAAAACTTTATTTGCATAGCAGTGTGGTATGCTGAAAAGAAAATGGGTGATAGATTGCAATTTCAGTGTTCTAATGTAAAGCATGTCTCCCATAGCCTGTCAGAGAGGTAGATGAAAGACTGAAAATATGGAATGAGGTATATATTGTAAGAAATTACCAATGTGTTTAATTGGTTTGTTAACTATACTTCTTTGAATATATGTATATATATATATATATATGTTTGTACATACATATATCTCTGTACATACATATATCTGTATATGTACATGTGGGCATGTATATGTACTCATATAGATATTTATATATGTCTATAAATATATACATATATAATCACTTTTTGTGTGAGGACTTCTTATTATGGAATGTACAATCATTAAAACCTTGGAGGCTAGCTCTGCACCTACTCCTGGTCATCAGAATTATTCATGTTATATATTATATCTATCTCCACCTCAGTTTCCTCATCTATAAGGTGGATATAATAATATAATAAGGTAGATAATATAATAAATCACCTCATATGACAGCTATGAAACTTAAAAGAGATATTTATAAAGCACTTTATAAACCCTTTTATTTATGCATACATATATGTGTGTGTGCATGCATATTTGCATATACATGCAAACATACATGTATATTTTTTCAGACTTGCAATGTTGCCCATGCTGGAAACTGCTATGGAAACAACTTTCCACCTCCAGTGTGGATAATTTATCAACTTGCCAGTGATTTAGAGTATTAAGATGTCCCTGGATACAGGGATATTGAAGGTTTAAAGGGTTTACTCATAGTCACTCAGCTGGTATACATGAGAGGCAGGATTTGAATGCAAGTCTTCATTGATTTATCCTACCATGACTCCATATGTATGGCAAAGAGATAGATGTAGACAGACATAGACATAAACACACAGACACAGACACAGACATAGACATAGACATAGACACAGACATAGACATAGATATAGACATAGACATAGAGGCATAGGAACAGATCATAGACATAGTCATAGAAAAAAGATTTATCACATCATAGATTTAGATGTCTCCACATATTTCAGGGGTCAAGTTTTATAAGCTGTATATCTAAATATTGACATATGTTAGATATCTACATTTAGATAGTTATATGGACAGATACGTGTGTGTGTGTGTGTGTGTATAGCAGGCACTCTCCCTATCTCTCTCTCACTCATATATATATAAGCTGTTGAGTCATGTCAGTCATGTCAGAACTCTTTGTGACCCCATTTGGGTTTTCTTGACAAAGATACTGAAGTGATTTGCTATTTTTTTCTCCAGCTCATTTTTATAGATGAGAAAACTGAGGCAAACAAGGTTACATGACTTGCCCAGGGTAACACAGCCAGTGTCTGAGACAAGATTTAAACTCAGGTCTTTCTGATTCCAGGCTCAGCACTCTAACCACTATGCCACCTAGCTGCATATAACATATGCACATTTCTATATGTGCATATCTACATAGATACAAGCACACTTACATGGCATGCATGCCAGGTGCTAAAAATGAATAATGACTCGGGTTGTAAATGAAAGGAAGCAATGGGACTGGATTAGACTAAGGAATGCTTTCCATAGTCCCAAGTTCAATCATCACAAGAATGAAAACATAAACATGCTTTTAATACCACTATCCAGTTCAGGATGCTCTGTCATGGCTGAGAATCATGAAACACCCTTATTATATAAAACACTGGAGCTGTAAAGAACGCACAGGGCATGATGTTGGTGACTGCGAACATATGCTGTCTGAGATAGCTTTGGCAGGAACAGTAATATAAAAACATTATCAAGGATGTCTATAACCAGAAAAGGAGGTGGTGCCATCATAATACTAGAGCTAGGGATAGCAGAAGGAGGCTTAAGTGTTATAGTAGCATCCACTTCATCTTAAAAGGACCAGAGGAAGGTCTCTAGCATATCAAATACATCCCCTTTCAAAAATGTATGGAAAGATGGAAAAGGAATCAAATGTCTGACAGAGATTGGATACAATGTGAGCCTCACTGGTGATGTCAAAAGAACATTTATTAAGTGTCTACTATGTGCCAACTACAACCATATATTTCCATGGAATCTCAGTTCTATTAAAGTATTGAAATATGGCAGAGAAAAAGCTACTTCTGTGAGTGAAAAAGGTGTCAGATTGTTAAATGTTGTTAGAAACTTCAGCGCTAATAGAGATGTGAGGAAGTAAGACAGCGACTTGTGGAAGAGACTGTTTGACTCTTTTGTCCTCTTCTTGTATCATATGTTAGGTGGACCAGCTCTGAAAAGCATTGTTTTATCCAAAACAAAAAAAAGCACAAGCCAGCTTCAACCAGTTGTCAACCCTCATCTGCACTTCTTTTTAATTCCATCTTCCATTACTAACTCACATTTATTCCATAATGTTAGAACTCAAGCCAGATGAAATCCCATGACAAAAGAATCGAATGAATCCAAATTGATCTCTTAAGTGGATCAATAGAAACTTAACTGAAATGGATTGGGGATTTTATCAAACTTGATGCAGCGGAACACTAATAAGATCACTTCCAATTCTCACATATAGAACTAAATTTTCAGCACAAATTGATGTGATTACCAAGGATGAATGGTCACCTTTAATAATGGATTAGGACTGTAAAGAATTCTTTTTTCTACTCAAAGACTGGGTTTTCTTTTATAGCATTATTGACTGCTTTACTTTTGCCTTTGTAAATGCTGGATTTCATTCACTTTATACATGGCCAGTCCAGGCTTTGGGGCTACTCAGATTCAGATAATTGTCCCTGGCTACTATTTTTTTCATGTCATAGTGAACATGTTTTCAAGAATAGTTCTAACTATTAGCCTGGGAAAACAGGATGATATAAAAGCACTAGACAGTTTACCATTATATCCACACAATTCACAAACCTTCCAGCCAAACTGGCTTATTTGATATTCTCTATGCATGACATTTTATCTACCATCCTTGTGGTTTTTCGCATTGACTGTCCTCCATGCCTGAAATTCATTCTCCCTTCACCTACTTTTTAGAATCCTTAATTTCCTCCAAAGCTCAAGCACCAACTTCTACTGCACATAATACTTTTTCTGATTCCTCACAACTGTTAAGGGTTCCCTCTCATCTTCCAAAGAATTATCATGTATTTACTTTCTATATATTTTGTATTTATTTATATGTGTACATGTTGTTTTGTCCTATAGAAAAGAAATGTTTGGAGGTACAAACTGTTTTGTTCATATCTTTCTATCCTCTTAACCCTCCCCCCTGCCAAAACCAAGCATGTGTCTTCCTCATCGCAAGTATTTAGTAAATGCTTCTTGTCTGATCGATTGGCTAAAATCATCAGTAAAAAGAAGAGGAAAAATTAAAAAATGGTAAAAGAGTCAACAGGGAGAAAATGATATGTTTGAATTGGTGCCTTCTTCCATCTATCAAATCTTGGTCTGACAATTGTGAAATGTGATTATTTGGATGACTCTTACGAGACTGAGTTTTATAAATCTCATTCATCAAAAGTTAGGTATAAAAAGACCGCTGCAACAGTAACAGCAGCAGCTTCAGGAGCTCAGCCCAGAGATGGTAAAGGGAATGGACAATCTCATAAGGAGATTACAAGGGACCTTTTGATGGCACTGGGAGCTGCTGGCACCAATTGGCAACTCTATTAGCCATAAGTAGTTCTGGGTCACAGTTTCAGGGTGGAGAAGAGCACTTGTAGTCAGTAACAAGGGAGGAAGGGTCAAGGTCTTAGTTCCAAGAAAAAAAAAATTACTCTACTGCTTAGGACTGTATAAAAGCAAGGGACCTGGTCATAGTTCCAAGGCCAGGAAGAGCACTTAGCACTTATGACTTCAAGGGAGCAAGGACCTTTCATGGGTAAAAGCCAGAGCACAGACCAAGAGAACAGTAAGCACACCTCCCTCCCTGGATCACACAGACTAGGAAGTATTGAAAACTTACAAATTCTCAGGACTACCTCTGAAATCAGCAACACAAAAAAGCCTGAAGCTTGGGACGGTGCCTCCCCACCACTAGATTTAACGTAAAGTTTAACATTTATTATAGCTTTAACTTTAACATAAAGTTAAAAATCAAGAAATAGAATAGAAAGCTCAATTATGAGTATAATGCAAGCAACAACAAAAGAGAACTTGAACACAAAAAGCTCCTATGGTGGTAGAGAAGACCAAGTCATAAATTCAGAAGAAAACAACAATGTAAAAATATCTCCAAAAAAAGCCTCATAGAAAAATTCTAACTGCAAGCAAGACCAATAAAAAATCCTGGAAGAGTTAAAGAGATAAGAGTGATAGATGAAAAACTAGGGAATGAAATGAGAGTGATGCAAGAAAATTATGAAAACATAGTTAACAACTTGGTAAAAGAGGAACAAAAAAAAACACTGAAGAAAAAAAAACACCTTAAAAAAGCAGAATGGTTCAAATGTGAAAATGTTTTCTTTAGGCTCACTAAAGAAAATAATTCCTTAAAAATTTGAATTGAAGAAGTAGAAGCTAATGATTTTATGAGACATCAGGAAGCAGTAAACCAAAGTCAAAAGAATGAAAAATAGTAGAAGAAGATGTGAAATATTTCATCAGAAAAATAACTGGGAAATAGATCAAGGAGAGATAAATTAAGAATTGTCGAACTACCTAAAAGCTATGATCAAAGAAAGAACTCAGGCATCATATTTCAAGAAATTGTTAAGGAAAACCACCCCCAGTATCTTAGGTCCAGAGTGTAAAATAAATATTGAAAGAATCTACCAATCACTCCCTGAAAGAGATCCCAAAATGAAAACTCCCAAGAATGGTATAGCCATATTCCAGAGTATTAAGGTCAAGATAAAAATATTGTAAGCTGCCAGAAACAATTCAAATATCATGGAGTCACAGTCAGGATCACACAAGATTTAGCAGCTTCCACATTAAAGGAGCAAAGTGCTTGGACATTGATATTCTGGAAGGCCAAAGAGCTAGGATTCAAATCATGAATAACCTACTCAACAAAACTGGGTATAATCTTTCAGGAGGAAAAATGAGATTAGAGGACTTTCAAGCATTCCTGATTTTTAAAAAATAGAGCTGAATAGAAAAATCTGATATTCAAACATAATACTTAAGAAAAGCATAAAAATGCAAATATGGAAGTTATCATGAGGTACTCAATACAGTTAAATTGTTTATATTGCTGAATAAAAAAATAATACACATACCTTCCAAGAACTTTATTGTTAATTAGGACAGTTAGAAGGAATCTACACAGACAGAGTGCATGAGTAAAAATTAATTATGTTTGGATAATCTCAAAAATAAATGTAGAGAGAATGCAGGATGTAATGGCAAAAGGGGGAAGAGAGAGGTAGAATAGGGAAAATTTTCTCACTTGAAAGAGATACACAAGAAAGAGATTTTATATTGCCAGGGAAAATGTGGGTTGGTGGTGGCAAGCAATGCTTGAAACTTACTCTCATCAGAGTTTAGGCAGAGAGAAAAGAATACAATATATAATACACACACACACACACACACACACACACACCCCTATGTGTGTGTGTATGTGTATATGTATATGTATATGTATATGTATATGTATATGTACATATACATGCAGTTCCTAGGGTATAGATACCTACCTTAGGGAAATAGGCAAGAAAGATGATAAGAGATATGGGGGTGGGGTGGATGATAATAAAGGAAAACAGATCGAGGAAGGCAGGGCTCAGAAGTAAAACAGAACTTTGAGAAAGGACAGGGTAAAAAGAGAAGGGGAGGAATTAATAGAAGAAAGTAAGACAAAGGGAAATCCAAAGCTAATAATCATAGCTGCGAATGTAAATGGGACGAGCTCACCCATAAAGTGGAAGCAGACAGCAGAATGGATTAGAAACCAGAATTCAATAATGTATTATTTGGCACAGTTAGGTGGTGCAGTGGATAGAGTACCAGTGCAGGAGTCAGGAGGACCTGAGTTCAAATCTCACCTCGGACACTTGACACTCATTAGTTGTGTGACCTTGGGCAAGTCCCTTAACCCTAATTGCCTCATCCTGGGTCATCTCCAGTCATCCTGATGAATATCTGGTCACTGGATGCAGATGGCTCTGGAGGAGAAGTGAGGCTGGTGACCTGCACAGCCCTCCCTCACTCTAAACAAAGTCAAGTGCAAGTCATGTCATCATTTCTCTGATGGCATGGTCTTCTTCAGCAATGAAGGACAAACACACGCACACACAAGAGACATACCTGAAACAGAAACACAAATACAGAGTCAAAATAAAGGGCTGGAGCAAAATCTACTATTATTATTGTTCAGCTGAAATTAAAAAAAAGCAGGAGTAGCATTCATGATCTCAGACAAATCAAACACAAAAATAGGACTAATTAAAAGAGATAATCAAGGAAATTACATTTTAATAAGAGGAACTATAGACAATGAAGTAATATGGTTTTTTTACAAGTTTCTCTGATAAAAGCCTCATTTCTCATATACACAGGGAACTGAGTCAAAATTTTTAAAAAGCATTTAAAAAATAGTGTTCCCCAATTGATAAATGATCAAAGGATATGAACAGGCAGCTTTCAAATAAAGAAATCAAAGCTATCTATAGTTATATTAAAAGATGCTTTAAATTACTATTGATTAGAGAAATGCAAATTAATCTGAGCTACCACCTCATATATTAGAAATGACAAATGCAGGAGGGAATGAGGAAACATAGGTACTAATAAACTATTGGGGTAGTTGTCAATTGACCCAACCATTCTGGAGAACAGTTTGGAACTATGTCTAAAGGGCTATGAAAACTGTGTATTCATGTTGACTTAACAATACCACTACTAGATCTTTATTTCAAAGAGATTAAAGGAAAAGGAAAAGGACATATATCTACAAAAAAGTTTATAGCAGCTCTTTTCACGGTACTAAAGAACTGGAAATTGAGCTCATGCTCATCATTTGGGGAATGACTGAACAAGTTGTGGCATATGATTGTGACAGAGTACTATTGTGTTGTAGCAAATGAGGAGAGGAGTGGTTTCAGAAAGAAAAAAAATGGCAAGACCTATATGAAATATGTATGTATATATATATATATATATATGTATGTGTGTGCGAGTATTACTATATGAACTAATGCAAAGTGAAGTGAGAAGAACTAGGAGATCATTATTCACAGTAACAGCAATGTTGTAGTGACAACTATAATTAGCTATCAAATTCTTGATTACTCTGATCAATAAAATGATCCAACACAAATACAGAAGACTCATGATGAAAAAAATGCTATACACCTCCAGAAGGAGAACTGCTGAACTCTGAGTGCAATTTGAAGAATTTTTTTTTTACTTTCTTTACTTTTGTTTTTTGCATGATATGGATAATGTGGAAATATGTTTTGCATGAATTCACGTGTGTAAGTTGCATCATTTTTCTTCTTTCTCCGTTGTTGGGGAAGGTTATGAAGAGAAGGAGAGAATTCAGAATTCAACTTAAAAAGAAAAAAATGTTAAAAATAAAGAATTTCTTTAAATTAAAAAAATAAAATATACACAAACTATTTTTTAAAAGTTAGGGATAAAGACTAATAACTGATGGAAGATGAGGACCAAGCATCATGAGAAACAGCCTTAAGACCAAGTCTCTAGTATTTGTCTTTCTCTTCCAAATACTGCTCAGGTCCCACTTCTTCCATCCATTTATTGACTCTTACAACATTCATTCATTCCAGACACATATTGCATAAGTACTACTAATGTGTGTGAGTTCATCCTTCATTGCTGAAGAAGACCATGCCATCAGAGAAATGATGACATGACTTGCACTTGACTTTGTTTTGAGTGAGGAAAGGCTGTGCAGGTCACCAGCCTCACTTCTCCTCCAGAGCCATCTGAATTCAGTGACCAGATATTCATCAGGATGACTGGAGATGACCTTGGAAGAGGCAGTTGGAGTTAAGTGACTTGCCCAAGGTCACACAGCTAATGAGTGTCAACTGTCTGAGGTGAGATTTGAACTCAGGTCCTCCTGACTCCTGCACTGGTGCTCTATCCACCACACCATCTAGCTGCCCTCAAGTACTAGTAATAGTGCATATGGGAATAGGCATAGGAGAGCAGAAAGAATTTTGGTACCTGACTTGAATAACTTTGAGGAATAACATTCCAGACAGAGTGGTAGTCACAGAAGTCATATGTGATATCAGAAATATCACAGATATCGTAAGCTATGGCAGCAGGATACTGCTGGTGAGTTAGAATGGCAATATGCCTTCACCCAAGACAGAACACAAAGCCTACCAAATTATCCTACTTTGTAAACTTCTGGAGGGCCCAGGAGACATTATTTTTTGCTTTTTATTTTTCTATACGTCCGCATTACCTGAGAGGTGCTTAGCATTCCCTAAGTACTTTTAAAATGTTTGTTATAGAAATCTATCTTACCCTCAGGAAAATAGAAGGGAAGGGGACAAGAGAAGGGGGCAGGGGATAGTAGAAGGGGAGGCAGATTGGGGAAAGAATGCATGCCATTTTAGGGTGGGGGGGAGAGAGGGAGAGAAAATTTGGAACTCAAAATCTTGTGGAAGTGAATGTTGGAAACTGAAAACAAATGAATTAATAAAAAGAAAAAAGTTTAAATACATAAATAAATAAATGGTAATGGGATAATTAAAAAATACTTGAAAGATTTATACGAATTCATGCCATGTGAGCAGAACGAGGAACACATTGCGCACAGTAACAGCAGTACTGTATTATGATTAACTGTGAATGACAACTATTCTCAGCAAAACAAAAACACAAGACTGTTCCAAAGGACTAGTAATGAAAAATGCTATCTAACATCAGAAAAAGAACTGATGGAGTCTGAAGGCACATCAAAGCATACTATTTTTCACTTTCTATATAGTTTGTGTGTATGTGTTTTTGAAAAAATGTTTGTTAATTGAGTGGACTACGCTGTTGGAATGAGTTTTAAATTGTGTGATATTGAGAGAGTCTTGAGGACCTTCTGTCCTTGTCTTATGTCTAGGAGCCTCTGGGAGTGTCAAGGTAGAAATATGAACAGTATTACCACCTACAAAATATGTGACTATAGAATTGCTCTGTGGATTCAGCTATGGACCTGAAGGAACTTGAATATAGTTCAACGTCTTTCTCTTCAGAACTGCAACAACAGGGATAAAACCTAAATTCATATTGAGCACCCAAGTATTAGGCACTGGGGAAGTAACCATGCATGAGATGGGGTCTCTGCCTTTAAGAACCTTACAATCTAACCCTGACCTCACTCTACCTTCTATCACTCATAACATCACTAATTTCTTAATACTTGTGAATGTCTGTCTGCTAATAGTGGGTGTGTAGAAGTTTTGATCAATTGCATCTGCTTGTCTTCTCTCTCTCCACATTATAATTTAATTTTAAGTTCACAGATATGTACATATATATACATATATATATATTTTAAGTTTAAATTCCCAGTTCAAGAAAGAGTGTAACAAAGAATCAATTTGAAATCAGAAAACTTAAATGCAAAGCCTATGCTTGATTCTTACTCCATGAGTGACCTTGGGCAAATCACTTAGCCCTCCCAAAACTTCATTTTACTGATCAGTAAAACTGAGAGGTCTGGACTCGGTAACATCTGAGGTCTTTTTCCAGTTCTAGAGCTATGATCCTTTGAATAAGCAAAAACCATGCCTAGTATGTCTTCCTTGTATTTTGAGTAATAGGCACTCATAAATATAACAGAATAACTAATTGAATGGTCACACTGACATTTTTTTCTGTGGTATCTCTCCAGGAAATTGAGAGGATAGGATGCCCTTTTTGAGCCCCACAGATGCGTAAGAATAGCGGTCTCTTACTTTTTTTGTAGTTGTATTAAACAGCTTCCTGAATCCCTTTTCAATGTGACCCTTGCCCTGGCATTTCATGCTATCTGGTTTAGGCAGAAAACTCATTCTTTTGTGCCAGAAGGCAATACTATGTTCCTCTGCTGTCCCATATTCTTGCCCTCGTTGCTATGTGAATGCAAGGTCCAAGCATAAATAAAACAAATTCTTTCCAACATACCCCAGGGCAGGGGGAGAGGGATTTATTATCACTCTTATACTGTTAGTTGAGGGTAGTTTTTATTTAGTGTGGCATCATAAAAAGTATACTTTGCACTGTGGATTGATGAAGACCTGAATTCAATTACAACCCCTGCTAGGTAGCCATAGATAGAAGACTCACTTTATGTGTCAAGGCACTAGATGGCACTGTATTATATGCTGGACTTGATGTCAGAAAGTCCTGAGTTGAAATTCTACCTTTGATACTTATGAACTGTGTGACCCTGAGCATGTTCATGGATCTCCCTCAGCCTTAGTTTCCTTTTATGTAAAATGTGGGAGATGATAATGCCACCCTCACATTTGAGGATCAAGCAAGATCGTCTCTCTAAAACACTTGGTAAACCTTAATGTGCTGTTTTAAAGTTAGCTATTATCATTCTCTGAGTATCAGTTCCTCAAATATGAGATGGAGATAATCATGCTACACTTTACAAGACTATTGTGAGGTTCAAATGAGGAAAGCACTTTGTCAGCCTTAGAGTATGATAGAGATATCGGCTAGTAGTAGTGGTGTAGTAGGAGTTGCAGCAGCAGAAGCAACCACAACATTAGGACAAATTCAATTCATCAAGTGCAGTGAGGGTTAAGAGTGATCCTTTAAATTAAGATTTTACAAAGTCAGGTTCATGATTGATCCCAGCTACACAATCAACAATTGCTGACTGGCTGATCACTCACCTAAAGAAGAACATGTGACTATATAACCAATTGTTCAGTGAATTTAGGACAACTCCTTCAGTCAATCCAGCAAATTTTGTGTCTCTAAAAGATATTTCTCTTTGTAACTTGTATGAGTTTCCGAAATGATCCTGGATGCAATAGTTACTGGCTTTGGGCACTGAGTAGACAATCGGTGAGAAGGAAAACAATGATTCTTTGATACATTAAAAGTGGTTTAAGGAAGTTGAGACTGAGAGTCAGGGTAGGGCAGTTATCAGTCTGATGACGAATTTCTACGCACGTAGTGATGACAGAGATGAGCACCATTGTGGATCGTGGCCTGTCCTTGGAGTCAGAAAAAGCTGGATTTAAGTATTACCTCTGAAACATACAAGTTGAATGACCATGAGAAAGCCACCACCTCCCAGTGCCCCCAGACAGTAATTTAGGACTACAACAAAGAGATGAGTTGTTGACCTGCACAGAGGGAGTTTTAGCCCTCTACACCAATGGAATCACATCTCAGGGACAAAAAAAAGGAAAGAAAAAATTCACACACTCGATCAGACAAATGGTGCACCCAGGCCAGTATTCTTTGCCCAAGAATATTTCCAATAATACTACCAAGGAAACTTAAATCAGATATTTGCAGCACCATCAATTTGACCTAAATTTTACAGATGTCATTTCTGAAACACATCAGTTCCACCTTCGGTCTTAAAAAAACAAAACTGTTGGTCTGTACAGCAAGGTAATAGTTTGTCACAATCATTAGGCAAATAAAATCACTAGGTTCCCTTCCCTCACTCTTTGCCATCGTCTTTTTGGATGCCTTGCGAATTGCCCATAACCAAAATTAGAGCTGAGAAAAGAGAAATTCCTGCCTCTGACTAACATACTTAAAAGTTCTGTCAAAATTTTGGCTGCATTCAAACACTACTAAAACTGATAGAAAGGAGAGCTCGGCCCTTAAAGATCTAAATCTCTCATTGTACTATATCTGCAGCTTGATTTTCATTCATCCATTTAATTGCAAAAATTTTTTATTAAGTATCTGCCATGAACAAGTCACTCTGCTAGGTATGGAGATACAAAGACAAAAGTAAAGCAGCCTTCGTGTCTTCAGAAGGGGTTATTCATTTGGTTCAATGAAACATTGGTAGCCCCAGGGTCCAGGCAATTACTGCAGTCAAAATATATTCAGTTCTTTCCAGGTAAAAAACGTTCTCCAACAGGTGTTTTGTTTTGTTTTGTTTTCTTTTTAAAGCACCGTATGAAAAATTTCCATGAAAACTCCTAGGATCTGCTGTCTAATCCATAGGGCAGTCCTTATATACACCTTCCCCAAATGGTCTTCAGCTAGATTTCAAGTCACTTGAGGACAAAGTTAAGTAAAACTTCCCTAGTCTGTTTTATAGTGTTCAAAGAGCAAGGATTAGGCATCAGTCTGACCGGGGTCTGCACGTTGTAGTACTGGCCTACAGGGTTTTGCTTCAAAGTGCTTATATTCTACTCGGGTGGGCGGGGGTTAGGCAGTACAAAATGCACCCAGATACAAATATACAATTAAATTTAAAAGTACAGAGTACTAAAAAATCAGGAATCAGGAAAGGTCCCAAGTGAGGATTGGTTCCTGGGCCATGCTTTTAAGGAAGTTAGGGATCATAAAAAGTAGAAGTGAGGATGAGTTATATTCTACATATGGTTATCATGAGTTACAATAATTGAAAAGAAAATCAACTATTCACCAAGCTTCTAGCCATGAATTATTGTCAATAAATCTTATGCTAATTTCTCATGGTAGAAAAACATGGGTAAATTGACCGGTACTTATTTTGATAGATTATGACTCAAGAATTGGCTATGTTATCAATCAATCAAAATTTATCAAGCATCTAGTATGTGCCTGGCACAGTGATAACACTGGGAATGCAAAAAAACATAAAAGAGATTCTGTGCCTTCAAGGAGCTTTACAGTCTGATGAAGAAAGCAACATACAAACAAAAATGTTCAAAGCAAACCACATGCAAGGTGAATAGGAGACAATTAACAGGGGGAAGGCACTGGAATTAAAAGGAGTTAGAAGAGGCTTCCTGTAGAAGGGGGGAATTTATCTTAGGTTTAAAGGAAGCTAGGGAAGTCAGGAGGTAGAGCTGAGGAGGGAGACCATTGAAGTCATGGGCAACAGTCAGAGAAAATGCCCAAAGGTGAGAAACAGAGCCTGTTGTTCCTGGAAAGGCAGAGGTAGGTGCTGTCATTATTCTCATTTTGTAATTCTTGTTCATTCGTTCTCTCATATCCAACTCTACATGAGCCCATGGAGTTTGTCCATGGGGCTTTCTTGACAAAGATACTGGACTGTTTTGCCACTTCCTTCTCTAGTTTGTCCCCATTTTACAAATGAGATTCTGAAGCAAATAGTGGTTAAGTGATTTGCCCAGTCACACAGCTAGTAAGTCTCTGAGGCTAGATTTGAACTCAGGTCTTCCCTAACTCCAGATGCAGTGCTGTATCCATTGTACTGCTTAGTAGCCCTGTTTTCACTTTTCAGATGAAAAAAATTAAACTAGATGAGAAGGATACACCTAGCAAAAAATCGTGTGCTTCTCTGCTGTGCTGGCACATTTGCATTTCTTTGCTAAGAGAAATGAATTCTGTATTTTTCCCCCCAGCAGGTACTAACCTATAAAAAGGCAAGTGCTGTATCTAATCCTGTATATTGTTAAAGATATACCCAATGGTCCACAGAAACGGAAGAGAATTCTATGCAGTGCAGAGGTAACCATGTTTTAGCAGTGAAGATAAATGCTTATACAGTAAAACACTTATTTGGAGAAAGTGTTGGTCATTAAATATAATCAAAAGAGATATTATACTGTGAATTACAGGACCTTAAATATCCATTTAACTAAGAGTTGACTTGTTAAGGGTGAAATGGTGAGTGGTACAAGAAGAATCACAATAAATAGCAGATGACAAATTCTAGTTGTCAGCAATGATTTTTATGTGTTATTTTCACTTAAGAAGTAAAGAAAATGACAAAGGCATAAATAGAATGAAAGCTAATGTAAAATCTGGTTTTTTATACAACCCAGTAGCAACTGAATCTCAAAGGGCTGCCAACCAAAGATTTCAGCTTCCAAGCCAACCTGCATGGCTACATTTCATTTATTATCACTGTTTTTTTTTTTAATTTTAAAAATATATTTTTAAAAATATTTAAAATAAATAAAACATTTATTTAAAAAAATATATTCATTTTTGTAGTCAGTATTTTTGCATCAAGTTTTAATCTTTATGAAGATCACAGGCCCCAAGAAATTTCGTAAAAGGAGACAGTAGATAGAACCCACAACCAAAAGTGAGACTGCCCCCATCCTTTCTACTATAGAAAGAACCGTGGAAAGTGGGTAGGCAAACTAGATGGGTTAAGTTTCCTTTGTATGGAAGCCCAGAACTGTTATCCAAAGCTCTTCTGCTGGTCCCATGTACCAGAGCCATCAAGTATAGCTATTTTGTGATACCATTATTATTACCACTTACCAATGTTACTGTTGATCATGCCAACAATTCCATTTTTATTGAAAGCCCATTATGTTTATCCCCAGCAGTAGACACTGGGGAAGGCAGATTATTTCTGTCCAGAGAAATAATCTCAGCATGGTGCTTTTAAAATTGAAATGGAAAGGCAGAAAAATACTGAAATCAGGAAAGAAAAAGGAGGAAGGGAAATATACTCAAGGGACCAGAAGGATGTGATAATCACTGGAATATGGTAGTGTCTGGCAAAAGTTCTTCCACCACAATGTAATAATATTGTACATCTTGAAAATGGAGCTCCTGACAGAGTGCAGAAAAAAATCTTATTTACCAAGTAAATTGGAGTAATATTGAAGAGCTATGATAGAGAGACAATTGGGAACTGGGGATTGAATGTTCAACATGCACACACATGCATGCCACTCACAGAGTCACAGACATACACAAAATGATAAACCTGAAAGTGATGAATTCCAGGAAAATGAAAGGGACATTATCAAACAACCCAAACTCCTTAAATTGTCTATGACTTGTTGCTTGCAAAAGCCATTAAAGATGATGGTGTTGTATAAGGCATATCAAAAATTCAAGTAATCACTTTCTCTACTAATGGAACAATAAATCCCAATATCCCTGACATCATGATGTTGATCAGATCAACATTTGATAAATGAAGAGAAAGGAGTTTTTATAGAATTGAGTCAGTAATGTAATGTAATGCCTCCATATTGAGGCAGAAATCTCAAATGAGAGTCTTTGCCATACTCATCTTACCAGCTGACTGAGGCTAATGGACCAATCACAGCAATGTTTCTTGTTGTTTCATTTGCTATAAGTTCAAGGTAAGTGAGAAAAAAAATATCAGGAGAAATATACATTCTCAGGGCCTGAAAATCCCAGTTACCTGCTGACTGCTGGGAGTGAGCTTGTCTTCTGCTGACATAACCATAACATAACTTCTCCTTTGCTCTATTGGCAGAATGTTTCAGAGCCATTCCTGGTCAGTAATGCATGCAGTTCAGAGACTATGATAATGTTTATTCTAGGTCATGCCCATACTACCTATTCTAGGTCATGCCCATGCTCCATACTACTCAATCTTTCTGACTCTGTTTCTTGGGGAGAAAAAAGTAACATTTGTAACATGCATAATTATCCTCCATGAAACAAGTCTCAAAAGTTTAGGAAGTCTTCATTTGCCATCACCACCACCAAAAGACACACACATACATAGTTTCTATAATAACATAGAGAATCATAGAACTAGAAGGAATCTTGGGGTTCATCTCACTCAACCTCTTATCCAATTTCAATTATCCCTTTAAAGCATTCCTAGATGTTAAAATATCTAATGGGACTGATCTCTGTCTTATGACACAGCCCATGACATTTAAGGGCAGCATTTATTGATAGAATGATTTTCCTTTTGTTGAGTACTAAATTTGGAACCTGTTTACCTGTAAAACACTTATGAATATATATATATATGCATATATATACACACATATACATACATGCATATATATTTATATACATATATACATGCTCATATATTTATGCATACATACAGACATACATATATATTTTTTTTTCAGCTGCTTGGAGGGGACAACTGTCTTTTTGCACAACAAAGTACTCTTTTTTAGCCAGTTCAGTCTATGAATTATCCACCCTTCCTTCTCCTTCCTCCATCTTTTTTTTTTATCTTTTATTGAACCAGCTTTCTTTCTGTTCCTAAAAAATAATACTCCATTATCTCATCTCTGTGCCTATGTGCTACTTGTCCTTGATGCCTAGAATGCACTCTGCCCTTTCCTCTGCTTCAAAAAAATTCCTAAGAGAATCAACTTAAGTTAAATCTTTTACAAGAGGACTTCAGTCATTCCTCTCCTGCTGCAGCTGCTAGTTCTTTCCCCAAATTATCTCATATTTATTTTGTATTTATTTTCTGAATATTCATATATGTTCTTATTGTCTTCCCAGTAGATTGGAAGCTCTCCAAGGACAGGAGTTTTTCCTTTTTTGTCTTTGATCTCCAGCACCTAACACTACATTTCATACACAGTAGATGCTATACTTTATTAAGTTGGTTGCATTTGTTCAAATAGTTTGTGTTCCTAGCCTTTACTATAAATTATTGATATGTATAGAAGTGAAATTTACTTCTTTTCATTTCCTTATGCCTCACCATGACTCTTGTATAATGGATTCACCATCTACAATCTTCTTGTTTTCTTTTTGTGTGTTTCATTTACTTTTCATTTTAGGTTTTTTGGAGGCAATTGGGGTTAAGTGACTTGCCTGCAGTCACTCAGTGAGTGAGTGTCAGAGGCTGGATTTGAACTTAGATCTTTATAACTCCAGGGTCTGTACCCTTCCCACTCCACCTAGCTGCCCTAATCCTTCTGTTTTCTAGTACAATTGTTATTTGTAGCAATAAGTTCACATTTTTCCACATAAAACAATTGTCTCTTCCTGACTTAAGACTGTATTTAATTAAAAAGATTGAGTAGAGAATGTGTTTTTTGGTTATACATATCATGTTAAAGATTAAGACTGAATGTTTTGAGATCCCTGCTGTATATACCCTGGGGATGGATTTTGTAGCTTTTCTTTGAGGGAGCACATTCATACTGCCAAGATCTTTACCCAAGCTCTACTTCCTATGATTTGTCCCTAACCAAAGTCATACTTCCTGAAATGATAAGCATGTGAGTTACTTAGTCATCACCTTTGCCCTTCAGAAACCCCACTTTCTACTCTATTAATTCCATTCCACAGCCCAGGAAAATGTGAGCAGTTTGAGGGTAGGAATTCTTTACTAATAAGTAAATAATAATAAGTAATTTGCTAATAAGTAAATAGTAAGTTCTGTGGTCTTTGTATCAATCACTCAACAAGTGCCAACAATTAAGTACCTGCTGTGTGCCAGACTATCATGGGGGATACAAATACAAAGAACAAAATAATCTCTACTCACAGTTCTTTCATTCTTTATATTCTATCTCCAGCACCTAACAAAGTGCCTTTATATGGCAGGCATTTGATAAATGTTTGTTATTGTTAAATTGAATAGTTAGAAGATATATTTATTATGATACATGGAGATTTTTATTTCCATGCTTTAGCTACAGAAAAATAATATGGAAATTTATATCCTATTGTCAGCATTTTTAATATTTCCTAGTCATGATAGAATCCTCTGTCCTATGTCTATTTTAAATTATCTTTTCCCTCCATCCAGGATACCAAAGAATGCTTATTGTCGTTCTGTACTAAACACATTCCAAAACTTAAGGTATTGATATAATTTCTTGTCTGAAGTGGTATAAAGGGTATCATAGAGGCACGAGACCAGAAAAAGTGAACTAGCCATATTATAAGAGCAAACAAAAACTGATGGACAATCCATGTATGATATCAAAGAAGCTACAAAAAAATCCCAAAACTTTGGGTGGATCCTCTTGAGGAAGATTTGTAAAAGGACATAGATAAAAGTTACACAATGTGAGAAAGGACGGATGAGTTGGAATATGAATCATTGGAGGAAGTGACCACATTAATGAGACCATAGATCCATTGAAATTCCAATGACACCAACATTCTCATTTATAAGATCATATTTTGAAATTTGCAAGAGACTTTAGAGATCACTTAATTCAACCCCTTTGTTCTACAGAGAAAGAAACTGATATCCAAAGAGATTAGAATGACTTGACTAACGTCACATGGTTAGTAAATATCAAAGTGGGTTTTGTACCCATTCTCTTTCTCAGTTTCAAAACCCTAGATTTATATTTGACTCACTAATCCCCTTCTTCCTGCATGTTCATGCAGTCAACCACATCCTGGAGTACTGGGACCATGCTATGTTTATATTCTGTGGGCCTTCAAATTTAAGTCAATAAACCATTGAGTTAACTAAACATTTCTCTTTAACTAGACAATGTCAACATTCTAGAAGAGTAAATCCAAAAATATCCCCATGAACCTGCAATGGATTTGACCAAGTGACTAACAATCAGCTGACGTTCCATCAAATAAGTATAAATGTAACTTTTAGATAGGAATTTGTTTGAAGAACATGACTGAAGGGTTTCTAGCTATAAATTGTACATAGCATTTAAGCCATGAGTGCGACTGAGACTAAGATTGCCTTAGTAATCAACGTATACCTACAGCAGTTTTAGCTACTGGTTTGGAAGCCCTCAAATTAGGTGATTTTCAAACATGAAAACCTCACTGGAAATCAGATGCCAGTGTAAATGTATCATTAAGTAAAGCAACATGAGCCTCCTGGAAACTATAGCCAATCAATGAATCATGTGATTTGCTAAAAATTGTGGTTAAAGAAAAACGTCAGTCAAATGTTTTGAAGAAGAAAAGAAGCATTTTGAGACTGAGAAATTGTTTTTACAAAATTTTATTATAACATGTGATCAACAAATTACATTATTATGTAACATAATATCCATCTGAAAAATCAATGCCATGAACAGGCATCAAGGCTTAACTACAGCTCGATTTTTTAAAAAGTTGAGGCATTTGATGACAGAAAATCAAGAAATGGCTAATAATAGTAGCTAGCATTTAAGGTTTACAAAGCATTTTACAAATGTTGTCTCATTTTATCTTCACAATAATTCTGGGTAATTATGTCATTTTATAATTGAGGAAATTGAGGCATGTAGAGACCTCACAATCCATTAAGTATCTAAGGCAAGATTTGAACTCAGGTCTTTCTGAATCTTGGTCCTGCATTTGTGCCACCTAACTGCCTTTAGTAAGCCACTGGAGAGACAATAAATATACAAAGTACATAATATTTAATAGCAATCAAATTTTCTTGATTATTGTGAATTTTTATTCTGAATACATCATCATATAGTAGTATAATAGAAAAATTGATGAACTTGGAGTCAAAGGCATGGGTTTGAATCTAACTTGGTAATTACTCATATAACACAACCTATCTGGGCTACAGTTTCCTCCTCTGTAAATTGTAAACTCAGTGATCTCTAAAATTTGTTACTGTTTAATTTAAAATCTATGAAAGAGGTAATGTAGCTCAAACCTACATAGCTCCATTATCTTCTTATATGATATCTGAAGTATACGGGGTGCTCAAGAAGGACTAGTACCTGTGGTGTGACGGTTTACTGAGCTCTTTTCAGGGAAAACTCATCCACCTTTGGTGTCTACCTGGCATTCCATGCTCACTATGACTGCAAGAAGCTCACACTCCAGTAAACCATCTTGGCGGATCACCATACAACCAGGTTGAGGGTACCTGATGTCTTCCAATCAATCAGTGAGTTAGGAGGTGTCTACCTCAAGCATGTGAAAACATCCCTCAGTAGAATGAGTGGATAAGAACAGTTTGTTCCTATGGCTATGAAGGCAGCTAAAGCAGGTATTGTATAGCACTTATAGCTTGGTCAGACATGGAAGATACCAAGGCAATCCACTACATCTTGGGCCATTGCCAGTTGTCCTGACTTTTGTCTGGAGGACTCTGGAAGAGAGAGTGAGGCTGACCCCTTTATGCAGCTCACCCTCACTTAAATTGAATTCATGAATGAGTGTGATAGCATTGGTCCTCTTCAAAAACAAAGGACAAAAACCAACCACAATGTATAGTGTCTACACAAGCCAAGTGAATTAAAGAGAATAATGATTCAACAAATTTGTTTAATGAAGATGATCGATCTAGATAATTTGGTTTTAGGTGAACCAGTACATGTTCCTGGAGGCAACTTCATGAATTCTAGCAGTTCAGAAGCACAATAAGAGGTCAACTTGATTGTGACAGGGGCAAGAGATGGCTGTCAGGAGAAGAGGAATATCTGACAATTCAGTTTTTTTGGAGAGTAAGACCCCAAACAAAAGATTGCCCCATTTTACCAACAGATGAGTACCAGGAATTTTTTGAACAGTGCCAAGCTGAAGTGAAATGTAAGATGTCCAATTAGCAGTCTTGTAAACTGCTTTATATTCTGGTGATATTGAAGTATCAGCTTCCTGGTACATTATAATAATAATGATATCAAGCAATCAAACCCTTTATTGAATTACCTATCTGATATTTAATTCACACCAATTACTTTTCATGCTTTCCTTCTCTTGGGGGAGGGGGTATCCTATCTGTAAATGATAAGAAAAAGAAAAAAAAAGTTGTCAAGATCCCAGGCCATGTGACTTAATGAGTCAGACTCTAGGAAAAGGAAGCCTGGTCCCGTCTCATTAGAGTTCAGTTTGCCCTGGATTGAACCTGGTCTAAACCACATATCTGGATATAATCCCGGAATTAAGCATATTGCTTCACCTTTGTTAAGTACCATTTTCATTGTGTCATGAACAAATGAAAAGACTCTCAGAGAAACATTTCTAGATTAGCAGGCTTTAAAGGGCATTACATGGAACATTGGTGATTTTTAAATAAATATTTCTCATCTAATTTCTTCACCTTTGATTGGTTAAAAATCTCATTTCAAAATTTATTTTTAAAAAACTCCTACCTTGGGGCATCTAGGTGGCACAGCAGATAGAGCACTTGTCCTGGAGTTAGAGGGTCCTGAGTTCAAATTTGACCTCAGACCCTGGGGAAATCACTTAACCATGATTGCCTCAAAAAAAAAATCCTCTTATTTTAGGACGGAGAGAAATAGACAAGGCTAAAAAGTGTGGTTCCCTCAGGTTGAAGACATTTTATGAATGAACATAAAACTAAACAATTGTCTCTATTTTTAAATGATGTTGAAGTTACCTTGGTAATAATAGTTTTCAATCATAATACACTTTAAGGTTTATAAAACATTTTACATTCCTTTGATATTATCCTTTTCATTTTTCAGAAAAGGAAACTAAGTCTGAGAGATATCATATGACTTTCTCAGGTTATGTACCTAATACACAAGGGAGGATTTGAATCTAGGGTTTCCTGACTTCTAGTCTTCTCCAAGCTTCTTCCAGGTAATGAACCGAAAAGCAGATGAGTCTAACTCTAAGGCTATATAACTGCAAAACACTGGGAGATGAACTTCAGTGAAATTAAGTAAGTTATTTGGGAGACAAACAATGAACTCATGAGGTTATTGACATGAGTGCTCCTTCCCCCACTGCAGATAGCATCTCCTTTGTTATCCTTCATCCAATGAGATAGTTTTCTTCCTTTTTCTTTAAATCCTTCCAACAGGGTTTTTCCAAAGCACTGAAAACCCTCCAATGGTTCTTCTAATATATCATAAACAATGGAACAGTATTAGGAGGGTTCACCCCTTATTCCTAACTCTCAATCTGGTATACTGGTCTACTTTAAAATTTATGTTATAAAATATCACACATCAAATGTTGAGTTTTCAGTCATCACTGATCACACAGGAACAAAATCTGGGACGTAGGAAATAATGACAACAAAAACAAAAGACATCAGTTTAAAAAATAAAGACTAATGACCTCTTTGAAGGAAAACAATGGTTTTCATTTCTGTCTTTGTATCTTCAGTGCCTAGAACATGTTAGGAACTTAATTATTTACTGAATTAAATTAATTTTTAGGATGTTCCAGTACAGGCAATTTGCTAATGGATAGTTATGTAAAGACAGAGAAGAAGCCTTTTAGTTCCCTGGTCCTGAGTAGGCCATGGTAGAGAAAAGGACAGATTATATGTATGACTTGCTAATAAAATGTGGCATTCCCATTGCACAAATACTTATAAAGTTGAATTGGACTAGAAATGCATAAACTAAGCCAAATTGTGTCAAATGTTTGTATCATAAAGTTTCAGCGTTACTCAGTGGCAATGGAGATGGATGTAACCATTGAAGAAGATAAATGGAAAACTAACAGAAATATTATCAAAATATATAAAACCATGAAATGCATAGAGTGAAGATAGACTTGTAGAATCTGAAGGTGTTTTAAGAGAAATAAATGAAGACTATTTTGTGCAGCAGGAGACAGAACCATACAGAGACTATATGTATAAGGTGACATAATAATTGGGAGAAAAATTTGGAGAAACAGATATACTGGGAGTTATATATTACCCAGAAAAGCTCAGTCACGTAGTAAGAATGATAGACCATCTGACTTACAGAGTAAATCCCATCTGAGTATAAAAATGACCATCTAAGAAGTCAGAAACATGAGGATGAGTCATTAGTCTGGTTGTTTGAACTGAGATGGAAACAGTGGGACAATCCATCAGTTCTAGTTGATTGATTTTATGATCATGCTGAATGACAATCAATGTGAATGAATCAATATATGCATAGTATAATCATGCCTATAGAGATAAATAAATGCATATTAAATCCTGGTACTTAGCACAGTGCCCAGATAACAGTATAGGCTTAATAAATGCCTGTTGTCTTGCAAAATTTAAGAAACTAATTACCTTGACCAAATACCATAGAAACTTGTTAGTCTAGCTTTCAGATGTCTTTAGAATTTGGACCCAATTTAATTTATTGACCAACTTTGCTCTACACAAAGCCTAAATCCTAGAACATCTGGGCAATGCATCATCCCCTGTACATGCATTTAAATAAGCTTCTGACCCATTATTTAAACCACTTGCTTCTGGAAGCCCCTTTCCCTCCATTTTCATCTATTAAAATCCTATCCATTTTCAAGGGCAAATCTAACACCATCTTCTTGCCAAACATTTTATAGTTTGATCATGCTGTGACCCTTCTTTCCCCCAAAAAGATATACCACTTAAAAATTAAATATGTATTTATTAACATTTTCTTCTAATGTATCCCTGATTCCCTCCTTTGCTCCTCCCCAAAGAATAAATAATATCCTAATAAAGAACAAAAAGTAAGGGGGAAATTATTTTTTAAAGTTCTGTTGATATGTTTTGTTTTTCCATTACAAATACTTTCATATTTCTTACAACAAATAAGCATCATCAAGAAAAAAAAACAAGTTACCTCACTGATAAGATATATACAAAATATATACAGCTATATTATGTATACCTTGGTAGGTAGTCTCCCAAGTGTTTTATACATTCTGTAGGTATTCTGAATTGAATTTCTCTCTATTTCTATTGGAGTCTTTTTGTATTATATAGAAATGCTGGTAAAATGTGTAGATTTATTTTATACCCTGCAAGTTTAATGAAGTATTTTTTTCTATTTATTTAAATTGACTCTAGGGTTCTTTAAGTACACCATCATATCATCTACAAAGAGTGATCATCTTGGTTTTTTTTTTACTTATTTTCTCTCAATTTATTTTTATTTTCTTGTTATGATAACTAATATTTCTAGAGTTATTTCAAATAGAATTAGTCAATAGACATGTGTATCGCCAAGGCAATATTCATAGCACTGGTGGTAACTATGTATATGCCAATGTAGTTTTCAATAGCAGAGCATAATAGATTCTCCAGGTAGAAGGCAGAAGAAAACCATTCATTCAGACACCAGAAAGCCAAATTCCAGAACCAGAAAGCCAAATTCCAGAACCAGAAAGCAAAATGACCAAGAGACCAAGAAATTAACAAACATGATCACCACAAGGGGCAAAGCCATTCTCAAGCTGCCTATTCCCCTCCCCCTCTGCCAGGACCTTCTCACAACTCTGAGGCCAGCAAGCTCCTCCCACCACATGTGTCTTAGTCCTTCAGGTGATTCAAGCAGATCACATGGGCCTATTAAAGGATGAAATTGATCTTTCCATTTAAATTACTATTACAATACCCTTGATTCATTTCTGAACCTTATTTCTACTTATTAATTTTATACTTACTTTTTGGCCTTCTCTATGCTATGACTTCTCCACTCAGATTATTATCTCCTCCTCCTTACTCCCTCTGACCAGGGCAACCTTCTGAGTTCTCATTGATGAATTTTCACATTTTCTAACCTAGATTCTCACCTTGACCACACTTTTCAGGTATCTCCACATCATGTCACTCTGATTGTAGGACTTTCTTTTCTAGGTTTCCTTTATATGATGTTTTCCTCCATTAGAATATAAGCTCTTTGTGGATTGTCTTACCTGATTGTATTTTTTGGTGCTTAGCACAATGTCTAGCACAGACCCAGTATATAATAAATGCTCTACCCTCAAGCTATTTAATTCAATTCAATGAGAATAATAAAGGACCTCCTACATGTTGGGCAGTGAATTTTGATCGTTTTTATTTTTTGCAAGTGAAGATTCCATTGGAGAGAGCATATCAGTAAATTGCTCTTATGTTAAAAAAACATAAAGTTTATTAATGGGAGGAATTAGAAAGATTACCAGAGAGAAGGTCTCTAGATCCATTGGTATTCTCAACATGTCTAGAAAATGCAAGGGCAAATGCTGAGACATTGGGTGACAAACTGGTGATAAACTATACAAAAGTCATACAGAAAAGGCACGAGTGAATGGTTGCTACAATAAGATTATTTGACCATAATACTCAAAAAGAAGCGAATGAAAAGCATTCTCTATTCTCAAAGTGCTTCCATTCCAGATTGAAGGTCTACAGAGTCATTGTGCTGACCTCATTGTATGTCTGAGAAACCTGGACAGTATACCAGTGCCAAAGCAAGAAACTAAATTGCTTCCATTTGAATTGACTTAGAAAGATTCTGAAGATCACCTGTTAAGATAAGGTACCAAACACTGAGGTCCTTTCCTCAGCTGAACTCATAAGCACTCAACTTTGATGGGCTGGCCGCAGTTGTGCAAATGTCAAAAGTATGTTTGCCTAAAAGACTACTTTAGTGAGAACTCACACAAGGCAACTGCTCCCATGGAGGTCAGAAGAAGTGAAATAAGGACATTCTGAAAGTCTCTCTGAAGAACTTTAGAATCAATGAGACATGGGAAATATTTGTAGAGGATCACCTAGCATGGAATACCCACATCAAAGAAGGTGCTGCTCTACAAGCAAAGCCAAATTGCAGTAGCTCAAAAAATCTTCCTACTCCGTCCCAAATGTTCCTGTGGACTATTTGTGCCCAACCTGTGGTAAAGGCTTCTGAGCTTCTATTGGTCTGCTCAGTTACAGTCAGATACACTGTACTTTGATCCCAACTAAGTGACATCATTTTGGTCCTCTTCAAGAATGAAGGACAATAACCATGAACCAACCAACATTACAGGAAAATGAATGTGACAGTTATGGCATCAGTCACATGCTGAAGAAAGTAATGTTTTACACCAAAGTTATGTGTTCACCTTTATTATACTGTCACTTCCTTGACAGGAGGGAACCTGTCTCAGACACTTCTCTATCTTAGCTACTGGGGCAAGAACTCACTATTTCACAAAAACTGTTGATAAAAATCTAAAGTAGACTGACAGAATATAGCCATAGACCAACATCTAATACCATATACCAAAATAAGTGAAATATGGGTATGTAATTGAGACATAAAAGGGGATATCATCTATCTTACCTATGGAGTGTGAAAGAGTTATTGACCAAAGGGTTATGGGAGGTAAAATGGATAATGTTGATTACATAAAATTAATAAGTATTTGCACAAGCAAAACAAATGCAGCCAAAAATTAGAACAAACAAGCAGGAAACTGGGGGGAAATTGATATCAGATTTCTCTGACAAAGGCCTCATTTCTCAAATATATAGGGAATTGAGTCAAATTTATAAAAAAAAAAAAAACAGCCAATTCCCAATTGATAAATGGTCAGAGGATATGAATAAGGACTTTTCAGAAGTCAAATCTATCAATGGTCTTATGAGAAATTATTATAAGTCACTAATAATAAGAGAAATGCAGCTCTGAGGTACTATCTCAGACCTAGCAAATTGGCTAAGAAGATGGAAAAGGAAAATAACAAATCCTAGAGGAAAAGAGAAAAAAAAAATAAGTGCACTCATGAACTGTTGGTAGAGTTCTGAACTGGTCCAGTTATTCTAAGAATAAGTTGGAACTATGCCCAAAGGCCTATAAAACCAGAAATGCCACTAATACTATAGCCCAAAGATATCAAAGGAAAAAGGACTGCTATGTACAGGAGTATTTATGTAGCACTTCTTGTGTTGTCAAAGAATTGAAAATGGAGGGGATGCCCATCAGTTAGGAAATGGCTGAACAAGTTGTGGTATACAACTGTGACAGAATAGCATCATGCTCTAAAAATGATGAAGAAGACAGTTTCAGAAAAACCTGGAAGACTTATGTGAATAAATGCAATGCGAAGTGAAAAGAACCAGGAGAACAGTATATGCAGTAAGAGCAATAGTATGATGATAAAAACTTAGCAAATCTGACTAATATGATAATCCAGAATGCCAAAGGACTCCTAATGAAACACACTTTCTATCTCCAGAAAGAGAACTGATAGGCTCCACATGAAGATTTAAGGATAATTTCTTCTCTTCAATTTTCTTGCTTTTTTTTTCCACATGGCTAATGTGAAAATATATTTTGCATGACTTCATAGGTATAATGAATATCAAATTTTTATCTTCTCAGTGGCTGGGAGAGTGGTGTGCAGAGACAGAAAATTTGAAATTGAAAATAAACATTAAAAAAAAAATCTCTCTAGCCCTAGCAGGAGGTAGCACATATTGCCCATCAACCTTCTCATTTTCACCTCCTAGCTATAGTAACTTCCAATAAGCTTCAGCTAAAGTCTCACCTTCTGCAAAAACCTTTTCTCCATCATTTTTAATCTTAGTGTGATCCCTCTGAAATTAACCCTAATTTGTCCTATATGTGTATATATTAACATTTATACTATTATATAGTTATTTGCATGCTATTTCTCTCATAAAATTATGAGGTTCTTGAGACAAGGTGCTTTTGAGGGGGATTAGGGAGAGTCTTTATATCTCCAGCATTTAGTAGAATGCATGCTATATAGTCATCTGGGGTCATCTCCAGTAGACCTGATATATGCATATATATATATATATATATATATATATATATATACACACACACACACACACATACAGACGTATATACAGATATATATATATACAAGGTATATATATATATATATATATATATATATATATATATATATATATATATATATATATATATATATATATATACAAGATGTATATATATATATATATATATACACACACACACATATATATATATATACATCTTGGCTCAGATGATTCTGGAGGGGAAAGTGAGGTTGGTGACTTTGTACAGCCTTCCTTCACTTAAATCCAATTCACTTGCAAGTCATAGCGTCATCCTCTTGATGACGCAGTACTCCTCTAGAGCAAGGGACAAGAAGAAACAACCACATAGTAGGCACTTAAATACTTGTTGACTGACATGTTTAATAAATATTTGTTGAATAAAAGATACATGGCAGTATAGTCTGAAAATGTAAATGATAACTTGTTAAAGAAAGAAAGGCTTATCTGAAAACATTTCTAAACTTTTGATGTTGAAATCATAAGTCATAAACATTCTTGTATTATAGAGAAAAATACTGGATCAGAGGTTAGCAAAGGGCTATAAGGATCACAGCATCATAGATTTAGAGCTAAAAGGACCATGCAAAGATTATCTTGTCTAGGGCCAGGGAGGAGCAGTGACTTACTGGAGGTCATAGAAGCTTAATTTAATCCTATGATTATATTGAAAAGAAAAATCATAATATAGTCAATAATTGTTAACTATATGTTCCTATGATGATTAGCCACCCTTCTATATTAGCGTTAAAGAAATTAAATAACAAAGAAGCAGTGTAACAATAATCTCAGGGCTTCTTGGATTTGCATTCATTTATGCCAACTTCATTATTGTTGTGTTAAGGAAAAATTTCTGTTTTTCCAGTTTTTGCATTCACTAACCCCCTCAGATTCTTTTTTGTAGACTTTATCCCTTAATCTTTTGCTGCTGAATGTTTCAAGGGGACTTAAATCCTAATTATGGTTTATGCTTAAAAACATCAAACATTTTCAGGTCCAGTTGTTTAGGGTCACAAAGGCCTTCCTAGCAATTTCCATCTGTGAGCCAGGTTTTCTCAGGCTGGGGGCCATAACCATAATCAGATAAGTATGAAGACTTGACCTTCAAAGTCAAATGTGTAGGGCAGACTCCTGCAGATACTATTTTCAGGGTAGGCAGAGGTCACTACACAGTGCTCGCAGCCCTCCTGTTCTCACAGTTCCCCTCTTCATAATTGGATACAGCCTAAAAATTCAAGAAGAAAGCTATAGAATGGGTTCCAGCTGCAAGAACCTTTGTGAACCAAAACCTAAAGCATTTCAAACCAAATGGTATTTTAAGACCAAGAAATGTTTGCTTTTGAATCATTTATAGTTTTGTTTTTGTTCATTTCTCTTAAATCTTCCCCCTTCCCCTGGGCATATTTCACTACAATTAAGCTTACATCAAGCTGTTTAGGTTTAATTTCAAAAATTATGTGTAAAATCAACTTGTGGTACAAGTATGACAATTCTTAAGCACCAATGAATCAAAAAAAAGGCAAAAAATACAGCCCCTACCCTCAAGGTCATCACAATATTAAAAGGGAGATACTATACAAACAACTAGGTAAGGAATCACTAAGCGAAATAGAATTGAGGGACAGGAGGACCCAAGACAGAGTTTTAGGCCATATTTCTGATTAACTGTTGGTATATGAGTGAAGATGCAGGAAAGAAAACTGAAGAGGCAGGCAAGAGAACTAGAAGAATTCTCTCTCTCTCTCTCTTTCTCTCTCTCTCCCTCTCTCTCTCCCTCTCTCTCTCTCTCTCTCTCTCTCACACACACACACACACACACACACACACACACACACACACACATGCATATATATATATATATATATATATATATATATATATATATATATATATATGCACACTAACACAGGCAAACTACAGAGAAAAGAGTATTAAAAGAAAGAAGACTGCAAAGAGGTCAAAAAAGATGAGAACTGAAAAAGGGTCATTAGATTTGACAATTACAAAATCATTGGTAACTTTGGAAAGAGGAGTTTCAGTTGAATGATGAGTCTGGAAGGTAGACTGCAGACTTAAGAGAGTGAAAAGAAAGAGGTAGAGGACTCTTTCAGGAATTCAGCTAGGAAAAGGAGGAAAAATACAAGATGATAACTGAAGGAGAGGGCCAGTCCACATGAAGATATTTTTGAGGATGGAGAAGATCTTGTTAGACTTGTAGTTAACTAGGATAGATTAAAGATTAGTGGCCCCATGGATATGAAAAGGGAGAAATCTGCTGGAGAAAAATTGAATCAACTGTGCATATTGAAGGGGTTTGCCTTGGCAACAAGGGCCACCTCTTCATATGAGACAGGGTTAAAAGAGAGTGGAAAAACTTATATGATCAACATGGATGAGGAAGCGAAGAAAAGAGAGCTCAGCAAATGGCATCAATTTTCTCACAATGAGGCAAGGTCAGCCAAGATGGTGAAGGAGAAGCTGCAACACAACTGAATTTTCTCAAAATTTCTCTCCAAAAATCTTTAAAATGGCTCCCCAAATAAAATTCTGGAGCAGAAAAGCCAAAAAGAAAAGTCAGAGTGAGACATTTTTCTGACCTAAAGCCACTAGGAAATGGGCAGGAGAGCTCTGTGGCACCAGAGCAGGGACTGACTCAGGCTGTGGCAGTGTATATTAGTCATGGCTCCAACAGTGGCAGTAGCAGTAGCAGTAGTGACAGCTTTGGGAGCTCTCGGTCGAGAGGTAGTAAAAGGGTTGGAAAACTGGTCAAAAACAGACTACAAGTGGACCTTTTGATGACACTGAATGAAGATGGTGTTGACTGACAACACTATTGCCTACCCTTAAGAGGTTCCAGGACAGAGAGGAATGCTTGTAGTCTATCATAAGGAAGCAGGAATCTTGGTCACAGTTAAATTGTAGAGAGGATTACTAGCACCTGAAACTTTAAAGAAATAGGGGACCTGGTCACAGTTCCAGGAACAAGAGGAGTGCTGGCATTTGTGGGGATCAGGGGCCCTTCTTGGGTAAAGACCAGAGCATAGATGAGGAAAACAGTGACCACACCTCTTCCCAGGTCACACTATCTTGGAAGCATTGAAAACTTGTAGACCTCCAAAACTAACTCTAGCATAAAAACCTCTGAAACTTGGGACAGCACCTCCTTACCTCCAAGTGAACAGTCAACTTTGACATAAAATCAAAAAATCAAGAAACAGCCTGGAAAAATGAGCAAACAAAAAAAAAATGAACTTGATCATAAAAAAACTACTGTGGTAGCAGAGAAGACCAAGCTATAAACAAAGAAGATGTCAATGATGGAGGAAAAACTCTACAACCAAAGCCTCAAAGAATAAAAACTGAACCTAAGCCCAAGAGGAATTCCCAGAAGTTAAAAGAAAAAGATAAAAGTGGAGGTAAAATTGGGAAAATAAATAGGAGTAATGCAAGAAAATTATGAAAAGGGAATTAACAACTGAGTAAAAGAGGCACATACGTGCTGGAAAAAAAGTAAGACTTTAAAAAACAAAACTGATTAAAGACAAAGGAAACACAAAATTTCACTGAAGAAAAAACTCCTTAAAAAGCAGAATTGGCCAAAGTTTTAAAAAGTAGTATAAAACCTCATTGAAAAAAATAATTTCTTAAAAATTAGAATTGGGCAAGTAGAAGCTAATGACTCCATAAGACATCAAAAAAAAAAAAAGTCCAAAGAATAGAAACATCTATAAGAAAATGTGCAATATTCCATCAGAAAAACAACTGACCTGGAAAACAGAACATTGAGAGATAATTTAAGAATTATTGCACTGCCTGAAATCCATGATCAAAAAAAAAAAAGAGCCTATCTCTTATTATATTTCAAGAAATTGTCAAGGAATACTGTCCTCAATATCTTAGATGCAGAGGGTAAAATAGAAATGCAAATAATTCACTGATCACCTCCGTAAAGATATCCCAAAGTGAAAACTCCCAAGAATATTATAGCCAAATTCCAGAGCTCCCAGGTCAAGGAAAAAATAATGGAAGGAGTTGGAAAGAAACAATTCAAATATTTAGCCCCAAACAGGGCAACACAAGATTTAGGAGCTTCCATGCTAAAGAAACAGAGAGCTTGGAATATGGTATTCTGAAGGGCAAAGGAGTTAGGATGCCAAATAAAAATACCTACCTTCAGGTGAAAAAAAAAAAGAAATCTATATTTAATGAAACAAAGGACTTTCTTGCATTCCTGATAAAAAAAAAAAGACCAGAGCTGAACAGAAAATTTAATATTCAAACAAGACACAAGAGAATCATTTAAAAAAGGAAACAGAAAGAACAATCATTTTCTCCTATTGGTTCTAATTCTTCTTTACCAAATGACTAATGTGAAATAGGTCCAATAGGAATGTATGTAGAGCCTATATCAAATTACACGATGTCTTGGGGTGAAGGGAAGGGAGAGATAGGGAGAAAATTTGGAACACAAATCTTATGGAAGTGAATATTGGAAACTAAAAATAAATAAATTTAAGATAAAAAAGAAAGTGTAATCATAAGGCACTCAATATAGCTAAATTGCTTATATTCCCATATGGGAAGATGATACATGTAACTCCTAAGAATTTATCATCGCCATCATCATCACCATTACTATGGCAGTTACAAAGAGTCTACATACACAGAGGACGTGAGTGGGAATTGACTATGTTTAGATGATCTCCAAAAAGATTTTTCAAATGGAGTAAGAAATAGAAATGCACCAGGAGAAGGGAGGCGTAGAATGGGAAAATTTTCTCACATAAAATAAGTATGGAAGAAAACATTTATAATAGATGGGAAAATGGGAAGGTTGCAGGTAATGCTTGAACCTTTTCCTCATCTTGAACCTCACTTCTCATCAGAACTGTTTCAAAAAGGGAAGTATATATTCAAAATTGTGAGAACAGAAACACCAATACTGAAATAGGGGTGGAAGAGGATAAGATAAGTTGAGGAAATAGAGAGAAGGGATCTAGGATAAGGCATTTGAATCTACTTTCTGTCATCTCACATGCAAGCTTTCATGTCCACAGTGAGATTATCCAGTCCATTTATCTCTAATTTTACAGAAGAGGAAACTGAGACCCAGAAGTCCCACAGGTAGCAAATGGCAGTGACAGAATTGTAACCTATGTCTTCTGATAAAAAATCTAATGTACACAGAAGAAGGAGAATAAAGAGTGGTAGTACCACCAAGAACTCTGGTCCTACTTCCAGATTGTAGCAATCATCTGGACATGAAACTCCTATGGAGAATAAGCCAGTCATCACCACCACCTGCTGCCAACTATGGAACAAGTAACCCAGCCTAGCAGGGGCAGCAAGGGACCCTGAGCCAAAGACAGAAAGCAGGTGCCAGGCACATTTAACAACAGTTGTTGTTGCTACTTGGACTTGAAGAGGACCATGACATGGGGGAGGTGATGCCATGACATGCAATTGCATTGGATTTAAGTAGGGAGGGCTGTGCAAAGTCACCAGCCTCACTTTCCCCTCTGCAGCCATCTAGATCCAGTGGCAAGATATAGATCAGGATGACTGAAGATGATATTTAACAACTACCTCAATCATCATCTCTTTTTTATACCCCAATGATACAGCCTAGGATTTTGAAACACAAAAATTCTCATCTGTTAGAATATAAACTCTTTGAGGGCAGAGACTGCTTTTGTGATTTTATTCTCACATCTTAGCACATTCCCTGGCTCACTGAAAGCTCTTAGTAAGTTCTCGCTGTTTGATTGATTTGGGAGGCAGTTAAGGAGCTAGAAATGAAAATATATTTGGTTGAGTTGATCACAGCTTCTGAGGGTAGGAAAAACACATACTATACTTGACATTTGTTACATTTTATGAATATTTATTTAATTTCAATTTCCACAACAAAACAGAATTATGTACTTTGAGCCAGATGTGTTCGAACAAAAATGTATACCAAAAAAGAGAGAATAGAAGAGAAGCAAGTAAAAAGTTAAACAGGTTTTACACATATAAATACATTATTAAATTACAATACAAAATTGTAGGACATCATATTGCACCAAAATGATGTTCTGTAACAAAGGCACATATTTAGTTCCCACCCCACACTCATATACATACACAGTTTCAAATAGTATCATGCTGGTTATACCAATAGCCCATAACCACAATCTGGCCATATAATCACTGTACCAGATCTCCTCCCTCAGGGAAGCCATTTTTAACTACAGAAAAATTCATTGTTTTCAAGTATCAAATGCTGGTGTAAAATCAGTGCCAGAGACCCCAAAGTAACATAAATTCACAGAGGAACACGTGAATAACTTTCATTTTACATCTTTCTCACAAATAACCGGGAACTGGCTAATTGTATAAAAATATCAGTATAGGCAAGTAGTTTCACTCCTTGCCACAAGCCATTCATCACTCACTCAACAAGCATTTATTTTGAGCAAGATACTCCAACCAGTAGCTGATACATCATACGTAATACATAATACACTCACACATATTTCATTACCCACAATGACCAAGTAAATAGTTGACACCTGTGATCTTTAAGGTCTTCAGTCATGCCTTTTCAGCTGAGCGACATATAAACATTAAAATCAGCAAACTACCTCCCCCCATCCATGTTTTAGCTCATGACAGATGTATCACTTGGAAGCTCTTTGAAGTTGGGGACCATTTTGTGTTTTTATAACCCCAGAACCTGACACAGAGCCTAGAATGTAGGAGGCACTTAATAAATGTTTATTGTATTGAAATGAATTGAATTAGGCAGACAATATGATTCATGACATGAAACCAACTATTGGACCCTTTCGTTTGAATCAAATGCATTACATGGTTTTTGCAAAGAGTTGCCTTTTTGAAATGAAAATCCAATCTAGTAAGTTTCAATTAAAGAAACCATTAACATTATAAGAAGAAATACATATGTGCATCACATATTTGTGACCCTGCCCCTTTAAACACTAAGAAGAATGGTCATTAAAATATACTTTAAAGTAAAAGTATGAAACCATTGTTATAATGTCCACACATTCCAGTGGAGTGTAAGCTCCTTGAGAGCAAAAGCTGTACCTCTTTGTCGACACCTTTATTGCCTAGCAAAGGACCTGGAACAACTAACGTAATAAATCCTTGTTGACAGGCTCTAAAAGTAAAGATAGACTATGGTGGAATCCTCATGCAGTGCCAATGAGTCACCAATGGCTCAAAGCAGGAAGAATTCTGGAGTCATTCATTATAACCTGTAATAGTGTGTCACTCTCTAGTCTACAGTAGCTAACCATTCACCAGCTAAATAGCCTCATGGGAATGAAAAAGGAAGACAAGTTTAGAGGGCTTTAGAATCAAATCTTTGTCAGAAAAAGGAGACAAATTAAATATACCAAACACTTGGTAGGGAAGGTGATTTGTCTTGCCCTTTTCTGACTTTGTGCTCATTATTAAACCTCAGGGAGTCAACATTTAGCATTAGGAAAACACAACAAAACTTGTCCATTGGGGAGAAATAGCATGGGGAGAAGACAATGATACTCCTGGTACCTCCTCTTGATTTTTAATACATTTTGACATGAGATATACTAATAGATATGGAAGCAAATTAATAACAACTCAATTGCATACTTCCTAAAGAGAAAAAAATGGCCTTGCTGTTTGTCTAAATCAGGAGGAGAGGGGTCTTGCCTTGTTTTCAGATTTTGTGGTTTCTGGCCAATAGTCTGAATTCAAAATAATTAAATGATAAAAAAAAAATGACTCTTGGACCCCAAATCACTTTTTAAAAAGTGCTGTCAATTCCAGACAATTTGTCAAAACAAAAAGAGTTGTTATGTCTTGTTTTCCCCTACTTTTTGTAGTTGGACATTGTCTGAGCCAGAATCCAGAGTCAGGGAAGTTGTAAGAATAAAAGGCTAGTCTGAGATTCACACTACTTTTAGCTGTCACTGGGAAAACACATTTGGAGATGAATTTCTATGAAAGAATTAGGAAGACAGCAGCACTCTCTTGTTATGCTGAAAGGGCTGGAAAATGCTTGATGGCAATTTTTGGACTTATTGGCTGGTGCGATAACATCAGTTTAACTTATGCCATTGGAACAATGAAGACGTACAAATGGTAGTGTTTGAGACTGTACAGTACTGCAAAGTAGGCTACTGCTCCTCCATCACACACACACACACACACACACACACACACACACACCACATACATATATACTTTCTATTTACTCAATCTGTGTTATCTTCTAGATCTACATGACTGTAACAGTTTTCAAATATGGAAATTAAATGGAGGAGTAGAAAGGAAGAAGATGGATTGAAGGAAAATTTATGCTTCAGATCTACTGAAGGAATGCCATCAAAAGAATTAAAAACCTAGGATCAGGGAAGTAATGACTCCGACAGTCAACACCATTTCCACCAGGACCTTGCTACAGGTCCATGGTGCTGCCTCTCCAAAGTCACACTACTAGGCACTTAGGATTCTAGGCTCATAGCATTGATAAGATCATAGATCAAGCACTGAAAGCTACCTCAGAAGTAATCTAGTGCAACATGTAAGCTCACATTTCACATCTCTATGCTCAAGTAAAAGCCATAAATAAAAATCAATATAGGAGAATTCACCAAAGACCTCATCCATTTTACCACAAGAACCTTATCAAATAGCTTGAATCTCATATTATTGAAGAGAAAATGGGACACTTTTCCTCCTTTTTCTTTAGTTATTAAAACTAGTTTTCTGTGACAGAAACAATAAGAGCAGACTTATCAAATTACTAGCGCCATTTTGTCAAAGACCTGTATTTTGGTCCATATGGTACCTCCCTCCATTAAAGCACAGAGGAAATTAAGACCATATACATATTACCAGAGGCTCAAAGATATAAAGTGACTTCCTTGCCCATGGTGATGCACTGCGTAAGAAGTGTCAGATATGGGATATGAGATCAGGCATGTAAAGGTTTTAAGAACCTTAAAGAATGACCTACATGCATGTACTACTGTGACTGCTCTGCTTACCGTCTCTCATCAAATGACATATGTACCCCTCTCCAGCCCCCCCCCCAAAAAAAAAGTAAATTGAGACAACAAAAAAGGCAACTAACTCAAAATTACTCTAGATGATTAAATGAATTCACCTTACAACCTATATTTTCCTCAGGTCTATAGAAAGCCTTCCAAATCAGTGCAGTCATCCACATAGTTCTCAGATGTCTGTTATGGCTGTGTTGTTACTAGAACAGGTTCCTGCTTGAAAATTATACAGCATTCTCAGATCTAAATACACCATAATGACTAAGTATCAGAGAGCTACTGGTGGTTGAAACTACCTTATCAAATCATGAGGCTTTCCCTGAGGCAGAGCTATGGAAGGAAGAAAAAGTTTTCTAGGAACTGAAATGTCAAAGTTAGACTCACAGTACTGCAACTCAGGCAGTGACAGTAATGCAAACCTGGCCCCACTTCTGATTCTTGAACCCACCACATTGAAAATAATTAGAAGAAAAAAAACCGATTCAAGGAAAAAAAATTACACCTGAGTGCAATTATGATGGGACTGCAGTTTTCTAAGCTATTTAGAGTTGAAAAAAACAGAATTACTTTAAACATCACCAGAATAATGCTCAGAATCACAAATTCAAGGACACTCAGAAGCCATCTAAGAGGTGAAATGTCCTTGGCAAGATACCCAAGTGGCCATTCAGTGCTGGCTTGAAGACCTTCAGTGAGGGAGGGAATTTACTACCTCCTACTGCAACATATTCCATTTTGGGATAGCTATAAGTTTTAAAAGTTTTTTATCTGAGGATTTTTTCCTTCATTGCAATTAAACCTAAATCTACCTCGCTGTATCTTCCACTCATAGTTCCTAATCTATCTTTGGGCCAAACAGACTAAGTCTAATCTTTCCTTCATATGACAACTCCTCTAGTACTGAAAGACCTCTATTATCTTAGCTCTAAGTCTTCTCCAGGTTAAAATCTCTAGATACCTCATCTGATTCTTTTGCAGCTTTATCTCCCAACCTTTTACTCTTTTATCAAAATAAGTTGTTAAAACCTTACAAGGACCAGTAATCTTCCATGCTTCTGCACAGGGCAGCCAGTAGAGAAAATTCAAGGGTAGGAAGAGAAGGTGAAATTCTTTTCAATGACTATATATCAACTTTCTGTGGAGAGGAGGAATATTTCCTAATAATAATAACAGTAAAAATAGCTAACTCTGGGTGGACAGGGCCCCTTATCAACAAGTACTAGCAATAAGAAAAGTCTAATCACTAATTTTAGTCATAATTGAAATTGACAATGCAAGAATTAAAAAGAAAGACATCTTATTCTCTAACATTTACAGATGTATGCTTCCAAGGAAATTGGGACCCAGTGTACATTCTCTTTTAATACTAATAATTTAATTGTCTTAAATATGAACACATTCTGTATTATGTTACATTAACAGTCATTTTTAAGAATTGTGATGTTATAAAGAAATGTTTTAATTTTTAAAAAAATACTGTTAAGGTAGAAGGTGGCACCTTTATCTTTAAAACAACGAAATCTTTAAATATAAAGGAATGTAAACAGGAAATGGTAAGCAGACAGTAATGCCCACTCTATACTATATAACAAAGCATTTTTTATCTAGGCTTTTAATGGTTAATCTCTCTGACATCAGAAGCTAAGCTGTTGTTTGTACCTGTAAGTAATGCCAGTATTAACAGATTGTACTTAATCTAGGGTAGGTTGAGCCAAAGAGATAACTTTCATAAGTGTTCTGCATCTCAATCCTGAGTCTATTTTTTTAACACTAAGAAGAATGCTTTATTTCCCTTTATGTAGAACTACCATATAAGATGACATGTAATTTCCTTCCCTGATTACATGAAGAAAAGAAAAGCTACTTATATGATGATTCTCTATTTAAAACACCATTTGCAATTTTAAGAGCTCCTGCAAATACTCCAACCTGAACTTTTTCCAAATAGGAAAAAAAAAATCAGAAAAACTATTCTACCAACCATGGCCAGCACAGAATTGAACTTTATGCCCTCTTCTCATGAAGGCATTCAAAACCCCAGAGCCTCCATGTTCCTGAGAAACTGACACTGAAATATGTATACTCATTCACTCATTATCTCCCATTTCCTGCTACTCTGACCTTAACATTTATTTCTTTACATTGGCAGTGACTTAAGCACAAGAGATTGTAGAAAAGGTTCTGTCCTTCTTAACATAACTCATCTGCAAATCAGATTAAATAGTTCTTCCTGAGCACCAACCACAGTCTGTGAAGAAGTTTCACTGAGTTATGTAATCTTCTCTACTTCAAGTTATTTTCTAGTAGAACAGCTAACGTTTGAGATAATCATTTTGAGTGTTAACCAGACACATCAAAGTGATAGCCTGCAAAATCCCATTTACAGGTAGAAATAAAAAAAGTTATCATCCTTTGCTAACAGATCTGCCTAATTCACTTTGACCACTATGATTCCCCCCTCCCCCAAAATACTAAATATCTGACTTTAATAATGGAGGCTCACCATCTGCAGTGAGGAAAAAGCAGAATGTGCTTCCAAATGAAGAAATAGAGTTTAACTAAGGATGGGGCTATTGAAACTTCACCTAGGGTGCTGAAATTTGGAAGGTAACCTAAACATGAAGTTTTTGTTTGTTTTTTCTAAATATCAAGAAATTGAGCTTAGCACCTGCTTAGTAAGAATTGTTGAATAGATAGCTACCCCTGGAGAGCTTTCTCCTCTTTTCCTTTGCCACTAGTACTATAGAGCCTCCTCAGGACCATGTATTTTGTCATACTAGCCCAAGCATATTTTGTCTTTCCAGTCTTAAATGCAAAAATTGGTAGTTATGGCTCTACCCCAAGAGAGTCATAATTTGGAATGGCCTAATTTGAATAAAAGAAAGATCTCAGGGAAAAAAAATCTTTCTTTGAAAATTGGATTCAAAAATATAATGCAAGTGATGTTTTATTAATAATTGTTCATAAATCTAAAAAAAATATTATTTTATACATTTACTACATTTTCCTAAAACTAAAATAGTCACATGATATTTCTAAAATACCTTGATGAAACAGACACTTAACAAATGTTTGTTGAACTAAAGTTACTGAGATAAAAAAAGATATTTTAAATTTCCTACTAAAGAAAAAAGTATTTATATATCTATTATATATGGGTTTTTATTAATGTGTTAACCATGGATACCATTATCCTACTCTAAATTGCTACTATGTACACATATTCATATTCATATAGGTGTGCATGTAACATTACAGTGCATGCAATAACAAATTTCTTTATAAAATAGATCAGTCAGAAGGCAAAACTATGTGCCAGGAGGCAGAGCTAGCAGAAAGAGGGTTCCAGTCACAATGCAACCCTTTGTCACTTAGAACCACAAATTTCCTAAGGAATGTTCCTTCCGCACTGGCGGGAAGATCTAGGAGAAATTGTAAAGCTTCGTTGTATGGGATCAGGAGAGTTGGAGAACAATTTTATTTGTCCATTTTCAATGTTTAATTGTCCCAATTTTGTCCCAATTAAATACTTTGCTATTTAAAAATACATAATAGAAGCAAAAATTTTACTCGTTATAAAATAATCTCCAAATAAAAATGAGTATTTCTTGAATTTAAAAGACATGTCAAAACTACCCACAATAAAAACTGATCAGTTACCTCCCACTCACTCCCCAAAAAAACCTGTTACAAATGATCTCTCCAAAGAAATAAACTTGGAATAGCTGCCATAACTTTTAAAAATAGTCAACTAAACTAAAATGTTTAGCCTAGATAAAATTATGTCACAACAGCATTCCAACATATTCATTTTTTAAAAGGTGAATTATGTTTAATATTGGTTTTACCAGCAAAATTGTGCCATAATGACATTCTAGCACATCCATTTTTAAAACGTGAAATACATTTGATAGTGTATTACCAATGAAATTGTCAAAATATCATTCCAGCATATATTTTTTAAAAATTCAAAGTATATGATAGTGTTTTTAATCAATAGAATTTTGCTATAATAACATTCTAGTATATCCATTTTTAAAAATGTGAAATATATTTAAAAGTGCTTTTACCAATAAAATATTTTGTCATAATAGTATTCCAGCATATTGATTTTTAAAAAATAAAGTATATTTGATAGTGGTTTTATCCTTACATTACCAAAATCAGCAGATAATGAGACATTAATTTCTATAGGAAATATGAAGATTAATCTGGCTTTGGACAGTATAATAGAAGAAAATTAACATGGGTAAGAGATGAAAAGGCATTGACAAAGCAGAAACCAGGCATGTTGCACTTACTAAATACTCCGTTACCTATGGAAACATAGATAGAAAATTGGAGGGCACCTCAAAAGTTGCCTTAGTCCAATCTTCTCATTTTACGCATATGTGACCTTGGGCCTCTCTCTGATACTGAAGTTTCCATATCTGTAAAATGAGGTCAGCTAGGTAGAGCAGTATATAGAACTCTGGACCTGAGGTTAGAGAAACCTAAGTTCAAATCTGGCCTCAGACACTTACTAGCTGTGTAACCCAAGGCAAATCGCTTAAACCTCTGCTTCAGTTTCCTCAACTGAAAAATAAAGTACCTACCTCACAGAATTATTGTGAGGATAGAATAAGATGAGGTTTGTAAAGCATTTGGACCATCACAGGCAAATTCTAACTATTATTGTTAACATAATGGAGACCATCTAGAGGATAGGAATTTGCCCACCATTAAAACTTTAACTAGACTTGTGTAACACCAAAGTTAACTTCTTTTTGTGTTTCCAACACTAACGTTAACTTCATCACTGCTTTGATTCCATTTTTAAAAGCATCCTTTTTAAAATTTTCCTTCTTTCATTCCTTCTTCCTCTCCTGTGGTACAGTTCAGGTACACTGCACAATTACACACACACTCACATGAACACACATGCATACACACACTTTTCTCTCATTCTTTTTTCAAATACATTTGTCACAGATTTTCTCTTTGCAAGTAAAATAGATCTCTTATGTTGAAATTACTGACAATGTCCAGGAAAAGTACTGGGAATTCTGAAACAAAATATAAATCTTTAGTAACAGTGGCATTCTACATACCTACTCCTCAGTCTTTCATGGAAGTAGACTTCTTTACAGAAACAAGCTGAAGTTTATAGAACCACAGAATATAAACTTGGAGATGTTCAAAAATTAGCCCTTCTATTTTGCTAGAACCTTAACCAGGACAGGGAAACCTGGGCTTTGCCCCATATCACCAAAATCTGAATGTTTGGATAGTACCAAAATACCATCATAAGGTGAACCTCTTCTCCCTGGGAACTACTTCCAAGTGAACTCTTTCTACTTTACTCCTCCCCCTCCATCCTGTGTTTCACAAGGTACAAAAGTTCAGAGTTACATATCAGAATTTTAGATATGAAGGAACTGAGGCCCAGCGTGATAAAGTTATATAGCCAAACTCTCCTACCACATTTGTGGGAGACAGGCCTAAAATTGATCGCTTATATCCCAGTTCAATATTCAATTCAGTATAACACGCTATCTTACTCAACTATTTTTAGTTTTATTTTCCAATAAAATTACGTACAAAAGATAGGAACGCTTTAAAAATTCTTAAAATTTGTCACTCTGTAAAATTATTGAAATACAAAAATCTCCTCCAAGTTAGAAACAGTGCAAATAACAGATAAGAGTGCAAGGATGTGGTTTGGGCAATTTTCCCCTCCCCACTTGGTGAATCACCTTTAATGTTGATATTGGTTCTTTGAAGATGCAAAAAAAGAAATTATTTTGATATACTCAACAGGGAGTTTATTTTAGGTGAGATCAGGAGCTAAAAACATCTAGTGCTAGAAAATCAGTTATTTACTGTGAGAATTCCAAACCAAATAGACTGATTTGAAAAGGTGAAGACTTGTGGTCTTTTCACTTCACCCTCCTCACAAGGAAAAAAGGCACGTCCTCAAAGTGTGCAATTTCCTATAGGGCCCTGTCTGAGAAACAACCCCAAAGTTACTCTCTTTTAATGCACTAAACAAAATGAACCACATCCCTCCTCTCCCATCCCAAATGCCCTGGGATCAGTTCAATAAAAAAGGAGTAGTGATACCTAGGCCAGTGTGACTGTATTTGGGGAACCAATACAGTGCAAATAAAACAGGGAGGAAGGTATATGGGTTGAAGATTTTAAAAGTGTCCCTCTGTCACCTATTCTCACATGATAGGAGAGCTGAGTTGCATGTTAAAGAGTAGATGACACTTTTCACAGTATATCTACCTACAGTATATAAAACCATTTTATAAAACACTTATTAATACAGAAAATGTCCCATGGCCTTCAATTTGAAGACCATGGGATTCAGTAAGATAATGTCACAGAGAAAGTTCATTAGAGTGATTTGTCATTCTGTGTCCTCCTTCCCCTGCCCACAAAAGATGTCTGCCCCTAAAAAAAGCAGTGTGAATAGTGGCAGAAAAGCCTACTAGCTGTATACACATGTACTCAAAGGTACACCCAAACTTCTTAAACAAGGTTTGAACACCTAAGAAAACTAGTGCTGGAGATACTTGTTTCCTTTAAGCTGTAATCATGTCTTGTAATCTTCTGGAATCCCAAGAAATAGTTTCTCATTTTCCTTTTGTTTCAGATGGAAACAGATAAGAGTACAGATATCAACATACAGTGTCTTCTTCGGAATTCAACTGATCATGACTTATCTCCAGTGGGTACTTCTGTGGGTACAACTTCCAGCAATATTTGCAGGGTTCTGGTTATTTGATCTATAAATAGTCATTTGAAAAAAAAAGGAAAATGAAAATTAGAGATGAATGAGAAGCAAGATTCCAAAAGACATACCAGTGCAATAACGATGCTCTTGGTCTTGACCAGAATGGACAAAACACACCATAATTGGATTTTATTTCTCACTTGTTTCACTTGATTTCCATTCCTCATCTCTCAGCTCACTGAATTACCTTGGGACTTCTGTGACAGACGTCTCTATCCTGCCATGGGAAGCTCATTATTGGGAGAGACTCATTATTTTGTAATATCTCAGGAGCCTTGGTCTTCTACCTCATCCCTATCCTCTGACTCCTTTTTTAGAATATGGGGCCATGAACTCTGCAACTTCATTTCAGGGAGCTCAGTTCAGACACCTCTTTATTTCTTACCTGGCTGTAATACCTTGGGACTTCCCTGATTGAGTTCTCCACCATGTCTAAGTAACAGTACTTTTTCTTCTCCTTTCCTCCTCCCCCTACCATCTTTCAGCTTCTCACTTTGTTTTGTCTTCCCCCATTAGATAGTAAGCTCCTTGAGAACAGGGACTATCTTTTTTCTTCTCTTAAATTTGTATCCCCAGCACTTAGCACAGTGCCTGGAACATAGTAGGTAATAAATAAATTGGTTGACTGATTTATATAAGCATTTATTCCATCACGATCTCACATAAAGTTCAAATTAACATCCTTTTTGCCATTTCTATCCCTACTCTTTCTGGATCTTTGGTGATAATAAACTAACCCTTTGTTAGCAAACTTCATGTTTTTGAACCAGACATCTGAAAATATATTACAGGACAAGATCCAGGAAACTCAACCCTATAAAACTCATTGAGTTTCAATGAACCATTTGGCCTGTCACTTTTAATAGGGTAAAATCACTTGCTATTTGCCCAGCAATCTTTCTAAACCTGGTTCCAGGCTCTTACCTACTTTATCTCCAAGTTCTTGGAGCACTCTTCCTCCTTAGCATCTTCCCATTGGCTCCAGAGTACAAGAATTTCTGTCCTTATATTCCAACCTTAATTAATCTCTCAGTAGGGCTGATATGAGCTCTTCTCCCTGACTTGGGATTTCTTTGCCATGAATACCAGCTCCATTCAATTAATACTCAATGATATAACCAAAAATATTTTCCACTATTTTTCAAATCTATGTAATCCACTGAATGCTTCTTTTGGGGGGGGGGGGGGGGAACAGTGAGGAAGGGGTATTTAGACATGGAACAGATCTTAGAGTAAGTACATCTAGTCTAATCTCATTTTACAGATGAGGAAATTGTGAGAAAAAAAGGCAAAGTGATTCATTCTCATTTTCCTAAGCAGGAGATTTTCCATTTTCTTAAAGAACAGAAAGATGATCTTAACGATCACATCCAAAATATTTTACATTTCACCTGTCTGCTTCATAGTATCCAACCTCACCTCCTCACTCCTGTAGTTTCCTACTATCAGCATCTCAGTTCCCTCTGTTCAAGTATAGAAATATATTTCCAGTTTACTTTGCCTTATTATTCTAGCCTCACATGTTAGTCTTCTTGCAAGACAAACCCAATATCTGGTTCAAATAAAGAAACAAGAAGAAAATATGTCCCATGGAGATATGTAGTCGGAAATGGGAGATACTTTAATAGGCATAAAATATCTTAGTAATATGATGAAAATAATTTTGTCCTCACAGACCTCCTGAAAGGGTCTCCAGAATTTCCAAAGAGCATATTTGGTGAACCTGTACTTTAAATAGAAAGGGAACCTATTCCTATCAGGAGTGGTCGCAGAAGGCCAAAACTAATCTCAAGTCTTTACCAAGAAGACTATCACACAAAGCTTGCCCATTATCCCAGTGGAAGGATTTAGAACTCATTGTTTACTACTTTAATGCTCTCTAAGTTACAATCAAACTGGACTATTTGCTATTTGCTATTTGCTATTCATGACATTATTCTATCTCCCACCTCCCTGCCTTTATCTATCACATCCTTGATGCAAATGATCTTGCCTGTTCTGGAATTCCTAACTGCCTTAAAGGATCATCTCAAAGAGTTCCTTCCACAAGGGACCTATTCTGATTCCCCTAATTGATACTGCTTTATATCGCTATTATATTCCCTTTGCCACTCTCTCTCTTGTAACAAAGAAATCTAGTCAAGCAAAATTTAACTAAGACACTAAGCATGTTTGACAATCATGGTGTTTTCTGTGTCTTAAAGGCTATGTCTCAGATTACATGAGCAATATTTTTCCCTTGGTCTTCTGGAATCAAATCTATAATGACCCTTACATGTCTTCAGTATACCTCAGAACTTTATACTCGGATTATGAGACCAGTGTAAGTCGACCTGCTCTGATTTCCCCCAGAACACAGCAGACACTTGAAATTCCTTTGTAAACTGAATGACCTCCAAATTGTTGGTTCCCTAACATTTCTGCAACAAAGGGGTAGAAGGCCACTGTTACTTGCTGCCTTGTTGTCTGAAGGACAGAGGCATGAATGAGTTGGTTCAAATTGCTAGGAGCAGCTCAGTAAAGCTTTCTATGACTTTTGAGTATTCAAAGGATTGAAAGAAGATGAAATTCTACCTTAGAAAAAAAAGGAAAATCAGGTTCCATGAGAACTGGGTCAAGGATTGGAATTCTGGGCTAAAGAGCAGGACAGCACAATATAACATAAAGGACAAAGGAATCAGAGCCAAAGGACCTGGGTTTGAATATTAGTTCTGCAACTTCCTACCTGAATGACCTCAGGTCAGTGACTTTACTTCCTGGGGCTTCAATTTCCTCAACTATAATGAGGGCACTGGAGCAGGGGACTCTCCCTCATTATTACCATATGTGGATTTAGGGCTGGATCTGAACCAGGCTTAAGGAGTAGCAGTGTTTACTGAGAAGAAGCATCCTTTGTGTAGGACAGTTAATTCCTCTCCCTCAATTCTCAATTCACTTCTTTCCCAATAACCTTGTCACCTCAGATCCATTCAAGGTGAAATGAGAAGTAGAGAGGGTGGATCTTTGTGTAGAGGGTGCAGTAGAGGAAACAAATCTAAGTGACAGCAACCTATAGGAAAAAGGAGGAGAAGATGGAATTCCCAAGGGGTAGAGACAGGGAGGGAAGAGGTTCAGGAATCATAGGTTTACAGATTTTGATCTAGAAAAGACCCTAGAGCATGGGTTCTTAACTTGATTTTAGGGGATTTATGAACTTGGATGGGAAAAATATTTTGATAACTATATCTGTAAGTAATGGTTTCCTTTGCAACTATTATGCATTTTATTTTATGCATTTAAAAACGCTACTCTTAGAAGAGGTCCATAGTCTTCAGTAGACTAACAAAGGGGGTGGGTCCATGACTCACAAAAAAGTTATGAAAAGTCTTACAAGTCATCAAGTCCAGTCCTCTGACTTCATAGGTTAGGAAACTGGAAACAACTTGTCTTCCCTAAGTAGCAGAGACCGACTATGAATCTGGGTCTTTTTGCACTGTGGGTTGTATGTGTAGGAGTGATTGGTAATCCTGTTAGTCTCCTAAGCAATGAACAGGAATCTGTAGCACATAATATCACAACTTCTACCATCTCCAAACTCAAGGACTAAGAACAAATTCCTCCACGTCTTTCACTGTGCCTTGTGTGATTAGACATGAGAGTCATGTACAGGCAGTCCTGTTCTTCCCCCTGGCCCTTCTAGTATGGTTTTTTGTTTACACCATTGATTCACATCTGGTCACAAATCATGGACTTACTGAAAACAAGAATAAAGTATTCCCTTTCTCTTTAAAGTCCGCTTTCAACAGATAGGGTCTGCTTGCGGGGATGTGAAACCTGCAGGTGCCTTTATTCTGTTTAGGGCAACCACAGAGTATTTGGAAACTAATCTCCAACACATTTGCTTTGATTCTACACTGTGGGTCTGAGTGCAACAATAGGGTGTTGAGATGGAAAGTGCAATGATGTGGTTTAGAACGAGACAAAATGAATTAATGGTCTCCTCTATGATCCCAAAACACATAGAGGCAGGAAGACTGAGATCCAGAGTATAGAAAAAACACCATTTTGAGCTCAAAATAAAGGAGATTTTTACTGTGGTTAACTTGGGTGCTAGATAAGTGAGGAAAGAATAAAGAACTCTCACACCTTTAAGTGGGATGGTGGCATCAGATCTCATTTCCCTGGCACAGGTGTTCAATGAATTTCGTTGAATTCAATTGGAGGGATACCTTGTGCACACAAATATACCAAACAAAGTACACACAGAATAATGTCAGATGAGAAGAAAGTACTAAAAACTGGGGAGATCATGAATGTCTCATAAAGGAGGTGGTGCCTGAACTCAGCCTGGAAGGAAGTTATGGATTCTAAGAGGAACAAGGGAGGCTGAAAGTGGTAGTCCAGGCAGGAAGCACAACAAAAGCATGGGAGTCAGAGATGGCATGCTCCATATGCAGAATAGTGATCCAGGCAGATTGGCTACAAGGTATGTACATAAAAGGGAAAGACAGTTGGGTGGTTATTTTTTAGGCAGCTAAGTAGATAAAGTGCCAGTACTGGAATGAGAAGACTCATCTCCCTGAATTCCAATCTAGTCTTAAACACATACTAGCTGTAGGATCCTAGGCAAGTTACTTAACTCTGTTTGCCTCAGTTTCCTCATCTGTAAAATGAGCTGGAGAAAGAAATGGCAAACAACTCCACCATCCTTGCCAAGCAAAACCTAGATGGGGTCCCAAAAAGTTGAATACAACTAAAAATGATTCAACAAGTTGGGAGATAGATTATGTAGGACTTTAATTGTTAGGATGAACAATTTGCATTTTGTCTTAGAGGCAACAAGGAGTCATTGAATCTTTTTTGAATAGAGAAGTGGCGTGGTCACAGTCATGTTTTTAGAATGTCAATTTGGCAATTGTATGTGGGAGGGATTAGAGAGGAGAGAAAAGAAGATCAATTATCAGACTATGAGAAGAGTCCAAGTGAGCCGTGAGGGTCTCGGAGAGAAGGAGATAGACATAAGCATTTCTTCCTAAGGTTCCTCCTTTGAGCACAGACAATGTCACCAACCCACTGTCTGACTGCATGTCAATTACCTCTCTCCAAATGCTGACCAGTCATTATTTCATTCACTTCAAAATAGTTCTAGCCCCCAATTTCCTTCCCTCATTTCTCCTATCTTCTATGCCTCTTTCCAGTTGAGTAATTGTAATTCAGAGGTCCCTTATAAAGATCAGAACCAGCCTTTCCTTGCTTGTGCTATCAGAGGAGGCAATTAGGTAGAGGAAAATCCCATTTTTCAAAAGCAAGGTTGGGAACAAGACCAATCCACTAAATAGAATTTTGCCAGAAACACAGCAATTGGTTAACAGTGAGGCAGCTGCTGAGATCTTTGTAGGCAAAGGCTAATGGCAGAGATATGACTGAAGCAGATCATGAAACAGGCAGATCATGAAACAGAAATGACTGACCAAATGACAGGTGGGGCTCAGTAGCTATCTTCTCCCTTTCACAGTGGCTCCCTGGAGAAAAGCAGCCCCCAGATTGGGCATCAGGCCATTCTTAAATACTGGAGAATGTGTATTCGCCCTTGCCAATCTCTCACTTCATTTTAGAATTATGGTATGCCTGTCAAAGTTGCTTTCTCTAAAAACCGACCATAAAAAACTGTCCGTGCTTTCCTACTCTTCCCAACACCTTTTGCTTTTCTTTACTTGATAGAAGTCTTTTTACCCAGAAATACCATTTCTCATTCCAGCAGGGAGAGCAAACACTGCCCAGCCAATCTACCTTCTTCCTGAGTCATATGAATTCGAAAAAACTAAAAGACAACTATGATAAACTACTTTTCCATTGCGTCTCACTATTCTTGGCCACTCTGGTTCTTGATCTAGAAGGTGGTGAGATGGCTAGAGTGTTGGACCAAGAATCAAAAAGATCTGGGTTCAGATCCTGTCTCAGATACTTCCTTGGACAAATCCTTCCATCTTGATCGATCTAACATTCTTCATTTGCAAAATAAAGCTAATTAACTAAAAAAAAAAATCAGAGCAGGTCAACTTATACTGGTCTCTTAATCCAAGTATAAAGTTCTGAGGTATACTGAAGACATTTAAGGGTTATTATAGATCTGATTCCAGAAGACCAAGGGAAAAACATTGCTCATGTAATCTGAGACATAGCCTTTATGACACAAAAAACACCATGATTGTCAAACATGCTTAGTGTCTTAGTTAAATTTTGTTTGACTAGATTTCTTTGTTACGAGAGAGAGAGTGGCAAAGGGAATACAACAGGGATATAAAGAAGTATCAACTAAACTTTTTTTTAAATTGTCATTAGGGTAGAGTACTCAGCCTATAGAAGTGGACCTCTGCAGATGCTTGGTGCTTGCAAAGTTTCAATTTTAAACCATGGAGATGACCATCAATCCCCCTGCTTGCCGTAATGCTCATGAAGCATTTTGAGGTCCAGAGATTACAGCCCCATGATACTGTTCTAGCTATTAACAGATAAAATGGAGCAGATGAGCCAGCACATGGTAGAGATTTTGTTATCTGGAAGCTGCAGCAAAAACAGCTATTTGGGTATTTTTAGAAATACCTTCTGTATTAGGAGTTTACCTTGAAAGATGCTGAAAAGGTAACAGGCCTAGCTGGATCTGATCTGCCCAGCCACATATGGTAGGAGTGTGGGAATCACAGCAGACAGTTAATACATGGGTGAAATATTAACTGCCAGGTGCAAGGCCAAGAGCTCCCCCTCCCACTCTTAGAAAATGGATTTGTAATAACACTTTACATATGAAAAGTGCTTTTATCGTTTTCAAAGGGCATTCCAACCCGTGATCTCACTTGATCCCAACAGCATGTGCAGTTTTGACCACTAAGGTAGTCTCGGCAGATGTTGAGAATGACCAAACAAGCTTAATTAATTTACAAGCCAGGGTTAGTAAGAAAAATGTCACACTGCAGACTCCCCCACTGTCAGACGCGCCCCTCCAGATTTCAGCAGAGACTAAGAAATGGGTTTTTTAGAAGAAACAGACACCTTCCTCTGGACAAGTGCTCTTGAGACCCTCCAGAAGTACAACATCGTCCATCAGAACAGAGATCTGAATAATTCTGCCAGTGCTGCTCTAGGATGACATAGATAATTAAGGGTTTTATTTAAAGGCAAGTCTGTTGTACAGGAAGCCTGGCCTGCATTCCCCAGATGTTTAGCTTAGGCATTCAATCTCTTGCTGGGAGACACAGAGGCCACTAATAAAAAAAGATTACAGCTCCTGGCCCAGGCTGTACTTTGTCACTTTCCCTGCTTACCACAGTGGATCTGTATATGTCACCTAGGTATCTAACCCCCTCCCCCTTTTTTTCCTCTTTCACAAGAGGTTCATGTTTTTAAAAAAATAAAAACCAGAAGAATTAGGTACTCATGTCACAGCTGGCAAGAAAAAAAAAAGCTTTCCATGGAGCCCACAGCTCTCTTAAAGAGCACATTTTATTTCCATTGGAGCAAAAAGTGGTTCAACACTGGCATCCTGTGGCCAGAAAGATTAATCAACTCTCAGTTCTGCAGGGGCCTCTGATTTTCAGGCTCAGAACATTCTCTCGCTCTCCGAGTCAACCACGGCTCTCTGCTACTTCCTAATGGTGGTCAGAGAAATCTCACTGCTGGCAGGGGTATAGGAGGCATTTTGGGTACCACATCATTGGAGGCTCTGTGTCCCTTTAAAGCGGCCGAATGGAAGTTCATACACTCTGCCAATCTCCAGCCAAGAAGTGAGAGCACATAGGAGGAAAGGCTATGTTCTAGCAGAGCAGGTAATGCTCAAAAGCCTTCTAGGTAGCTGAGCTCGCATGTGTTTCCTCTTAAAAAAGCTTTTCAACAAGTTTCATCTATGAGGCTCAGAATACATATGTATATGTACTCTGTGTGTGTATATATGTATGTATATGTGAATGTATATGTGAATGTGTGCATACATTTTATATACACATACATATGCATACATGCACTGCATGTGTGTATGTGCACAAATTTATATATACATGCATATACATACATGAGTGTATAAGTATGTGTGTGTATATATATGTCTTTATATTTTTATGTATGTATATATATATATGTACTTTTTTCTTTTTGGTTAGGCCAGCAGTAAATATTATTAATTTCCTGTATTTTACTGCAATGGCCTTACACGAGGAGGTAGGTAAAGAATAACACAAAATCAGGGGAAGTCATTACTTTTTGGCACTCTCTCACAAGGAAGCTATAAAGATAAGGACTGATAACATGCTGGTTTAAAGTCAGAGGATCCCCAGATACTCAGGAGGTTCCAGCACCATTTCCTTTTCACAATCATCCACTACAGAATTGCTAGTAAAATTCAGGAAGGATGAGAGCTAAATGTGGAGGTCATGCACATATTCAGAGATCAGTGAGGAGGAAAACAATGCGACAAAGAGTTTTGAAAGGGAGGAGGGAGAGAAAGAAATGGGAACCAAGTGAGGAAAATGCAAAAGCTGGAATTAGAAAAGAAGGAGTGAGATGCAGAAGGAAGCTGCAGGCACAAGAGCAGGAGAGTCTGCATGACTTACAGACTGGAAACCAGGGAGGCAGAAGAGGAGAAAATGCACCACCCAGTGCTTAGCAGGGGGCAACTCTCCCTTTTCATTATCTCATCATGAGATAAAATATATAAATAACTCTAAAAATCTTAAACCAGGCTATAAATGCCAGCTGCTTTCCCTCGTAATTCCTCTAAGAGCAGTGATTCTTTACATATACATGCACACATGCATACATACAGAGAGAGGAAAGAGAAAGAGGAATCAAAGGACAGAAGAAAGAGGAGAGAAAAGAGACAGAAATAGAAGAAATTAAGGGATTCCAAGATAGAAAGATAGATACATAGATGATAGATAGATAGATAGATAGATAGAAAGAAAGAAAGAAATGAATATATAGGAATCCCTTGACTGTTAATATGTCAATATGAACTTATATGCATACAGGAATCCCTTTATTGTATAAACTGTGTTCTATTCTATTATATATATATATATATATATATATATATATATATACATATATATATATATATATATATATATATACATATTCCATATATATGGATCAAGGGACTCCTACACACACAGGTATGTATATGTGAATACATGTTCATATATGCATGCATGTATGTATAAACTGCATGTATGTATATAATATGCACACATAGTCTGAGAACTGTATTTTAACATAAGTGGTTTCCCATGCAATCCTATGTTATTTTATTTTATAAATTAAAAACATTATTCTAGAGGGGCTTCATAGATCTCACCAAACTGTCAAAGGGGTCTACAACACACAAAAAAATGTGCTCTAGGACAACTCTAGGGGCATAATAGATTTCTCTGTAAATGAAAAACAGCTACAAAGCATTTATTAAATATCTACTTATTCTTAAAATGAAAATCAGACCCTTCTCTCAAGATTTAGGACTATACCTTTGTGTTTTCAACTCTGATTTTATACTTTATTCTGTCCTCAACAAGAACTTATTAAGTACCTATTATATGTGAGGCACTGGATTGGGCACTAGAAATGACTTAGCCTTTCACAGTGCTCCCGGATGTCATCTTACAGAGGAAAGAGGGCATTTCATTTAAGGAACACACCAGAGCACACCCTGGCAAGAGCTAAGTTGAAAAAGGGCACACTAAAAAGAGGTGGTGGTGACTTGCCTGCCACAAAAACCTAATGTTCACTGTTCAACTAGACCTTTCCAAGAGGAGGTTATTTCATGAACAGCCTAAAAAATGTAATAAAATAAAATTTCAAGGGAAGTATTTTGACTGGGCTGAGAATACTTATTATTTAACCTGCTAAAAAAAAATTAATATAATTCTTCAAAGTTTTTGGAAACAGAGTCTATCAAAATATTATTCAGAACAAAAATGAGTCATAAATTCAGACTTAAATACCAAAAATCGAGACAGGATAAATGACTACAAAGCCTGGTTTGAGTAGACAGTTGGGTCCTGCCTGGGTCTCCAATGCTGGCACATACCAAGTTCACCCAGAAATCAGTGGTCTTCCTCAACTTTCCATAAGACTTCATATTCAATTTCTATGTAGTCTAGATTTGCTCACTGGTGTAAAGGATGCACCCTGTCAGGAGATTTAAGTGCTTTGAGGTCAGAGGTTATCTCATTTCTGTCTTTGTATTTTCAGGTCCTAGCACAACATCTAATACGTAGTAGATACTTGTTGCAGTGAACTCAATAGAAATTCTAATTACTAATCCAAAAATGAAGAGATCAAATCTGCCCAAGTAAGTTTCTATGACATATAGTATCCATTTTAACCTATTTATCTTCTCCAACTCCTAATTTAGCCCTTTCCCTACCATGTCACAATCTGACATTGATAACAATGCATTGCAACACACACATATGTCCCATGGTGTGCCCATGTTCTACGTATGGCTGACAATAAAACAAACAAAGCTTTCTGTCCTAGGTATTGAGTTCAATGCGAAAACACTCAGGAGACTGGGTCCCTGCTCGCGGAGTTACAGTAACAGTTGTAGCTAGTTACAGTGAAAGAATTAAGCATAGAAACCATAACTTTACAATCTACAGTAACACAGAAGATCACAGAGTCTTCATTCCCTTTCTCCCAAATAATTCAAGTTGTTGTTCTTTTTTTTTCTTTTGGTGGCAGGGGGAGAATTTCAGTCAAAAGTCACCCTACCTTGGGTTCTCTGAAATGCAGTGTTTTGATTAAGCTGCCTTATTCCCAATCCTGAACCACTGTAATTAAGTTACTTAAGGGATTGGAAAGTACAAGTAGGTCATTACAGAGCTAATAACATTTTTTATCTAAAAATTCTTTAACAGGGCATAATAGCTTTAAAATCTTAAAGAGCTATTCTCTGCTTGAAGTGTCCTGGCAAGGCTCTTCCAACAGTGGTATCACCGAGCCTGAAAAGGGCTTAGTGACTTCAATTCAAATGTTTCTCTTCCTTCCAGAAATCAATGACTTCAAATAGGAACAGCCCTCAATTTATAAACTCGTCCTTCTGCAAAAGGCTTTTTTTTATTTTTTAATGTGAGTTGTTTATAACTCAGAATCAACTTTTCTTTGGAAGTATGGTGTCCAAGCTCCCAGGCTAGCCCACCAAGGCCTGTTAACCTGTAATATAGTATATAAAATACAGTACAGGAGAAATGAATCACCATGTAATGCTTTTTCTTTGGGCAAATGCACAGACTTCCTGTTTGAGTTGCCTGAAATACAACCCTCCTTCCCCTCCTCCTGCACTGTAGTGGTTGTTGGTTTTGAAGAATTTCCCTTTCGGCCTCCTCTATCTATCAAGGAGGTAGAGATTGGGGCTCCAGAGGATAAGAAGTAGAAATTTGTGGGAAGTGAAGAGAAGCCATATGTCCTGTCATTTCCAGCAACTTCCTAGGGAAGCCTTTTTCTTTTCTTGCACAGGCACTAAGGATTAACTCAGGATGCTATATTTTATACTCTGAACACACTAGACACTCTGTCAATTCTCTGAATAGATTCCATGCTTCTAACCTCTGACCTTTCCTTACACCAGTTACCAAATAGGCAGCAGGCACCCTGAAACAATCCTAAATTCTGCCGGAATTACATTAAAATGTAATTGGGAAATATTTAATAAAATAAATAAAAATGCAATAAAATATACATTACATTTTAAAACTAAGTCAATATGCTTCCCATCGAGATCCTCACTCAAATAGGGTTTAGTGGCCCCTTTTCTATGAGTTTGACAATGCCTTAAATAATCCCCCAATGCCAAGCATAAATTGAAACCCATGCTTTTCTCTGCTTGACTTAAAACCCTTCCCTCACTGCCTAGTTTAAACACAATCTCAATAAATGGGCCATTTCTGTTAACACAGATTCTGACTCATGATAAGCCTAATGGAAGAGTAAGGAGTATAGACTGAATTATCATTATTTTTTAATGATTGGCCATTGTTGGGACTGGAAGCTCAATTCCGTGTGGACAGTCTCAGGCGGGTAAAAGTGGGACTTCTAAATCTTAGAGTCTTACGAGGCCCTCCATGAACAGCGGGGGTTCGAGAAGGTCAGACTGAGCTAGCTCGGCTAGCTCGGGTATTTCCGCCTCTCCCCCGGAGATACCTGATGGGTGGAGTCTCCCTGCCCTCGAGGTCATCCCGGATTGGAGCACACCTAGTTACCTAACAGCATGGTATTGAGATGCCATAATGTGAAAAATCAGCAAGAAGAAACCAGATTCAGTGCTGGGATATGAATGGCAACTAGATGGTAGTTATCTGTGTAGATCACAGGATCACAAAAAGAAGTTCATAGTAGGTAAAAATTCTGATTATATAAGTGTGGAACTGAGGCCCAAGGAAGTTAAGTGACATACCTATGGTCACACTGCAACTAAGTAGCTGAAACAGGTTTTGAGCCAAGTTAACAATCAGAAATTTAGATTTGGAAGGGAGTTTATAGGATACTGAGTCTATTTTCCAGATAAGGAAATCTAAAATCTGGGAACTTCATTGACTTGCACAATATTGTTGAAGCAATAAACATCAGAGGTGGGATTTGAACCCAGGTCCTTTGACTCCAGAGGCAGTTTTCTTGTCACTGTCCAACACTATCTCTTAATTTTTGTGGTTGATCAGCAGTTTTGGTCATGTCTGACTCTTGACGACCCTATTAGGAGTTCTCTTGGCAAACAGCCTGGAGTAGTTCACAGTTTCCTTCTGCAGCTCATTTTACAGAGGAGGAAACGAAAGCAAACAGGGTTAAGTGATTTGCCCAGGGTCACACTGCCAGTAAATGTCTGACACCAGATTTGAACTTGGAAAGATGAGCCTTCCTGGCTCCAAGCCTGGCACACTATCCATGCACTACCTAGTGACGCCCCAACATATAGATAAATGTATGTGATGGTCTCCATGAGACTTCAGCTCCTTGAGAACAAGAGTGATGGTTTTAGCTTTGTAATGCCATTTAACTGCTATTTTAATTTGTGTTACTGTTTTAAGGAATACATATACATGTGGCTTTAAGAATAAACATGTATTTATCTACCTTCCTTAAGCCCTTGCATGATGTCAAGAACATTACCTGATATTCTCTGGAACCACCTTGGCTTCTTGTCCCAGACAATGAAGAAGTAGTATGCTGGGATGCCGGTCAGTGTGATCCCAAAACCTATACCAGTACTGAACGGATCCGAATAAAGTGACAAGGCCACCATGAAAAAGCACGTGAAGGAAAAGAGAGCTGGGATAAAGAGGGGCACCTGAAACAAAAGACAATGGCAACGGTCACTTTGAACTGCCTTTGGATACTGACTAGCTTCAAAATGTAACTGTACAAACAAATGAAAATTGAGTGATTTCTTATACTTATAGAGTTGATCACAACCGATGGAATGTCCAAAAATGGGATCATCGAATATGTATTACAACACTTGTTTGGAATGGGGAGGGGAAGATGTCTTTATATCATATAAAACATAAAGTTAGGAACACTGTCCTTCTACAGATCTCCTTTTTTATGTTGGGTAAGTATTATTGTTAGAAATGTAACTAAAATTTTTGTCATCCCGGGCAAACTTTGGCAAAAACAAATATCATGGTAAGCAATATGCAAAGTATCCAGACAGCATTTTAAGAAAAATTTCCACTGGGGTGGAAGCTGGAAAAAAAAAATATGAAGATATAGCAAGGAGCTACAAGCAGGGGTGTGGAACCTGCAGTTGCAGTCTCAAGGCCACACTGACTCCAAACTTCCTAATTCTTTCTCTTTGGTCATCACATCATCATTTGGTCATTCACAGTTCTGAAGTTTGAATTCACTCAAAGGGCAGCACTTGAGGGCGTAGAAGGCCACATGGGGTCTCAAGGCTACAGGTTCCCCACCTCTGTAGGGATTAAGAGCTTACACTGGGTTCAGCAGCTAAAGGGATGAAGAGGGCACTTTCTGGAAGGTTCTTTTTTAAACTAAACTAATCTGTTATTATGTATCCACTGAAGGACTATAAAGCATTGTCAGTGGGCTAAAATATTATCACCATGGAGCAAAGACACAATTGTCCTGACTTAGTTATTACTGTGATGAACATGTTCTATATTTTTGGACTTCAAACATTCAGTCTTTGAGAGTTGCCATTATAATCCATTTTAATATGATACAAGTAGCATAGGCCACTTGTTACACTTAAAAATGATTAAGTGTGTATCGATCTATTTTCTGAGACATGCCACAAGCACTGACAAAGTACAGAAGAGGCAAACTCCTTTTTGACCACTGATGAAGATGGTGCCTAACCGTGCAATGAATATAATTAAAAAGCTTTCTGACAACATTATCAGTATATTTTTAAAAAGAGACTAGACGACAAGATCCAACCAGTTCTATGAAGGATTCAGAGAGACTGTGGCTATTCAGCTTTCCAAAGGAAAGGTGTGATGGACAAACAAGACATTTTGTAAAGTGGTATCCTCCTTGAACTCTACCCCCAAATATGAACTTAATATTTATTTCTCTTTTTCAAATATATGCTTTAGAAAAATAAACTATAACATCAAGTAGCTATGTTAATGATACTAAAATACTCAAAATATTTCTAATTTCTTGCGTTTAACTGTCTGTCTCCAGATATAAGGAGGAAGGCCTTCATCACATATAATGGATATTTTTGGTAGATTATCAAGATAGCAAGAATAATAATAATAAAATGATTATAATGATTTCTTTAACATAGAGAACTCCCAAAGAAACTACCAAAGTTGGTGAGTATCTTCTCTGCAATTTACAACCATAGAAAGTTGCTTGGAGAAGAGGCACCATTTGACCCACAGGCCTAAGCATCCCATCATAGTCCCAAGTGCAGTAAATCAGATTAAAGTATCCTTGGGAAATGTTTAATAAAATGAATAAAAAATACAATACTACATAGAAAATGTGAGTTTGTGATTTTCTAAGTTAATATGAGGACAGTAGCAATCCACTTCTATTTGAATTTAACATATTACATATTGGCTTAGAGGTTAAGGAGTTAAATGACTTGCCCAAGATTAATCAAAGAGCCTGTGTGTGTGGTGTGTGTTTGTAGGACTTATTGATTCCAAGTCCAGTACCCTATCTACAACACCTCCTAGCTGCCTCTGATCTAGGCAAGGTCAAGATTCTGTATTGGGGGCTGATATAAAGATGAAATTTCCTCAGTACATTTTAATTCCATTGGCTCTATGGAAGGATATGGCCATGTAGAGCATTAAATGAGAACTCAGGCATGACCTACAATCTTCATCATTTGGAGGAAATAACAGGTGGACTGAACCAGTGCCTCTTGAGAGTTGATTACTCATTTATACTTCTGGATTCAGCAAATGCTACAAATCAGAGGATATATCATTATGTTCATTGTGAAGACTTAAAGTGATGGAGAAAATGCTAAGAGTAAAGATTGAATTTAATTGTTTAATCTCCCCCCAACCTGGGGAACCAGTCATTAAACATTTACCAGCACTCCCCTGTAAGAACCATATCGATGAGATCACAAATCCAGTAGAATAATGTAATAATGAATAGCCTTTCATAAATCTCTATTTGATTCCTTGGAAGTCTTTATGATTCTTGACAATCCGAAGAACTTTTTATTACAGTTTGTCACAGAAGACTTCTGGAAGGAAGTTGTCTAAATTTTCAACCCTTTAAGCCAATAGGTGTGGTCATGAGAAAACAAACCACAAATTCACTAAGAGCTTCCTTCTTCAGGGACAATAGGCTGGTACTGATTTTTTTTCTTTCCCAACAAAAGGAAATCCAATCCACTGGGCATGCATTTGCCAGGAAAAGTTAAGCCCTGGATTCAAGGAGGCTCCCATCATCAGTGTCATCACGGAATTGTCCCTAGTGAACAACTATGCCTAGGCGAGAAAGATTTATGTAAAACCATTAAAATGACTGAGGTTACCTTGAAAGGACGATGCATATCTGGTCGTTTGTACCGGAGATAAATCAGCCCTGCAACTGCTAGTCCTATAAAAAGCCACCTGGCAAAACTGAGGAAATTCAGAAGACCATAAAGATCACCGGAGAAAAGCATTATCATCGTCAAAGGGTACTGTGAGTGAGGAAAAAAAGAGAGGAAAAAAAGATCCCAACTGAGTCTAGCAAAACAGAACAAATAAATAACGAGAGCACTACAGAGCATCAGCCTCTAATTGGATTTCAAAAGGCCTCCCAGACCGTGAGCCACCAGCATATTGGGAGAAACAGTGGCCTAAGAGCAGCATTTTGCAATGTAACTAAAAACAAGGTCGTTATTATTACCCCACCCACCGGCAAACAGAATGACTAACAGGGCCATTGAACGGGGCCAGTCTACTTTAATATGAGCATCTGGTTGTGGGCTTGTTCCTTTCATCTTAGAACCGGAGAATATTTTTATACCAAGTCAAAGAAATTAAACTTTGGAGACAGAGTACCTGGATTCTTATAATATCTAGGACACTTGCTACAGTTGAAAATGGTTAACTTGGTATTGATTTTGTTTTGAGATCATAGTAACTTGAGCACCCTTGGGCTAATTAATTGATTTCTTTGGGTGTCTGTTTCCTGTTCTCTGTGGAATAGGTGGGGCTTGGATTAGATGACCTGTAGTTGCCTTAAAGTCATTCAATATAATTCAATAAAAATTTATAAAACAAAAATTATGCCAGGCATAAGGGACACAAAGACAAAAATCAAGCCATTCCTGCCCTCAAGAAGCTTACCCAGTTTTGGTATATATTTCCATTCTATACAGAATAACATATACACAGGAGTAAAAACAAAATAACTATAAATTCAAGGATTGGGGGAAGCATCAAGAACTAGCAGAATTAAGAAAGGCTTCTTGTAAGCAATGGCTGTTGAGCTAAGTTTGGCAGGAAGGGTTTCCAAGAGGCTGAGGTGGAGGGAAAAACATCTAGGCAAGGGAAATACCCTGTGTAAAGATAGAAAGGAAGAAGACAGAAGGTCATTAATGGGAAACAGCAATAGACATGTTTGGGTCAAATGTAGACAATGACAAGACGTAATATACAATCAGTCTCAAAATATAAGTTAAGACCTAACTGAAAAACTTTTAAATGTCAAGCAAAGGGAGTTTGTTTTTTAGTTGAAGAGAAATAAAAAAGCATTGGAGCTTCTTGAATGGGATTTGACGGGGTCCAATTGCCAGTTTAGGTCTAAAAATTTGGCCATTAAGTGGAGGATTGATGTTGGAGAAGGGGTCGTTGGCAAGCCAATCAGAAGCCTATTAAAATAATGCAGACAAGAGATAAATCTATGTGCTATATCCTGCTTCTTTTTTGTTTTTGAAGTATGACAGTATGTGAGGTGATAACTGCTAATAATGGCATAAGGCATTTTGAAGACCAATGGCTCTTCCTCTATTAAATGCTGCCCAAACAAATTCCTTGAGATACACACCTGCGATGTGGGCATCTCTACATAACAGTACCTTTGCCCCTGAATATAAACCACTGACCTTTCTTTCCCTCCAAAGTTATTCTCACTATATGCCTGCCTTGTCTGACCCTTAAGACAGCAGAAAATAGGGAAGAAGCTGAGATCAGCACAAAGTGCCTCTGCAGCTGTGCATACCAAGGACAACCTGAGTGACAGTCTGGTCTTTAAATGAAAGCCCTCTCCCCAGAATAAATAATACGTTCTGTTCTCACAAGGGAAGCTTACGGAGAACTTGTACTTTAGAAAGAATTTTTCAGGGGAACATTTTGCAACAAATTAAATCGGTTAAAAAAAATAATAAACCAGACAATGCCTTATCTGGTGCACCTCACAACAATGAAGTATTGCAAAATAATAGGCAAGCATTTACATCACATCAGCAATGGACGTCAGGAGCATTTCCCATTCCATCATGCCCCATCTTTCTAAAATAGATCTCTCTAAATGAAACAGTTTGCAATCCTAATTTCTGTTTTAGTATGTATATATGCTTCTTTTCAGGTACTCTCACCAACTGTCTCACTTTTAATCACAGAATCACTCGCACAGCCCAAGTCTTCCTCCATTATCTTTGTGCGTAATTGTCTTTGCTTTTCATTATAAGGTGTCTTATGATGAGCCCGGGTGTTCTCAGTCTACAGCACTGAGTTTCACTTTCAATTAAGTGATTCTGAGCCTCATTACTCAGACAGACTTTTCTACAAGGCTTTGAGTCAGTGACAGGGGTCAAGCTAATCATTTCCCTTCAAACCTTCAAACTCTTAGGAAAATCATAATGAGATGGGCTTTAGTTACCTGCCTGGGAGAGTTAAATATGACTAGGAAGAAAGATGGAGCAAAGGGAGGCAGTGTATTATAATGAAAAGAGTACTTGGAAGATTTGGGTTCAAATCCCACTGCTAATACTACCTGTGTGACCTTGGAAAATACACTTAACATTCGGGGTCTCAGTTCCCTCCTCTATGAAATGAGAGGGTTGCAGGAGATAGCTTCTGAAGTCCTTTTCAGCTCTAAAACTATATTTCCAATGATGGATAGTGGAGAGTGCTGGTCCTGAGCACTGGGAACTGGTTTGAATCCTGCCTCCAGTATTTAGTTGTGTGAACAAAGGAAAGTCACTTAAAACTTTCTGAGCCCTCAATTTCCTCATCTATAAAATGGGCCTAATAACATCTGAAGTATCTATCATAGACATGTTGTAAGACTCAAAAGAGTTTATATATATTAAGACCCTCACAAACTTTAGAACATTATATAAATGTCAGTAATGAAAAGGGAATCTATATGGACCAAATACAATTCATGCAAGTCTCATCCTACCCCTTCCATGCTTCAGCAAGAAGAGAGAAGAAAGCAGCCCCTGAGAAGTTTTCTTTGAATTAATCTTTGCAAACCCGTTATCCCCAGTTTCATGGAGGAACACTTGTTAATATGCATTACCAAAATGATGACAGCTGGCAGAGGAGTGTACTTGCGGACATGAATCATGGAGAGGATTTCTGGAAGGTGACCCTCACGGGAAGCAACATAAAACAACCTGATGGGAGAAAAATGTGGATTGACTTTATAAATGTTCATTCCACAAAGGAAAACTTGAGAAAACCAGAATCTTTTCAGACAGATTGGGCTCAGTTCTCCCAAGGTGAATTTTTGCATTTCTCCTTTGAGGCAGGACTATGTAAACAGTGAAAGAAATTGAATTTCGAAGTATACAAAATTTGCCAACCATATACTATTGTTCATTAAGTAGATTGAATAGTCATGTCTCATTTATTGTTACCTCCTGTGTTTAAAAAAAAACAGTGGGAAATAATATTGACAATGGAAAAGCTGACAGCTTTAATCATTTCAAGTTTAATCTAAGAAAGACAGCACCACATTGGGGCTTGGAGTTCTGGCCTCAGAGTCATCAAATCTGAGTTCTGACTCTCCCACGTACCAGCCTGAATGGCCCTAGATAAGTCCCTTAACCTCTCCATACCCCCAGGCAACCATCTGAGGCTTAGAGAGACCTCACTGATCTACATTGGGGAAGGGCCTTTTTCACACATCAGTGAAGACAATGATGAAAATGAGTCTGGAAATAATGGTGATAATTATAATAGTAATTTTTATAGTGACAATAATGATAAAATTGGAACCAAAAGGTCTTTTGCAAGATAAGCTCGCTCTCTCTCTCTGTCTCTCTCTCTCTCTCTCTCCCTCTTTCAAATAGGGATTGAACCTAAGGAACTTCCTCTATCAATTCCAATTGACATCTCTAAAACTTATTACCTTAGTGAGCTTTCTAGAACACTTGGATCATGTGCCTAAGGTAAGATTTGATTCCAGGTTCCTGGCTTTAAAAAAACAAAAACAAAAATGCCAACTCCCTGTCCACTAAGCGTCTTCATCTACATCAGTAATCTATCTATCTATCTGTCTGTCTATCTGTCTATCTGTCTGTCTGTCTGTCTAATTAGATAGATAGTAATTTCTCATGGCCTTTTCTAGGTTCAAGAGATTTTCATAGCCAAAAATAAACCTGTTATCACACATGCTACTCTCAAGGCAATACTAATCCTCACCCACCACAAAACGGATATCATCAAGTTAAGGGTAATGCCTCAAGCAAAAAGCATACCAGCGGTTTACAATAAAGGAAATCTCAGTGTCTTCTTCCCCATTTGGAAACTCCATAAAATCACAGGATTTAGAACTAGGAGGAACCATAGAAATTATCTAATGATTCTACCCTAGCACAATTCCTCATTCTGCTTCTACAACCATTATTTTGGTTAGTTGGCTCAGCACATCTTTTGATTAGATACATATCTATTCACTCACCTGGAGACAGCAAAAACGCCCCCATTCATGGAGCCAAAGCAGGAAAGAGCAACAAAGACTGGGACAGCTATTGAGAATCTTCCCAAAAGCCTTTCTGCAAAGGTCTAGAGAGAGACATAATAAAAGAGATATTCAAACACTGTCATGAAATGAAAGAAAAATTAAGCACTTTTCAAGAATAAAGATAGACTTAATAATAATTCTCAATTGCATAAGGGACAAAATTATTCTTATGAAGTGGACCACACTGGATTGACTACCTCTTTAAGGTTCAGTTGGTCAAACATGAGTACATTTAGTCTAATGGAGACAGGGAGGAAAGAAGTTGATGAAAGATGACAGGAAGGAGTCACCCTATCTTTCAGAAGCCCATAGGTAAGAGAGGTAAACAGCGGAATCAGAAGATAAGAAAGCAGTCATTCACCATGCATTTATTTTCTTGTTCTTATATAACAGGCATTGTGCTAAGTTGCTGGGGCTACAAAAAAAAAAAAAAAAAAAGGCAAAACCATTATCCCTGCCTTGAAGAAGCTTAAGTTCTACTTAAATTCTAATGGAGAAGACAACATGCAAACCATTACATACATTTATCCATATCCATATAGATCTTGATAGATGTCTAGTTATATACAGAAAGATATTTTGTGTACAGGCAAGACCATTCCAGGCATTGGAGACAGACAGAGAAAAATCAGGAGATAAAACTGCGTAGAAGGAGCAATCAGAGAGTGTCAATGGCTGTAAGTACATGAAGAGAAGTGAAGTAAATGTTAAGAAACTAGAAAGATAGAAGGGGGTCAGGTTGTAAACAGGGGGTCTTGTATTAGCTCCTGGAGGTAATAAGCAGTCACTGTGGTTTATTGAGTAAGAAGATGACATGTAGAAGAGGTCTGACCTGTGCTTCAGTAAAAATCATTTGGACAGTTGAATGGGGAATGGATGGAAGTGAGTAGAAACCTGAAGCAGAGAAACTAATCATAAAACTCTTGTAGACATCCAGAACTGAAGAAGTAAGAACATGAATCAGAGTGGTCTCTCAAGTGAGTAAAGAGAAGGTTAAGTATAGAACAGATGTTGCAAAGGTAGCAATGGTAAGACATAGTAACAGATTTTCTATGAGAGGTGAGTGTGAGTGAGGAGATGATGATATTTGTGCTGTAAGCCAAGATAACTGGGAGGATGGTGGTGCCTTCAACAATAATAAGGAAGTTTCGAAGAGAGAAGGATTTAGGGAGAGAAGAGTTTAAAACAAAACCAGAGTTTGATGTTCAGTCACAATTCTACATCTCCTCTATTCTCCTTAGTAAAGTGATCATTTCTATTTCCTTGAGACCTCTACTCATAGGAAGTCAGTTTGGAACAGGAGATTCTAATCTCATTATTAAGTGAAAAGAAAGTCACTTCCTTCTTCTAGTCCACAAGACATCTCAGAGACTACTTTTTTTGGATCAAGAGGTGTCCTGATCTTTGTATATAATAGAAAACTGGAAATCCCATGACCCATTTGAGAACATTCCTATACAAGCAGGTGCTATATGGGAGGGGAAGAAAAAGCTTGCCTATCACCATCATCCCTACTCAGTCAGACCTGTTTGAGCTACTGATTGCAACTTATCAGGCATGGGAAGAACTGGGGACACAGTTTTGAGGCATCAGTTAATCCATATTATCAGTGGAGAGCTGGGATTCATCCTAATACTTCTCTGATACCCATGGATACCCATTGTTACATAAGTAGAAGAGGAACTCAGGATAGCCTCTGAAACTTCTTCCTACCCATCGCAAATGCATTCTACTGTTTCTTACATTTAGACTCTAAGGATATAAGAACACACCTACAGAAAACTTGCTCCTCCAAAATTATATGCCAAGTTCCATGGAAATTAGACAAACAACAAATATACAAAGAGGTTTTAAAAATCAGCACTTTGTAATATTATTCCTTCAGAATATAGAACATAGCATACTTTCCTAACTGCTATGAGTAAATGAATGAATGAAGCACTATGTGCAAAGCACTATGCTATATACTGGGTATACAAATATACACAAAGATAAAAATATCTATCATTGGTTGATTGCCTTTTATACAGATAATACCTTATTGTCTTAGTCCATATCAGGACAAAAAAAAAAAGGTTGACAACCATTAAATGTTAAAATTACACTGCTGACTTGAATTGAGTAAAATACATGTATGATTTGAGCTCTTTGGTATGGCTAGGTACAGTGATCAAAATCATTCTGGGCACATTAAACTCCCACATGTGTCCAAAAGGGATTAGGAAGCTTATTCTTAGTAATCCTGGCTGGGTAGATACTTAGAAAGTAGTACTGTTTTAAAAAGGACAGTCAACCAGGACTGGGGGTTCACAAACTAATCTGTTTCTCCATTGCCAAAGGACAGGAACTAGATCTGTTATATCATTGATACAGGGAACTCTCAGGTAAAGAAAATTCTTCTTAGAGAGTGTCCCAGAGCACTGAGAAATCAAATGACTTGCCCTTTCATTGCTCTGAGATTCTAATTTTTTTCTTCTTCTAAAAAACAACACTAGTATAATTTTTTTCATAGACCATGAGGTGATTATTTACAAGAAATCTTTCACAATCCCTCTTGATTTCCCTATTTCCTCCCTTTATTATCTCCAGTTGATACTGCTTCTATCTTGTTTATACCTAGTTTACTATGTACCCTTAGATTGTGAGCTCCTCAAGGACATGAACTGGCATTTGCCTTTAATATCCACCATTTAGCATAGTGCTTGTTACAGAGAAGACCTGTTAATAAGCACTTGCTGACTGTCTGTTTCTGAGAAGAGTCAATCAGTTGTTATGTCTACAATTTGGTCAACTCTGAAATCCTGAAGCGGAACTTTGGGAAGAAGACAGGTCTGAGACATTTAGTTAGACAGATCCCATGCATTTTCCAACTACACTGATCCCAATTGAAAATGAATTTGAACGCCAATGATACATTATTGTTTGGATTCAATGTATAGTCTCTGAGTTTCCCAGTGGTAAGCTATATCCCCAAAAAGTAAATTAATAAATTTGCCCCCAAACATCCCCAACACTGAAAGTTTTCCAAGTTCCATGTGTGGAACCTATCTTAGCTATTTTAAAAAATCTAATGTGGAAAATGCATTAAATGATCATTAAAAAATAATACTTGTTTTATAGAATTCTAGCTATATAAACTAAAAGGAATAGGCCAAGGAAAGGGATGCTACGAAAGTGAAGTTGTTTATTTTAACATACTTTCATAAAAGCTAATATCTAAGATCTTATCTAAGATCTTTTTCAACTTCCTTGCCCAGATGCCCACCATCAGAGTTTCAACAACTTTCTGTCAGAAGAAACCATCATCAAATCGCTTCAGCTCCATAACTCATTTTGCGTTTGCACTTTCCCTAACTTGGACTTACCACTGCCACGGCATTGGACAGCAACAACTCCTCAGCACTGATGGTAGTGAAATAGGCCACATTCGTTAAGACATAGCCAACAGTGACTATGACCATTGAAATACATATTGCAAGAGGAACATTTCTGAAATATAGAAATCAGTTATGTATCAGTCATCTGTTATCTGTCATGTACTTCCTGAAACCAAAACAAGTAAAAAGTCACTCCTTTATTCTTATTTCCTTCCAGAATGATAGGTCCGTTTCCTGGCTTTCAAACATACATCAGGAAGAGGTAACATGCTCAAACCTAA